>NW_027361759.1:7500-607500 GCF_039654945.1 Dendrobates tinctorius
TTTAGTTAGTATAACGGCACCAAACTGACACTGTCTGTAGGTTACTCAGCATAATCCTGCTGCTAATAGGTTCCCTTTAAGGGTATGTGCACATGTTGCGGATTGCTGTGCGGAATCTGCATCTTTTGGCAGAATCTCGGGTCAAAATCCACACTTTTTTTTTATGCGGACTTCCTGCGGATTTGGCCTGCGTTTTTACACCTGCGGATTCCTGTAATGGGTGTAAAAACGCTGCGGAATCCGCACAAAGAATTGACATGCTGTGGAGAAAAACCTGCTGCGTTTCCGCTCGGATTTTTCCGCAGCATGTGCACAACGTTTTTTTCCCCCCATAGAATAACATTGTACTGTAAATCACTTGCGGATCTGCAGGGGCAAATCCGCTGCAAATCTGCAGCATGTGCACATACCCTTACTCTGCTGCTTGCAGATTGTCTTCTTCCTGTGTTGTCTGCCATATGCAGTTTTGGGGATCTTTTCCTGAGAATCAGACCAAACGAATAGTTAGGCAGAAATGTACTGCATGTGTTCTGTTTTGTGGAGAACAAGGACATTCTACATTTATATTGTGAGCATTCCCTTGTATTTACATATGTGTGTATATATACACTAGGAGTATATACTTTTTTTTTTTTTTTTTTTGGTACATAAATTACATTATAGAAAATTATTGCAATTTTTTTTTTCTCCCATAGCTTGTGAAACTTCCTTGTCAGACCAACATCATTACTATTCTTGAATCGTATGTTAAACACTTTGCCATAAATGCAGCGTTTTCAGCAAATGAAAGATTTAGGCATCATCAGACCACGTCAAATGTCAACATGAATGTACACTATGTTCCACCTGAGAAAAAGTAAGATATTTCAATATGTTTATTTGGGCTGCCTTGTTTTTTAACATAATTAAAACATGCATTTTTGACATCTGTATATTATGTTGTCATCCACTGATTACATTTTACAGGGGTATTCATGATATTAAATTGTTAGCGTGAAAATAAGCGAGTTTGCAATTCACTTGCTTTTTGTATCTGTTGTCATTTTCCTGCAATTGGGGCTTTTGTTTTATATAGTGTATAGCTGGTTTCCATTGAGTTACACCACTAATTCCTGCTCTGAGTCGAATGCGCAGTAGTTAAAGCGAACCTGGCACCAGGTTTGACCGATGTGAGATACAGCTACATGACTGATACAGTTGTGGCCAAAAGTATTGACATCCCTGCAATTCTGTCCGATAATACTCAGTTTCTTCCTGAAAATGATTGCAAACACAAATTCTTTGGTATTATCTTCATTTAATTTGTCTTAAATGAAAAAACACAAAAGAGAATGAAGCAAAAAGCAAAACATTGATCATTTCACACAAAACTCCAAAAATGGGCCAGACAAAAGTATTGGCACCCTCAGCCTAATACTTGGTTGCACAACCTTTAGCCAAAATAACTGCGACCAACCGCTTCCGGTAACCATCAATGAGTTTCTTACAATGCTCTGCTGGAATTTTAGACCATTCTTTGGCAAACTGCTCCAGGTCCCTGATATTTGAAGGGTGCCTTCTCCAAACTGCCATTTTTAGATCTCTCCACAGGTGTTCTATGGGATTCAGGTCTGGACTCATTGTTGGCCACCTTAGAAGTCTCCAGTGCTTTCTCTCAAACCATTTTCTAGTGCTTTTTGAAGTGTGTTTTGGGTCATTGTCCTGCTGAAAGACCCATGACCTCTGAGGGAGACCCAGCTTTCTCACACTGGGCCCTACATTATGCTGCAAAATTTGTTGGTAGTCTTCTGACTTCATAATGCCATGCACATGGTCAAGCTGTCCAATGCCAGAGGCAGCAAAGCAACCCAAAAACATCAGAGAACCTCAGACATGTTTGACTGTAGGGACCGTGTTCTTTTCTTTGAATGCCTCTTTTTTTTTTTCTCCTGTAAACTGTATGTTGATGCCTTTGCCCAAAAAGCTCTACTTTTGTCTCATCTGACCAGAGAACATTCTTCCAAAACGTTTTAGGCTTTTTCAGGTAAGTTTTGGCAAACTCCAGCCTGGCTTTTTTATGTCTCGGGGTAAGAAGTGGGGTCTTCCTGGGTCTCCTACCATACTATCCCTTTTCATTCAGACGCCGACGGATAGTACGGGTTGACACTGTTGTACCCTCGGATTGCAGGGAAGCTTGAACTTGTTTGGATGTTAGTCGAGGTTCTTTATCCAACATCCGCACAATCTTGCATTGAAATCTCTTGTCAATTTTTCTTTTCCGTACACATTTAGGGAGGTTAGCCACAGTGCCATGGGCTTTAAACTTCTTGATGACACTGCGCACAGTAGACACAGGAACATTCAGGTCTTTGGAGATGGACTTGTAGCCTTGAGATTGCTCATGCTTCCTCACAATTTGGTTTCTCAAGTCCTCAGACAGTTCTTTGGTCTTCTTTCTTTTCTCCATGCTCAATGTGGTACACACAAGGACACAGGACAGAGGTTGAGCAACTTTAATCCATGTCAACTGGCTGCAAGTGTGATTTAGTTATTGCCAACACCTGTTAGGTGCCACAGGTAAGTTACAGGTGCTGTTAATTACACAAATTAGAGACGCATCACATGATTTTTCGAACAGTGCCAATACTTTTGTCCACCCTCTTTTTTATGTTTGGTGTGGAATTATATCCAATTTGACTTTAGGACAATTCTTCTGTGTTTTTTCATTTAAGACAAATTAAATGAAGATAATAATACCAAAGAATTTGTGTTTGCAATCATTTTCAGGAAGAAACTGAGTATTATCTGACAGAATTGCAGGGGTGTCAATACTTTTGACCACAACTGTATACAGCATTCTATAATGCCGTATATAAGCCCCCAACCAGACCTGCAAGAGAAGAAAAAGCTTTTTATTGTACTCTCCTGCAGGGTGGTCTGGTCCGAGGGGTGTTGGAGTGTTGCTGGTCTTGGTCCAGCGCATCCCTGCTTGCGATGCCGTCCTCCATCTTGTTTCGTGTGGATGACGCATCCCTGCATTCCACGGTCTCGACGGCACCGCGCTCTTGCACAAGTGTACTTCTCTACTCTGACTACAGTAAAGTACTGCAGTGCGCATGGGCCAGGACTCTTTGACACTTCCCAGCACCTGTGCACTGCATTACTTTGCTCTGCCCACAACAGGGCATAGAAGTACGCCTGCACAGCAGCGCGATGTCGGGGGAGACTGGATGACACATCATCCACATGAAATAGGGCTGGATCTCAAGACGAAGGGAGGTGCCAAACCAAGAAGAGTGACACCCCTCAGACTGGACTTCCCCGCAGGGAGACGGAGATTGGTGTTATCACAGATGAGTGGGCTTCGGTGCTGGAATACATACCCAATCTTTCGCTTAGTGAGCCCAAACAACTCTCACAGCTGTATGTCATTCAGAGTATACAGATCACCTGAAATTTTATTTAAATAGGTCTTAGAAATTATTCTGGATGCCTGAGGTGCACCCAACAGGAAGCAGGAATATTACATGTTATGGTCATGCCCTCTTCTGCACTCATATTGGGGAGCAGTTTTGGGGCATATTATTTATTAATAATAATAATAATAATAATAATTATATAGCACCATTGGTTCCATGGTGCTGTACGTGAGAAGGGGTTACATACAGATATCACTTACAGTAAACTAACAATCACAGACTGATATAGAGGGGAGAGAGGACCCTGCCCTTTCGGGCTTACATGCTACAGGATGGTGGGGAAGGAGACAGTAGGTTGGGGGGTTACAGCAGTTCTAGTGACGGTGAGGCGGTAGCTCCAGTAGTCGTGAGGAGGCAGCGGGGATCACTGCAGGCTGTAGGCTTTCCTGAAGAGGTGGGTTTTCAGCTTCCGTCTGAAGGATCCGAGTGTGGTTGATAGCCAGACTTGTTGGGGCAGGGAATTCCAGAGGATGGGGGCTATTCAGGAGGGGGGGGGGGGGGGGGGGGGGGGGGGGAGGATGATATCAGTTCAGATTTGACCACACTGAGTTTGAGGAAGCGAGAGGAGAAGGAGGATATGGCTGATAGACACTCTGGGATTCTGGAGAGCTGAGAGAATCAGCCTATGGGTGCATAGTGACTAGTAATCCTCTCACCTGCATACTTGGATATGTAGATTAACTGTGTGCTGTTGAGATTGGGAAGCTTGCCATTGCTCTGGATTTGTGCAAATCCCCTCCCGACAGAGTTTATTAATCAAGTTGAGTTCCTCATATCCTTGCAGAAAAGGGTATACCTCAAAAGAGAGAAAAGTAAATATTTTGATAAATCATGGGGTCCCTGTCTTGGAGTTTACCAGCGATCAGCCTCAATAGGATCTTGTTAGATGTGTATCAGTTGCTATGGAATCTCTACGCATTGCGTTCACAAATGCCAGTCGGTTATATGCCTTAAGACTTGACTTGTCTTGACCGACCTGACATTATTTTTTTGTATGGTCGTATATCTATGATATGGTATTCTGAATAACAAATGTTTGGGGGGGGTTCAGGGGAGGGTGTAACAGTTATGAAATTAATAAAAGATTTACTTGATTCCAAAAAAATCCAGGACAGGAGTTAACTGGCAGAGAAATTTAGTCTTCTCCAGCCAATTAATTTCCATACATCAGTTTGCAGGTCTGCTCTTACTGCTTCCTGGGTCCTGACAAGCTGCTATTATAAATATTGCAAAATCTCCCTCCTTGACCACCAGCTGCACCCACAACAGTTTTCCTAAGGGCTCATACTTGCACGCGAGAAACTTGGACGAGTCTTGCAGGTGAATACCCGGCACTGCCGCCGGCAGTTGGATCAGAGCGTTCAGCTGCATAGAAATACATACAGCTGAATGCTCTGATCAGAGTACCTGCGGCAGTGCCGGGTATTCACGTGCGAGACTCGTCCGAGTTTCTCGCATGTGACTATGAGCCCAAATCGTGGCTTTCACTTTCCTGAGCTGTGTTCTTGTTCAAATGCTGTTATCTTTGTATTTACAAAGAACATACAGTAGTGTAGACTTGAGTTGGGGAAAAAAACACTGGTAGCTGAATGTTGCAACAAAGCCTGTGCTGAGCATGTATTTACATTAATACTAAAAGCTACGTTAAACATAACGATGTCCCAGCGATCCCACCAACGATCCGACATGGATGGAATCGCTGGCACATAGTTAGGCTGATCGCTGGTGACCTGTCACATAAACTCACCAGCGAGCAAGCTGATACCTAGGGTAAACAGCGGGTATCCAAGAGCCGTGCGGCTCTTGGGTACCTGCTGTTTACCCTAGATACCAGCGTACAGCGTCGCTGATTGTTGTCTCCCGCTGCCACACGCAGCGATGCATGCTGGCCAGCGGGAAACCAACAATCAAAAAATGTGCAAGTTAGTCCTGGGCCAATCAGCGATACCCGGCGGGGGGGCGGCGGTCGCTGATTCATGTCAGCTAAAAATTACCTTTTAACAGGAACCTAACTGCTTCCCCAGAACCCCAAAAAACACCACTATATATTTGATAATTTTATATTTTCTAACCAGCCTTTTTATTGTCTTATTGGTTTTTAAATTTATTTAAGGAAAATTGATGCTTAGCTCAGCTTTGCCCAGCATGAAAACATTGCCCCTTATATGTTGAAGCATCCAAAAAAAAAATCAAGAAATCTTAAAGAATGGCATAGACACTGAATTTGTGGCATAAAACTCAAACCCATTTATGTTATACAGCAGGACATTTGATCCAAAATTTAGGTTTTGGAGTGGAAAGTCTTGACTAGAATCTCATAGAATTCCATGGTGTGCCAAGAACTAGAAGCGACAGCTCTTGCTCAAAGACCCTTTACTAAAGCTGAATTAAACCATTCTACAGAAGGTAGACTTCATCACAAGTTCTTATGTTTTTGCCGATTGCTTTTCTGCAGTTGTCCATGCCTAGAATATCACAACCAGTTGCTAGGTTTAGGGGGCAATTGCTTTAACGTAATAAGTAAGAAATGGTATAAACAGTTAATGTTAATCAATGTATAATACTCAATGCTTATTGGATACAGCATCTATTTCTCTAATACCCTCCACAACCGCACCACAGGAGGTTGCTCCCTAATTAGGGACAGATAGCTAGAAGGAATATAGAGCACACACTGGGTCTAAAGGTACTGTCACACTTAGCGATGCACCAGCGATCCCGACAACGATCCCAACAACAATACGGATCGCTGGTGCATCGCTAAGTGGTCGCTAGTGAGCTGCCACACAGGCAGATCTCACCAGCGACATAGCAGCGGTCGGAGGTCGCTATGTACCTGTCAGACGAGGTGATCCTGACGTCCTCCCGCCCGCGTCGCTCGTCGGCGCCACAGGAAGCCGACGACGAGAAACGGCCCAGGCTGTTCTCGCGCGATCAGCGGGGCAGCCGGTCGGAGGTAAGTATCACACATAGCGATATCGCTACTGTGTCACAAAACCAGTGACGTTACAGCGATATTGCTAGCGATATCGTTTAGTGTGACGGGGCCTTTATCCAGGATAAAAGAAATGTTCATGAGAGAATTCAAATTTACTCACCTATTGTGGTTGTGTGAGGCGCAACCACTGTGCTTGGCATTGGCGGCTACTGCAAGCCCCGAAGCAATGATTCTATGTTGAATCAAGAGAATGGGGCATCAGGCTGCGCTGCTCTCCTGTAAGAATCATCTACCAGTGGAGTCCAAGTAGATACAATAGAGAAATAGACTTTATTTCTACACCCCATTCTCTTTATTCAACATAGAATAATTAGGGACAGGAAACAGAGGTTAAATAGCCCGTCACCACCTTCTATGCTCCGTTTTTCCTGTCCCTAAGGAATAAAATGGTTATCTGTGGGGTGCTGTGGCCTCAGCTTACCTGAGAGCAAGCCGGGCTGCATAGGTTGATCCCGCTGCTTTCCTCCTCATACAGCTCCCGCAGAGAGCGACCTCACCAATCTCCTGTGCCTCAGGGTAATGCTGTGTGGAGTCAGGGCTGCAGTCTTCCTGTAGCTCCCCAGCTGCAGTCTTCCTCCCCTCCATGTCTGCGTGTGACACTTATGCAGGAAGTGCCAGCAGTTCCCAGGATCCTTCTGTGTGTAACGTCACTTACGGGTGTGTTTCAGTGTGGAATACATGGCATCGCAAGTGGGAAATTTGAAAATGGATCCCTAGGCTGTTTTTTTTTTTTTTCCTTCTAAAAAAGAGGAAACTTTTTATCCCATTGGATGAGGGCATGATGAATAACGGTAGGAAGACCCTGATGGGAAGACACCTTTTAATGTAGGAAAAAAGTATTTGACTATGGAAGGTGTGGTGTCACTAAGATCTGCATCTGCAGAGCCCAGCGTGAACCCAGGCCCAATAAGTATTGCTGGTATGGGCAAGTTCCCACCCCTTGGGCAGGATCCTTGTTTAGGTTATCTCCTCTTTTTTTGTGGTAGGGAGACAAGGATCATGCACAGAGTGAGGGAGATAACTGTGACCTACAAATGCACCATCTGTAGTAAAAAGCGCACTTTTGCCATCCAAAAATCTTTGCCAGGGATGTATGGAGAAGATCATAAAAGGGAGAACCGCCTTCCCTTATGGAAGAAGTAAGGGGAATGGTACAGCAGGAGACTGAGATGAAAATCTGTCTCTATGGGTTCGCCATCAGCAAAAAAGTGGAAGTACAATCCTAGGGATTGATCTTGCTAAGGCAGACATTTCAATCTTTGACGAGTGGCTGGAAGAAAGGAAATTTAAGCCTGAATTCGAACTTGGAGGATGCTAAAAACTATTACTGTTCCTCTGAGGATATGATGGAGGAACTGTCAGCTGTGACAAATACTATGGCGAAAAGACTACTTGAATCGTTAAGGTTGAGATGTTTGAAGGGTACAAGTCAAAGAAGAAGATGGTATTCCCCATTCATGACGGCATACAGAGTCTAATACTGGATGAATGGGGGGCTTCCGGAGAAGCGGCTGACTATTCCAGAAGACATGAAGGATAGAATACCCCTGATGAAGACATAGCCAAATGTTGGTCTGAGATTCCAAAAGTGGATATACAGGTTGCGAGAGTGGCAATGAAGACTACGTATTTGAGGATTTTTCTCGGCTCAAAGGTCCGATGGACCGGAAAATGGACAGTTTTTATTTAGGAAGTCTTGAGGAAACATCTGCGGCTTCACTGAAGACTAATGTCTTAACTTGTATAGCAAGATCCATGTTCTGTTGGCTACGTCAGCTGGAAGAACATCTCTGTAGGGGTATTCCTAGAGAAGACCTACGTTGATTTCTAGTAGATGCTTCAGTGAAGGCAGTCAGGATAGCTTATAAGATCTTTTGGTCTTGTCTAACTCCTTAAGAACAACTCTGGTTGAAGATGTGGAGCGGAGATATAAAGTCCAAACTTTGCTCCATTCCCTTTAGAGGAGAATATGCATTCGGATCTGCTCTGCATGATGTTTTTAAGAAATGGCATCGGATAAGAAGAAATCGCTACTGGAACCAAATATCTATAAGAAATATCCTTTTGTCTATCACAGGCCCAAACACTACAGTGCAAAGGGAAGGGTAAATATGGTTGCTGGAGTTTTCCTAGAGGAGGAAGAGGGAAAATTATTTTACAGAACTAGTGCTGAGGCAATGACCCCAGGTATGTAGTAGGCACACCGCGAAGTTTCTCTGTGGCAAGAAATATCATCAGACTGAGATTCGAGAATCTGTTGAAGTAGGGTCAAAAATTGAGTTTTCATCTTATCTGCCTCTGAGGCTAGAAAAAACATCTGTCATCCCCAAAACTACAAGAGATCATGATATCAAGGCTCCAAGACCTGCAGGAGTCAAGTAATGGCACTAATTCCAGTGATCGAACAGGGCAGGGGCCACTATTCTTTGGGGTTGGTTTTTTTTTTTTTTTTTTTTTTTTATTAAAAATCCCTCACCCCCTCCCTTAAAAAAAAAAAAAAAACCCCAAAAAACAGGCTTACAGAATACTATATCTGAAATGCCTGACTCACCATGTCTTGCACAGAAGATTCAAAATGGAATCTAAAATCCACAATTCCACTGACAATTCATGGCAACCAGCGATCGTCTTCAAGAGGCTTACTACCACGTGTCCATACATCCTTCTTGCCCGAAATTTCTGAGATTTGCATTCAAATAAGGACATAAGATCTGCCTTTACCAATTCAGCGGCCTTCCTTCTGGGATTTCTTTAGTGCCTCAAATTTTTTCAAAACTCATTGCGTAAGTGGTAACATTCGTAAGAAAAAAACATCTGTATCATCCCCTACTTAGACGATTTCTTAATGGCTCCCTCGGTTTGAGGAATGTGGCCACCAGTCAGTCCTTGAACTTCAGGGAGTTAAAGGCAGTAGAAGAGACCCACAAGGCATCAACATCTCTGCATTCATGTCAAAGTTTCTTTGGACAACATGACTACAGTGGCACACCTGAAATGTCAGGGGAGCATGAGATGTGAAAATCTGCAGAAAATTTCAGCAAGAATCTTTGCATGGGCAGAATATCCCCCTCCTGTCTTTGCCAGCTCTCTACTTAAGAGGTTCTGACAAAATTCAAGCAAATTTTTTAAGCAATAGGGATTTACATAAAGGAAAATGGAGTCTGAATACAGATATCTTTCACATGATTAAAAAAAAAAAAAAGATGGGGTCATCAAGAGGTGTGTCTCTGCAAATCCTCAAAATGCAAAAGTAAAACCATTCTTTTCCTTTTTTTCTTTTCTTTCTTTTTTTTTTTTTCTGAATACCAAGGACGCTTTAGCGGAGGTAGATGCATTTGCCCACCATTGGAAGGTCAGGCTGTTTATGCATATAATAATAATAATAATAATCTTTATATAGCGCCAACATATTCCGCAGCGCTTTACAGTTTAACAGTTTCAAAACACAAGTCATAAGTAACAACGCTAACAATACAATAATTAAAGCAAAATAAGACGACCCTGCTCGTGAGAGCGTACAATCTACAATGAGGTGAGGGAGATACAGCGTACAGGTGTGTATTTACAATGGTGTATTTACAATGAAGGTCCAGCCATCTTGCAGGAGTGAAGGATGGATGGAGATAGTGAATGGGCTACACACGCACACTTACACAGAGAATGACTTTGATTAGTGAATGTGATAGGCCGCTCTGAACAGGTGTGTTTTGAGGGAGCGCCTAAAACTATGCAAATTGTGGATAGTCCTGATTTCTTGGGGTAGAGCATTCCAGAGGATAGGAGCAGCACGGGAGAAGTCTTGGAGTCGGGAGTGGGAGGTACGGATTAGTGCAGAGGTTAGTCGAAAGTCGTTTGCAGAGCGCAGCGATCGGCTAGGCCGATAGACAGAAATGAGAGAAGAGATGTAAGGTGGTGCCGCACTGTGGAGAGCTTTGTGGGTGAGAACAAGTACTTTGAATTGGATCCTATAATGAATGGGCAGCCAATGTAAGGACTGGCGAAGAGCGGATGCGTCCGAGTACCGATTACCCAGATGGATGATCCTGGCTGCTGCATTGAGTATGGACTGGAGAGGGGATAGTCGAGTGACGGGGAGGCCAATTAATAGAGCGTTGCAGTAATCCAGGCGAGAGTGGATCAATGCAACAGTGAGGGTTTTTGTTTCCATAGTGAGAAAAGGGCGGATTCTAGAGATGTTCTTTAGGTGTAAGCGGCAAGAGCGGGCAAGGGATTATATATGGGATGTAAAGGAGAGATTGGTGTCAAACATAACACCCAGACAGCGCACCTGCTGCCGGGGTGTTATTGTGGTACCACCCACGGAGAAGGAAATGTCAGATTTAGGGAGGTTAGTAGACGGCGGGAGCAGAAGAAGTTCAGTTTTGGAGAGGTTGAGTTTCAGATAGAGAGCGGACATGATATTGGCAACTGCGGACAGACAGTCACTGGCGTTCTGTAGTACAGCGGGGGTAAGGTCGGGGGAAGACGTGTATAGTTGTGTGTCATCAGCATAAAGATGGTACTGAAAGCCAAATCTGCTGATGGTCTGTCCAATTGGGGCCGTGTAGAGAGAGAAAAGAAGGGGGCCAAGGACTGAGCCCTGAGGTACCCCGACAGCAAGAGGAAGAGGAGATGACGTGGAGCCAGAGAACAAAACACTGAAGGAGCGGTCAGAGAGATAGGAAGAGAACCAGGAGAGTGCAGTGTCCTTAATGCCTAGTGACTGGAGCCTAGAGAGTAGGAGATGGTGGTCAACAGTATCGAAAGCTGCAGATAGGTCAAGAAGAATGAGCAGAGAGTGGTCACCGTTACGTTTTGCTGTCAGAATGTCATTGGTCACTTTGATGAGTGCAGTTTCAGTCGAATGTAGGGGGCGGAAGCCGGACTGTGAAGGGTCTAGAAGGGAGTGAATGGAGAGGTAACGGGTAAGGCGGGAGTAAACTAGGCGTTCCAAAAGTTTAGAGATGAAGGGGAGATTGGAGACTGGTCTGTAGTTGTTTGTGCAGGATGGGTCGAGAGCAGGTTTCTTTAGTAGTGGAGTAACGATGGCGTGTTTGAAGGAGGATGGGAAAATGCCCGAGGAGAGGGAGAGATTAAAGATTGTAGTTAGGTGGGTTGTGACGACTGGAGAGAGAGACTGGAGGAGATGTGAGGGAATGGGGTCGGTAGTGCATGTAGTCGGACGAGAAGAAGAGAGGAGTCTGGAGACTTCTTCTTCTGTTATGGGATCAAATGTGGAGAGTGAGCCAGGGGAGATGTAGGAAGGGATGGGAGTCACAGCACTTGGTGGTTGGGAGCAGATTTCTTGACGGATATTATCTATTTTTTCTGTAAAGTGGGAGGCCAGGTCATCAGCACAAATGTCTGTGATAGGGGCTTGTGCTTTTGGCCTGAGGAGGGAGTGAAAAGTGTCAAAAAGTTTCTTGGGGTTGTTGGCTAGTGAGGAGATCAGGGTGGTGAAGTAGGTCTGTTTGGCAAGGTGAAGGGCAGCGTTATAGGTTCTTAACATAAATTTGAAGTGGATGAAGTCTTCTGGTGTGCGGGTTTTTCTCCATAGGCGTTCAGCACTCCTGGAGCATCGCTGGAGAAGTTGAGTTTGCGATGTGAGCCAGGGCTCTTTTGCTCTGTGTTTGGAGGTTCTGAGGGTGAGGGGAGCTACTTGGTCAAGGGTGCTTCTAAGAGTGTCATTGTAGTGATGAACAGCCAGATTAGGACAGGAAAGAGAGGAGATTGGGGACAGAGATGAGTGTAGGGAATCTGAAAGTGTCTGAGGGTTAATAGCTTGTAGATTTCTGACTGTGTGGTAGGTAGGAATGAGCTGGGGTGGGCGAGGATTTGTGAGCGTGAAAGAGAGAATGTTGTGGTCAGAGAGTGGAAGCGATGAGTTGTTTAGGTGGGAGATTGAACAGAGCCGGCAGAAGACCAGATCAAGGGTGTTACCGTCCTTATGTGTCTCAGAGGTTGAAAGCTGTGAGAGGCCTAGAGAGGTGGTTAGTGATAGAAGCTGGGATGCATATGTGGAATTAGGGCTGTTAATAGGGATGTTGAAGTCTCCCAGGATGAGGGTTGGTAGTTCTGAGGACATGAAGTGTGGCAGCCAGGCTGAAAAGTGGTCAAGGAAGAGGGTGGGTGAGCCTGGGGGCCGGTATATGACCGCTACCCTGAGGGAGAGGGGACGGAAGAGCCTGATGGTGTGGACCTCAAAAGAAGGGAATAAGAGTGATGGGACAGGGGGATGACCTGGAAAGTGCATTGTGGGGACAGGAGTATGCCAACTCCACCACCAGGTCTGTTTGTGGGTCTCGGGGAGTGAGAGAATTGTAAGCCACCGTAGGAAATGGCAGCAGGAGAGACAGTGTCAGAATCCTGAATCCAGGTTTCAGTGAGGGCCAACAGATTAAGAGAGTTGTTCAGAAAGTAGTTGTGTAGGAAAGGAAGCTTGTTACAAGCAGACCGTGGATTCCAGAGGGCACAATTAAAAGATTGAGATCAGGGAGTTCAAGTAATGTTAATCAGATTATTGTGGTTTCGATATGAGGTAGGGTAGGGGTCGAGGTTGGGGGATGGTGGACCAGGGTTGGGGGAGATGTCTCCTGAAATCAGTAGGAGAAGGAAGATAAAGAGCCAATAGTTGTTGGCATTGTAAGTAGTTTTTTTCTGCGATGTGTTTGGGCAAGATGGGCTGTGGTTTCTCAGGAAGGTGAGGAGTGTGTTGCATATCAACCTATTCCAATGCTGCCAAGAACACTGCAGAGACTCTGAGCAGAAGGTGTCAAGACTATCTTCATAGCACAGATATGACCAAAAAGAGGATGGTTTGGGACACTAAACGGCCTGAAGATAGAGGGTTCTTCCACCATTCCATGACCTGCTGCTTCAGAGTCGGATCTATAGCTGCCTGGCTTCTGCAGCCTCAATCCTATAGCGAAAGCCTCTCAGGGGGGGCGATCCATAACCTCCAGAAGAATAGGAAATGGGTCACAAATTCCATGTATGCTAAGTTTTTAGAAGACCTTCAGGTTATGGTATGGGTCCCTTCCTCTGGATCCTTTCTATCCAGACATTACCAAAATATTGGATTTCTTGCCGGATAGCTTGTCAAAACGATTAAAACCTAGTACCATCAAGGTCCAGGTGTCAGCCTTAAGTTCCTATTTTGATAGAAATCTGGTGGATCACCAATGGATAGAGACTTGACGCCTGCCTCTCGAATGCATCCATTGGAAAGATCCATTGGAATCCCATTGTGGAATTTGAAATATTGCACTAAAGGGTCTAACCACACTCCTTCCCTTCGAACCATTGTCCTTAATGCGTACTGTCATGGAAAACTGCATTTCTAGTCACCATAACAGCTAGAAGGGTGAGTGAAATCCAGGCCCTCTACCAGGGAACCATATCTAAAAATCCATGAAGATGGGATACTTCTCCAGCTAGACCCTTCATTCTCACCTAAAGTCTTAACAGACTTGTATGTCTCAGTAGATAGTCCTCCCTTCCTTTTGTCATAATTCTACAAATGGCAGAGAAGAATTCCTTGCTTTGGATGTCAGTATGTTGTAAGTAGTAGTGAATATTCCTTCTAAGGCCTGGAGGAAAGATCAAAATCTTTGTACAATACTGCGGTCTCAACAAAGGGAAGATCTCCAAGAAGGAAAAAAACGCTTGCAACCAGGATTAAGAAGGCTAAGTCAGAATTTATTTCCTCCAGAATTGCTGAAAGCTCATTTTACCAGAGCCCTGTCTGTCTCATGGGACGAGAGGGCTAGTGCCTCCATCGGACAGGGCTACTACCTCTTTCCACTCTTTCTCAAGATGACATGGGCTGTATTTTGATGTCAAATGGGGATTTAGCCTTTGGAAGGAAAGTCCTTCAAACAATTGTCCCTCGCTAGTATTATTCTTTGGTATTGCTCCTGTGGTGCTGTTGTGGAGGGTATTAGAGAAAATGGAACTATTTACCAGTAATTCAGTTTGTAAGACGCTCCTCCATAATAGCCCTTTTTGTTTTTTCGAATATTCTTGTGTTAATAAATGAAGCACTCATTCTGGTGTGGTCCTTTAGAAAAACGCTGAGGATAGGTGGGGCTATTTTACCTCTTTGGGTTTCTTGTCCCTGATGGGGAGACAACCTCCTGTGGTGGTGCTGTCGTGGAGGGTCTTAGAAGCTGAATTACTGATAAAATTACTTATTTTTTGTTTCTTAGTGTGGAACTGTGCAAAGAAATGGTGGATGGCTTAAGAATTACATTTGACTTCACTCTTCCACTGATACTCCTTTACCCATATGAGCAAGCACAATATAAGAAAGTGATCTCCTCTAAATTCTTCCTTCCAATCAGAGAAATTACATCAATTGGAAATAGGTATGGTGTGTTTTAATTTATTTTTTTTGTTCACTTACAAAGGCCATCTGTTAATCCTTTTTATTTTATTTAGAAACCAAGAGGAAGTATCTCCTAGTCCACCACTTTTGAACCCACCAACACCGCAGTCCATAGATAGCCAGCCCACCACTGGCGATTCAATAACTCCGAAGAGACGGAGAACCGAGCCAGACATCTTATCGTTGAGGCGCTCAACGCGACACAGTACAAGCTGTGATAGGATGTCTGAGAGTAGCGCTTCTCCCCAGCCTAAGCGACGACATCAAGACACGCCAACTTCAATGCCAAAGCTATTTCTTCACTTAGAAAAGAGTAGGTGATCTCCCATGCGCAAGCAATCCAAAAGCATTGTTTATTCGGACTCCCATGACAGCACCACGAGAGAGGGGATCCGCCCTATAGGAACAGGAAACCTACAGATACAAAAGGGTGGCACCTCTCCCACGCATCAGTTGGTTTCCTGTTCCTGAGGGGACGGGATCCTACAGAAGAATTGGATCCCAGGCCGGCCAGCCGACACCGGTAGCGAGGGGGTCTCCTACCTCGGCCTGGTTCGGATCTCCTGGAAGTCGCCACGGTGGCCCAGGATGGGTGTCACGGCGGTGGCGTGGACAGCAGGGAGCGGCGTCCGGAGGATGTCCGTCTCCGGAATTAAGCCGCCGCCGGTAAGTATACCCCCCCCGGGGATTCCCGGCTCCGGCGGCGCAGATATGTTGGCAGCGCTGTGCAGGGGGCTGCGACCGGGCGCTGCTCCGGAGCTCCCGGGCGTCCCGCGGGGTTTCCGGGGTAGCGGTGACGTCAGGGGGCGGGCGGAGGAGGCGCTTCCGGGTCAGCGCGCCACTGCGCATGCGCGGCGATTCCAAGATGGCGGCGCCCATCGGAAACACCGATGGCGCGGGGTCGGGCGCCAGCTGGGGTAGGGAGCTCCGTTAAGGGGGGGGGAGGGGCGCGGCATGGATACTGCTGACCGGAGGAGGGGGTATTTAGGCGGGACCCGGGCAGGGTACCTTGCCTTGGCCACATTACTACATGCAGCAGTGTGCAGCAGCAGTGGTAATGGAAAGCGATCGAGAGCAGCAGCAGCGGCAGAAGCAAGGGCAGCAGCGGCAAACATCACTGCCGCCCCTGGATGACCTTCGGCAGGTCAAACAGAAAAAGAAAGGGTCCCGTGACAGTAATGCGGGACGAAGTGACCAGTCCACTCGTAAGAGCTCCTCCAGGCAGACAGAAGCATCGACCGAAAGAAATCCCCCTCGTTCTCCGGTACTTGATTGTGGCACTGGTAAGTGATCTTCGTGAAAGTTCACTCAGTGACGGGACCCCCCTTCTGTGTGTTTCTTTTTCTAGGGAAAAAAAGCTACAAGTAAGAATAAGCATAGGGAATGCGCACTCTGTGCATGACCATTACCGGACGCGTGCCTCAAAAGATTGTGCCCCCCCTGTATTCAGCAGACGGTGGCAGAAGAGTCGCCTGCAGTAGCGGCGAGTTTGAGAGACATTGTCAGGGTAGAAATGAGGGAAACCCTAAAGTCCTTGTCTCGGCCGCAAAGTCTAAGGGGCGAGGTCCCGGCCGAGTCTGATTCCTTTAGAGTGGAGAAAAAGCAGAGACTCCCAGGCTTCATCTCCCTCGTCCTCCTCAGGAGAAGAGGACTCGGGGCGATTTTGTCTGCCTCTTGACCGGGTAGACAAGCTGGTCAAAGCAGTCAGAGGGACAATGGAGGTAGAGGAGCCTAAACCCCATTTATCCATGCAGGATGTCATGTTCGGTGGGCTGGAACAGAGGAAGCGGAGAGTCTTTCCGTTAAATCAAAAGATACAGGATCTGATCCACAGAGAGTGGAAAAAACCGGACAAAAGAGGGTCGCTACCACCAGCCCTCAAACGAAGATACCCCTTCGACGATCCAGCAGTAAGTTCTTGGGACAGAGCCCCCAAATTAGACGCTGCCATTGCGAAGGCATCAAAAAAATCCTCGCTCCCCTTTGAGGACATGGGATCCCTTAAAGATCCCTTAGACAGGAAAGCTGATACTTTCCTGAAAAACACCTGGGAGATGGCAGCCGGGTCCTTAAGACCAGCAGTGGCTTCAACGTGCACAGCCAGGTCCATGATGGTCTGGTTGGACCAGTTGGAGTCACAACTAAAACAGGGTACATCAAGACAGACAATTCTTGGGGCCCTACCGACCATCCAAGAGGGAGCAGCCATCCTGGCAGATGCCTCAGCGGATGCAGTGAGAATGGCCGTCAGAGCAGCAGGTCTCTCTAACGCAGCTTGCAGAGCCCTGTGGCTAAAGTGCTGGCAGGGAGACATCCAGTCCAGAGCAAAGCTCTGTGCGATTCCATGTGAGGGCGAATATTTGTTTGGAATTGTCCTAGACGAGCTGCTTGAAAAGGCGGGGGACGACAAGAAAAGATTCCCAAACCTTTCATCAGCGTCCTACCGTCGCCCATTTGGTAGAAGGAGATTTGGCCAGTGGAGAAGGCACAACTCTTCGCCTGTTAGAGATCGACCCAGATGGGAAGACAGAAGGAGACGAGGTACGGGCTATATGTTTACACGCTTGTCGAGAGATCAAAAGAAACCAAATCAATGACTAGCGGTTCCCGTGGGGGGTAGACTGTCATCCTTCTTCCCGGCATGGTCACAGATTACGAATAGTGACTGGGCGCGTAAGGTAATATCCACCGGGCTTAGGTTGGAATTTACCCAGATCCCGCGGGACACCTTTAAACTGACCCCCTTAAGATCTTCTCATCTCGAACAAGCGGCTTTAGAAGCGGAAGTCTTGAGCCTATGTCAGAAAAATGTTCTGGTAGAGGTTCCAGAGGCTGAAAGGGGAAGAGGGTTTTACTCTCCCCTGTTTCTAATCCAGAAACCTGATAACACATTCAGAACGATTATAAACCTTCGTTCCCTTAACGAGTTTTTGATTAATCATACATTCAAAATGGAGTCCATTAATACAACAATAAAAATATTGTTTAAAGGTTGTTTTATGGCAGTCATAGATTTGAAAGACGCGTACTATCATGTACCTATCCATACAGACTTCCAGCAGTTCCTGAGGGTGGCAGTTTCAGTAGAGGGCACAGTACGTCATTTTCAGTATAGAGCCCTTCCCTTTGGTCTCTCAGCAGCACCCAGGGTTTTTACAAAGTTAGTGGCCGAAGTTATGGCTCACTTACGAGAGGTTGACGTCTTAATCATTCCATATTTAGACGATTTCTTGATTGTAGGAAAATCGGTGGGTCATTGTAAATCCCAGATAGAAAAAGCTAGATCCAGGTTAGAAAACCTGGGATGGATTTTAAACTACGAGAAATCCCGACTCCAGCCCTTAAAAATACAGAAATTTTTAGGGTTGATACTAAATTCAGACACTCAGCGGTGCCTGCTACCACTAGATAAATTACAAAAGATACAGGAGCAGGTTCTTCTGGCAATGGATAATCCATCTATGACCCTCAGACAGGCCATGTCCCTGTTAGGTTCTCTAACTTCATGCATCCCAGCAGTAAGGTGGGCACAGTTCCATACCAGAACCCTTCAAAACGACGTCTTGATTAATAGCAGGGCCCTTGGAGGCTCCTTACAAGGTCGGATGTGTCTAAGCCCCTCAACTGTTACATCACTGAGATGGTGGCTTGAGAGCGAGAACCTAGCGTCAGGGGTGCCCTGGATAACACAGATAACCCGTATTATAACCACAGACGCAAGTTCCTTCGGTTGGGGAGCCCATATGGGGGACATAGTGGTACAGGGCCAGTGGGATTCTAATTCTGAAATCTCATCCAACCAGAGAGAACTATTGGCGATAGAGCGGGCAGTCAAGAAACTCATTATCTACCTGCAGGGCCATCATGTGAGGATACACTCGGACAACCAGGTAGCGGTAGCATATGTCAACCACCAAGGTGGAACCCGCTCCAGCGCTCTGATGCAGATAACAGAACGGCTCCTCCAGATAGCAGAGAGAAATTGTCTATCTTTGACCGCGCTCCACATCAGCGGAAAGGACAATGTAAGAGCAGACTTTTTAAGCCGCAAGGCTCTAAGACGAGGAGAATGGGCTTTGAACAAAGATATTTACCGCCAGATTGTCCGCAGATGGGGTCAGCCAGAGGTAGACCTCTTTGCCACCAGAAAAAACAGAAAAGAAAGATTGTTCTGCTCTCTGAACCCCAGGGAAAATCCCCTGGCGGTGGATGCCCTACTGATAAGATGGGACTTTTCTCTGGCATACGCCTTCCCACCATTGAATCATCTTCCTCTGGTAGTCAGGAAGATCAGAGAGGATCAGGCAAGAGTCATACTGATTTCCCCCTTTTGGCCCAGGAGGACCTGGTTCGCGTGGTTGAGGACCATGTCGGTAGGCGATCCCTGGGTACTGCCGAACCTTCCGGATCTCCTCTACCAGGGGCCAGTCAGCCACCCACAAGTAGCGGGACTTCATTTGACGGCGTGGTATTTGAAAGGTCACTATTAAAAAATAGAGGGTTCTCCAAGAACTTAATTGACACCCTCCTAAGAAGCAGAAAATTAACCACCACTAACATCTATGCTAGGACCTGGAAACGCTTCCTGTCCACCTTTCACTTTGACATCAGAGATGGAATTCCCACGAAACATATTCTGGAATTTCTCCAGAAAGGTTTCGAATTGGGGGTCTCCACAAGTACGCTAAAAGTACAAGTTTCAGCCTTAGGGGCCCTGTTTGCAGCTGATATTGCAAAGGATTATTGGGTAGCAAGGTTCATCAGAGCAGCGGCCAGATCAAGACCTATACACAAAGACAGATGCGTACCGTGGGACTTAAACTTAGTCCTTACAGCCATGACAGAAAGTCCGTTTGAACCTTTAGATTCCGCCTCACTAAAGATTATATCTCTTAAGACAGCATTCCTGGTAGCAATAACATCCGCGCGTAGGGTGAGCGATATACAGGCACTTTCCAGATTGCCTCCTTACACAGAGTTCTTACAGGATAGAGTAATCCTAAGGCCAGATCCAGCATACCTTCCCAAGGTAGCAACACAATTCCACAGGAGATAGTTCTGCCTTCCTTCCTCCCTAACCCAACCAACCCTAAAGAGCAGAAACTCCAGGCGTTAGATATTAGAAGATGCTTACTGACATATTTAGCAGCCACGGATCCTTGGAAGAAGGAGAACGCATTATTCCTATCCTTCCAAGGTTCCAGGAAAGGATACAGAGTATCAAAACGCACATTAGCAAGGTGGATTAGGGAGGCTATCTCTCTTGCCTACACAGCAGGTGGCGGTCCGGCTCCACAGAACCTGAGGGCACATTCCACTCGGGCCATGGCATCATCCTGGGCGGAGAGATCTGGAGTATCAATTGATCAAATATGTAAGGCGGCCACCTGGTCATCTCCTTCCACCTTTTTTAACCACTATCGGTTAGACATGGGTGCCTCCTCAGACCTCACCTTCGGGCTAAGGGTGCTGCAGGCTGTAGTCCCTCCCTAAGTTAGTTTACATCTCTGTAATTCTCTCGTGGTGCTGTCATGGGAGTCCGAATAAAGTATTAAGTTACGTACCGGTAACGGTATTTTTCGGAGGCCCATGACAGCACCCTTAGTTCCCTCCCTTGTTCACATATAGGGGTGCACTCCTTAGAAGATTGTTCATAGAATCACCTTATGCGGGAGTTGGTATGGAATAATTCTGTTAAATAGGGTAGATAGGTTGTATATATCATATGTTGTGTACTAACCGTGGTAGCCTCTCAAGCTCTGTAATCCAACTGATGCGTGGGAGAGGTGCCGCCCTTTTGTATCTGTAGGTTTCCTGTTCCTATAGGGCGGATCCCCTCTCTCGTGGTGCTGTCATGGGCCTCCGAAAAATACCGTTACCGGTACGTAACTTAATACTTTTGTTACACCTTTTCAAAGCGCCACGCCTGCTTTTGACTTTCTATTGCATCTCTTTAGTGCTGCTACTAATTTATGTTCCTTACCCACTAGTTTTGTACTTGCCAGCCTCTGTCTTCACTTTTGTTTTTTTTTTCTTTTTTTTTTTTTTTTTTCTGCACTGCTCCAGCAGCTTGTGTCCTGCCGGATCGCTCCAGTGTTTGCCGGGCGGTCTGGAAGTCACAACTCAATGTAAAGTCTGACAGCCAGAACAAAGTAAGAACAAGGCTCTCAAAGACTTATATTGAGAGCTTATGACCATTGCTTCTGACTACCAGTCAGTCAGAAGTTGTGATCGCCTGACCAGAGGGGTATCGGGAAGAGCTGAAGACAGCAGCTAGTAAGAATAAAACTAGGGTCAGGGAACTTAGATAGGTAGCCTCACTTCAGAGCTGAAATATAAAACAAGACGCTGTAGTGGTGCTTAAATGGCTCATTCATGCGAGCATATATTTGATCTGTGTACGCCACAGACTTATAACCCGTGTACTTGGTTGATTTGCTACATGGTCCACGTGATAAACATAGTTTGAGTCAAAATATTACACTCCGCAGAGAGGCCGTTCCTGCATCCGAACACAATGTGGACAAGCACATTTTCTTTAGGTTCAGATGGTTGCACTGAAATACAGGCCAGTTGCGTACAAATACTGCAGATTTATTGGCTGTGTATGCAACTGGCCTGGTTTCTGTCCAACCATCTGCACCTATACAAAATATGTAATCAAATGACTTGGCACGGAATCTAATTAACAGAAGTGCTTAAAAACTAGTTAAAGGGAACCTGTACACAGGAGTGTGCATAGTAACCTCAGTACACACAGTTTCAGGTCAGCGCCGTTATACTGAATAAAATGATACCTTGGTTGATGAAATCCGTCTTGTTGTTTCTTAATCTTTATTTTTAGTTAATGATATGCTCATGTCCTAAGGCTGGGTTGGGGTATGTGATGTTCTGATTACTTAGTCATAATGTAGACTACTGACAGGTCACTGATCACTCACTGACCTCCCCCCAAGTTTGCATAATGAATATACTTATGTGTGTATTTGAAAAAAGCATGCCTCTTAATCAAAATGGTGGCACCTGCGCACTTTCTCCTATCGGTTAGTGCCTTTTATCTTCCTGTGTTTCAAAGAAGAAGAAAAATCACCATCAATATGGTGCCATCAGGTTCACCTGCGCGTTAGCATCTATCGTGTTCTGATATATGTAACTGCGCAAGCGCCGCAACCGGCTCCATATTGTTGCAGCCAAAAAAATGCACACTACAACAAAATGGCGGCGGTTGCGCCGTCGCATCTCTTGGTACGAGATAGACGCTAGTGCGCCACCGCTGGCTCCTTGTTGCTGCAGTCAAAAAAAAAAAAAAAAAAAAAGTTACACTACAACAAAGTGGCGCCAGAGGCGGTGCATGCGCAGTAGCATCTATCACGTACCGAGATGCTATTGCGATATCGCCGCTGGTGGCGCCATTTTTTGTAGTGTCAGCATCTGTCGGAACAAAATAGATGCTTATGCGCAGGCGCACCCAATGGTGCCATATTGATTTTTTTTTTTTTTTTTCTTTGAAACATCGGAAGATAATAGGCACTAACCGATAATAGTGCGCAGGCGCCGCCATTTTGATTACGTGACATGCTTTCTTCAAATGCACATATTATATTCATTATGCAAACTAGGGGGCCGGTCACTGAGTGATCCGTGACCTGTCAGCAGTCTGCATTGTGAATAGCATCAGAGCACCACCTACCCCAACCTTGCCTTAGGACACGAGCAGATCGTTAACTGAAAACTGAAAATAAGGATTAAAAAAGCACAAGACGGATTTTATGAACAAATGTATCATTTTAGTCAGTACAACGGCGCCAACATGACACTGAAGGTTACTATGCACACTCCTGCTGACAGGTTCCCTTTAAGTTAGTGCAGAGCAGAAAGTCAGGTTTTAAATCTCTGCAAAATTGTCCCAAAGGTGTAACTTTTTATGAACTTGCGTACAGTGCTCTAGCCTGTAGTAATTTTATTTCCTGTGTTGGTGAAATGTATGGAAACTTGAATTTTGATGACTAAAGTGAATATAAGATCCCTAATGGTTAAACCACCAAATATATTCATTTTACTAATTATGAAAGTTCACACTAGATTCACCTCTTATATTATTGGAGTTTATTTTCCTATATTAAATATTTTAGATTTTTCATTTTTCCTCTTTCTAGAAACACCTGTTCATAGTGGCTCATCCTCACCCATTACTTTAACTCCCAGCAAAGAGGGAAGTTCTGTGTTTTCTGGTCTAGAAGGTCGTCGAAACAATGAGCTCAATGAGGTAATAAATGGCAACATTAACCCCTTCACCCCCAAGGGTGGTTTGCACGTTCATGACCGGGCCAATTTTTACAATTCTGACCACTGTCCCTTTGAGGTCATAACTCTGGAACGCTTCCATGGATCCCGGTGATTCTGACAATGTTTTCTCGTGACATATTGTACTTCAAGTTAGTGGTAAAATTTCACTCATATAACTTGCGTTTATTTGTGAAAAAAATGGAAATTTGGCGAAAATTTCGCAATTTTCCAACTTTGAATTTTTATGCCCTTAAATCACAGAGATACGGCACACAAAGAACTTAAGTGACATTTCCCACATGTTTACTTTACATCTGCACAATTTTGGAACCCAAATTTTTTTTTTTGTTAGGAAGTTATAAGAGTTAAAAGTTGACCAGCGATTTCTCATTTTTGCAACACCATTTTATTTTTACGGACCACATCACATTTGAAGCCACTTTGAGGGGTCTATATGATAGAAAATACCCAAAAGTGACACCATTCTAAAAACTGCACCCCTTAAGGTGCTCAAAACCACATTCAAGAAGTTTATTAACCCTTCAGGTGCTTCACAGGAATTTTTTTAATATTTTAAAAACAAAAAAAAATGAACATTTTAACTTTTTTTCACAAAAAAATATTTCAGGTTCAATTTTTTTTATTTTACCAAGGGTAAAAGGAGAAATTGGACTGCAAAAGTTATTGTGCAATTTCTCCTGAGTACGCTGATACCTGATATGTGGGGGGGAACCACTGTTTCGGAGCATGGCAGAGCTCAGAAGGGAAGGAGCGCCGTTTGACTTTTTCAATGCAAAATTGGCTGGAATTCAGATCGGACGCCATGTCACGTTTGGAGAGGCCCTGATGTACCTAAACAGTGGAAACCCCCCACAAGTGACCCCATTTTGGTAACTAGACCCCCCCAAGGAACTTATCTAGATATGTGGTGAGAACTTTGAACCCCCAAGGGCTTCACAGAAGTTTATAACGTACAGCAGTACAATTAAAAAATTATATTTTTTTCCACAAAAATGATCTTTTCACCCCCAATTTTTATTTTCCCAAGGGTAACAGGACCCTAAAAGCTATTGTGCAATTTGTCCTGAGTACGCTGATACCCCACATGTGGGGGTAAACGACTATTTGGGCACATGGCAGAGCTCAGAAGGGAAGCAGCGCCATTTGACTTTTTTGGCTGGAATTGAGATCGGACACCATGTCGCAATTGGAAAACCCCTGATGTACCAAAACAGTTGAAACCCCCCACAAATGACACCATTTTGGAAACTAGACCTCCTAAGGAACTTATCTAGATGTGTGGTGAGCACTTTGAACCCCCTAGTGCTTCACAGAAGTTTTTAACGCCCGGGCATGAAAATAAAAAAAAAACCTTTTTTTTTCCACAAACATGATCTTTTAGTCACCAATTTTTTTTATTTCCCCAGGGTACCAGGAGAAATTGGACCCCAAAAATTGTTGTCCAATTTGTCCTGAGTACGCTGATACCCCATATGTGGGAGAAAACTACTGTATGGGCACACGTTGGGGCTCGGAAGGGAAGTAGTGACGTTTTGGAATGCAGACTCTGATGGAATGGTCTGCGGGTGTCATGTTGCTTTTAGAGATTCCCTGATGTACCTAAACTGTGGAAACCCCCCACAAGTGACCCCATTTTGGAAACTAGACCCCTCCCCCCCCCCACACACACACACACGGAAATGATCTAGATGTGTGGTGAGCACTTTGAACCCCCAAGTGCTTCACAGAAGTTTATAACGCCCGGGCGTGAAAATAAAAAAAAAAACATTTTTTTCCACAAAAGTTATATTTTTGCCCCCAATTTTTTATTTTCATACGGGTAACAGGAGAAATTGGACCGCAAAAGTTGTTTTGCAATTTGTCCTGAGTACGCTGATACCCTATATGTTGGGGTAAAACACTGTTTGGGCGCATGGCAGAGCTTGGAAGGGAAGGAGCACCATTTGACTTTTTCAACGCAGAATTGGCTGGAATTGAGATCAGACGCCATGTTGCGTTTGGAGAGCACCTGATGTGCCCAAACAGTGTGAACCCCCAATTCTGACTCCAACCCTAACCCCAACACACCCCTAACCCTAATCTCAGCCCTAACCCTAATGGGAAAATGTAAATAAATACATTTTTTTAATTTTATTATTTTTCCCTAACTAAGGGGGTGATAATGGGGTGTTTGATTTACTATTTATGGCGGTTTTTATGTTTGGCAGCTGTCGCACGCTAAAAGACGCTTTTTATTGTAAAATTAGTTTTTGCATCACCACATTTTGATAGCTATAATTTTTCCATATTTTCACCCACTGAGTCATGTGAGGTCTTATTTTTTGTGGGACGAGTTGACGCTTTTATTGGTATCATGTTCGGGCACATAACATGTTTTGATCGCTTTTTATTTCGATTTTTGGGACGCAGAATGAACAAAAACCAGCGTTTCATGAATTTCTTTTGGGGGGTGCGTTTACACCGTTCCGCGTGCGCTAAAATTTATGAAGCCCTTTTATTTTTCGGGTCAGTACGGTTACAGCGATATCTCATTTAGGTCGTTTTTTTATGTTTTGGCGGTTTTATGCAGTGAAAACAATTTTATATAAAAAATAATAATTTTTGCATCGCTTTATTCTGCGAGGCTTGCGAGCTGTAACTTTTTTATTTTTTCACTGACGCTGTATGGCGGCTCGTTTTTTGCGGGACGACATGTTTTCAGCTGTACCATGCACATTTATATGCGTCTTTTTGATCGCGCGTTATTGCACTTTTTGTTCGGCGGTATGATAATAAATCATTATTTTTTGCATCGTTTTTATTTTTTAAGGGGTTCGCTAAAGGGGTTAACTAATGGGACAGTTTTTTATAGGGCGGGTCGTTACGGACGCGGCGATATAAAATGTGTACATTTTTTATTTCCAAAAAAAGAATTTATTAGGGAATAATTTTTTTTTTTTAATTATCGGGTTTTTTTTTTTTTTTTTCTTCATTACATTGTCCCAGGTGGGACATCACTGTCCTGTGACAGATCGCTGATCTGTCACATCACAGATCAGATCACTGTGACAGATCAGCGATCTGTCACAGGCACTGCACAAGGCTTCCTCCTTGCCTGCGCTTTGCAGGCTTGAGGAAGCCAGCTCCCTGCAGGCCCCCGAAGGTCCCCGTCGCCATCTTGGATTCGGGGACCTGCAGGGATGGAGCCCCCTGCAGGGATGGAGCCCCCCGCAGCAGCGCTGCACATTGCGCTGCTGTGGGGGGCTCAGGGAAGCACGGAGGGAGCCCCCTCCTTGCCGATGCTTCCCTTTAACCCCCGGTACACCGCGATCGTGTTTGATTGCGGTGTGCAAGGGGTTAACGTGTCGGGGGCGGTCCGTGACCGCCCCTGACACATTGTACCGCGGCGCTCACCACGTGGGCACCGCTGATCGCTGTGACGTACTATCCCATCCCTGGGATAGTACGTCACATGACAGAAAGGGGTTAAAGTGGCTAACACTTTTCGCATAATTAATATCACTTTATTATTATTTCAGTATTCTTGACAATGTCATGTGTTTTATCTGAACTGTTCAAGGAGGGGGTAAAATGCATAGTGAGATGCATTAGATCAGTAATGCATCAGCTGTTCAGCAATTGCATTCAGTTGCCTCCAAACAGTTCCCCAACCTTGCCCTCATCTTCACGGGCAGATGTTATTTGCAGATTATATATAGATATAGATGGATAGATATATTTCTCCTACGCCTCATTGGGGGACACAGACAGTGGGTTTTATGCTGCCACTAGGAGGACACGAAGTAAACCAGAAAAAAAGTTGGCTCCTCCCCTGCAGTATACACCCTCTCGCTGGCTGAGATTTCTCCAGTTCTTTGCTTAGTGTCTGTAGGAGGCACTTGGGTCTGGTTTCAGACCCCACCGTTATTTATATTTATTTTTTCATTAACGGAGTGAAGGGGGCGACGGTTCCTTTCTACGGCCCGCTCTGCCCCGAACCAACAACAGGCAAGCACGCGGAGTATACCTCCCCATACACTTTCCTGCGACGAATGGGGCTGATTCCTCTGACGATGGTTCCCTTACGATTGAGCATACCCCTTTAAGACCTCCTCCAGCTCTGCTACATCGCCCGGAGAATGAGACAAGAAGACCCAGACAGCGATGACCTGCCTGAGCACAGGAGTGGAGGTATGGGGTCGGGTCCTGCCCCCCGGGAGAAGCGCTGACTTAACGTCAGCGGTCCTTCGCGCCCCCCCCCCCCCCCCTGCTTTCGGCGCTCGGGTAGGTCAAAAATTTAGTCCCTGGCTTCTCTGGCCTGCTAGGCCGCAATTTGAATGGCGCCGCCTTCTCTCCGCCCCCGGCACCTACCGCGGGTAGGCCAAAAATTTAGTCCCTGGCCTTTCCGGCCTACTAGGCCGCAATTTGATTAGCGCTGCCCGCGCTAACGTCGCCGCCCCCTCCTCTTGGCGCCTCTCATTACTTACGAAACGCGCAATTCTATTCTCGGGGGCCATGTCTTCAGCTGCCGTTAACCCTTTCATGAGCGCTATGCCTGCTCTGGACAGCCGGATACCGGGTGACACCACAAGGCCACCGTGTTTTTTTTTTTTTTTTTTTTTTTTTTTTTTTCCTCCCGGGGGACCCAGCACAGGGCCGGGTAAGCTGCATCTGCCCTCAGATTAAAGCTTAACCTCTTCACGGCACATTCCTTGCAGCTGCAGACAGTCTCTGCCGATAACCCTTTCAGGAGCGCTATGCCTCAATCTAAGGAGGCTAAACGGGCTGTTAAAAAGCACACTGCGTTTTTTACCGTGTGTACCACTTGCAGTTCTGCCTTACCCAGTGCACAGACTAATCCGTTATGCACGGACTGCGACCCGGACTGCGCCCTGACCCGCGCTCCAAAGTCCCTCGCTGCCGCTGCTGACGAGCCTCCTGCATTTAGTAACCCTGAGTGGGCTGTGTCCCTGTCACAGTCGGTGGAGGCTCTGACCCAGGGAAAGCGTCCTTACCTCCCGAGGAGGGCTCTGGCGTCGGCCAGGAACTGTCCCCCAGCAGGGGCCATACTCGTCCAAGGGACAGTCAGCGCCTCAGCGACTCCTGTCTCTCGCTCGCCCTCTCCTGAGGTTCACAGCGAGCACGGCTCTGAATTTGAATCTGACACGTCAGTCCCTCAGAATCCCCCAACTGATCAAGAGTCGCTTGACTCTTATGGAATCAGTCAACAGGATTCTGAGGTCGGATGAGGAAAATATTCCCGCTCCAGCACACCCTATCTCATTTAAGGAAACCTAGCGTGTGCGCACGCTATATACCAGCCGTCTAGTAACATAGGGACCGGCCACATGAGCGGTTCACAGGGCAAAAGTCTACTCAGGCTGAATACCCTTTTCATCCAGACCTAATGTAGCATTGGTTACAGTCCCCTCCAGTAGACCCTCCTGTATTGCGTCTTGCTTCTAAAACACTCCTATCTGTTTCTGATGGTTCCTCAGTCAGAAACCCCTCCGATTGTCAAATTGACTACCTTGCCCGTTTAGTTTTTTTTTTTTTTTTTTTTTTTTTTTGAAGCTTCAAGAGCAGTGTTTTTTTTTTTCCATCTTTCACGGCAATTTGGGTCACTAAGGCAATGGCCGCTTGAGCAGAAGTCTTGATTACTTCCTTTCAAGGCACCAATCTTCCTCCGGAGGCAACCACTGTAGCCGGGCAGATAATTCGTCCAGCTGACTTTGTAGTGGACGCTTCTTTTGATGCCACCAATTGCGCGGCTCAAACTGCCGCTAATGTGATCTCCATTAGAAGAGCCCTATGGCTCCGCGGCTGGCGGGCGGATGCCACACCTAAAAGATCGTTGTCTTCTCTCCCCTTTCAAACGGGTCGTTGTTTTAGAGAGAAACTGGACCAACTCATTTCCGATACTACCGGGGGGAAAAAGTAAATTCCTTCCTCAACAATAGGGGCTGTTCGGCCGTTTTGCAACCAACAGCCAATGAGTTTTCTATCTTCTCGCAACAATTCCGGTTGGTCCTCTACCTTCTCTTCCGGATCAATGTCGTTTCTCAAGATGTTCATTCAGAGAAGTTTCCCATGTGGCGCCTCCTTATAGAAGGCCATTGTAATCATGGGACCTTAACCTGGTTCTCGAGGCCTTACAGGATGCTGTTTTCGAACCGCGGCAGGACGTGTCACTGTCCATCCTCTCTTGGAAAGTGGTCTTTCTAGTGGCAATTACGTCAATCAGGCGAGTTTTGGAATTGGCAGCTCTGTCCTGCCGTTCTCCGTTCCTGAATTTTTCATCAGGAAAAGGTAGTTCTCAGGACGTCCCCGTCCCTCCTGCCAAGGTAGTCTCCTCTTCCATCTCAACAAGGAAAATGTTTTGCCTTTTCCTTTTGTCCGGCGCCAGTGCATCGCATTGAGAAGGCCCTCCACACCCTGGATGTGGTTAGGGCGCTGAGACGGTACATCTTGTGGACGGCTCCCTTCCACAAGTCAGATACCCTGTTCATGCTTCCAGAGGGGCATAGGAAGGGTCTAGCCGTGTCAAAGCAACGCTAGCCAGGTGGATTCACCTGGTGATTAAGTAGTCCTACTGTATCAGGGACGCGCCTGTCCCAGTGGGGATTAAGGCGCACTCTACCTGATCAGTGAGCGCCTCTTCGGCCATTCGGCACCAGGCCTCGGCAGAACAGGTCTGCAAGGCTGCGACTTGGTCCAGTCTGCATACTTTTTACAAAATATTACCAATTTCATTCTCAGGCCTGTCCGCAAGGCTGCGACTTGATCCAGCCTGCATACCTTTAAAAACATTGCCTACTTCATTCTCAGGCCTCTGTGGATGCAGCCTGCAATCGGCAGTACCTCACTGTTGACTCAGTGGTACATGGGGTATTAGTAGATTTATGCTCCCCACCCAGGGACTGCTTTGGGACGTCCCACTGTCTGTGTCCCCCAATGAGGCGTAGGAGAAATGGGGATTTTTGTGTACTCACCGTAAAATCCTTTTCTCCGAGCCGATCATTGGGGGACAAAGCACCCACCCTGTTTAGCCTATTGGCTAACTGTAGCATTCTTAGGCTTTGACTTAGTTATGGTTATTATTGACTGTTTATGCTCCTACTGCTTTTTTCACCGAACTGGAGAAATCTCAGCCAGCGAGAGGGTGTATACTGCAGGGGAGGAGCTATCTTTTTTTCTGGTTTACTTAGTGACCTCCTAGTGGCCAGCAGTATAACACCCACTGTGTCCCCCAATGATTGGCTCGGAGAAAAGGATTTTACGGTGAGTACACTAAAATCTGTCAGTTCTGGCAAAAATTAAGAGACCATTTTCAAATGTTCAGTTTGTCTGATTTTTCTCTTTATAGGTCTATATTTTTGAGGAAAATGTAAATTGTTCTTTTAATCTACAAACTTCTGACATGTCTCTGAATTTCCAAGCAATAGATTTTTTTTTTTTTTTTTTTTTCCTGAAAAGGAGAAATGGTCAAAATATAAAAAAAAAAACCTAGTGCTTTCAGACCTCAAGGAACAGAGAAAGCAAGTTCATACTCATTTAGAAACAACAATACTATAGATCGTTAAAGATATATTCATTTTTATGCTTCATAGAATCGTAGAGTTGGAAGGGACCTCCTGGGCCATCTGGTCCAACCCCCTGCTCAAAGCAGGATTCGCTAAATCATCCCAGTCAGATGTCTGTCCAGCCTCTGTTTGAAGACTTCCATTGAAGGAGAACTCACCACTTCTCGTGGCAGCCTGTTCCACTCATTGATCACTCTAACTGTCAAAAAGTTTTTTCTAATATCTAATCTGTGTCTCCTCCCATTCAGTTTCATCTTAAAACTAATGTTTTAAGAGTTCATAAATCAATATATTGTGGAATAAACATTATTTTTAATCATCTTGATTACATTCCAGAGGTTTTCAATGGGGTTCAGATTATTTATATATATATATCTCACTCCCGTCTGGATGTCCCCGAATCCCACAATTCACCGCATCGGAAGAACGCCGACCCCCATTTTGGAACACCCAAGTGATGCCGCTCGGATCCAGGACGCAGCTGCGATCCCGAACGCCGCTGTGATCTCGACCGCCACTCGGATACAGGCTGCCGCTGGGATCCAGGCTGCCATTGCGATCCCAAACGCTGCTGCGAAAACACCACCGCTGGGATCCCGGCCGCTGCTTGGATCCCAGCCACTGCTCTGATCCAGTTGCCACTCGAATCTAGGCAGCCGCTGCGATCACGAGGCTGTGAAAGAGGTGTAAAGAAGGGGGTATAGCGAGAGGGGTATAATAAGAGGGATGCTGCTACCGGACCCCCGCCAGGACCCACCGCCTGACTACATGTGCCGGATCCCGCCGCTGCCTGCCCACCCACCTCCGTGCAGTCACAGCTGGCAGGAAAGACCGTGGCTTGAGGCCTGTGCTGGAGATTGGGTGTGGCCACCCTCTGGTGGCGCATCACACCATCTCCAGCACAGGCCGCAAAACGGTCTTTCCTGCCGTCTGTGAGAGGGGTGCAATGAGGGAGGAGTAATGAGAGGGATGCCTCCCCTGAACCCCTGCCAGGACCCACCACCTAACTACACGCGCCGGGTCCCGCCGCTGCCTGCCCACCCACAGTGCAGTCACAGCCGGCAGGAAAGGCCTCGGCTTAAGGCCTATGCTGGAGATTGGGTGCGACCACCCTCTGGTGGCGCCGCACACCATCTCCAGCACAGGCTGCAAAACACTGTCTTTCCTGCTGGATATGACTGCACAGAGGTAGGTGGGCCGCCACCCCCAGCGCCACAAAGCTGCCCCCATCGTGATGTTACTGCCCTCCTGATGCGATAGCATCGGGCACACATCTAGTATATATATAATCTCTATCAGAGGAAGCGGGCTAAAGTTGTGTAAGAAGTAATGCAAGGACTCTGCAGTATATGTCTTGATATAGCAGGTCTATGTACCTGATCGTTAATGGCTGAGCTAATGCAATGTGCTGTGACTCTTTGGAATAACTTGCTTCTTATTCACTGAAACCTGTTATTTGTAAACCTGAGTCCAGTGGGCTGCCCTACTCGGTGATGGAATATTTACTGATTTGACAGCTATCTGCATGCATTCAGTGAATAGAATCACCCTCTGGACTGGTATGCACGCAAATACCAGGGATCAATGAGTAAAATGGAAGTTATACTAAAACGTTTCCATAAACAAATCCTGCTTGCATATCATTCTATTTTCGGCATGACTGGTTTTCTTTGTCAACAGGTTTTACCAATATAAACTACAGCTGCCGCCAGTTTTACAACCCTCCACCTTCAGCATGGTCAGATTCTTTTGTCTTGATTTGTTGCCTCCAGTATCCCTGCAATCGTTATCCTCCTGCCCTGCATTGTTGGTGACTTGTTCTATGTGATCCACACAGTGCCCCAGTCTCACTCCTGCACAGGCGTACTTGCCCTTCTTAAGGCAGAGCAATGTACTGTAATATGCATGCGACGGCTCTACTAGCGGATCATCAGCACTTTTTGGCCTCATGGCGTATGTGCATTCCTGTACTTTACTCTGCCCTCAGTAGGGCACAGCAACTACTCCTTAGGAGCAAGATCGGGGGCACTGTGTGGATGACTTAGGATGTGTCATCCACATGAGCAAGCAGGACATTGATTTGCAGGGAGAGGGGAGGTGCCAAAGCAACACCAGCGACAAACGGGTCCCCTCCATATGGAGAGATAATAAAAGGTATTTTATTTGGATCTGTAGAGGTGTTGAGGACTTGTATACAGCTTCCTGGACTGCTGTAAAAGAGGCATTTTAAAGTTGATGGCCTTACTTTATATTGGGAAAACCTGATGGGTTCCCTTGAATGTTACCCGGTTGGATACACATCTGTTTGCATCTAATAACATAATATATTTTCTGCCTGCAGGTGTTGTCTTGGAGACTAATGCCAGAAAACTATCCTCAAAGTGACCATCCGCCACCTCCTTCTTATGTCTATGGGTCACAACATTTGCTTCGTTTGTTTGGTAAGAAAAATCTGTTATGTAGAGAAAATGCTTCAATAGCCAAAACGAGCAGAATACATAATTAGGCCGAGGACACACTAACGATGAATACGGAGGAGTGCTTTGTGATAAAACATCACAAAGCACTCGGACCAGTATTAGTCTGAGGCATTAGCGTTTTTTGTTTTTTTTTTTTCTCGGCCATTTTTAATGTGCACATGAAATGGTAGCATGCTGCGATTGTCACCGACACTCGGCCGAGTCTCAGCTCACTCGCACCCATATAAGCCTATGGTGCGAGTGACACAGCGCACATCACTTGGAGATCATCGGAGGGCTGTGTGATATACGCTGACCCGGCAATGGAGGAGATGGAGAAATTAGTTTCTCCGCCTCCTCCGCAGCTGTGCTCCGATCCTCTCTGTGCAAGATGCTTGGAGCACAGTAGCATGACACTCGGCTCCCGCTTGCAGCAGAGCAGGAGCCGTGGGTCATTAGCATACCGCATGCTTTACACTAGTCTGACCCCGGCCTTATTGTTTGGCTTTGTATAAAGGATGCAGCCAGACAGTGAGGCCCAGTTTCTCCCCCCCCCCCCCCCCCCCCCCCACCCCCCCCCACCCACCCAACAAACACACACACACACACACACACTCTCTCTCTCAGCAGTCTAATTGGATCTTAATTGTTTCACAATCATTCGGCAACTGGCCATTGCGCTGGATGAAGTCTTGGCAACAAGTGGTCAGTGGCACAATCTGTCTATACCTTAATAGTGTGTGTGTGTTTCTTCAACTGCTTCACAACCTTAAAGATATCCATATGTCCAGGTTAGTAGGTGTTTGCTTCCTAGCTTTAATGCAGCTCCGCAACGGCAGTGATCACATTAATGTGCATGCTGAAACGTGCGGCAGGGCACCGGGTGTCATCGTCAAGGGGGGTAGCGCTGCCCCCCCTCCTCCCTCAACTATCATCGCTGTGATTGGCTGTTCTGAATTGAACAGCCAATCACAGTGGTTTTGGGCAATGTCCAGCACTCTTAACAGGCAATATGGTCTGATCATACCACAGCTCCTGGGCAGAGGAGGAAGAAAGAGTATACAGACAGGGCAGCATGGGATCGCAGCTGATGTTTTCTTTGAAGTAAAACATTATTTAAGAACAGGCAGTGAAATGCTTTATCTCACAGAAAGCAGCAGCTGCGATCTCCTGTTGTAATGTCTGTATACTTTCTTTTGCTTGATCCCCTGCCTAGGAGCTGTGATATGATCAGACCAAGTCCCTGCACGGTCAGACACAGCCTTTACACAGTACACAGCAGAAGGACAATTATAGGATTATATCACCACAGGAAGTATTTAAAAGCATCTAATTGTGAAAGTTATTCCAGGATCTATTGATTAAAATGAACTTTGGGAAAAACCCGTTTAATGTTTGGCACAAAAAAAAAAGTGTTGGCATTGATGTTCCCGGGGCCCTCGTGCAGTTATGACACGTGAGCCTTGCCTGAATCCAGCACTATTGTCACTGTCTCCGCCTTCGGATCAATCGAACATCCAGAAGGAACAGAGAGCAGCTGCTGCCCGGACTTCCTCTTGATGTTTGATTTGTCTGCTGGTGGGGCCAGCGACGCCAGTGCTGATTTGGGGCCAGGCTCACGTGTCATAATAACCGCACAAGGGCCGTGGGAATGCGAGTGCTAGAATGGCACCGGCATGGGAGAGGCTTTTTGTATTGGGGCCAAGTGTGGGGTATGAAACAAGTTTTCCACTACTTGGACAACCCCTTCTAATGGTGCAGTAGAGAATCATCATACTGCACATGCTCACAAACACTTGTCATTAACCCCGTTCTAACCGCTGATGGGATAGTACGTCAGCGGTCAGACAACCCTGCTTTGAGATGGGCTCCGGCGGTGAGCCCACCCCAAAGCCCCATGTCAGGTGTTATAAACAGCTGACACGTGCCCGCAATAGGCGCAAGCGGAATCGCGATCCGCTCGTGCCTATTAACTAGTTAAATCCCGCTGTCAGATGCTGACAGCGGGCATTTAACTACCGCTTCAAGCCGTCGGGCTGAAAGTGAGCGCATCGCCGACCCCGTCATGTGATCGGGGGTTGGTGACTCATTGCCTTGACAACCAGAGGTCTGAGAGACCCCTATGGTTGTTGCAGGCACATTGCAATAAATCTGCTACATATGGGAGATCTGCTCATTGCCCATATGTAGCAGAGCCGATTAAGTGTGGCATGCTTCTAGCCTCCTATGGAGGCTATTGAAGCATGCCAAAAGTTAAAAAAAAAAAAAAAAAAAAAAAAAAAGTCTAAAAATTTGGAAAAAAACCCTAAGTTCAAATCACCCCCCTTTCGCCCCAATCAAAATAAAACAATAAAAAATCCACACAATTGGTATCGTCGCGTTCAGAATCGCCCGATCTGTCAATAAAAAAAGGATTAACCTGATCGCTAAATGGCGTAGCGAGTAAAAAATTAACGCCAGAATTACTTTTTATTTGGTCGCCGTGACATTGCATTAAAATGCAATAACGGGCGATCAAAAGAAGTGATATCATTAAAAACGTCACCTCGATCCACAAAAAATAAGCCATCACCCAACCCCAGATCACGAAAAGTGGAGACTCTATAGTTCTCGGAAAATTGCACTATATATATACACTCACTGGCCACTTTATTAGGTACACCTGTCCAACTGTGTGTTAAGACTTAATTTCTAATCAGCCAATCACATGGCGGCAACTCAGTGCATTTAGGCATGTAGACATGGTCAAGACAATCTCCTGCAGTTCAAACCGAGCATCAGTATGGGGAAGAAAGGTGATTTGAGTGCCTTTGAACGTGGCATGATTGTTGGTGCCAGAAGGGCTGGTCTGAGAATTTCAGAAACTGCTGATCTACTGGGATTTTCACGCACAACCATCTCTAGGGTTTACAGAGAATGGTCCGAAAAAGAAAAAAAATCCAGTGAGCGGCAGTTCTGTGGCCGGAAATGCCATGTTGATGCCAGAGGTCAGAGGAGAATGGGCAGACTGGTTCGAGCTGATAGAAAGGCAACAGTGACTCAAATTGCCACCCGTTACAACCAAGGTAGGCAGAAGAGCATCTCTGAACGCACAGTGCGTCGAACTTTGAGGCAGATGGGCTACAGCAGCAGAAGACCACACTGGGTACCACTCCTCTCAGCTAAGAACAGGAAACTGAGGCTACAATTTGCACAAGCTCATCGAAATTGGACAGTAGAAGATTGGAAAAACGTTGCCTGGTCTGATGAGTCTCGATTTCTGCTGCGACATTGGGATGGTAGGGTCAGAATTTGGCGTAAACAACATGAAAGCATGGATCCATCCTGCCTTGTATCAACGGTTCAGGCTGGTGGTGGTGGTGTCATGGTGTGGGGAATTTTTTCTGGGCACTCTTTGGGCCCCTTGGTACCAATTGAGCATCGTTGCAACGCCACAGCCTACCTGAGTATTGTTGCTGACCATGTCCATCCCTTTATGACCACAATGTACCCAACATCTGATGGCTACTTTCAGCAGGATAATGCGCCATGTCATAAAGCTCGAATCATCTCAGATTGGTTTCTTGAACATGACAATGAGTTTACTGTACTCAAATGGCCTCCTCAGTCACCAGATCTCAATCCAATAGAGCATCTTTGGGATGTGGTGGAACGGGAGATTCGCATCAGGGATGTGCAGCCGACAAATCTGCGCCAACTGTGTGATGCCATCATGTCAATATGGTCCAAAATCTCTGAGGAATGCTTCCAGCACCTTGTTGAATCTCTGCCATGAAGAATTGAGGCAGTTCTGAAGGCAAAAGGGGGTCCAACCCCTTACTAGCATGGTGTACGTAATAAAGTGGCCAGTGAGTGTATGTATGTATGTGTGTGTGTATATATATATATATATATATATATATATATATTATATTCACCACTTAGATAAAAGAGAACCTTGACATGTTTGGTGTCTATGAACTCGTAATGACCTGGAGAATCATAATGGCAGGTCAGTCATTTAGTGAACCTAGCAAAAAAGGCAAGCATAAAACTAATGTGGGATTGCACTTTTTTTTGCAATTTCACCACACTTGGAATCTTTTTTCCCGTTTTCGAGTACACGACATGGTAAAACCCATGGAGTTGTTTACAAGTACAACTCGTCACGCAAAAAATAAGCCCTCACATGGCCATATTAATGGAAAAATAAAAGTTAAAGCTCTGGAAAGAAGGAGCGAAAAACGAAAAATTCGAAAAAAGCTCCGGTCATGAAGGGGTTATTATTGGGACTGGTTACTGCCAATGTAACAAGACGGGGTATTTTAATGTACTAAACTTATTACATGTCTTGGAGAAAACAAGTGATTTACTGATTTCTGTGTTCGCACTAGAATATGTTGGAACTTTGAAATGGAGGTAAAGATGCAAGTGTTGTGCTAAAAAAAAAAAAAAAATCTGATTTTACTTTTTAGTGAAACTTCCTGAAATAATGGGAAAGATGTTCTTTGCAGAGAAAAATTTGAAAGTTTTGCTCAAGCACTTTGAACTTTTTCTAAGGTATGTGCATGCCCCTCAATCATTGCTTAGTATGTAGCTTAAACTTGTTTTCCAAAATTTATATTAACATTTTGTATATTTTAACAGTCAACAAATGAATTTTAACAAAGCATATTGACATTTTCGCCTTATATCTGTTCTCCTAGATGATTTGTGCAGAAAAGGGGTAGCTTAACACTTGCGTGATGCCCACTCCTTTAAGTACAAGACAGTGTCATGGATTCCCTGTACTATTGGCTCCACTCCTACTTGCCGTTAACACTTCAGTAGAACTTTGCTTTCTTCTACTACTGGTTTAAAAAAAAAAAAATCAAGTGCCCAGCCCCTTTTGGCAGTGCCATCTCCTCCATGTCAGGTGTGTGCCTACCACATTTTTATTGCGTTTTTAATTAAGCAATTCACTTTTTCAGGTTTCTTGCGGAGTATCATGAAGACTTCTTTCCAGAGACGGCGTATGTGGCTGCCAATGAGGCCCATTATAGCACTAAAAATCCTCGTGCTATATACTGACGTTACAATTCAGTCTGGTCATACCTGATTCAATTATTTTGTGAACTTTCTGGATGCCTCATCAGTTTTGTTGTATATTTTATGAAAGTTTTTTTTTTTTTATGTGAATTTGTGAAATGGACTTGAGCAGAGTACTAAACAAGCATCAGGCAGATGACCAAGGACTCTTGCTATATTATTTCTCAACAATTTTGGTTAAAAAAAAAAAAAAAACAGGAGACAAAATGGGTTTTCCTATAGTCACTTCACAACTATTCTCAAATTCTGCCTGCTTTTATGAACAGTCACATTCAATTGTGTTTTTTTTAAATAAAATTTGTGTTGATGACATGAGGTTTTTTTTTTCTTTTTATTGTTTATTGTTCGTTCTAGTTCTACAAAAAACTACAGTTCTGTTATTTTACCAGAAGTCTCGGCACAGGGTCTACTGTAACACATTAGGCCATCAGTGGTTAGTTCTGAGTTTGCACTGTTATCACTGTCTTTATACATAGAGCTAACTGGATATTTGAATGCACTCACAGAGTCCTGATTAGCAGAACTGCACTGAAAGCTGCTGATGGTTGTGGGGGGGCTGGTGATTTTGCAAGATTTTCTAACAGCAGCTTGTCAGCGAGTGAGGTGAGTAGAGAAATCAATGGGCTCGCAAGAGGTGGCTGGGATATTTGGAGTTAACCCGCCTGCTGGAATACAAGTACTGTGCACTCTCTTGGCCAGGGTTTAGGCAGGCACTAGTAGCCAAGGAATCCAGCTGTACACTATGAAACTTTTTTTTTTTTTTCAGGAATATCCTCAGTCGTTCATTCAAGATTTATAAAATGCAGGCCTAGCTATTATTTAGCAAACCAAGTTAATGCATTACAAATCAAGGGCTTTATTAAAACAGAATATAGCCTAGAGAATTCCCCATTTAGAAGGAAAACAAAACCTTTAATCAACCATTAAAAAAGACAAAACACACAAAATCATAAAAAGTGCTCATGCAAACCAGTGCTCAGTAAAAAATGGTTTGCTCTCACCATCAATGACGGACATGCTATCCCAGCATCATAACGTATCCAGCTGGGAAAAGAGAATCCAACAATCAGGGATATAACACATAAAGGGAGTATTTAACCCCTCATCTTTGTGGGTGTCCACTATAGGATCCACTTGGGCCTGTCCTTGTTAGGACATGAGCAATACTGGGGCACGACAGGGAGCCTAGGTAAATACTACACACCTACATCCCTATCCCTTTGTGTTATAGCCCCTATTGTTGGATCCTCTTCGCCACGACAGCACCCACTGAGAGAGGGGATCCGCCCCTAGGAACAGGAAACCTACAGAGATAAATGGGGCGGTCTCCCTCGCTCCCTCAGTTTGGTTTCCTGTTCCTAGAAGGGAATCTGCAGAAGAGGATGCCTGGTCTGGTAGCCGCCCGCATGCATAATATGAACAGCGGGGGCCCCAGGACTGGAGGCAGCGTCGGGCGGAGAGAAGGTTCCCCCCATGGCTGGTAATGCATGTGAGGCCGCGGTAAGGAGTGCCGAGGCTCACTGGGTTATGGGGCAGGCTAACCCCACCCCCACCGGGAGCAGGGCGGACGCATTACGTGAGCGCGGCACCGGGAATTTTGGCCTCCGCGCCCCCCTGAGACAGCGAGGCCATGAGGAGAAGCAGGAGATCCTGATCTCGCGCTGATAGCGCTGCTTGGCACCAAGACGGGGACATACCTTGCGGCGGCGTATAGCCTGGTAAGCAAGGGGTAGCGACGAGCAGAATGGGCAGGATGCCGGCGCTTCCAGGCTGAGGCGACTCGGAGGTGGAGCAACAGCTTCCGGGGTCAGATGAGACAGGAAGACAGCAGTATAGCGGGAGAGCAGCTGCGCATGCGCAGTGGAGCTGGAAGGAAGAAAAAAAAAAAAGGCAGAACCAGGAAGCGGCATAAAAGGACCCGGTTAATGCTGCAGCAGTGCGCAACCATGTCGTCCACAAACGACCCGGTTTCGCTCCCGTTAAGTCAGCCAGGGGAATCCCCACATGGCAGTAGAAAAAGCGGTACTACGAGAAGGAGCAGCAGCTCCAGAAAGGAGTCCAGCAGGCATTCCAGGCAGGAGGAAGCCTTGGGAAAGAAACGAAAAGAGAAAAAATCGTTCCACACCTCGCCTCAGCCTGAGTCGCGGACCCCGCAGCCGGTAGTTTGCTGACGAGATTAACGGGTGAGTGTTTTTAGTCAGACTTACAGCTGATGGCGTTTTTTCTGGTCCATACCCCTTTTAGGCCAAAAGAACGGAGAAGGCGAAAAATAGAGTGTGCCTTATGTTCTCGGCCCCTCCCAGATGGCCACCCTAAGAGATTATGCCAGTCTTGTATTGAAAAGACCTTACAGGAGGAATCCACAGGGAAGAAAGAGGATATCCGAGCAATAATTAGAGTGGAGCTACTGGCCTTGGGCAGCTCCAGTAGTCTGGGGGGGTCACTCCTCTGTCAGAGGAATAGTTTCACGGAGAGGAAAAGCTTCACCGGCATCGGGATCGCCGTCAGAAACTGGGGAACTAGACTCGGATAGATCCCAGGAATACTTTTCCTCAGAGGAGGAGGAACAGACTTGTTTCCCTACGGACAGTGTCAATAACTTAGTTAAGTCTGTCCGAAATACCATGGGGCTACCCGAGACTAAGGACCCCAAAACTCCGCAAGACATGATGTTCGCAGGCATTTCCCAGAGAAAGATCCGGGCTTTCCCAGTAGTCCCAGCTATAAAGGAGCTGGTGAGGAGGGAGTGGGAGAAACAGGGTCAGAGAACCTTCCTCCCCTTAACTTCAAAATGTAAATACCCATTTGACGATGAGGAGTTAACATCTTGGTCAAGAGCCCCCAAAGTAGATGCGGCAGTGGCCTCTACTTCTCGTAGATCCTCCCTGCCGGTGGAAGATTCAGGGACGTTGGCTGACTCATTACATCGTAAGACAGATACCTTTCTTAAACGATCCTGGGAGGCGTGCACGGCAGATTTTAAACCACAATAGCAGCCACGTGCACAGCAAGGTCAATGTTGGCGTGGCTGGATGACCTAGAGGGAAAAATTAAAAGCGGAGTATCCAGAAACAAGCTCCTTTCCTCTATTCCCCTGATTAAGGGAGCAGTGGCTTTCCTGTCTGACTCCTCAGCGGACTCTCTCCAATTATCTGCTAGAGCAGCAGGGCTAACCAATTCTGGCCGGCGGGCCTTATGGTTGAAAGGGTGGAGAGGAGATACACAGACAAAGACTAAACTTAGGTACTTACCCCGGCAGGGTATAGCACAATTTGGCACGGAGCTGGACGAGATCCTAACGAAAGCGGGTGAGAGGAAGAAAGGTTTCCCTAACCCGTATATTCCCTTTAACAGGAGAGCCTTCAGGAAGCCTCCGTTTGGGGAAAAAGATTTCAGACCTCAGGACCGCTGGGGCAATAAGGATCCCAAACAGAGGGGCAGCCTATTTTGGAAAACGTCCCTTCAGAGGGGACAGATTCCGCTAGCACCAGTACACCGGTAGGTGGCAGACTACTAAAATTCAGCCACCAATGGGGAAAAATTACATCCAACCCCTGGGCCATTAACATCATTTCATCAGGCCTAAAACTAGAATTTGTTCGGCACCCGCCGAACTCCTTCCTATTGACTTCCATGAAGTCCCAAGCACAGCAGGAAGCACTGGAGATGGAGATTGCAGCACTGTTAACTAAACGTGTTCTGATAGAGGTCCCGGGGGACGAGAAGGGAAAGGGCTTTTATTCTCCCCTATTTCTAGTCCCTAAACCAGATGGCTCTTTTAGGACTATAATAAATTTAAAAAAGCTTAATACGTTCTTGAGGCTGAGGCCGTTTAAGATGGAGTCGATACGTTCAGCATTAAAACTCTTGTTCCACAGGTGCTATATGGCAGTCTTGGACCTAAAGGATGCCTATTACCATCTCCCCAAATACCAAGAGCACCTGAAGTTCCTGCAGGTAGCAGTCTGGTTCAAAGGTCTGATTCAACATTTCCAGTTTACGGCGATGCCATTCGGACTATCTATGGCCCCTCGAGTGTTTACCAAATTGATGTTGGAGGTGATGTCATATATAAGGCTGAATGACACCCTAGTGGTCCCCTACTTGGACGACCTGCTCATAGTAGGAAATTCTGTTTCCCAATGTGAAAAAAGAATAGCTGATATTGTCTCATCCCTACAGACATTAGGCTGGCTAATCAACTGGGAGAAGTCCAGGCTGAGACCGGTAACCTGTCAGATGTTCCTAGGCCTTCAAGTAGACTCCGTAAGTCAGAAATGCTTTCTTCCAGATGCTAAGGCGCAGGCCATAATTAGTAAAATACGGAAAATTACTGGAAAACCCGTAATATCATTGAGACAGGATATGTCCTTGCTAGGGTCCCTAATATCATGCATACCGGTAGTGCAATGGGCCCAATTCCACTCCAGAAAATTGCAGTGGGCTATTTTACAGGAGACAGACTGCGGGGACGGTTGGAAGGGAAGATGTCCCTATCGCCCAAAGTTATTAACCCCCTAGGTTGATGGTTGTATCCCACCAATTTGTCAAAAGGAGTTCAGTGGTGGGTTACTCCCTCTATGGTACTCACCACGGACGCTAGTCCCTCAGGGTGGGGGGCCCACCTGGAGAAGGAGATGGTGCAGGGCCAGTGGCTGGAGCATGAAGCAGAAAGCTCCTCTAATATAAAGGAACTAACAGCAATTTATTATGCTATATCTCAATTTCTCCCGCAGCTAAAAGAAACCCAAGTAAGGATAAAATCAGACAATACCACCGCAGCGGCGTACATAAACCGGCAAGGGGGAGCGCGATCAGGACCATTGATGTCTATCTCACAAAAAATCTTAGAGATAGCCAAAGTGCATCTTCACTCCGTGTCTGCACTCCACATAAGAGGAGTGGACAATTCTCGAGCAGACAACCTCAGCCACCAAACTTTATATCAGGGCGAGTGGGTCCTCAGCCGGCACATCTTCGAGATGATAGCGGCGAAACGGGCAGACCAGAAATAGACCTGTTCGCGACCAGAGCCAACAGACGGGTAAAAAAGTTTGCTTCTCTTTACAGAGCAGACAACCCAGACATACTAGATGCCCTCCAAGCTTCCTGGACATTCCGGCAAGCCTATGCCTTCCCTCCAATGGTTCTGTTACCAACAGTGGTCAGGAAAATAAGACCGGAGAAGGCGAGGGTCATCTTGATAGCCCCGTTTTGGCCCAAGAGGCCGTGGTTCTCATGGCTGAGAGCCATGTCAATAATCGACCCATGGATTCTGCCGCTACACCAGGACCTTCTCTCACAGGGACCCTGTTACCATCCACAAGTCAAAGCCCTGCGCCTAGTGGCCTGGAATTTGAAAAGGAACTATTGAAGCAGAGAGGCTTCTCAAAAAACCTAATTAATACCCTTCTGCCAAGTAGGAAGGAATCCACAACAAGAATCTATGCTAAGGTGTGGAGAAAATTCCTGGCTTTTCACCCAGTAAGATTGTCCGGTGAAGTACCCATTACGGCCATTCTAGAATTCCTTCAGAAGGGCCGAGAGTTGAGGCTCTCAGTATATACTCTAAAGGTACATGTATCGGCCCTAGGAGCCTTGTTTAACTACAACGTGGCAGGTAATAAGTGGGTGACCCAGTTTATTTCCGCTTGTCAGCGGTCAGAGCCAGTTCATATTCCTCAGCTACCAGCATGGAACCTTAGCCTTGTTTTGGATGCCTTCACTCAGGCCCCATTTGAACCCATAAATTCAGCATCAATGAAATGCTTTTCATTAAAAACTGCTACGCTAGTAGCCTTAGTATCGGCTAGAAGAGTAAGTGATCTTCACGCCCTATCAGTAGATCCTCCGTTCCTGTCAGTAACACGGGACAGACTAGTATTGAAAACAGACCCGTCCTACCTTCCCAAACGTGCTACTAAGTTTCATAGGTCTCAGGAGATTTGCCTGCCTTCCTTCTATGAGAACCCAACAACTCAGGAGGAAGTTAAATATCACACCTTAGACGTAAAAAGAGCTGTGCTTGCTTAGATAGGACCAGTCCCTGGAGGCAGAGTAGGTCTCTTTTTGTCTCCTTCCAGGGTTACAAGAAAGGGGCTAGAGTTACAACAGGCACGTTGTCCAGATGGATCAGAGATGCAATCACAATGGCGTATTCGGCAAATGGAGAGGACCCTTCACAGGGTATTAAGGCGCACTCTACTAGAGCCATATCATCCTCCTGGGCCGAGAGGGCGAACGTCCCAATTGAACAAATATGTAAGGCCGCAACCTGGTCCTCTCCATCTACCTTCTATAGTCACTATATACTAGATTTGTCCTCTACCGAGGATTTGACTTTTGGTAGATCTGTCCTTAACACTGTGTGCCCTCCCAAGTGATAATCTCTGAAAATCTCTGTGGGTGCTGTCGTGGCGAAGAGGAAAAACCGGATTACTTACCGGTAATACTCTTTTGTAGAGTCCACGACAGCACCCGCTCACTTCCCGCCCATAAAATTCTCACAAGTGGTTCTCCTTGGTGGTGGAGATTAGAATTAGGACTTAAGATGTAGATAACTATAGCAAGCATAGAGGAATATATATGTATAAGGATAGATGAAATGTCTAAAATTGACTAAAACATGTATGGCGGTTCCTCCGTTCTCTGTAATACAAACTGAGGGAGCGAGGGGGACCGCCCCATTTATCTCTCTGTAGGTTTCCTGTTCCTAGGGGCGGATCCCCTCTCTCAGTGGGTGCTGTCGTGGACTCTACAAAAGAGTATTACCGGTAAGTAATCCGGTTTTCCCAGCTGGATACGTTGTGATGCTGGGATAGCATGTCCGTCATTGATGGTGAGACCAAACCATTTTTTACTGAGCACTGGTTTGCACGAGCACTTTTTATGTTTTTTGTGTGTTCTGTCTTTTTTTAATGGTTGATTAAAGGTTATGTTTTACTTCTAATTGGGGAACTCTATAGGCTATATTCAGCATTTAACCCCTGAGGGTCTTTTGAGTGGTGAAAAGGACTTTACACCATAGCTGATTCTCTGTATTAATACAGGTCGGCAATTATGACATTATCCTCAATTACAAATTTATATAACTAGCTGAAGAGCCCGGCATTGCCTGGGCATAGTAACCAACTGTGGTTAGTTATAACAAATTATAATGATTATATTGCACATAAAAACATTTCACATCATATATTCAACACTACAGATTTGCAACACAAATTAAACGATTACCCAAGTATTGATAGTATTTTATTTTCAACTCATTCAAGATTTTTGGTTTTTCCTTTCGGTGCAAAGATGAACAGATTTTTGGCAGTTCCAACTCTTGAACAGACCACGTAAAGTTGACCATGAGAAAAGCATGGAGGTTGCAAATCGATCCCTACTACTTTCAAGGACTGTCCCTGAGCATTGTTAATGGACATTGCAAATAGCAGTTGAACTGGAAACTGGAGGCGTTTAAAATCAAAAAACTAATCAGATGGAATGATTGGAATTCTTGGAATGAAAATGTCCTCTCCTTTGGCACATCCTGTTTCTGAGCTGTGTAACCCTATCCTGTGTAATAATGTCTGCTGAGCTGTGTACCTAATCCTCTCCTCTGTGATACTTTCTGCTGAGCTGTGTATCTAATCCTATCATGTGTGATACTGACTGCTGAGCAGTGTATCTAATCTTATTCTGTGTGATACTGTCTGCTGAGCCATGTATCTAATCCTATTCTGTGTGATACTGTGTGCTGAGCTGTGGATCTATTCCTATGTGATACTGACTGCTGAGCTGTGTATCTAATCCTATCCTGTGTGATACTGACTGCTGAGCTGTGTGTTTAATCATATCCTGTGTGATACTGGGCTCCCCCTGCAGTCTGTGTCAGAGGGTGGTCTGTGTTGGCACGGTAATAAATTGTGTTATTTCCAGCTTTACAGAAGTACGATAACACCATAGAAATGATAAGAATAATAGGCCAAATTGTTTGGTGAATTGGAATGCGCAGAGTTAAAATTTCGCCTCACAACATAGCCTATGACGCTCTCGGGGTCCAGACGTGACTGTGCAAAATTTTGTAGCTGTAGCTGTGACGATGCAGATGCCAATCCCGGACATACACACATACATGCATACACTTTTTCCCCATTATGTACCTAAGGGCAAAATTGTTTGGTGAATTGAAACGCGCGGGGTTAAAATTTCACCTCACAACATAGCCTATGACGCTCTCAGGGTCCAGACGTGTGACTGCAAAATTTTGTGGCTGTAGCTGCGACAGTGCAGATGCCAATCCCGGACACACACACACACACACACACACACACACACACACACACACACACACGCGCATACATACAAACAAATATACACACACACATTCAGCTTTATATATTAGATCTGCCCCTTTTTACATTTTGATCTGGAGGTCTCTTTTAAGATCAAAAAGAACTTTGAAAGAGAAGGGAAACCATTCTGGGGCGTGACTGCCTTCCAGTAAGAATAATTAGCTGATAAATACTGCACGCCTGCTATTCTATGTGGTGGTGAGTTTTTTATTTCACACTTCTACATGCTATGGTAGATAAGACTTCTTTAAAATTAAATGTCTACAGATATACATGACACTAGCCGGCTAGCTTTATTAGCTATTCGTTTCTTGCTAGTATCATTCTATGGTGATTGACAGTTATTGAGAAAATGGAAGTGTCCTTGGGGTCTTCTGCCATGCAATGCCAATAGAACATGGCCATTCCATGCACAAGTACTGCCATACACTGGCTACATTTTGCTACTTCCTGGTGTATAATGCTGCACGTGTCATGCTGGTTTGCTACATCTGTACCTGTAAACCTGAAGACTGATTACATTGTATTATGTTACCTACACAATATTGCCATTCAATGCCCAAATGTCACAACTGTTTAGGCTCTAGTTTGGCGTATCAACTGGGAAAAGTCAGATTTGAGACCAGATACTCAGAAGCTGGAGTCCATTCCACTCAAATCAACTGCAAGAAGCAATCTTGTCTGCTTGGAACAGGCGTCCATCAGGTCTAGACAGAAGTATGAGGATCTCGGCAAGCCTGAAAGATTCCTTGTCATGGCGGTCGTCTTGGAGAACACTTCAGGAAGGAGTGTTATGGGATCTTTTCCCTTTCATCAGTATTACCACCAATGCCAGCCAGGTAGGCTGGCGAGCAGAAGTGGAAGGTCGGTACCTTCAGGGTACATGGGTCCCAGAAGTCCAAGGACGGTCATCCAACTACAGGGAGTTGAAGCCAGTATGGGAGGCTTTGCAACAATGTCAGGATACAATCAGGAATCATCATATTAAGATCTTTTCAAACAATGTCATCACAGTGTTCTTCCTGCATCATCAGGAAGGTTAGAAAGGCCGACTCATACAGGCCCTGGCAGGGCTAATATTCCAATGGGCAGAGGGGACAGTTATTTCCATCTCAAGGGTTCCGATAACAGAGTGGCAGACTTCCTCAGCAGCGAAAGACTTTGTACCTCCGAATGGGAACTGAATCAGGAAGTTTTTCTCTAGCTTACCCAGAGATGGGAGATTCCAAGCACCGACCTGTTTGCAACGCAGAAGAATGCAAAGGTAGTGAGATTCTTTTCTTTAAACCCAGGGGACAACCTAGAAGAGATGCCTTGTCCCAAAGTTGGGAAGTGGATCTTCTCTATGCATTCCCCTCATTCCATGTTATATAAAGAGTCCTAAGGAAGATTCAACAACACCGTTGAGAAGTTGGTTACCATTGTTATGCCACATGGCCCTACAAGATCCAGTTCTCCTACCTTAAAGATACGACCTGCTGTCTCCGGGTCTGCTTCTACATCAGGACACTCACTTTCTAAAATTAGCAGCCTGGATCCTGAGAGGCAAACCCTAAGCTCCAAGGGACTTTGACAGAAAGTAATAACTATGCAAGCAGGAAACCGGTAACGTCAGTCATCTATTTCAAAGTCTGGATAAAGATCTGCTCATATATCGGAGAATCCATCTCAGAGTCATCCCGTCCGGATATCCCTAAGATCCTGGAGTTCCTCCAGATAGGATTCAATATGGGTTTGAAACCCAGCACGTTAAAGGTTCAGATCTTGGCCCTTATCATGTTCCTAGACTACCCTCCAGCAGATCACCCATGGGTTACGAGATTAGTTAGAGCTGCTACCAGGTTGAGACCCACAATTAGGACAACTGTTCCACCATGGTACCTGAATCTAGTGCTGGGTGCCTTATGTAAATCACCCTTCAAACCACAGGAAGTGGCTAGCATTAAGTTGCTGTCCATGAAAACCAGGAGATTGTCCTCCCATCGTTCTGTCAACATCCTAGCAATGATAAAGAGAGCCTTTTTCATACCCTGGACATAAGGAGATCAGTGATGTGTTACATGGAAACTTCTAAGGCCTGGAGACAAGACTCAAACCTATTAATTCCGCATTCAGGAAAGAATGGCAGCCCTAGCCAGATGGGTTACTTCACGATTTCCCTGTCTTATGAGTCCGAAAACAGCGCCCCCAACTAGCATTAGGGCTCACTCTACTAGAGACATTTCAGTATCCTAAGCTGGGAGAGCAGGAGCATCTATAGACCAAATTTGTGGTCTATAGATTTGACCCCACAATCTGACAATCTGCAGGGAAGAGTGGATGAAGATTGCCAATTCTAGATGTGCCATGCTAATACATTATCCAAAAAGACTGAACAATGTCATAAATTGAAAGTATACCTCATCAAAGTATTACTTGAAGGATGTGTGGATATTTATGCAGCCACATTATTTTAGCTTTTTATTTTTATTTTTCCACCTTTAAACAATTTCTAAATATTTTTCAATTGAATTGTACAGATTATAGGTTGCATTTTAACAGGGGTCTATAGAATTTCTATTCTACAATGCAGAATGCAGAAGAGTCACTTTTGTAGTATCTTTGACCACAGATCAACAGATCAAAGACCTCAAAGTAGACGTGTACAAAATCCCTATTATCACTTTACCTTGTATCCTCTTTTCCATCTGACTTTCTACCTTGTGGACTTTGGTAGATCCACTGATCCTCTTGCTTGGCGGATATAGTGTCTCATTTTAGGGAGTAGCTAATAGACATTGATTTTCCAGATGAAGCCTCCCTTTGAGATGGCTGATTCAGTTTGTACCTTCAGCCCTCTTGCTATCTCAGTCTGTAAGGCGATTTCTACTTTATTATACCCTTTTCTCACAAGAGTCCAGGATGTGTGGATCAGAGAGTACAGGCAGTTTTATCCATCTTCTCACCTCCTCTTTTTGGTCTTGGAAAGGTCAGAGAGCGTAATCACTCATAAGACTGAGAGAATGCTAGTCTTCCTTTTGTAACATTGTTATTATGTTGTTCACCCGTGGGAATGCTTTGGGATGTCCCTAGGCTCCCTGTGTCCTTCAATGAAATGCCCTAGAAAAGAGGATTTTTGTACTCACCATAAAACCACTGCCTCATAGCATTGATTGGAGGACATAGCTCCCTTCCTTGTTCGAGTAGTCTTTCAATACTGTTTATTGGCTGGAAAAACCTAAGAAACTTTTTTCTTCATACAAAAAAAATGGATTTCAAAGGATTGCAAAAAAAAGACGCATGACCAAAAACAGGTCTTGCGCACTAAAAAACCCATAAACTATATTTCACGTATGAGAAAACTGGCGAGTGAAAGTGGCCTTATGTATATTTTATTGTTCTCAGTTCTGTAATTTCTATGTAAGGACAGGACATTTTATGCATACCATAATGTAATACACTTTCAGCTTCTACTGTATCTTTTCAGACTGTTCATCACATTTGTCTTATCGTTGTTCTGTTTGGTCATAAGAGTAATTCTGCTTTATTAAATTATATAGCTAAAGCCTTTGTATCCATCGTATAGACTGTTGGTGAAACATTATAATTTAATGTCACGGAGCTGAAATCCTTCTATTTTAATTAGCTAAAAGCGGTTGAGCATCATGGGTCACAAGTGTTTACAGGTTCCAAATCTGTCTAGCAGAATAGATAAGGAGGATGACTTGCGTTACTGTCTGATATGCATTGCATCATTTTTCTTTTGTCATAACATGAAATCTGTTCTTCCTCATATGGAATAGCGATCTCCTGATCATATTATTTTTCCATAATTGAATTATCAATCATTGTTAAGACCTGATAGAGACTGCAGTGTACGTGCGCACTTGCCCAAGGATTCTGGACTGAATTATAGTATGTTGTACACAAGATCTTTCCAATTGCTGATTAAAGTAACATGACTTGTGATCAGAGGCATAGTTAGGGGATAGCACAGCGTGGGCGAGACTTCTGAGTGGGCCCCTAACCCTTGATCATAAGGGTATGTGCACACGTTGCAGATTTGCCTGCAGAATTTTGTGCAGAGAATCTGCATCTAAACGCAGGTAAAAATCTGTGCGGTTTTTATGCGGTTTTTTTGTGCGGATTTTCATGCATTTTTCCTGTGGATTTGTCTGCGTTTTTTTAAGGTAAATAAAGATATGGTATTTGACAAAATGAAAAAAAGACTTGTGATGTCTTTTCTTTGTCCAACCTCATACTCCATTACACACACAGATACACACGTGGTCAAAATTGTTGGTACCCCTCATTTAATGACAGGAAAACCCACAATGGTCACAGAAATAACTTGAATTTGACAAAAGTAATAATAAATCAAAAATCTATGAAAATGAACAAATGAAAGTCAGACATTGCTTTTCAACCATGCTGCCATAGAATAAAAAAAAAACTCATGAAATAGGCCTGGACAGATGGTACACACCAGCCACCCCAGAAATGGTGCATCTAATTCCAGCACTTAGCCTCTCTTCCCACTGCCCTGTAGAGGTGGCATATGGGGTAATAAGGGGTTAATGTCACTTTTGTATTGTAAGGTGACATTAAGCCTGGTTAGTAATGGAGAGGTGTCATTAAGACACCTCTCCATTACTAATCCTATAGTAGTTAAGGGTTAAATAAACACACACAGCCAGAAAGTCTTTTAATGAAGTAAAGCACTACACAGTTTTCCCATTTTATTGTATGCCTAATCCATGCGACACCCTCGATCTCCTGAAAAAAACAAAACAAAAAACAAATACTCCCTGTTCTGAAGTAGTCCATTTAATAACGAGTGTCCCACGACGTTCTCCCTTATAGAACAGTGACTTCGGGTGATGTCACTGCTCTACAAGGCATCCCACGATGCAATGACAGGAGACAATGGCTCGTGCAGTGCATCATTGAGGTTACCTGATTTCAGGCTCTCACTTTACAGCAATGCTCCGTGAGAATTAGGGTTACGGGGCCTCTTTTCCAGCGGCGGAGGGATACATCGCGGAGGATTACCTCCTCCTGTCAGTTCATTGCGGGAGCCGATGTCTGTGTTCTACACAGGAGATCGTCGTGGGACACTCGTTATTAACTGGACTACGAAGGAAAGGTTAAGTATAGGTTGGTTTATTATTTTTATTAGGAGATCGAGGGCTTCGGGCCCTAGGTGATTGGTGAGTATGTACTCTGTTATATGTTGTATGTACTGTCTGTAATGTATGTGTATATGTACTATTATGTATGCTTTGTTTTTTTTTACACTTGACATGCTTTGTCTGATGGGACTACTTTCCCATCCCCGGCAATGCAGTAATTCCATCAGACAGTGGCTGCTTACAAAGCAGACACGCACACACATAGGGACACACAGACACGTACACGCGCACACACACATGCACACACGGACCCCCACACACACGCGCAGACCACGCCCCGCACACAGACACACACGGTCTCCATCCACACTCCGCCCACACACTTCCTTCCTCCCGATCTGCAGCGTTTCTAGCACCCACATCCACAGCAAATCCGCAGATCTTTTTTGTATCTGCGGATGTGCCTGACTCAATGGAAGTCAATGGGTGCAGAAACGCTGCAGATCCGCAAAAGTGATTGACATGCTTCGGAAAAAACCCTGCTGCGTTTCTGCGCTGATTTTTCCGCAGCATGTGCACAACAAATCTCCACTTCCCATAGCTTTACATTGGCTGTGGCACTACACTGTAGATTTGATGCAAATTCATACGGCCAAAAACACTGCGGATCTGCATCTAAATCTGCAACGTGTGCACATACCCTAACTATGGTGGCGTACTCTAATCGTGGGTATAGGAGAACCTCCGCAGATGATCCTGCTGTAACTAAAATCTCCACAAAGACCAACACTGATATTACCACTATATTGTGATCATATAGTAGTAGATACCAGTCCTACAAAGAATACAAGTGATTACAGTACAGTTATAAATGGTGACTTACAGATGACGTTCTTTCTGATGGAATCGTTCACTTTTCCCGTCTTCTTTATCTGGCCCAGACTGACATGACTTCTTCAGCCAGGACTTATCTGCAGAGATTACAACAAAGACACATTTGACTTCTCACATTTCCAGCATCGTCCCATCTATCCCCAACCTGCACAAATGCATAGCCCTGATGATACCCTAATGCTGAGCCGCTGCTCTTGTGTCGCTATTACTGCACCTGCTGTATGGTACGAAAGCAATGCTCCTCATACTGCTTCAAATGTAATGCCACCACTGTGCCCTTACATAATAAAATTTCTCCGTTGTTCCCTCACAGTAGCCTGAAACTCTTTTTCACATTGTATAATGGCCCCCACAGTAGCTACCGCACTGTATATAGGCCCCTACACTGTAGGTGCTTCACAGGAATTTTTGGAATGTATTAAAAAAAAAAAATGAACGTTTAACTTTTTCTCACAAAAAATGTACTTCAAATCCAATTTGTTTTATTTTACCAAGGGTAACAGGAGAAATTGGAACCCAAAAGTTGTTGAACAATTTGTCCTGAGCACGCTGATACCCCATATATGCAGGTGAACCACTGTTTGGGCTCATAGCAGAGCTCGGTAGGGAAGGAGCACCGTTTGACTTTCAATGCAAAATTGGTTGGAATTGAGATTGGATGCCATGTCACGTTTGGAGAGCCCCTGATGTGCCTAAACAGTGGAAACCTTCCGCCAGTGACACCATTTTGGAAAGTAGACCCCCTATGGAACTTATCTAGATGTGTGGTGAGCACTTTGAACCCCCAAGTGCTTCACAGAAGTTTATAATGTAGAGTCATAAAAATAAAAAATCATATTTTCCTCTTCGCCACGACAGCACCCACTGAGAGAGGGGATCCGCCCCTAGGAACAGGAAACCTACAGAGAGATAAATGGGGCGGTCCCCCTCGCTCCCTCAGTTTGGTTTCCTGTTCCTAGGAAGGAACCCGCAGAAGAGGATACCTGGTCTGGTAAGCCGCCCGCGTGCATGATATGAGCAGCGGGGGCCCCAGGACTGGAAGCAGCGTTCGGGAGGAAGAGATGAGGTCCCCCCTAGCTGGTAATGCAGGTGAGGCCTCAGTGAGGAGTACCGAGGCTCACTTAATGGGGCAGGGGCAGAGCAACGCGGCCCCCCCATCCCCATAGAGGGATATGCACGCATTACGGGGCAAATTACAGCACCGGAGATGTTCGTACCCCCCACCCCCGATACAGCAAGGGGGGCTAGAGGTGGCGCTAGGAAAAGCGCGGATTGAAAATGGAGATACCTGGAGTCCGGGGGCAGCGGTCGGGAGGTAGCCAGCGCTCCCAGACTGAGGCGACCCGGAAGTGTAGTATCAGCTTCCGGGGTCAGGGGGGAAAGCGCGGTATCGCGGCAACAGAGCTGCGCCTGCGCAGTGGGAAGAAAAATGGCCGAAAGGAAAAAAAAAAAAAAAAAAGAGGAAAGAAGGGAGAAAGAGGGGAGGAACCGGTGAGCTGCATAAGAAGTGCCGGTAATGTTACAGCGGTGCGCAGCTATGTCATCCATAGATGACCCGGTTTCGCTCCAACAGAGCCAGCCGAATGAGTCCCCACAGGGCAGCAGAGAGAGCGGCACTACGAGAAGGAGCAGCAGTACCAGGAGAAGTGGCAGCTCCAGAAGGGAGTCCAGCGAGCATTTCAGACAGAATGAGCCCACACAAAAGAAGCGGAAGGAGAAAGATCCGTCCCACGCTTCGCCTCAGCCTGAATTGCGAACCCCGCAGCCGGTAAATTGCTGACGAGATTCACGGGTGAGTGTTTTTAGTCAGACTCGTAGCTAATGGCGTTCCCTTGATCCATACTTTTAGGCCAAGAGAACGGAGAAGGCAAAAAATAGAGAGTGTGCCTTATGTTCTCAGCCCCTCCCAGATGGCCACCCTAAAAGATTATGCGAGTCTTGTATTGAAGAGACCCTAAAGGAAGAGTCCTCAGGGAGAAAGGAAGATATCCGTGCTCTAATTAGAGAGGAGCTACGGGCCTTGGGTGGCTCCAGTAGTCTGGGGGGTCGTTCTAGAGGAATGGTTTCGCCAAGAGGAATGGCTTCACCGGCGTCAGGATCGCCGTCAGAAACTGGAGAACTAGACTCAGATAGATCCCAGGAATACTTTTCCTCAGAGGAGGAGGAACAGACTTGTTTCCCTACGGACAGTGTTAGTAACCTAGTTAAATCTGTCCGAAATACCATGGGGTTGCCAGAGAGTAAGGACCCCAAGACTCCGCAAGACATGATGTTCGCAGGCATTTCCCGGAAAAAGGTCCGAGCATTCCCAGTAGTCCCAGCCATAAAAGAGCTGGTAAAGAGGGAGTGGGAGAAATAGGGTCAGAGAACCTTCCTTCCCTTAACGTCAAAACGCAAATACCCGTTTGACGATGAGGAGTTGACATCTTGGTCGAGAGCCCCTAAAGTAGATGCGGCAGTGGCCTCTACCTCTCGTAGATCCTCCCTGCCGGTGGAAGATTCAGGGACGTTGGCTGACTCGTTAGATCGTAAGACAGATACCTTTCTTAAACGATCCTGGGAGGCATGCACTGCAGCTTTTAAGCCCGCAATAGCAGCCACGTGCACAGCAAGGTCAATGTTGGTGTGGCTGAATGACCTAGAGGAGAAAATAAAGAGCGGAGTATCCCGAAACAAACTCCTTTCGTCTCTTCCCCTCATTAAGGGAGCAGCGGCTTTCCTGTCTGACTCCTCAGCGGACTCTCTCCGATTATCTGCTAGAGCAGCAGGGCTAACCAATTCGGGCCGGCGGGCCTTATGGTTGAAGGGGTGGAGAGGAGATACGCAGACAAAGACTAAACTTTGCGCTATACCCTGCTAGGGTAAGTACCTATTTGGCACGGAATTGGACGAGATCTTAACAAAAGCGGGGGAGAGAAAGAAAGGTTTTCCTAACCCGTATATTCCCTTTAGCAGGAGGGCCTACAGGAAGCCTCCATTCGGAAAAAAAGAGAGATTTCAAACCTCAGGACCGCTGGGGAAATAAGGATCCCAAACAGAGGGGCAGCCTTTTTGGGAAACGTCCCTTCAGAGGAGACAGGTTCCGCTAGTACCAGTACACCGGTAGGTGGCAGACTACTGAAATTCAGCCACCAATGGGGGAAGATTACATCCAACCCCTGGGCCATTGATATCATCTCATCGGGCCTAAAACTAGAATTTGTTCGGCTGAACTCCTTCCTATTGACTTCTATGAAGTCCCAAGCACAACAGGAAGCACTGGAGATGGAGATTGCAACGCTGTTAACTAAGCGTGTTCTGATAGAGGTCCCGGGGGACGAAAAGAGAGAGGGCTTTTATTCTCCCCTATTTTTAGTCCCTAAGCCAGACGGCTCTTTTAGGACTATAATAAATTTAAAAAAGCTTAACACATTCTTGAAACTAAGGTCGTTTAAAATGGAATCAATAAATTCAGCAATAAAACTCTTGTTCCCCAGGTGCTATATGGCAGTCTTGGACCTAAAGGATGCCTATTACCATCTCCCCATATACCAGCGGCACCAGAGGTTCCTGCGGGTAGCAGTCTGGTTCGAGGGTCGGATTCAACATTTCCAGTTTACGGCGATGCCGTTCGGACTATCTATGGCCCCTCGAGTGTTTACCAAATTGATGTTGGAGGTGATGTCATATATAAGGCTGAATGACACCCTAGTGGTCCCCTACTTGGACGACCTGCTCATAGTGGGAAATTCTGTTGCCCAATGTGAAAAAAGAATAGCTGATATTGTCTCATCCTTACAGACACTAGGCTGGCTAATCAACTGGGAGAAGTCCAGGCTAAAACCAGTAACCTGTCAGAAGTTCCTAGGCCTGCAAGTAGATTCCATAAGTCAGAAATGCTTTCTACCAGATGCTAAGGCGCAGGCCATAGTTAATAAGATACGGATCATCACTGAAAAACCTGTAATATCATTGAGGCAGGGTATGTCCTTGCTGGGGTCCCTAGTATCATTCATTCCAGTGGTGCAATGGGCCCAATTCCACTCCAGAAAATTGCAGTGGGCTATTTTACAGGAGACAGACAGATTGCAGGGGCGGTTGGAAGGGAGGATACCCCTATCGCCCGAAGTCGTCAACTCCCTAGATTGGTGGTTGGATCCTACCAATTTATCAAAGGGAGTTCAATGGTGGGTTACTCCCTCTTGGGTACTCACCACGGATGCTAGCCCCTTGGGGTGGGGAGCCCACCTGGAGGAAGAGATGGTACAGGGCCAGTGGCTGGAGGAAGAAGCAGAAAGCTCCTCTAATATGAAGGAACTAACAGCAGTTTACTATGCTATATCTCAATTTCTCCCGCAGTTAAGAGGCACCCACGTGAGGATCCAGTCAGACAATACCACCGCAGTGGCATATATAAACCGGCAAGGAGGTACGCGATCAGGACCATTGATGTCTATCGCGGAAAAAATCTTTCAGATAGCCGAGGTGCATCTTCACTCCTTGTCTGCGCTCCACATAAGAGGAGTAGACAATTCTCGAGCAGACTACCTCAGCCGCCAGACCCTATATCAGGGCGAGTGGGTCCTCAGCCACCACATCTTCGAATTGATAGAGGCAAAATGGGGCAGACCAGAGATAGACCTGTTCGCAACCAGAGCCAACAAACAGGTAAAAAAGTTCGCTTCTCTCTACAGAGCAGACAACCCAGACATACTAGATGCCCTCCAAGCACCCTGGACATTCCAGCAAGCCTATGCCTTTCCTCCAATGGTTCTGTTACCAACAGTGATCAGGAAAATAAGACAAGAGAGGGCGAGGGTCATCTTGATAGCACTGTTTTGGCCCAAGAGGCTGTGGTTTTCATGGCTGAGAGCCATGTCAATAACCAACCCATGGATTCTGCCGCTACATCGGGACCTTCTCTCGCAGGGTCCCTGCTACCATCCACAGGTCAAAGCCCTGCGCCTAGCGGCCTGGAATTTGAAAGGGAACTATTGAAGCAGAAAGGCTTCTCAAAAAACCTGATTAATACCCTTCTGCAAAGTAGGAAAGAATCTACAACAAGAATATACTCTAAGGTGTGGAGGAAATTTCTGGCCTTTCACCCAGCAAAATTATCCGGTGAAGTGCCCATTACGGCCATTCTAGAATTCCTTCAGAAGGGTCGGGAATTGAGGCTCTCAGTAAATACTCTTAAGGTCCATGTATCGGCCCTAGGAGCCTTGTTTAACTACAACGTGGCAGGTAATAGGTGGGTGACCCGGTTTATTTCAGCTTGTCAGCGGTCAGGGCCAGTTCATATTCCTCAGCTACCAGCATGGAACCTTAGTCTTGTTTTAGATGACTTCTCTCAGCCCCCCTTTGAACCCATAAGTTCAATATCAATGAAATGCCTCTCATTGAAAACTGCTACGCTAGTGGCCTTAGTATCAGCTAGAAGAGTAAGTGATCTTCACGCCCTGTCAGTTGACCCCCCGTTCCTGTCAGTAACACGGGACAGACTGGTATTGAAAACAGACCCATCCTACCTTCCCAAACGGGCAACTAAGTTTCATAGATCTCAGGAGATCTGCCTACCTTCGTTTTATGAGAACCCAACAACACAGGACGAGGCTAAATATCATACTTTAGACGTTAGAAGAGCTGTGCTAGCCTACTTAGATAGGACCAGTCCCTGGAGGCAGAGTAGGTCTCTTTTTGTCTCCTTCCAGGGTAACAAGAAGGGGGCTAGAGTTACAACGGGCACGTTGTCCAGGTCGATCAGAGATGCGATCACAATGGCATATTCAGCAAAAGGAGAGGACCCTCCACAGGGTATTAAGGCGCACTCTACCAGAGCCATGTCATCCTCCTGGGCCGAGAGTGCGAACGTCCCAATTGAGCAAATATGTAAGGCTGCAACCTGGTCTTCTCCATCTACCTTCTATAGTCACTATAGACTAGATTTGTCCTCTACAGAGGATCTGTCTTTTGGTAGATCTGTCCTTAACACGGTGTGCCCTCCCAAGTGATTATCTCTGAAAATCTCTGTGGGTGCTGTTGTGGCGAAGAGGAAAAACCGGATTACTTACCGGTAATACTCTTTTTTGTAGAGTCCACGACAGCACCCGCTCACTTCCCGCCCGTAAGAATTCACAGTTGTTTCTCCTTGGTGGTGGAGATTAGAATTAGGACTTAAAATGTAGAAAGCTATAGCAGGCGTAGAATTGTTTATATATAAGGACAGATGAATTGTGTTAACAAATTGACTAAAACATGTATGGCGGTTCCTCCGTTGTTCTCTGTAATACAAACTGAGGGAGCGAGGGGGACCGCCCCATTTATCTCTCTGTAGGTTTCCTGTTCCTAGGGGCGGATCCCCTCTCTCAGTGGGTGCTGTCGTGGACTCTACAAAAGAGTATTACCGGTAAGTAATCCGTTTTTTTTCACAAAAATGATCTTTTCGCCCCCAATTCTTTATTTTCCCAAAGGTAATAGGAGAAATTGGACCCTAAAAGTTGTTGTGCAATTTGTCCTGAGTATGACGATACCCCATATGTGGGGGTAAACCACTGTTTGCGTACATGGCAAAGCTCGGAATGGAAGTAGCACCATTTAACTTTTTCAACACAGAAGTGGATGGAATTGGGATCAGATGTCATGTTGCATTTGGAGAGCCCCTGATGTGCCTAAACATTGGAAACCAAATCTAACTCTAACCCTAATCCCAACCCTAATCATAACCCTAACCACAAACCTAATCCTAAAAATAAACCATAAACGGTGGAAACCAAATCTAACTCCAACCCTAACCCTAATCCCAGCCCTAATCATAACCTCAACTCTAGCCCAGCCCCAACCTTAACCCTAACTTTAGCCCTAACCCTAATGGGAAAATGGAAACAAATACATTTTTTTAATTTTATTTTTCCCTAACTAAGTGGGTGATAAAGGGAGGTTTGATTTACTATTTATAGTGAGTTTTTACAGCAAGTTTTTATGTTTGGCAGCTGTCACACACTAAAGACGCTTTTTATTGCAAACAATAGTTTTTGCATCACCACATTTTGAGAGCTATAATTTTTCCATATTTTTGCCCACAGAGTCATGTGGACAAGTTGATGTTTTTATTGGTACGATTTTCGGGCACATGACATTTTTTGATCACTTTTTATTACGATTTTTGGGAGGCAGAATGAACAAAAACTAGCAATTCATGAATTTCTTTTTTTTCTTTTTTGGGGGGGCTGTTTATGCTGTTCCACATGTGGTAAAATTGATAAAGCAGTTTTATTCTTCGGGTCAGTACGATGACAGCGATATCTCATTTATATCTTTTATTATGTTTTGACGCTTTTATACAATAAAAACTATCATAGAAAAAATAATTATTTTTGCATCGCTATATTCTGAGAGCTATAACTTTTTTATTTTTTCGGTGATGAAGCTATATCATGGCTTGTTTTTTGCGGGACAAGATGTTGTTTTCAGCAGTACCTCGATTATTTATATCCGTCTTTTTGATCACGTGTTATTCCACTTTTTGTTCAGCGGTATGAGGTTAAAGCATTGTTTTTTTTGCCTTTTTTAATGGTGTTCACTAAAGGGGTTAACTAGTGGGACAGTTTTATAGGTTGGGTCATTACGGATGCAGTGATGCTAAATATGTGTACTTTTGTTTAGATTTTTTTTATTCAAATATTTATTTATTGATAGAATAAATATTGCTTTTTTATTATTTAAAATATTTTTACAATTATTTACATTTTTTTTAATTTAATTCTTACTTTTACACTTTGTCCCACTATGGGACACTCATTTTGTGCAGGTTGATCGTTTCTATAGCATGCAGATCTGCAAGCTTTCGAAGCTGTCGGTGCTGCAGGTTCTATAACACTGACCTGAGACTTCCTGGTCATCACTGTGCATGACAGGAAGTCTCTCAGGCCTGGAGACCCTGATGTCATAATGACGACATCTGGTCTACATGGCAGCGATCGGGACCCCGCGTCATGCCGTGAGGTCTCCGATCCAAAAGCAGAGGGGATGTCAGCCCCTCTGCCGACTCCGGAACGCTGCAGTCATGTTTGATCACAGTGTTCCAGGGGTTAAAGTTGCTGGGAGCCGTATTTGACTGCTTCTGGCACTTAGTGCCGGGTGTCGGCTGTGAGAATCAGCTGACACCCGGCCGCGATCACCCATGCTCCCCCCCGCGAGCGTGGCCGATCGCCTATAATGTACTATCCCGTCCATGGGAATTAAGTCCCAAGGCACATGGACGGGATAAGACGTCAACTGGCAGAAAGGGGTTAAATACTGTATAAATTGTATATATAACTTTTGAGGGGAATGCAAATATCAGTAAAAGTATTATATTGTTAGCTTTTTTTTCTTTAAATTTTTTTGTGGTACATTTTCCACACTAAATAACATGTTGAAAAAATTATCTAGGATATTATTGTCGTGTAGATACCTACACAACCATACTTTTTTTTTTTTTTCTTACATGTATGTAAATAGAATGTTTATAAATTTTCTATGAAAAAATCTGATTGAAGAATTTTTACTTTTTATTACTTTGTTACTTTTTGTATTTTTATTTTTATGCTCATGATTTATATGTACTTTTTTTTACATAATTTGTTTCATGAGAGATCATCAGAGGCATCTGGGGAACATTTTTTTTTCTTTTAGTGGTCATTTCTTTACCCTGTAAGTGGAGTAACCATAAGGCCGAGGTCACACTAGAGAGAAATACGGACGAGTGTGAGGCGTTAAAAGCACGCATTACACACGGACAAATGATTCTCTATGGGTCAGCTCCCAACAGCCGTATAATTCTCGCCCGTATTCTATGGACCGTGCCAATCGCAGCAGGCTGCGATAGTCTGCGTACTACGCCCGTAGTACGCCAATGCAAGTCTATGGGTGCGCAAAAAATACGGATTATACACGGACCACATGCGTGACTTGCGAGAAATATGCAGGTCTTTTGGCTGGTGACAGGAAATGGGCCAATCCATCATCAGGAAGCTTAGACGTGCAAATGAGCTCAAAAAGCGCTCCAGACATCCAGGAAGTACGCCTCCACGGAATACATCAGCGTCATGGCGCCATATTTTCTGAATGTGGAGATGTTGATTGTGTTAGTGCAGGAGCGGCCAGAACTCTGGGACCAACGTGATGCCCATTATGCCAACCGGGCAAGAAAGGAGGCGTCATGGAGGCGCATATGTTGCCAGATGTTCCATGATTTTGGTGATTGCCTAGGTGAGGAGCAGCAGCAACTTGAGTAGGTACAACCCAAAATCTGTTTAAAATTACCTCACATCAAAAAATGCATATAGAATCAGCTCCCCCCCCTTCCTGTGCTTGTACTTTTTTCCTCATGAGGCGGGTAGATTTTGATGTGACCCATGGTTTTACACTGCCATCATTTGGCACAGGCCACAAGCTCCTCATCCTCCTAGCCAACCAAGTTATTAAGTGTAGTTACTTCATACCTGAACTATTGTCACCCTGTGTATCTGGCCTGGATGGCCCAATTAGATTTGCCTCCCTGGGTAGAAAGCACACCCCAGAAGGCCACATGCCTAGGCTCCTGGTAGCAAATTTGACCTATCAAATATGTGAAATTGAGAATATTTCCTGTCACATTGCAGTGGAAGATGTGATGAGGCGGGAACGTCAGCAGCGGTCCAGGAGTGGTGATGCTGGCCACCTAAAGAGACATATATTATGACCGCCTCTCCTTCCTCGCTCCTATTCTGGATCTGAGACTGTAAGTCGATACCTCACACCACATTACACAGATATTTTACAGGGCCAAAAATATTGATTTATTTTTCGCTCTGTTCTATTTCATAACAGAACTCAGTCCAACCTTACGGAGAGAGGAACAGGCTCAGATACTGAGCCCATCATTGATCCTGTAGGGGATGAGGTGGCTGGCCCATCTTCTCCCCCTACAAGAAGCATGGGTAAAGAATCCTCTCAGGAAAACCCATTGCCTGCACCACAAACCCCACACCAGGACCACATCCACAACCAGGACCGTCTATTGCTGCCCCATCAGCCATACAGGAGGAGCAGGGCAACATGAGCAGCAGCCCAACTGCCCAGATCCGGGGCTCCCCACAGCTTGCTGGACCATCCCGGCGAGGAAGAAGAAGGCGCCATATCCCTGCCCAAAATACCCGTACCAATGTGGACACAGGGGTCCTCAATTATCTGTCTAGAGTGAATAATGATGATGGCGAGGAGGCATACTCACGCAGCCTGGCCCTTTATCTTCGTGCCTTTTCCCGTGAGGTGAGGCTCCGTATTCAAGGATGTTTTCAGATCCTGCTTGATGCAAGCACACACCCAATACCCCATATGAGTTATTTGAATATCTGGAGGTGGCAGCTTTCACCAAGAAATCTAATGCGCCTTAGACCATCCACACACATGCTTGCTCAAGCAGGCTCTGAGGATCCTCAAATACGTGGGCCTACACCTCACCCCCTTCCACCCCCTACCCAACCTTTCCAACAGCAGCCACATATGTCTGCCTCTAGCCAACCTCACCAATATGACCACTTTTTCCCACCCAGTGTTGGAGGCTGGTCCCAACCTGGTTGAGGACGACATGGCTATATTGGTGGGTATGAGACACGGGCCTACCCGACCCAACAAGATGCCCCTGTTCATTATCACTCTGGCCAGTACCAAGCCCAATCCCAGGAGTCGGTACACTACCCACATCATGGGCAACAGTATGCCCCCACACAGGGTGATGGGCAAGTTGGACATAGTAGCCAGCAGCAAACACAGGCTGGTCTTCTGCCTTCTCCTCCCCCAACATACCAACATTTATAATATTTCCATTTTGTTATTGCCTAATGTTATTTTTGTTTTCTATGTGTGAAAATTTTATTGTCACACAATGTTCACATCTGCAAAAAGGCCAATTTGGCCCATTGCCACATTTCTGATATGGCAAGAATATGTTTTGCTTTAAAAAATAAAACAAAAAAAGCAAAAGTAAACATTTGTCTACTACATTTTACGTCTGTCTCAATTCTAAAAAAAAACATGTCCGCATAATAACATACGCTTACCAATGCAATTCAACAGTCATAGAATCAGAAGAAATATATATATTTAGACACACAGAAACCAAAATATTATAACATAGACACAGTATGCTCTTGCCAAGAAGTTTCCCCCTCAGGTGACATAAAGTAATTTGTGAAAATATCACGCACTTTGAGGCCAGAGAGCGGTCTACGTTGCGGGTTGATAGGTGGTCTCGCCCTACGCACATTGTCCAACCCACGCACAACACCAGCAGAGGAGGAACAATCATGTATCCTGGTGAAGTTATGAAGAACCACACAGGCTTTAACTACTTCATTAACATTTTCTTCACTCAGCTGAATGGCAGACTGGAGTACCCGCCATTTTGCACAAAAAATGCCAAAGGAACACTCCACCAGTCGCCGAGCGCGTGGTGGGCGCAAGTTAAAAATTCTGCGCCGGTGGTCAAGGTTGCGCCGGGGATATGGCCTCATGACATTGCGAGTTAACTGAAACGCCTCATCTGCCACAAGGACATAAGGGACAGATTCTTGAGTGGAGCCTGGTAGCTGGCGTGGTGGTGGTAGATCCAACTGGTTGGTGCGTAGCCGCCGAGCCATAATGGAAGTATTGAAGACTCTAGAGTCTCCCGTCCTTCCATAGGCCCCAATGTCAACAATTATAAACTTGTATTGAGGGTCGACCAGAGCCAACAATACAACAGAAAAGTATTGTTTATAATTGAAGAATTGGGAGCCAGAGTTCGGCGGCTTATGCACCCGGATATGTTTGCCATCAAGGGCCCCAATACAATTAGGAAACTGGCATTCCTCCTCAAAGTCCCTTGATATCCTCAACCAGTCTTCCATCCTGGGCTCGGGCATGACGAGTTGATGTAGTCTTGACCATATTTCACTACATGTCGACCTGACTATGCCAGAAATGGTAGATCTTCCAATGAGAAACTCATGGTGGAGGGCGGCATAAGACAGGCCAGTGGACAGGAAGCTGAAGAACAACAGAAAAGGAACATTTTAGAATGCACAAATTATCCAAAAAACAGGTACGTACATACCAAACTTGTTAGGATTTCATATCTACTAACACACACATATTTGGTTGCACAATTGCTAAGTGATATTCAGTACATATTACACATAACATTCTGGTCTGTAAGGTTCAACATACCTGGAATAAGATGAGGGCATTACAATTAGTCCATGAAGCAATTAATACATACTTTGGCCAACACATCATGAACATAGAGAATGTGGTTGTGTAGTACATACCGTAATGTGAGTAGAAGTCGCTCCTCTGCAGATATAGCTTTGCGCATCCTTGTGTCCTGAAAGGTTATCCCAGGGCGCACTGTCTCCAAGAGTAGATCAAATGTTGCAAGGCTCATGCGACAGTATTGGTAGAATTTTACAGGATGCTCCCGCAGAGAAGAATAGAGGCGGTGAAAATGACCTCTTGTGAGTCGTTGCCTCAAAAGTGGATGTACCCACATGCGTCTCCTCCTCTGTGGATCCACTATCACTGGGTATGGTTGACCAAAGCGGCATGACAAAAGCCAGTTGAAGAGAACCTGCTCAGTTGTGTTGAAAGTCAGACCCTCTGCCATGTTGCACATACAACAGCAACACACCTAGTGAAGGCAAGGTTACAAATGGACAGAATGGAGGCAGCCACCTGTTCCTGAGCCAATAAATAGGGTGCAGGCTAATGATTTAAATAGTTAGCAGGCCTGAAAACCGTTAAATGTCCATTTTGCAAGGCTGCGAGAAAATCTCGCCATACGGATTGCATACGGATTACATACGGATGCTGACATGCGCAAAATACGCGACCACACCTTGCTTACGGATGACATACGGAGTACTATTTAGGGGTCATTCATCCGAATTACGCATGTAAACTACGGACCGTATTTTGCGTCGGTTAGTGTGACCCCGGCCTAAGAGTCCAAGTTCAGGGGAAAACAACCTACTACAGTGACATTAATTGCTGGCACGGCTGATCTCAATCTGCTAGGACCCAGTAGCTCTATTATGATGGCAGACACCTGGTGATTATATCATCATCAGGTTCTATTGAAGCATCTCGCGTTACATGCAGCTCATAAAACTGTCACAATAGAAGATAGGGACGGGACCCTAGCTGTGTTCATGCAGACATCCGATTTTTGCGTGTGCGTTCTGTCTGTGTTTTTCACAGATAGCACTCGTACCTTTGTAACTTTAGGGGTCCATGGAAAATATCAGTGACATGATCCAAGGGTTGGATCAAAATCAGAAATGCAAGTCAATGGGTTCTTGAAGAAATCCAATTGCACTCATGACATCCGAGTGCGGTCCAATTTTCATGGACTTTCAGAATTGAGAAGGTAGAGTAATTTTCCTTTTAATTTTTCCACGTAAGAGAAAATTGGATGACAAGCATAGCACATTCTGATCAATCTCTGATCCAACTCTGTTCAAAATAATTGGTCCGGTTTTATAGTACGCAACGAAGTTGCATGTCTGAAGGAACCCTGACAGCTGGAAACCCAACCTGTTCCTGCTAGAATGCAGAAGGAGGAACTTTATCCCATTGTTCCAAAGTTACAATATCGCAGGGTTAAAGTGCTTTGGAGTTGTTTTTGAGTTATAGTTAATGTTAGGATACAATTTATGATCTGAAATGTATGCCTTTAATAATTTACTATCAGACCTTGAGTAGTTACATTTACTATTTCTCAGCAGTAAACCTGAGGTTGCATCAATGGCCATCCAGCTGTCAGCATATAGACAATGCTTGAAAAATAATGTTTTGGATAAAACTGGTAAAACTCATAAAGACTAAGGGCTGATTCATTAACACTGTCATTTATGAGTAGGATTCGCCAAATTCATTAAGAGACACACACCACTCAATGTATTTGGTGAATCTTTCCCAGCGCATAGCTAGAAATGCATAACATTTCTGATGTGCGAAATGCTGGCACTTTTGCTGAATTTGGCAGGTGAGCATAGTCAGACCCTGTCTTGCCTGTCATGTACAGGTGCCTTTATCAGTATTTTTGTGTACATGGAAATCAAACAATTAGTTATCAGTCAAGCTCAAGAGTCTGGTGTTGAGTGGGGGAACATCCTGGGGAGGCAGAGGACCCTTAACTGCTCTGTCACACCTGAAGCACTTAAAGGGAATCTGTCAGCAGATTTTTGCTACCTCGTCTGAGAGCAGCATAATGTAGGAAAAGAACAGCTGAATCCAATGATGTATCACTTAGTTCACTGGGTGAACTGAAAAGCTAACCCCGCCCACACCACAGCTCTCTATGTACATTGTCTATTGATAGAGAGCTGCTTATCACAGAAGGGGTGTGGCCAGACTAGAAGGCACATGAGATCTAGTCCTAGCAGTGTAAATCACCTAGTAATAAAACCTTAATTGTAAGTAAACTACAGTACACAGCCTGAAAAGTGACACAACTCTGAAATCTGTGCATTAACCTCTATCTCATGTCATACTCCGATTGCATAGCAAAAACCTGCTGACAAATTCCCTTTGATGCTTATTTGCACGTGGATTAAAACGCTAATTTCTCTGGAATGCAGCAATGGAGAGAAGATATAAAGGTGTGGATGAATGTACATTTGCATGCCCATATATGTGTTTTCGTTAATTTTACTTACAGATTCTCATTCAGACAACATAAATTACATAGTATATAGTATGGCAGGTTTTTTGGCATCACAAATTAAGATATCTGAAATTACTCACATTAGAATTGAATTTCTATAGTTAGCGTGACACCCGCAATACTGATCAGTGTGTTTGCCCTCCGTTAAGAACGCTGCTCCCACTGCCGGATGCTAGCGTCTGACATTGGAAAGAATATATGTAATTATCCTAGTGATTGTTATCCACTTTGTACATTACTTTTTGTTAAGCGTTGAGACAGGCATATAGCTATTAAGTGATGATATAACAATCTGTGCTCTCAAACTGTACTTGTTAATATGAAAAAATATAGTATATGTAACCAGAATACATTGGAACAATCCTCTGTCATTTTTCACCCCCTTTCAAAGCAAGTTGGGGGAGTGGATGAATGTAGCTACACATCTGCAGTTTGAGTTTTCTGGCCTTAAAATATTGATAACTTAACATCAGGGTTAACAATTAATATTTTATTTTTTCTCTTTAACATGTCCAAAAATCAGACAGACAACATTTTTATGGACACTAAGGGTATGTTTCCACATAGAGTATTGCCGGCGCTTTGGACGCTGCGAAAACCCTGCTCCGCCCAAAGCGCCGCCCCCCTTTCTATGTGCGGTGATAACACGTGTTCATTAAACACATGCGGTATCACCGCATTGTATCCATAGACTGTGTAATTTATCTTGCGTAGACGGAGCGTGCAAAAAATGTAGGTAAGCATGTGAAAAATGCTGCAAATTAAGAAAGTAAAAATAAGTGTTAATAGTTAATTTTTATGAATTACAAAATACAAACTGAATATACCAAAGAAATCCAAATCCATAACTTTGCCCTGCTATATGTAACACAGAGACATCTTTGACTGACTTCTTTCCAACACCCTCCTCACATCCCCCTGCCTCTACATAGACCATAGTGCTATAGCCAGTGGCCTAGAGAGTAATAATGCCCCTCTGAGCCCTGCACAGTAATAATACCCTATAGTGTCACTCATTCTGCCTCCTTATGATATGTCACCCCATTTGTGCCTCCTTATAATATGACCCTGAGTGCCCCTTTATTGTAGTAATACCCCTGAGCAGGGGCATAGCCAAAGTCCAATCACGGCACAGGGCAGAGCAGAGTACTGTTTTGCGCATGCGCTGCCTTTACTTTCAGGTCATCGACTCTTTGGCCTCTCTTCATGCATGCGCATTATAGTAATTTGCCCTGTCCTTAGCATGGCAGAGCGAAGTACGCCTGCACAGAAGGGTTCACTGAGTGGGTAACATAGGAAGTCATCCACATGAAGTAAGCAGAAGGATGGAGAGAGGAGATGATGAAGCAAGACCCGTGAAGCCCATTGTACCAGAATGCATCCTATGGTTTGTATAATAAAAGTTTTTTGTTTTATGTAGAAGTGGTTTGGGAATTACAGATCATTTGGCTACCATAAAGGTGCATGAGAGCTTACTTAACTATGCCGCCAATTTCATATGGTGGCACATAAGAGATTTCCTGTAAGACTTCATACGAGAAATGTAGCATGCTTTATCTGACCTATTGAGCAATACTCCTGACAACAATGATTGCACGTTTATTCAAGAATTGGATGCAATGTCTTCCACCACATTTGCACTGATAGAAACAAAATAAAGTATGTCTTGTAACACATCCACCAGAGGGCAGTGTAATGCCTCCAAAATATCTTCAAAAGGAGAGAAAAAAGTGCAAATCTTTACTTAGCACTTAGCTTGGCAGATATGCAACCATTAGAATTATATCTCTGCCTTTAGTTTTAGCAATGTTAGAATGAACATCAATACAATTTATTTGTGTTAACCGGTTGGAGACCAGGCACGAACAGTTTTGAAAACTTATTTTTTTTACTTTTTAGTTTATTCAAACAAACGCTTTTTTTTCCTGATACTTTGAGTTTATTTTTCAGTTGTTTTAAACTCATATTTTTAATTTTCATGTGATATTGGAAAAACTTAAAAATGGAAATGTATTCCTCATTTTTACATTTTTAATAGCATAAAGTGTTGCTAAATTACCCCTCATCCTGTTCTGCACAATTTTATATAGAGGGCATGCAGTTTAGCTCAATGGGGGCAGCTCTTGAAATTATAGTTTTGCCTATTAGTGACAGTTTTGTTTATAAAGATTTACATTTGTTTTGTCTTTTCTTTTGTTTTGTCTTTTGTTTTGTTTTACATTGTGTCCCTCCAATAAGGTTATGAAAGACCGATAATAAGGCATTTTTATCATTCTATTTTTAGGAATTTTTTGATTTTTTTTATTTCCCCTGTAACTGGATCTGTCATACTAGCCCCCAGTTATAGGATGAATGTAGGGTCCTTGCATGCACTGTAGAGCCAGTAAGCCCAAGCAGCTGCCACCGCCACCCAGTGATCACATGATTACCAAAATAGATAAGTGAAGTGTCATAGCGGCTTCTTGAACCATTTATATAGTCTTATTAAGTAGCATGCATATAGCAACCTGTCAGGTGGAGATGGTCATAAGTTATCTTTGCCTTCTTTATAGAGAGTTATACCATCTCCACCAGCCTGCTCCCTGCTCCTGTACTAGCATGATTCTGTGGAATTGAAGTGTCACAAAGTTTATTCAGAAACATCCTTGCAAAGTGAAATGTGGATCAGCTTAACCCCTTAGTGACATCTAACATACTATCCCGTCCAGGTGACCAAGGCCCATATGACCATGGACAGGATAGTACGTCATGCCCTTTAATGCGATACCGTGACTTAAGTCAGGGTGATCACATTAAAATTCCGGTGCCATCTTACCTAAGGGAAGATGAAGTCTGCATCCCGGGCTCTGATCCCGCCCTCCCGAGCGCTGTGATTGGCTGTTCAATTCTGAACAGCCAATCGCAGCCTATCAGATTGGCTGAAACAATGAGGTCTCAGGCTAGGATTGAGTACCGATGTACTCAATCCTAGATCGGTGCCTGACCATGCCAGGCACCGGTGAAAACCCCCCAGATTGGCACGATCGCGCCAATCGCAGGGCACAGCAACGGTATTACCAAACGTTGTTGTGCAATTTGTCCTGAGTATGCTGATAACCCATATATGCAGGTAAACCACCATTTGGGTGCATGGCAGAGCTCAGAAGAGAAGGAACACCATTTGATTTTTCAATGCAAAATTGGCTGGAACTGAGATCGGACGCCATGTCGCGGTTGGAGAGCCCCTGATGTGCCTAAACAGTGGAAAACCCCACAAGTGGCACCATTTTGGAAAGTAGGTCCCCTAAGGAACTTATCTAGATGTGTGGTGAGTACTTTGAACCCCCAAGTGCTTCACAGAAGTTTATTATGTTATTATGTAGTGCCGTAAAAATAAAGTCATATTTTTTTCATAAAAATGATCTTTTCGCCCCCAATTTTATATTTTTCCATAGGTAACCAAAGAGATTTGACCCCAAAAGTTGTGCAATTTGTCCTGAGTATGCTGATACCCCATATGTGGGTGTAGACCACTGTTTGGGCGCATGACAGAGCTCGGAAGGGAAGGAGCACCGTTTGACTTTTCACTGCAAAATTGGCTGGAATGGAGATCAGACTCCATGTCGCATTTGGAGACCCCCTGATGTGCCTAAACAGTGGAATCCCCCCCAATTCTAACTCCAACTCTAACCCCAACACTAATCCTAACCTTAACCGTAACCCTAACACACCCCTAACCCTAATTCCAACCTTAACCCTAATCTCTGCATTCATCCCTTCTGAGCATCTGCCCAAGTAGCATTTTTGGGAGGCCTCTCTGATTTTTGTGGACAGTACCGCAGACTGCGGTATCTTGTGCAGAGAGGGATTTGTAGAGTGGGATGCTGGTATAAAAATTAATAGTGAAGAGGTGATAACCTTTATCCAGCAGTGGGTGTACCAAATCCCACACAATTTTTCCACTCACTCCCAGGACAGGGGGTCACTTAGGCCTTTCACACATCAGTTTTTTTGGCGTCAGTCACAATCTGTCAGTGCGGATCCATCGAAAAAACGGATCTGTTGCATCCATTTTTTCATCCTTTTCTAGATAGAAAGAAAGAATAGACAGAAAGAAAGAGAGAGAATAGATAGAAAGAATAGATACATTACCTGTGGTAACATCTTCCCTTGGATTTTCCCATGCTTCAGAGTTCACTCCAGGTCAGGCTGTGATGGGGCGGAACTTCAGTGACGTCAGTGCTAGTCACTGAACCTCCGCTCCCAGCATCTCATTCCTCAGTGCTTTACAGTCGGGGTGGTCGCATTAGGACCACTCCCGGTTGTAAAGTATTTACCCCTCAGATATGGATTACGCCGTGGGACTTGACTGTTCGCTGGAAAGTTATGGGTATATTGTTGTTTTTTTATTTTTTATTTATAGCAGGAGATTGAAGGCTTCGATTGGATTACAACAATAATGATGGAAAACCTGAGTGTTTATTTCATTAAAAGACTTTGTTATTGTGTGTGTGTGTGTGTTTATTTAACCTTTGAATAACTCTAGGATTAGTAATGGATAGGTGTCTTATTGACACCTCTCCATTACTAACCCGGGCTTAATGTCACCTTACAATAGCAAGGTGAGATTAAACCCTTATTACCCCACTTATTACCCAACTTGCCACCACTACAAGGAAGAGCCAGGCAAAGTGCCAGGATTGGAGCATCTAATAGATGCGCCTTTTCTGGGCAGCTGCGGGCTGCTATTTTTAGGCTGGGAGGCCTAGATCAATGGCCCCTTACCAGCCTGAGAATATCAGCCCCCAGCTGTCTGCTTTAGCAAGGCTGGTTGTCAAAAATGGGGGGGACCCATGGCGTTTTTTTAAATTTATTTAAATAATTAAAAAAAAACATGGGAACCCCTCTATTCTTGATAACTAGCCTTGCTGAAGCTGACAGCTGAGGGTTGCAGCCCCCAGCTTTGAGTTTCGTCTGGCTGGTAATCAAAAATGGGGGAGACCCACACCATTTTTTTTATGTTTATTTATATTCAGCACAGGAGCGGCAGATGAATACTCCCATCCGCCACTCCTGCTCTCACTGCAATTAGTGGTAGTAGGTGTCGGATGATGGGATCAGTTGTCCCAACAGCCGACACCAGTGACCCGAGGTAAACTGAGCATGCTCAGTTAAAAAAACAGAATCAGTCACCGGATTCCGTCATTTGGCGGACTACGACGGATTTGTCGTCCATAGGCGTCTATTCTAGCAGACGACGGACCCCTTCGGGGTCTTGCTCTCACTCTGCTCCCCGCTGCTCAACCCCGGCTCCTGGTATCTCTCCTGCTTCCTGGTTCGCAGCCAGCAGATCTCCAGTGATGACAATGAGGTCATGCGTGCGCACTCCCTATCTCTTAAAGAGACAGCGCGCATTTTTTGAATATGCTTCTAACCAATGGTTTTATAGTGTGTACTATTTCTGGACCCTCTGCCATAGAGAGGGTGTCAAAGCAACAAGTGTTTCCTGTTGATAGCTTCCGGTTCCTGTACTGTTGTGCTTGTATTCGGTCTGAAGTACCGCTTGTGTCCTGCCAGTACTCAGCTAATACTGTTTGCCTTCTCAGACTACCGGCCGCTCTCTACTCCATACGTGGGACGATACCAGTGCTGCCTGTGCAAGTGCCATTCCATACAGCCGTCCATCACTCCGTTTCCCTGGACAATGTCAGTACTGCCTGTGCCTGCTCCATCTCGTGCTGCCGCTTCTCGCCTGTCAAGCTCAACGCTACCTGTTATCCCTGCCTGATCACCTGTTCCGCTGGACCAGCTTTCACATGTCCGGGGTCAAACTGGAGGTAGCACCTGCGTCCCCTAAACACTCCAATCTGATCCTGTTCGAGGGGTCATACTACGGCTGTCTGGGGTTCGCATAGTCACGCCCCCTTCGGAGCCCTCCGGTCCGTGGTCCAGAGGTTCCACAAAAATAGCAATAAACGAATGTGCACTACAACATCTGTGCCTCCGCTTCCATTCGTTACACATATAAAGTCCTTAATAAGCAAAATTGACACACAATGAGCTGGAAAACAGTGACATCATATATAGATACTCATAAATAGAGATGATAGAGTAAATAGCTGTTCCAGCTCATTGTAAAGCAGTGCAGGACACACTGTAAACATACAATAACTCAGGAGAAAGAACCAGTGCATAAACGCCCAGAATACAATGTGGTAAAAATCACAAATCTTTATTGAGGTCCCAAGTTAAAATGGCATTGTGGCAAAGAAGTGACACATGAAAAAACAGGGCAGTAGTGAAATAGGGGTCTGCAGAGCGTGGTGTTCAGTGTCTCCTCTCTCCTGGTATGTGCCTGATTATCCCTTTGGTCGCATGGATTCATTACATTTTCTATTTGGGTGATCAGCCTGGGACTTTTCCCTTTACCTATTTTATGCTGGCCATCCATTCACTGCTAGCCCTTGGTGGCTCTTTTCCTGTGACCATCTGCTAGATATAATTATTTACTTTACCAGGTTTTATGCCATGATTATTGGGTCATCTATCTATGAGCGCTGTTCACTATTGCCCTGTTTTTTCATGTGTCACTTCTTTGCCACAATGCCATTTTAACTTGGGACCTCAATAAAGATTTGTGATTTTTACCACATTATATTCTGGGCGTTTATGCACTGGTTCTTTCTCCTGAGTTATAATATAAAGTACTTGTCAGAGGAAAACACATTGGAGAATAAAAACATTGATAATATATTCTAAAGTTTAAGTCAGACTCAGATTACAGCAGATGGGAAAATATTTTACAGATGACAGTGGAAAAGTTTAAATCGTTATTGAAAGAGAGGAAGCATACGCAATTTCTCCATGATCTGAAAGAGTTCAAGGATAACGATCCTTATAGCTTTAGTGGGGGGAACCAATGGAGGTGTCTTCATCTAATGTAGAATCCTCAGATACAGATAGACTAGAGAGAATAGAACGTGGGAGTTAAAGGACAAGAGGGAGACCTATGAAGCAGAGATGGAGGGGGATAGGCTGAAGAAATTTCCATCAGAGCAGGACAAACACAATGGGCCTTTATCAGAACAGATAACCCTCACTATCTGGCGCATCCTCCTAGTCCTCTTTTATACAACAGGTAGCACTCATGGGGTATCCCTTGAGGAGCAGGTTCCAGAAGACAGAGGGCAGATTATACATTTATCTAATCGTATGTTGAGTGGAAATGAACATAACGTGTTAAGAAAAGGTATTTCTTATGTGCCTACAAATTCCTATAATAGTTTTGAATGAGTTAAAGATGGTAACCTGTTCTGTCGGAAATTGAAGTGGAAAAAATTCTTTAAACACAATGACAGAGAACAATGCAGACTTTTGGGTTTGTCAGAGGAGGATATGGAAGGATATCACATCCTTATGGAACTCTCGAAAGAGAGTGGTAAAGATAGGGCTATTGGTCCCTTTACTATGCTGAAACGATCCAGTAAACAGATGCCTCTGGAAGTTGATTTTCGAGTGTTGATATCTTTCTAAAACTTGTGAAGATGGGACTTTGCAAAAATTCCCATGTGAGTACATCAGTAAAATATAATCTCTCCATACAAGAGAGATTGTCATTGGAAGATCTGGAAAATGTAAAGAAATCATAATCAAGGCATCAGACAAGGGAGCAACATTGTGCTTATGCACCTTGAAAAATATCTCCTCATGTGTCAGGCCATTTTGGAAGATAAAGAGACATATGGGGTCTTATCCTCTGATCCCACAGTTGGATATTGCAGTCTACTTGGTAACATTGTGGAGGAGCCCTGAGGGTTTTCTCTAATAATGAGTATGGGTTTTGCTTTTCCGGCTTCTCCTGTAATACTGACATTTTACACTCTGCCAAAGGTGCATAAGTGCCTAGGCCCTATTGTGTCTGGTGTGAACTACATTAACCAAAACAGCAGCATATATGTTGATCATACCCTGCGATCCATTTGTATCGTCACTCCTGTCTTACATAAAAGATACCACAGACCTCCTGAAGAGCTGGAAGGTATAACAGTCGATGCTGATACCATCTTAGCATTGATTGACGTTGAAGCAGGTAAGTAGGGGTTACATGCTATAGATCACTTCATGAGATCTAGGTTGTTGAGTGTTGATTTTTGGATACACTTCCTAAGTCCATTTTGCCGCATAACTACTTCCTCTTCAATGGGATGGGAAGTACTTCCACCAGCTCAGGGAAACTGCAATGGGGATCCCTTGTGCCCCCACATATCCTAACATCTTCCAGGGCTGGTGGGAGGAAACCATAGCTTTTGGAGAGGAAGGGGAGTGCTGTCAGCAACAAATCCTGCTGTGGACCAAGTGTATAGATGATGTCCTCATTTTGTGGACCGGAACACAGCAGGAGTTCCAAGTGTTTGCTGATGTGCTCAATGTCAATGAGGAGGGACTCAAGGTTCACATTGGAGGCTAGCATGACAGAACTACCCTTCTTGGATCTTGTTATATAGAAAGATCAGGTGTGACGTATAAGAATGCTCACCCGTCGCAAAACAACTGCTACAAAAATAGCACCACCCAAATGCACTCAAGAAGGGGATATCAAAAGGGCAGCTTCTCTGATTTAGGAGGAACTGTTCCTACATGCCAGATTTCTGGAGGCAATCAATGGAGATGAGGAGGAGGTTTATAGAAAGGGGATACCCTAACCATATATTTGATCAAGTATATGATCATGCTAGCAAATGTGATAGGAACTCCTTACTGCAGAGCAGGGAGAAAACAGAGAATGGGGTCACCATAATAATAGGGACATTGGATGACCGAAATAAGCAGGTATGTCAGGTGCTCAGAAAACACTGGGATATCTTATTAGCAGACCCAGACCTCAAAGAGTTCATTACACCAACACCTAGTATAACCTATAAGAAAGGGAGTTCATTGAAAGATCGTTTGGTCCATAGTGTCTATCAAAAACATTAACAAGTTCATCAACAAGAAAAGTCTTCTATCTCCGTGATTTTGCCAATTGCACATCGGAGGGCTTGATCTATATGGCTACTTGTACGTGTCCATTTAATTATATCGGGAAAATGGCAAGGGAGCTTAGAAGGTGAGTTGGGGATCACTTTGATGACATACGGCACAAACGAGACACAGCCATAGCGAGACTCATTAATGTGGTCCATCATGGGAATATACAGTGCCTTGCGAAAGTATTCGGCCCCCTGAAACTTTTCAACCTTTTCCCACATATCATGCTTCAAACATAAAGATACCAAATGTAATTTTTTGGTGAAGAATCAACAAGTGGGAAACAATTGTGACGTTGAACGAAATTTATTGGTTATTTTAAATTTTTGTGGAAATTTAAAAACTGACAAGTGGGGGTGCAATATTATTCGGCCCCTTTACTTTCAGTGCAGCAAACTCACTCCAGAAGTTCATTGTGGATCTCTGAATGATCCAATATTGTCTTAAATGACTAATGATGATAAATATAATCCACCTGTGTGTAATCAAGTATCCATATAAATGCACCTGCTCTGTGATAGTCTCAGGGTTCTGTTTGATTCACAGAGAACATCATGAAGACCAAGGAACACAACAGGCAGGTCCGTGATACTGTTGTGGAGAAGTTTAAAGCTGGATTTGGATACAAAATGATTTCCAAAACGTTAAACATCCCAAGGAGCACTGTGCAAGCAATCATATTGAAATGAAAGGAGTATCATACCACTGCAGATCTACCAAGACCTGGCTGTCCCTCTAAACTTTCATCTCAAACATGGAGAAGACTGATCAGAGATGCAGCCAAGAGGCCCGTGATCACTCTGGATGAACTGCAGAGATCTACAGCTGAGATGGGACAGTCTGTCCATAGGACAACAATCAGTCGTACACTGCACAAATCTGGCCTTTATGGAAGAGTGTCAAGAAGAAAGCCATTTCTCAAAGATATCCATAAAAAGTGTTGTTTAAAGTTTGCAACAAGACACCTGGGAGACACACCAAACATGTGGAAGAAGATACTCTGGTCAGATGAAACCAAAATTGAACTTTTTGGCAACAATGCCAAACAATATGTTTGGTGTAAAGGCAACACAGCTCATCACCCTGAACACACCATCCCCACTGTCAAACATGGTGGTGGCAGCATCATGGTTTTTGGCTGCTTTTCTTCAGCAGGGACAGGGAAGATGGTTCAAATTGATGGGAAGATGGATGGAGCCAAATACAGGACCATTCTTGAAGAAAACCTGTTGGAGTCTGAAAAAGACCTGAGACTGGGACGGAGATTTGTCTTCCAACAAGACAATGATCCCAAACATAAAGCAAAATCTACAATGGAATGGTTCACAAATAAACGTATCCAGGTGTTAGAATGGCCAAGTCAAAGTCCAGACCTGAATCCAATCGAGAATCTGTGGAAAGAGCTGAAAACTGCTGTTCACAAACGGTCTCCATCAAACCTCACTGAGCTCGAGCTGTTTGCCAAGGAAGAATGGGCAAGAATTTCAGTCTCTCGATGTACACAAGTGATAGAGACATATGCCAAGTGACTTGCAGCTATAATTGCAGCAAAAGGTGGCACAACAAAGTATTCAGTTAAAGGGGCAGAATAATATTGCATGCCCCAGTTTTCAGTTTTTGAATTTCTACAAACATTTATAATAACCAATAAATTTCTTTCAACTTCACAATTGTGTCCCACTTGTTGTTGATTCTTCACCAAAAATGTACATTTGGTATCTTTATGTTTGAAGCATGATATGTGTAAAAAGGTTGAAAATTCCAGGAAGCCGAATATTTTCGCAAGACACTGTACAAGAAATATTGTTTTGTGTCATAAAGGTGGTCAGAAAGAGCATCAGAGGAGATGACCATGACAAGTCAATATTAAGAAAATAATATGAATGGATTAACTGTGTGTCCCATATGGGACTGAATGAACAATTGTTTACGTTTTCTTAAGATAAAAGGATTATGTCTTTTTTTGGATTTGGAGCCGGTTTGGGGACTTTTCAATAATGAATCTTGTCATATCTCTGGGTTGTCCACTTAAGGAGACCCTTATCATGCTTGACATAATTATCAGAATCCTTCCTGCAGCTCCTTCAGGATTATCTTTATTCTCTGTGCTGCCTCTCTGATTAATGCCCCCCTTGCCCAGGCTGAGAGTTTTGTGGTACCATGTTCTTTCAGTTTGATGATAATGGATTTGATGGTGCTCCGGGGGATCATCAAAGATTGGGATTTTTTTTTATAACCCAACCCTTACTTGTACTTCTCAACAACTTTGTCCCTGACTAGTTTGGAGGTCTCTTTGGCCTTTTTGGTGCGGTTTGGTTAGTGGTGCCTCTTGCTTATTGGTGTTGCAGCCTCTGTGGCCTTTCAGAAAAGGTATATATACTGACAAACCATGTGATACTTAAATTGCACACAACAAAACTCATTGCGTTTGGAGGAGACGGAATGCTGAGTTGCATCTAAAGAACACTATACCTACTGTGAAGCATGGTGATGGCAACATTATGCTTTGGGGCAGACTCTCTGCAAAGGGACCAGGACGATTGATCCATGCACAAGAAAGAATGAATGGGGCCATGTGTCGTGAGATTTTGAGTGCAAACCTCCCTCCATCAGCAAGGGCATTGAAGATGAAACATGGAGGGATCATTCAGCATGATAATGATCCCAAGCACACCACCAGGGCAATGAAGGAGTGGCTTCGCAAGAAGCATATGAAGGTCCTGCAGTGGTCTATCCAGTCTCCAGATCTCAACCCAACAGAAAACCTTTGGAGGGATATGAAAGTCCGTGTTGCCCAGCAACAAGCTCAAAACATCACTGCTCTAGAGGAGATCTGCATGGAGGAATGGGCCAACATACCACCAACAGTGTGTGCCAACCTTGTGAAGGCTTACAGAAAACCTTTGACCTCTGTCATTGCCAACAAAGGACATATAACAAAATATTGAGATGAACTTTTGTTAATGATAAAATGCTTATTTTCCACCATAATTTACAAAGTAAATGTTGCCAAATCAGACAAGGTGATTTACTGGATTTGTTTTCTCATTTTGACTCTCATAGTTGTGGTCTACCTATGATGTCAGTTACAGGTCTCTCTCTGGGAAGAATAAGCCACGCCCATTGGATTGGTCTGCGGCGATTTCCATAGGTCTGAAAAGTGATAACAAAGGTATTTATGCATCAAAGATGCGGGGACAGGGAGGATAAATAGTACGACTACAATACTTAGGTAACCCACAGTTGAATGATATCATTATATGATATCTCAAAAAAGGGGTGACAGATTCCCTTTAAGTTGGAGAACTTTCACCATTGGTGGCTGAATAAATACTTTTTTCCATACTGTATGTATATATTATCTATTCTTTGCATAAATGCATTTGCCATTTTCAGTATAAATTTTGCATTTTTCCTTTACCTTGCACTGTATGTAATTTATAATGGGATTTAACTGAATCAATGAACCTGTGAAACTACTTACATTGTGTGACAGTTTTGAGCATGCCATTGTATATATGGAGCACTTACATTTTAAGATTGCTATTTGGAGTGTTCCCTTTCCATTTTTTTTTTTTTAATTGGTTTATTAAACATTCAAAATAAAATGTATTTTGATATATCCTGGTAGTGGGTGCGGCTGTTTTTTGTAGGATGTGCTATCTAACATGTCTTGCAGATCCGTCGGGGTTTGGGTTACCCTCGCCCCGTCGATCTCTTAGGCTATGTGCACACGTTGCGGATTCTGCTGCGGATCCGCAGCGGATTTGGCCCTGCGGACCCGCAGCGGTTTCCGCAGCAGTGTACAGTACCATGTTAGCCTATGCAAAACAAAAACCGCTGGGCAGATGCTGCGGATTTTTCCACGGATTACAGTCTGCAGCATGTTAATTGTTTGTGCGGAATCCGCAGCGGTTTCACACCTTATCCTTATGAGGTGTGAAACCGCAGGGCAAAACCGTAGGCTAATCCGCAGATAAACTGCAGGAGTTTTGTCCTGCGGATTTCACCAAATCCGCAGATCAATCTGCAGCATGTGCACATAGCCTTAAAAAGCTACTCTGAAACTCCCAGCTTGTCATGCAGAAGTACTCCGACCCTACCTGCGCAATTGTATGGGCTTAATAGAAAGTCTAGGACCCCATACTTCACATAGTATATAGATTTATAGACTTTTTATTAAACTTTTACACCACTCCCAGCACACCATTTCTGGTAATTATATACTGGAGGGTTTTTTCCAGCTTTGAGCAGCATGACGTTGAAACAGAGATACCGACTCGAGCTATGTATCATTTACTGGGCTGCTTGCTGTAGTTTTGATAAAATCGCAGTTTTATCACAAAGAGTTTATTACTAGAGGACTAGTAAACCTTCAGCCATAGGGCTCCTTATTCACAAACTCTGTATGACTCCTCCCCCATTACTGATTGATAACTTTCTGCCTCTATACAGTGTTCAAAGAAAGCTGCCAATCATTGATGTGAACGGGATTATATAGAGCTCAGCATTCAAAGAATTAGTAGATCTGACGAGGATAAAATAGTGATTTTATTAAAAAGACAGCGTGCAGCCAAGTAAGTGAGAATGCTGGAATCAGGGTCTCTACCCTTATATCAGACTTCTCGCAGATAGAGTAACAAAAACCAGGTGACAAATTCTCTTTCACTTATAGCCCTGATCAGAAGAGGAAAATGTAACTTGACGTGTAAATCCAACCCAAAAAATCATTTTCATACTTTGCTGCCTGCATACTAGTCATGTCATTGTTTTCAGCTCCCTGTACACAAGGCCTTTAACCTAGCACTGAGTTCAGTGATAGAAAGGAATTGTGATCACTAAATTGTTGTTTTTTTGTCTTGCCTTTGCTCTGTCTAAGGCATCATAATAATGTTTTATAGGATATACTTCAGCAAAACATCAAGGCCAACCTGTCATTTCAATCCATTCTGACATCCCGTGCCCCATAGACAGCTGGTTTATAGTCGTGTACTGCTCCTATTCTGTATGGAATCACTTCACTGTGCAGCTCTCAGAAAATGACTTCATCCCGAGTGTAGTCGAACTCCGCAGCTTCTAGATTTAGGAATATTTCTTGCTCATATGATGAGGACCCAGAAATGTGCAATTTAAATGGTACAAAGTCATGCCAAAGACTAGTGCAGAATTTAATACAAGGGCACCAAAGCATGAAATGTAAAATATAATGTCCTTTGTTGCGCTACACAATACCAGCCAGGAAACTGAAGCGCAGGGAACATTGCTGGCATTCGACATGGCATGAATGTGCCAAAAGGAGACAGAAGCTAAAAGCCAACTGTTTCACTCATTCACCAAGCATACTTAGGCTTGTTTTCATTGTGAATCTTGGTCTGACACCCCGGCACTAAATATTCAAGACGACTGGCTGCAAACTGCTATCAGGACTGAAAAAATGTATATAATCTCTGCATACGTTACATAGGAACAGACCATGTGATATCTTCTTTCCAGAATAAATTGCACTATTAATTATTTATAGAAGATTTTACTACATGCTCTTGGATTTCAACCAGTGGATAGCATTATGTATTTTTCAATGTATAAAATATTTACATAATACTTAATCATTACTGATTAATTTCTTTATCTCCTTACAGCATTTTTTCAATTTTTTATTTATTTTTTTTTTCATCCCCTTCTTCCAACAGTTATAACATTTTTTTAAAATTTTACCATCAACATAACAATGTAATGCTTTGCTTTTTGCAAGATGTGTTGCAGTTTTCAATGATACCATACAGCAGGGTTCCCCAACTCCAGTCCTCAAGGCCCACCAACAGATCATGTTTTCAGGATTCCCTTAGTATTGCTCAGGTGATAATTGCTTCACCTGCGCAATACACAGGAAATCCTGAAAACATGATCTGTTGGTGGGCCTTGAGGACTGGAGTTGGGGAACCCTGCCATACAGTGTGGAAAATAAATATTTGATATGCTGCCGATGTTGCAAGTTTTCCCGCCTCTAAAGAATGGAGAGTTATGTAATTTTTATTGTAGGTACATTTCAACTATGAGAGACAGAATCTTAAAAAAAACAGAAAATCACATTTGTATGATTTAAAAAATAAATAAATTACAATTTATTGTATGAAATAAGTATTTGATCCCCTACCAGTCAGCAAGAATTCAGGCTTTCACAGACCTCCTACTCTGCACTCATTACCTGTATTAATTGCACTTGTTTGAACTCGTTACCTGTATAAAAGACACCCGTCCATGCACCCAATCAATCACACTCCAACCTCTCCACTATGGTCAAGATCAAACAGCAGTATAAGGACACCATGGACAAATTGTAGACCTTCAGAATGCTGGGATGGGCTAGAGGACAATCGGCAAGCAGCTTGATGAGAAGAAGACAACTGTTAGCACAATTATTAGAAAATAGAAGAAACCCAAGATGTCTGTCAATCTTCCTTGGTCTGGGGCTCCATGTAAAATCTTGCTTTGTGGGGTAAGGATGATTCTGGGAACGGTCATGAGTCAGCCCAGAAATACATGGGAGGACCTGGTCAATGATCTGAAGAGAGCTGAACCAAAGTCTCAAACATTACAGTTAGTAACACAGTATGCTGTCATGGATTAAAATCCTGCAGGGCATGCTTGGTCCCCCTGATCAAGCCAACACGTCAAGCCTCATTTGAAGTTTGCCAATGCCCATCTGGATAATCCAGAGGAAGCACGGGAGATGGTTATGTGGTCAGATGGGACCAAAATAGAACTTTTTAGTTCCAATGAAGCAAAGTGAGTGTCACAGCACTAGTAACTGGTATTTATATATATATATATATATATATATATACTGTATATGCAGTGACCAAATTAAAGAGCTATTTGCGCAAGTCAACAAGTATATGGTGCTCAGCTCTAAACATTTGGGACATGGACAGGGTATGCAGGGAGGCAGAGAAATGTAGGGAGAGAGCAATAGGACGTTGTCCGTTTCGCATTAGTCCAACGCTTCTATGAGTCCAGGTGGTGAGTGCCGCTCTTTTTATTCTCTTTCCAGTTGTAAAACTTTTTGGTATCAACTCCACTAGCTGTGTTTGGAGGAAGAAGAAGGATGAGTACAACCCAAAGAACACCATTCCAACCGTGAAGCATGATTAAGAAAACATCAAACTTTGGGGTGCTTTTCTGCAAAGGGCACAATACGACTGTGTAAAAAAAAAAAGCCATGAGACCTCTGGAAAATTAGTACAGTATGTGTTATTAAAGAGGAGAAACTGCCATCTGTTATGATTGGGTCACCGAGGAGGAAAGAAAGACCAAGCTAAGCCACAGAAAACCAGAGGGGTTGGTAACTAAGTGGATTGCAGACCCCTGATCCCATCCACACAACTAGCAGTAGCCGTGGAGCGTACCTACGATGATCCTAGACGCCTTGACACAGCCAGAGAGCTAAATAAGGCTAAAGCAAGAAAGGGGAAATCTAAACTGCCCCAGAGTAGACCCCAAAAGAATAGATAGCCCCCAAACATATATTGTCGGTGAGAGAAGATGAAAACACAAAAGCAGGTAGGAAAATAGACTGAGCAAACGATGGGGCCCACACTAACTTGACAGGACAGGAAAGGAAAGACACTGTTTGCAATCACGCAAAAAACCCCGCAAAAAATGTCCAACACGGCTGATAGAAAAATACTGAAGTCGCACGACTTCGCCCACTATATCAGCACTCTGGTATATTCTGAAAGCAGAGCAAAAAGAGGCCAATCTAATAAGGGAAAAAAACAAACTGGCACAAGCAGTAACATATGGATGGAAATTCAGCACAGCCCCAGCTGGAGCTGGCTGACCACACAAAACTGAAATACACAAAACCAGATCAAATGTGAACAATGGCAAAAGAACACTTAGCTGAGCATGCAGGGACAGAGCTGGAAACTAAGACCTCAGGAGGCAGGTAAAAATTACCAGCAGGGATAGAGGGAGTCAGCTGTCTTAAATCCAGTCAGAAACTCCAGATCTCCAATCGTCCTCCTCATTATCAGGTGGCAAGCCTCTGTTAATCAGATCAGCTCCATTACCTCCAGTAACCACCAGAGGAAGCCCAGAAAGAGAACTCGGGACCCCTCTGTCAATATAACCAGTTCCACTACCTTCACTAGTAACTAGAGGTAGGCCAGAAAGTGAATTCACAACACATCTGCTGGCCAGCTGAAATCAAGTGGAACCAAAGTGTGCAGGAAGATGTGCAGGGAGAATGACCTTGTGTGCTACACTGGATCAGGTGACCCTCAGTAAGGACTTTCCTGATATAAAAGCCCTGCATGCCCAACCATGAGGAAGAGAGCAACAGGGAAGAGAGTGGGGCAGATGTGCTCCAGAGACACTGTTGAGACCAATGTGATGTGATCACACATCAGAGGGGAGAGAAATAGAGGCCCCAAGTCCCCTGATCTGTCCTCGTACCTCTTGGTGCCCCCCACGGCTCCTGCAGCTCCCGGCGTCTTCTTCCTGTAAAGATAATGGCAGGTGCATGTGCAGTGCGCCCGCCGAGATCTGCCAGCTGGCACCCAACAGATTCCATTCATTCCCCCTTTATCACCCCCTTAGTTAGGAAAAATAATAAAATAAAAAATATATATTTATTTCCATTTTTCCAATAGGGTTACAAATGGGCTAATGTTAGAGTTAGGGTTACAGTTGAGATTAGGGTTACGGTTGGGATTAGGGTTAGGGTTGGGAGTAGGGTTAGGGTTAGGTTTGGGATAAGGGTAGGAATTAGGGTTAGGGTTGGGATTAGGGATAGGGTTGTGATTATGGTTAGGGTATGTTTCCACATAGCATATGTTATAAGGATTTGCTGCCGATTGAATGCTGCGTACAGATGCAGAGTCCAGATGTTACAGCATAGTGGAGGGAATTTTATGAAATCCCATCTCCACTATGCGTGCAGGGATGCAGGTGTCACACTGAAATTACGGACATGCAGCGCTTCTTTCTAGACCGCAGCATGTCTATTTATCTTGCGGAGACACTCCATCTCCACAAGATAAATAACCCAGTCTATGGATAGGATGCGGTGATTCCACATGTGTTCAATGAACACATCCGGAATCACCGCACGTACAAAAGCCGGCAGCACTTTGGGTGGAGTCGGGTATCTGCTGCGTCCAAAGCGCTGCCAGCACGCAGCGTGGAAACATACCCTTAGAGTTGGGATTAGGGTTAGAGGTGTGTTGGAGTTAGGGTTGTGATTATGGCTATGGTTGGGATTAGGGTTAGGAGTGGTTTTGGGTTAGGATTGTGATTAGGGTTATGGTTAGGGATGGGATTAGTGTTAGGGATATGTTGGGGTTAGGGTTTGAGTTAGAATTGAGGGGTTTCCACTGTTTAGGCACATCAGGGGGTCTCCAAATGCGACATGGCACCACCACTGATTCCAGCCAATTTTGCATTCAAAAAGTCAAACTGTGCTCCCTCACTTCTGAGCTCTGCCATGCGCTGAGTATTTTCCCCCACATATGGGGCATCAGTGTACTCAGGGCAAATTGCACAACAACTTTGGGGGTCTAATTTCTCCTGTTACACTTTGGAAAATAAAAAATTGGGGGCTAAAAAAAAAATCTTTTTTGTGAAAAAAAGTGATGTTTTAGTTCCACGGCTCTGCGTTAAAAATTTCTGTGAAGCACTTAGGGGTTCAAAGTGCTCATCACACATCTAGATAAGCTCCTTGTTGGTCTAGTTTCAAAAATAGGGTCACTTGTGGGGAGTTTCTACTGTTTAGGCACATCAGGGGCTCTCCAAATGCAACATGATGCCCACAGACCATTCCATCAAAGTCTGCATTCCAAAAGACACTACTTCCCTTTTGAGCCCCAACAGATGCCCAAACAGTGGTTCCTTCCACATATGGGGTACCAGCATACTCTGGAGAAATTGGAAAACAAGTCTTGGGGTCCAGTTTCTCCTGTTACCCTTGCGGGCTAAAAAATCATTTTTGTGGAAAAAAATATGATTTTTTATTTTCACATCTCTGCATTATAAACTTTAGTCATAGCTCCCAAGCGTCCTGGATATGGTGGGACAGTCCCATTTTTGACTGCCTGTCCCGCTGTCCCGAGCGGGACTCTTTTTTTCCTGCACTGCACTGAACTGCCACGCCCCCCATGCACCGATCCAATCCTCACCTCCCAGAGACTCCCCACAGCAGCCCCCACAGCCTGCAATTACTTGCTAGGCTGTTGCTTCTGTGCGCACAGGACCTGTGATGAGGTCACAGAAGGGGAGAAGTCTGGGTTCACATGATCAGGGGCCTCGATGCATGCAGGACTATGCTTTGCTGGTTGTCATGATGCTGGTGAGGGGAAGTTTATGTGTGGGGCCAGGAGGGGTTTACAGGGTGGATATAGCAGACCCGTGTGTGTATGGGGTATGCAGAGCAGAGCCGTATGTGTACGGGGTGTATGTAGCTGTGTACGGGGTGTACGTAGCGGAGCCGTGTGTGTATGAGGTGTACGGAGTGGAGCCTTCTGTGTACGAGGTGTACGGAGCGGAGCCACATGTGTATGGAGCGGAGCCATGTGTGTGTACGAGGTATACGGAGCGGAGCCGTGTGTGTACAAGGTGTACGGAGCAGAGCCACGTGTGTATGGAGCGGAGCCATGTGTGTGTACGAGGTATACAGAGCGGAGCCACATGTGTATGAGGTGTACGGAGCGGAGCCGTGTGTGTGTATGAGGTGTAGGGAGCAGAGCCATGTGTACGAGGTGTACAGAGCGGAGCCGTGTGTGTACGAGGTGTATAGAGCGGAGCCGTGTGTGTACGAGGTGTACGGAGCGGAGCCACGTGTGTATGGAGTGGAGCCATGTGTGTACGAGGTATATGGAGCAGAGCCAAGTGTGTGTACGAAGTATACAGAGCAGAGCCGTGTGTGTGTACGAGGTATACAGGGCAGACCCGTGTGTGTGTACGAGGTATACAGAGCAGAGCCATGTGTGTACGAGGTGTACAGAGCTGAGCCATGTGTGTATGAGGTGTACAGAGCTAAGCCTTGCATGTGTGAGGTGTACGGAGCGGAGCCGTGCATGTACGAGGTGTACAGAGCTGAGCCGTGCGTGTACGAGGTGTATGGAGCTGAGCCGTGCGTGTACGTGGTGTACGGAGCTGAGCCGTGCGTGTACGAGGTGTACGGAGCTGAGCCGTGCGTGTACGAGGTGTACGGAACTGAGCCGTGCATGTGCGAGGTGTACGGAGCTGAGCCGTGCATGTACGAGGTGCATGGAGCTGAGTTGTGCGTGTACGAGGTGCATGGAGCTGAGCTGTGCGTGTACGAGGTGCATGGAGCGGAGCTGTGCGTGTATGAGATGTACGGAGCGGAGCCACGTAAGTATGAGTGGAGATGTGTACAGAGCAGAGCCGTGTGTGTGTACGAGGTGTACAAAGCAGAGCTGTGTGTGTACAAGATGTATAGAACAGAGCCCTGTGTATACAAAGTGTATGGAGCTGAGCCATGTGTTTACGGAGCGGAACAGAGCCATGTGTGTACAGGGTGCATGGAGTGGAGCCATGTGTGTACAAGGTGTATGGAGCAAAGCCACATGTGTACAAGGTTTACGGAGTGGAGCATGTGTGTACAAGGTGCGCAGAGCGTGGCTGCATGTGTACAAGGTTTATGGAGTGGAATCATGTGTGTATTAAGTGGAGCCGTGTGTGCGAGGTGTACGGAGCGGAGTCGTGTGTGTATGAGGCACACAAAACGGAACTGTGTGTGTATGAGGTGTGCGGAGCCATGCGTGTACAAGGTGTATGATGGGGAGCATTCATACCTCCCAACTGTCCCGGATCGAGCGGGACAGTTCCGATTTTGAGAGAGAGTCTTTCCCGGCCGGGAGCTTAATTTTCCTGCGGACACAGGAGTACACAGCGGAGACCCGAGGAGCACTTTAAAATTTGCACGTGATGTTCCACCAGAAGTGACGTGCTAGAAGCTGACCGGAAATGAGGAAATTTCGGGAGGAGATTGTGACGGAACCATGGAGGCACTTCAGGGAATGCTTGAGATCCATCACCGTGTCCTCCTCCGACAGCGTGGACAGTGGGATCGCCTTGGAATCGGGGATGCCGGCCATGTGAGCGGATCATGATGTCCTGCATTCGGAGGCTCAGGTGGGCATTACAATGGGAGCTAGGCTGCTATAGTATCTTTATAGAATCTTTCTTTCTCTCTTTGTTTCTTTCTCGCTCTCTAATCTTTCTTTTTTTTCTCTTTCTCTCTGTTCTTTCTTTCCTCTCTTTCTCTCTCTTCTTTCTTTCTTTTCTTCTTCCTTTCTCTCTCTCTGTTCCTTCTTTCACTATGTTCTATCTTTCTTTGTTTCTTTCCCCTCTTTCTTTCTCTCTCTAATCTTTCTTTCTCTCTCTGTTCTTTCTTTCTCTCTCTGTTCTTTCTTTCTCTTTCTTTCTCTCGCTCTTCTTTCTTTCCCATCTTTCTTTCTTTCCCATCTTTCTTTCTCTCTCTGTTCTTCCTTTCCCCTCTTTCTTTCTTTCTTTCTTTTTCTTTCTTTCTCTGTTCTTTATTTCCTTTCTTTTATTCTTTTTTCTCTCTGTTCTTTATCTCTTTCACCTCTTTCTTTCTCTCTCTGTTCTTTCTTTCCCCTCTTTCTTTCTTTCTTTCTTTCTTCTTTCTCTCTGTTATTTCTTTCCCCTCTTTCTTCCTCTCTCTCTGTTCTTCCTCTCTCTCTGTTCTTTCTTTCTCTCTGTTCTTTCTTTCGCTCTGTTCTTTCTTTCTCTAATCTTTCTTTCTCTCTATCTGTTCTTTCTTCCCCTCTTTCTTACTTTCTTTCTTTCTCTCTGTTCTCTTTGTTTCCCCTCTTTCTTTTTCTATCTGTTCTTTCTTTCCAATCTTTCTTTCTCTCTATCTCTCTGTTCTTTCTTTCTCTGTTCTTTTTCTTTCCTTTCTTTCTCTCTGTTTCTTATTTCTTTCCCCTCTGTCTTTCTTTTTCTCCCTCTGTTCTTTCTTTCTCTCTATCTCTCTGTTCTTTCTTTCACTCTATCTTTCTGTTCTTTCTTTCTCTCTATATCTCTGTTCTTTCTCTTTTTCTTTCTATCTCTTTCTTTCTTTCTTTCTCTCTCTCTCTGTTCTTTCTTTCCCCTCTTTCTTTCTCTCTGTTCTTTCTTTCCACTCTTTCTTTCTCTCTCCCTCTCTGTTCTTTCTTTCCCCTCTTTCTTTTCTCTCTCTCTGTTCTTTCTTTCTTACTTTCTCCCTCTGTTTCTTTCTCTCTGTTCTCTCTTTCCCCACTTTCTTTCTCTCTCTCTGTTCTTTCTTTCTTTCCCCTCTTTCTCTTTCTGTTCTTTCTTTCTCTCTGTTCTTTCCCCTCTTTCTTTCCCTGGGTGTGGTTATGGCATGGACATGGGTGTAACTAGTTGTGAAATGGGTGTGGTCAGGGCATTGCCAAAAATTTGCCACGGCGTGCTGTGCACGTCGCAATCTTTGTCCCTCTTTCCCTTCTTCAAAAGTTGGGAGGTATGACTTTAGTGAAATACTTGGTGGTTCAAAATTCTCATATCTAGATAAGTTCATTGGGGGGTCTAGTTTCCAAAATGGGGTCACTTGTGGGTGGTTTCTACTGTTTAGGTACATCAGGGGCTCTGCAAATGCAACATATCATCCGATCTCAGTTCCAGCCAATTCTGCATTGAAAAAGTCAAACAGCGCTCCTTCCCTTCCGAGCTCTGCTATGCGCCCATGGTTTACCCCCACATATGGGGTATTGGCGTATTCAGGAGAAATTGCACAACAAATTTTGTGGTTCATTTTCTCTTTTGACACTTGTGAAAATTAACCCATTACTTGCTAATTAGCAATTTTCATTTTTTTTTTAAATGACAGATTTATAATGATTTGGGTCCTAATGAATCAGAAACATAATTTGCCAAATTTTTACAAGTACGGATTTTTCAGAAAAGGGCATCCCAATTTTGGGACATTGGCAGAAAGTGATAGCAAAAACTCAGAAAAGATAGCACTTATTCAACTTTTTTTTTTGCATTTTTTGCTTACAAACTATTATGCAAACAATATGTTTATCTACTTTTTTTCAAAATATTATATTACAAAATTCTCCAAATAACTCAGGGGAATGGAATACAGCAAAACACTTAGCATGAAGGGGAACATCACACCGTTTTCAAATTCTGGTTGTTTTTTTCTTACATAAAGCACACCTTCTTTGTGTAGCAATTGGCTCTATCAAATGATTACCAGGATCAAATCTGACGTCATCACTAACTCGGCCACCTAATAGTTTACTCCGTTGAGGTCCACATCGCTTTGGGGTTGATTGTGTGCTTTTGCTTAGATAGGCCAATGCAATCCTCCTCCTTACACTTAGCAGTGGCACACTTTCTACTGGATTTGCCTTTTGATATGCACTCCAGGTGTTGACAACGGCAATGTCTATCATTTGAGTGAAAAGGGAACACCACCACTTTTTGGAACGGATTCTGACACGGTACAGGGAGATTTGTTTGTCCAAAAAATCAACTCCCCCCATGTGGGAAATATATTCCTGAACCATCAGCGGCATTGAGATTTGAACATGTTTTTTCTGTTTTTGAGAGTACCTACGAGCTGTTGGCAAAGGCTCTATTGTGCTGAAGTTCATGCCAAATGTGACAACCTTATTATCCTTCCATTTCACCACAAGAATGTTATTTGCTTTATCAAACCAGTAATCACAAAATCCTCTTTCCTTTTGTTTTTCAATCTCCTTGCTTGGCATAAGGGTACCGTTACACGATGCACCAGCGATCCCGACAACGATATGGATCGCTGGTGCATCGCTAAATGGTCGCTAGTGAGCTGCCACACAGGCAGATCTCACCAGCGATATAGCAGGGGTCGGGGGTTGCTAGTTACCTGTCAGACGAGGCGATCCTGATGTCCTCCCGCCCGCGTCCACGTGTCGCTTGTCGGCGCCACAGGAAGCCCAGCAGGAAGCGCCCGACGAGAAATGGTCCAGGACCTTTTCGCGCGATCAGCGATAATCAGCGGGGGGAGCCATTCGGAGGTAAGTATCAGACATATCAATATTGCTAACAATATCGCTGCTACGTCGCAAAATCGGTGATGGTACAGCAATATTGCTAGCCATATCGCTATGTGTAACGGGCGCTTAAGAGGACACTGTTTTGTGCGATTTTCTCTCATAGTGCCAGTAGCTTGGATTTTTTTGCTTTTCAGCATCACCAGAGCATCAATATTTGTAAAGAACTTGTCAAAAAATAACTTGTAACTGAATGACTGGGAATTAGGAATTACATTTGTAAGTTTTGAAATTACTCTCAAGCCTAACGGTCCTTCCTCTTTGTCAGACTTACCAAAGTATGGCACAAATTTGTAGAGGTAGCCGTTGGAACTGCACAGACACCTTATTTTGTAGCTGAATTTTATTGGCTTACCTCGCATGTACATTTTTGTAGGGTGTTTGCCATTGTAGCGGACCATCATTTCATCTAAGGAAAGTTCCTGGCGGAATACACCAAATTTCAGGAATTCTTTCCCCAGTACTTCAAAGAATAAACTAACTTTGTACATCTTGTCAGACTTGTCAATTTTAGAATAGTCATTTAGGTGTATATATTTTTTAATTTCCCTAAAACGGTTCTTTGACATTGCTTTGTACACAAAAGGAACTCCCACATCTTGAGCTTGTTCCCAGTACATGTCCTCTTGGGGGAGAGAATGATATCCATACAGTAATAATATGCCTAAGAAAACTTGTAATTCTTCCTCGCTGATGGAAAAGGAGGGTTTATTTTTTTGGTTTGCATATAGCATGCTTTGGGTCAAAATAATATCTATAACATCGTGGGGAAAAAACTCTTCAAATACTTCAACTTCATTTTTATTTTCTTAAAGGTCACAAATGTTGCTTATTTCGGACGTATCCTGGTCCGCACTGCTTTCATATGTCGGTTGACATTTTTTCCATTTTGGAGTTGCTGCACATTGTAATATTTCGGTTGCATTTTTTTTTTTCTTGCTCACAACTGGTTTTGAAGTTTGATTCCTTGGTCGTTTTCTGCTACTGGTACTTGAAGTTCCTGCTGAGGTGGATGGTAAATTCTGAGTTGATGCCACCTCAGGAGCCTCTTCAATTTCTGTTGAAGTGTGCAATACCTCCAAAGTTCCTGCTACATCATTCAATTCATGAGCAAGAAGCTCATTTTCCTGAAAATCTTCCTCATCAGTTGCCTCATCAGGGTCAGGGGGCACAATCACTACTTCAACATCAGAAATTTCCTCTTCTTAGTCATCTAATTCCTCAAGATAACCTAGTATTTCATCAACAGTAAGTCCTTTTTTATATCGATATGCCATGTTCTTACTGCTGATACAGCAAAATCAAAAATTAGTATACATTATACATTAGTATAGTAACATTTAGAAAACTATAGATAAAAATATATTATTATTTTAAATATGTATATAAATATATTTCACATTTCACTATCCATTCATAAAACAAGCTAAATAAACAATTGTGATGAATAAAAACATAAAATACCAACCTTATATACGGTGATGTGATCGTAAACAATGTCTGACAAGCCAGCAAGTTACAGGGTCTGTTCTCCTGAGTGTCTCCAGTACAGCTGAGATATCAGGTTTCACAAAGCATATATAGTCAGAAAGGTACTGGGGAAGGGGGGTGGAGGGGTGAGGGATTTCCAGACTATCTGGTAAGAAGGAAGAAATGAAACTAAAAGACCTCTGCCTGCCATATCAGTTATAAATGATTTTGGGTTATGTATAAAAACTAGTGAATCAAACAAAAATTTCCATGTAAAAAAACATCGAAAATAGATAGTGCATTTCTGCCAATGTCCCAAAAATGGGACGGCAATTTCACTTGAATATAACTCTGGCCTTGGTAAATCGACATCAATGCCATTGCATTATATACCTTCCTTCAAGTATAAACAATAGTTCTAATAACTTTGTGATCACAGAACTGTGATTTTAAATAATAATTTCAGCTTATGATCCTAATTTTGAAAAAACCTCGAAAATAGGTGCTTTGAAAGCTCTCTGGGTGGAAGAATATTCAATTAAAAATGACAATGACATGATTTCCTGTTTTGAAAACATTCATTTTACAAACACAACACAAAAAATTGGACCTAATTATAAAATCTTAGTTGCTAGAAGCAAAAGATTAGGCGTCCTGAAAAAAGGACATTGGTGGATAATGGGATAAGGTTCTGAAGTAATTTTTTTGTAAAAAAAAAGTTAAATGTTAATTTTTTCCTTTCATGTTGCTTCAGCTCCTGTGAAGCACGTAAAGGGTTAATTAACTTCTTGAATGTGGTTTTGAGCACCATGAGGGGTCCAGTTTTTAGAATAGTGTCACTTTTGGGTATTTCCTGTCATGTACACCCCTCAAAATGACTTTAAATGTGATGTGGTCCCTAAAAAATGGTTTTGTAAATCTTGTTGTAAAAATGAGAAATCATGGGAAATATTTTAATGTTATTTATTAAGCATTTTATGTGAAATATCTCTCTGATTTAAGGGCATAAAAATGTAAATTTTGAAAATTGCAAAATTGTAAAAATTTTCACCATATTTCCACTTTTTTCATAAATAAACACAAGTCATATCAAAGAAATTTTACCACTAGCATGAAGTACAATATGTCACGAAAAAACAATCTCAGAGTCAGCGGGATCCATTAAAGTTTTGCAGAGTTAATACCTCATAAATTGACAGTAGTCAGAATTGTAAAAATTGGGCTGGCCATCAAGCTGCAAAATGGCTCTGTCACTAAGGGGTTAAATGCCACCCTTAGAGACTTACAGCTATATTTCTCAGGTTAACGGCTTTCAGAGGAAGCCATCATCTGTCGGTAAATATATGCACTCGGCTTACGAACTTGCATCAAAGTCAGGGTCCCAACCTATGACGTTACTGTACATCATATGATGGAGAGGGGTTAAATGCATGTATTGTGCTTACTGCAAATATTTGAATAATGTCTTTCACTTTAATTTGAGAGGCTGCATGTTCAATATTAATCAATTCATAATTCATAACATGAAAAACAAAGTTTGCAGTTTCTGCAGATATATGTGAATGTAGACGTTTTTACATAGGAAAGATTATAGAACCTATGACTAAGCACTTTAGTGTGATCCCTTGAAAACCTAAAAGGATTTGCTAAATTAATACAACAAGAGCCTGAAAAATGGAGGTCTATACATTAATTGCAAAAAAATCACAATCTCTTTATTTTACATCATAATATTGCAGAAAATGTGATTAAAACGCACAAATATAGGACATATGACCCTAGTAAAGACACATGGGTCCATAGCATACAAAAATAATAATTATCATCCTGGGTGGTAACATAGAGGCACATTGAGGCTTTGTGCACACGTTCAGAAATGTTGCAGAAATTTCTGCAACATTTCCGCTATTCCTGCTGCCGGTAAAATGCATGCGAATTTGCATACGGTTTTCCCAAAAAAATAAGCGTTTTGCAGGCGTTTTTTGCTTGCGGAATGCTTGCGCATTCCAAGCATCGCTTGGAAATGTGATTGACAGGTTATTCACACTTGTCAAGCATAGTGCTTGACAAGTGTGAGCAACTTTTTACTATTGATGCTGCCTTTGCAGCATCAATAGTAAAGCTAGGATGTTAAAAATAATAATAATAAAAAAATATTGTTATTCTCACCTTCTCAGCGATGCTCCCAGCATTTTCCGGTCCCAGTAATGCTTTGCACGAAGGACCTGAGATGATGTCACGCTCGTGAGAACACGACGTCATCAGCGGTTCTTCGCGCAAAGCATAACTGGGACCGGAAGATGCCGGCAGCGTGGTGAGAGGCGGGAAGGATTCCGGGGGCCGCCGGATGGTGAGTATATCCTGATTTTTTATTTTTATTCTATTTTTTACAGGATTATGGTACCCAGGCATAGCCACATGCGTAACATGAGTGTTTCAATGCAATCCTATGGGTGCAGCATCGCCGCAATTCTGCAAAAAAAAAGCATGCTGCGTATTTTTCCACTATGCGATTCCGCAGCAGAAAAATCCACAGCATTAGCACAGCATTGCAGAATCCCATAGGATTGCATGGGATGCGTTTTTTTTTTGCATTTTCACGGCGATTCAGCAGCAGAAAAACGCAGCGAAGACGCAAAAAAATGCAATGTGTGCACACAGCCTAAATCGTAATCATGTGAAGGCTCTTTACCATGTGATCATTTACCTTCTAAGCTGACATCGGCGGTTTTCTGTTATGTTGCAGTGTCCCCAAGCCATTGTGTAGGTGCTGAAGTTGCAGTCATATGACCGCATCCATCATGGACGCAATCATGTGACCTATATTTGTGCTCATGTGATTGCATTTTTACCTTGATCAGGAGATACTCTCACCCACTGCACAGGTGCCGGCATGCTCCAAAATACTGCAGATGTTTTTTTCACTCGCTTCTACATAGTACCCAGGCCCTTTCAATTTTCTTTACTTTTGTTCTTACTGTCTGGTTGTTTCCATTCTGGGTATGGTTCAATGTGTTTGACGTTTAGGTCTTTGATATCTACAATATTAGATATTACTAGACCTGGATGATGATTCTACTTTAGTTACCCCTGCTTCCCTCCTTTTTCTTTTATACACACACATGATGAGATAATATTTATGGCAACTAGCCTCCATCAATAAGAAGTTCCTCTGTTACATGTGTATTTTTGTATTGTCCATCTTGTGATCTAGTTCCATTAAAAAGCAACAACTGATTTTATTCCCTATTTTCCTTCTGCCATTCATATTTACTACATCATATGGAGCCACCATATCTAGTGTATATCTAGACTATCACTAAAATGGCATTTTCCATGACTATATTGTCCTTGGTTTTTCTTTTTCTATGTTTGTACTTATAAAGTTATGCATTTTTATATATGTCTCTAATTCTTTTTTATTTTGTTTTTCACTTTTCAAGCTGATGGAGCTGTCGTAAAAGGAATCTGTCACCTACCCTTTGGCGAGCGATGAAAACGAGGTCGGTCCGGTCCGATAGGCGGTGTTCCCGAAGTGTGCCACCTCCCCATCCTTGCCTGCCGTCCACAGGTTATTGCTGAATTGGAGTAGGTGTACTCCATTTTTTGCGCGTGCGCTAAGCATTCATAGCTAGCGCACGCGCAGTATGCTTTGCCCAACTGCGGGCAAAGCTGGACTGCGCATGCGCCGATTAACTAAGCCCCCAGAAGTATTTTGCTGTGTTCCGGGGCTTAGTTAACCGGCGCATGCGCAGTCCGGCTTTTCGGCTTTGCCCGCAGTTGGGCAAAGCATACTGCGCGTGCGCTAGCTATGAATGCTTAGTGCACACGCAAAAAATGGCGTACACCTACTCCAATTCAGAAATAACCTGTGGACGGCGGGCAAGGATGGGGAGGCAGTACACATCGGGAACACCGCCCATCGGACCGGACCGACCTCGTTTTCATCGCCCGCCAAAGGGTAGGTGACAGATTCCCTTTAAAAATGACAAAATTGTCAAAATTCAAATAGTGAATCCCCATTATATCTCAAAATTGAAGCTTGTTGTGTATAGACTCTCAAAATAATTTCAGCTGGTGGACCCAATGAGCCCCATTCCGACACTGTCTATACTATAAGTTACAATTTTACATAAGGTGAAAAATGTACACTACACTACAACTTCTTTTTATATAATCCACGAACAACCAATAACTTTTTTTTTGGTGGAGGGGGATGGTGGAAGCGGGTAAACTCTCTTTTCAATGGTAAATTGCTAATTAAAAATTGGATGTGCTTATCAGACTAAAGCTAGGTACCGTAATTATTACATATTTATACCCATAAAAAGAAAGGTACCAGTTAAAATTCTTTTATTATTCTTTTAATTAGCTTGTAGCTATGAATATTATTTTCTCTGTTTTCTTTTTATGTGAGTTCTACATTCTGGAAATCAGGACTGCAAAGTAATGGTTTTAAAAATGATTGTTCTTGATTCAGTGAAACAATTACTGCATTAAGTTTCTCGCAGAAGTGCTTTAAGTGAATCTGCCTCATTAAAACAATATTTTATCACATCTTTCAAAATTCATAAAAATGTGCTGTAGAAAAAAATATTGTATTTGTTAGACAGCTATGCGCCCATTATTGATGAACATTTTCAATGGGAGATTTTGTGGCATTTTTTCCAACAGAAGTATTTTGTTTCAGCAGCCGGACATGAATTATTCATTACTTTATTAAAGCTCAGCACTAGAAACATATTACAGTCTCAATAGGGAGCCTGTGGGCCCAAACTATGCCAACATACTTCTCTGATATTATGCAAAGGAATTTGGAGGCTTTTTTGCTCGTAATTTGCACCCAAAAATTATACCATTCTCCATTCTCCAGGAGAATGATTGTTTCTACAAGGAATTGCTTCCATAAACCTTAGGAACATCATGTGCCATTTCACTAGCTTTGTGCACAGGTTTGCTATTACATATGGCCTTATTAAATGTGAGACTATAAATTCTCTAATCTCGTATTGAATTTTCTTAAACTTACAGAATTTAATAATCACAGCTTGCTCGTGGTGTTTGTTCTGGGCATTTTCTCAGTTAATAACAGTGGACAATACAATTTATTCCCAAGAGCAATAAACTTCTTACTTTTTCATCGACATAGACATATGAAGGCATGTTTCTTGCGGGATGAGTTGAACTTTTGAATGACACTATCCAGTTTATCATGTGATGCACTGGAAAGCTGGAAAAAAGTTCTGCAAAATTGCAAAAAGAGGACAATTCCGCAATTGTTTTTTGGGGTTTTGTTTTCTAGCATTTATTATATGACAATGACCTGAAAATATGATTCTCCAGTTCAGTAAGAAAATGGGGATACCAAACTTGCATAGTTTTTTTTTTTTACAAAAATTGTTTAAAAAAGAGGAAATTCTAAAAAAAATAAAAAATTTTTTTCGCTTCTGTTGGAATTTCCAAGATCAGTACTTTTTTCAATTTTTGGTTGATGAAGTTGTGTGAGAGCTTGTTTTTTGCACCATGAGATATAGATACGATGTTTTGATAGCTTCTTATTGCAAATATAGTGTTTTTATTTTTTTTCTCATGATTCTTTTCTTCCCAAAAAGGACTGAAAAAGAAATGTTAAGTATACATCCAAAAAGCCAGATGTGGCCTCATTTTGAAGTATCGGTGTGGCGTGTAAGGATGTTAAAGTTGACTACTAAGCCGGCTGTTCAAAATGACACAAAGTTAAATGTCTGGATTTTTTTAAATTCTTTTTTTTGCTATTTCTTTTTACACAATCTTCTCAAAAAGGACTGAACAAGAAACATTAGGAACTGTATACTTCTGAAATGCCAAATGCAGAAACAAGCCTCGGTATTGGTTTTGCGTGTACGGATGTCAAGTTGGATTACTAAAACAGGAGTGAAAAAAAAAAGGGATTTGTCAAACATACTCTTTGAGAGGTAGATAGTTGGAGTTAAAAGATGTTTGTTATTGTAATTTTCCTTTGTATTTTTTTTTTAATACAATGAATCCCCCTTTCCAAAATGGTATAGTAGCTTGTGGTAAGCATACATTATCTGACAGACACTGTTTTTCTTTAATAAATATTGTGTTAACATGCTGCTTACCTTTGCATGAAGAATGAAAAATGTGCAATTCAAAAGCAATAGGACAGTTACAAACTACTTGTATATCACTGTGTCATCAGTCACACTGGCACTGCTGTCAGCATTGTATCAATTGAATCCTTGAAAAGTTTTCAGACTTCTACACTCACCTTCTACACTGCTGGAGTTGTATAACATACACTTTCTGTAGTAGTTGTCCAATATTTTATGGCTTTATCCTTTATCTCTCTATCTCTATTGGTAATCTGTGAGCTCTGGTGTCCTCTCTCTATCCAGATTAACCCTAAAATGGCTGCTGCATTTCTCTAACTTTTTTTTATCTGCTAGGCATTATGGGGAAGAATACATGGTTGTGCCTGAGATCATTTTAGTTTTTGTCGCTCATACATTCTTTTACAATTTATAAAGTGTGAGCAGACATTTTTTGGTGATGCACAAAATTCGAATCAAAAATTGTTAATATTTGCCTGGTCCAGTAAATTTTCTAAAAATCAATAGATATCCTCTCCAGTTTGAATCAAGTTTCTCATGTTTATTAGTAGGATTCTTCAGTTACCACACTGTGCAAGCTTGAAGAATACCAAAGAATTCCATTTATCAATAGAAGGAATAAAGTGGGAGAGCACCACCTTTGCTGCAGACAAAAAAAAAATTATTTCTCATCTCAAGGAGACATACATCATATTGATGATTTTATTAACTGTGATACTCACCACGTAGTGTACTTTATCTTTTGCAATTTATGCAGCATGCAGTATGTAGGATTCACTATACAAAAATTATAACAAAGAATTTTGGAACATTTAACCCCTTTCCGACATCGTGCGTAATAGTACGCCGATGTCAGACTCCGGCGATGAGCCCACATCCTTTCCAGCACATGTCATCTGTTTTGAACAGCTGACATGTGCCTCTAAAACCGCTGGTGGAATAGCGATCCACCCGTGGCTGTTTACTAGTTAAATGCCGCTGTCAAACTCTGACAGCGGCATTTAACACACGCTTCCAGCAAGCGTGTCAGAAATCCCACCCATCGGCACGACAACCATAGGTCTCCAGTAGACCTCTATGGTTGTCGCTGTTGGATTGTGGTTGTCACTCAAAGCAAGTCTGCAGTTCTGCTACATACAGGCAATGATTAGATGTAGCAGAGCCGATCAGGTTATGGCTGCTTCTAGTCTCCCATGGAGACTATTGAAACATGCCAAAAGTGAAAAAGAAAGTTTTTAAAAATATTTAAAATAAATGAAAAGGTCAAATCACCCCCCCTTTCACCTTATTCAAAATAAAACAATGAAAAATTCAAACATACATGTACTTGGCATCGCCACATTCAGAATTGCCCAATCTATCAATATAAAAAAAAATTAATCCGATCACCAAACGGCGTAACGATAAAAAAAGTCAGAACGCCATAATTAAGTTTTTTGGGTGGCCACAACATTGTATTAAAATGCAATAATGGGCGATCAAAAGATCGTATCGCACCAAAATGGTATAATTAAAAACGTCAGCTCAGCATGTAAAAAATAAGCCCTCACCCAACCTGAGATCACGAAAAATAGAGACGCTATGGGTATCAAAAAATGGTGCAATTTTTTTTTTTTAACAAACTTTGGAATTTCTTTTTCACCACTTAGATGTAAAAGAACCTAGACATGTTTGGTGTCTATGAACGCATAATGACCTGGAGAATCATAATAGCAGGTCAGTTTTAGCATTTAGTGAACATGGTAAAAAAAAACAAAACAACTATGGGATTATAATTTTTTTTGCAATTTCACCATACTTGGATTTTTTTCCCTATTTTCCAGTATAGCATATGTTAAAACCAATGATGTTGTTCAAAAGTAGAACTCATCCTGCAGAAAACAAGCCCTCACGTGGCCATATTTACAGAAAAATAAAAAAGTTATGGCTCTGGGAAGAAGGGGAGCAAAAAGCGAAAAAGCAAAAATGAACAATATTGTCAAGCAATATGGGTCCTATTCTGGTGCAGCCAAGCATTTTGTTGCCAAACATGATGGTGATCTGTCACACTTTTCATTTTTTGGAATAGAAAAAGTCTATTATCTCCCCAGAGGACGCAGTTGGCAAAAGCGCTTTATGTTACAGGAGGCATACTGGATATTAAATTTACCGTATACCGGCATAGAAGACGACTGGGCGTATAAGACGACCCCCAACTTTTCCAGTTAAAATATAAAATCTTCTCAAAAGTCGGGGAAGAAGGGGAGCAAAAAGCGAAAATGCAAAAATAAACAATATTGTCAAGCAATATGGGTCCTATTCTGGTGCAGCCAAGCATTTTGTTGCCAAACATGATGGTGATCTGTCACACTTTACATTTTTTGGAATAGAAAAAGTCTATTTTCTCCCTAGAGGAGGCAGTTAGCAAAAGCGCTTTATGTTACAGGAGGCATACTGGATATTAAATTTACCATATACCGGCATAGAAGACGACTGGGTGTATAAGATGACCCCCAACTTTTCCAGTTAAAATATAAAATCTTCTCAAATGTCAGGGGTTGCCTTATAGAACGGTTGTGGAGCAATCCATGGTCACCGCAAATGGTGGGAGGGAGTGGTCCCGATGACGAGGTGCGAGGGTGTCTCACCGGGAAGTTGTATGTGAAGTATCCCTATTACCTCATTGCGGCAGCAGTGCTCTGTGCAGCTCTCTGTGCTGGGGGGGCAGCAGCGGCGGCTCTTTGTAGAGCGTGGTGGGCTCCGCCGGCATTTCGTCAAAGCCCAGAGGCCCCCGCAGCTCCATTGCTGTGATGCGGTGGCCTCCGGGAAAATGGCCAATGGGGGCGGCGCATGCTCAGATTCAGATCTCGTCTTCCGAGATCTCAGGACGAAATCGACTTTTAACGACCCCTGACTACTAAGAAAATTTTCAGGGCTTTAAAAGTCATCTTATATGCCGGAAAATACGGTAGATAGCAAATGCCATAGAGGTATGAATTACAAAAGTGATCTTTTTTATATTTATTGAAGTTTTGTTATTTGTATTGTTACCTCTGTCTATTGATTTATATGTCTGTTCTCGCTAAGCACCGGTTATGCATCTTTCCTCAATGACAGGTTTCTGTGATTAGTCCTGTTAAAAAGAGACTATTATTATTCTTGCTATACTATGATTAAGGGCGCTATGGTCACCAGAATCATTTCAGTTTTTTAACACTGTTTTTTGTGGCTTGCTAACTAAAATCCTTGTTTTATTGAGCCGCTGGAACTGCAGCTCTCCCTCTTTTTCCTTCTATTGTTGCTGTGCCACACCAGCTGGAGACATGGCACCCGCCAGTTTTGCCTCTCAAGGACTCGAATCTTATTAGTGTGGTAGCTCCAACCACCCCCTTTTTCTTATTTTCTGTATCTTTAGAACTGAGGTCACAGCATACACGAATGTCTGTGTAAAGTTCTGCATTAGTAGTTTCTAATACTTTTATTAGGTTTTTATGTTTAGTTTCTTTTCACTTTTCATTTATATCTCATTCCTTTTCTTATCTGACCAAGCTAGTACAAATGTCTAAAAATCTTATCATATGAAATGGTTGAGTAATCATTCAAGAAGAGGTGAATGTGAGATCAGATTACAGCCGCAGTATCACTAATTCACTAAAATCACATGATGCTAAAAGCATATCTCGTTTCACGCTATCTCAGAGGCAAAACCAACTGTCCTCCATTGTACACCCTATCCCGTCCTTATTGTACGCTCGGTGTGAGGAATCGCTGTCTATCTGCTCTTTTCATATATAGAAACAAACATTTAAGTCTTTACTTATACTCTGAATATTTATGAGCTATCATGGAAAAAGACTGTGATATTGATGGATGTCCGTGTATTGATCCTTCTCCCTGGAACGTGCACTATGATGAAGATGAAACTGCGGACAAATATATTTGCCAGTAAGTTTCCTAAATCTTTATGTATTTCATTTGCGTTCTGTATAAAGTTGACTTAGATGAGTATGATAGATCTGAGATCATTTACCTCATTAGGCTTTCTTCTCACTTTTTTTGCATTTTTGGATAGTAAAGATGTCAATTTCATGTATTTTTAGATGTAATTTTTATTCTTTGGTGGATTTTTTTGGTTTATACATACCGGTAACTTTTTTTTCCATGTATTTTTTTCCTATATATATAATCATGTGGAAAAATGCATCACGTGCAGCCGTGTCTACATCTTGCTGTGGCTAGAAAAAAAGGCCCAAAAATGCCCTAAAATGATAAAGAAATCCCACCAAAAAATGCTGCAATTGATATTTCATGCTAAGATATGTCAGCAGTGATTTTTAGCCAAAAAATAAAGGCTGGCAAAACTGTGGCAAAGAATGTTGCTTTTCCACCCTCACATGGCGGAGTACACTGCATGAGTGCAGATTCTGCATAGAAAGGTATTAGGCTATGTGCACACATCCGGAATTCCCCCGGAAATTTTTGCGCAAATTCCGGAATTCCATGCAGTGGGAAATACGCAAGAAATCGGCATTTTTAATTCCTGCGTATTTCCCACAAAAAAGTAGCATTTTACCAGCGTAATTAGCTTGCAGAATGCTAGCGTTTTCCAAGCGATCTGTAGCATCGCTTGGAAAACTGATTGACAGTTTAGTCACACTTGTCAAACATAGTGTGACCAACTTTTTACTATTTAGGCTGCCTATGCAGCATCAGTATTAAAAAGATATAATGTTAAAAATAATTGAAAAAATAAAAAATCGTGATCTTCCCGCAGCGTTCCCGATCCTCGCGATGCTCCCGGCAAGTCCCGTTCCCAGCGATGCCTTGCAACAATGACCTTTGATGACGTAGCAGTCTCGCGATACCGTAGCGGTCTCGCGAGACCACCACATCATCAAAGGTCATTGTCGCAAGGCATCGCTGGGAACGGGACTTGGCAGGAGCATCGCTGAGGCCTGGGGATGCTGCGTGGGACGCCGGAAGGTGAGAAGATCACGATTTTTCATTTTTTTTAACAGGGATATGGTACCCAGGGCATGGAGGAGAATCTCCTCTCCTCCAGACCCTGGGTACCATCCGCACATTTTCCGCTTACTTTGCGCATGGTGGGCATAGCCACATGCGGAAAGTAAGTGGAACAATGCATTTCTATGTGTGCAGAATCCCCATGAGTCTGCAAAAAGAATGAGGATGCTGCATATTTTTCCGCGATGCGAGTCTGCCGTGGAAAAATCTGCAGCATTAGCACAGCATTGCGGAATCCCATAGGATTGCATGGGATGCTTTTTTTTGTGTTTTTGCGGCAAATTCATGCGCAAAAAAATGCTGCGAAAGCGAAAAAAAATCGCTACGTGTGCACACAGCCTTAGTCTTTATAATGAAATCCTAACCATTCACTTTTGTGGGCTTTCATATGTCTTACACTGAGTAGAGGCTTCTGTGTGAATATATATATATATACTGCTCCAAAAATAAAGGGAACACTAAACAATACAATGTATTGTTTAGTGTTCCCTTTATTTTTTTGATCAGTATATATATATATATATATATATATACACACTCACTGGCCACTTTATTAGGTACACCATGCTAGTAACGGGTTGGACCCCCTTTTGCCTTCAGAACTGCCTCAATTCTTCGTGGCAGAGATTCAACAAGGTGCTGGAAGCATTCCTCAGAGATTTTGGACCATATTGACATGATGGCATCACACAGTTGGCGCAGATTTGTCGGCTGCACATCCCTGATGCGAATCTCCCGTTCCACCACATCCCAAAGATGCTCTATTGGATTGAGATCTGGTGACTGAGGAGGCCATTTGAGTACAGTGAACTCATTGTCATGTTCAAGAAACCAATCCGAGATGATTCGAGCTTTATGACATGGCGCATTATCCTGCTGAAAGTAGCCATCAGATGTTGGGTACATTGTGGTCATAAAGGGATGGACATGGTCAGCAACAATACTCAGGTAGGCTGTGGCGTTGCAACGATGCTCAATTGGTACCAAGGGGCCCAAAGAGTGCCAAGAAAAAATTCCCCACACCATGACACCACCACCACCAGCCTGAACCGTTGATACAAGGCAGGATGGATCCATGCTTTCATGTTGTTTACGCCAAATTCTGACCCTACCATCCGAATGTCGCAGCAGAAATCGAGACTCATCAGACCAGGCAACGTTTTTGCAATCTTCTACTGTCCAATTTCGATGAGCTTGTGCAAATTGTAGCCTCAGTTTCCTGTTCTTAGCTGAGAGGAGCGGTACCCGGTGTGGTCTTCTGCTGCTGTAGCCCATCTGCCTCAAAGTTCGACGCACTGTGCGTTCAGAGATGCTCTTCTGCCTACCTTGGTTGTAACGGGTGGCAATTTGAGTCACTGTTGCCTTTCTATCAGCTCGAACCAGTCTGCCTATTCTCCTCTGACCTCTGGCATCAACAAGGCATTTCCGGCCACAGAACTGCCGCTCACTGGATTTTTTTTCTTTTTCGGACCATTCTCTGTAAACCCTAGAGATAGTTGTGCGTGAAAATCCCAGTAGATCAGCAGTTTCTGAAATACTCAGACCAGCCCTTCTGGCACCAACAATCATGCCACGTTCAAAGGCACTCAAATCACCTTTCTTCCCCATACTGATGCTCGGTTTGAACTGCAGGAGATTGTCTTGACCATGTCTACATGCCTAAATGCACTGAGTTGCCGCCATGTGATTGGCTGATTAGAAATTAAGTCTTAACACACAGTTGGACAGGTGTACCTAATAAAGTGGCCAGTGAGTGTATATTCGCACAGAAGCCTCTACTCAGTGTAAGCAATGACTAGCCAGGTCTTTCCCCGGGAAGGAACAACCACGGGAAGGGCAGTCTCCAATGAAGGAAACCACCTATGCCAAAACATGGTATCCATCCACAGACAGCTGTTTCGGGGTATTGCCCCTCATCAGTGTGGAGTAGGAAACTGGCTAGTAGGAGCAATGCCTAGTGAAAGGCTATGAACATAAGGATGAGTGACCTCATGGAGATCAACATCCAACACTGCGGAGACACCATCACATGTTTCTCAACGCAGTGATCTAGAGCAATGCCCCCATCCCTTATGGGAAATATGCAAAAGCATGCAAATCAACAGCCGCGGAGACACCATCACATGTTTCTCAACGCAAGCAATGACTAGCCAGGTCTTTCCCCGGGAAGGAACAACCACGGGAAGGGCAGTCTCCAATGAAGGAAACCACCTATGCCAAAACATGGTATCCATCCACAGACAGCTGTTTCGGGGTATTGCCCCTCATCAGTGTGGAGTAGGAAACTGGCTAGTAGGAGCAATGCCGGATCCGGCGCTTCCAGCTTTTTGCTACAATGAAAGTCTATGGGCGCCGGAATGCGCCGGATCCAGAAAAAGACGGATCCAGCAACCGGATCCGGTTTTTTTAAGTCTGCACATGCTCAGATCCAATTGGCCAGCCGCCAGGAACAGAGACGGATCCAGCAAAAAAACGGATCCGTTTCTACAGTTCTCCAAAATTTATGCCGGATCCGTTTTTTCTAAAAAAAGCCGGATCCTGCCTGACGGCAAAAAACTGATGTGTGAAAGTAGCCTAAGTCATGTGAAGAATTTCTTTATTTTTACATAGACATGCTATAGAGATAGATAAAAAAAAAATCATGTGCGACAGTCACCAGTTTCTTAAATCAAACTTTTCGCGGAAAGATTTTTCTCCTACGTTACAGTTAATTGCTCACCCAGCTAAATCTAATCCTCCCCTGTGCACAGAAGGTGAACAGTATGAGGTGTCTGTGATTTGATATAAAGCATCTTGCCATGTGGGGACAGCAGTAACGCGATCTCGCTGTTTCTTTCATAGAGATGGCATCTTTGCTTTTGAAAAGAAATCAAACTGCAGAAAACCAAAAAAAACTATAAATAATTGTCCATCATTGTCATATCTAAAGTATGTATGAATATAATATATAAGTAGCTTTACCAAAAAAAACTATAAATAAATTTCCATCATTGTTATATCTAAAGTATGTATGAATATAATATATAAGTAGCTTTGGTTTGCTTACTTATACTGTTGGGTTTAATAATAATAATAATAATAATAATAAGAATTTAGTATAAATCATTAGGATTATTATTAATAGTCAGTCTTTATAAATGGCGTAAAGATTTTTTTCTAGAATTTTTTTTTTATTTGCAAATTCTGCACAACAGAACAGGAAACTAACACATTTTAATTTATCCCGCTACGAAACCTTTGCGATAATGAAATTTATACTACAAAAATGAAAAAAAAAAGAATTTTCACTTGCAAATCTTTCTGTATCTTTTATGTAGTCTATGTACCGGTTTGATTAAGTTATTTTAGAGCAAATGGTGGCAATTTAGGTCACATTTGAGATACACTGATCATTTGGAAATAGCAGCACAACCAATTTGTCAACTTTGTTTATTTCCCAATCTAAATAATTTGGAAGCCACCTGATACGAGGCCGGTCAGCGCTAACAGTAACACATCAATTGAATATGCGCCAGACAGATGCAGTAAGTAGCTGAACCAATTATTCCTAGAAAAAGGTTAGACTGCGGTAAACTGCCATAAAAATCGAGTGTCAGTCTTTTTTATGTAAAATATGTCATTTTTGCAGGTTGATATGTATAACTAGCTAAAATATTCAGCATCTGAATGACACAATGATTTACCCTATTTTACCATAAGACACAGAATACTTTGCATGCAGTTGCATTTCAGTTTTATTATTCGCTTGTTATTTTTAATTGAGCAAATGTTAGAAATAAAAAGTGAACAGTAAATAGCAGTTTCAGGGATATCTGCTACAGGTGATGGTGATGACTACAAATATAATGCAGAAGATGAAAAAGCTTCATCTTCTAGGTCAATATAAAGGAGAGAAGCTGTATAGAGGATATATAAATACCATACCATAAGGGTATATTCACAAATGACAGATTTATTGCGGAAAATGTTCTGGAGTCAAATGGAGGCCATCACCCAAGAGGAATTGGTTAAGACTCCTCAGGAACACTGCCGAAAACGTATATCTGGCTATATGTGCTGTTTACAGCAGATCATAACAACCAACGGGTGTCAAGTACCAAAATCGCTTGTCACTAAGGGTCTGAAAAATTCTGAAATTGCAGTAAAAGTAGCATTTTATGGTGATTTTGGAGAAACCACTTGTTATATAAGTTGTTGGGAGGTATTTCCATTTTCCTTGGTTTGATGTTTTCTTGCAAACCGCTCAAAGATTGTACATTTTCCTAATTAACCTAACAGGAAATATGGTTGGAATAATTTTGATTGCAGCTGTATGAACCTGATAGTTTGGCATGTGACAAAACCGCATTTAAATACAGACTACTCTATACTTATAGACATATATACTTATATAGACTACTCTGTTTTTCATGCCATATTTATGCAGACAGTATATATAGGTGAAACCCCATATTAAGAGGGTTATCTACTATTTTTAGAATCTTACCAAAGATGGCAGCCTTATATAGTGTGGAGGTACCCACACACCAATCACCGACAAGGTACTCCCAACTCTATTACACATAACATATAAAATAATCACACATATCATTTAATCATTTACAATTATTGCAAATAAACCTTAATTACATAAGCATCATGCATATTGAACAGAAATAATCTCTGTATTAAATAAAATCGTGTTATATATTACTAACCCATCATCAATGTTGGGTCAATCAATGCTGCTGAGCATGGCTATATAAGACTGTCATCTTCAGTACTATGTATACTTGATAAAGACCATCACTGGTCAAAACGTTGTATCATGGCAGAATAATGTTTTTTTTCATTTTTCACCTGGATTGGACTCTGTTCCTCTTCTCTTCTTGATTGCTGTATTTTCCAAGTGGGTTCCTTGGACTGGGAGCGTGCGCCCACATAGTGAAGTGCTGTCAGCTGTTTTTCTTTTTTGGTTAATATGGGAGCTATTTCACATCACAATTTGTATCAACCCTACATCATGTGTCCTGTGGCTGGCGGGAGACAATGGGAATTCTTCTCCAGTGCAGTTAGCTATAGCTAAAATTCTATACCTACAAGGAAGACGATTGGTAAACCTTGGCTGGCTAGTAGCCCTCCATTGATTGATGAGATAGATTGGGGAAAAAATGACACTATCTGAATGGAGAAAAAGGTATATATTAAATGAGGTGCCGTTAACAAATTTGGCAAACAATGGAGAAATTGGATCAAATGCCCAGCATTAGTATCTGATGTATTGCCATAGGAGGTAATTTTTATGCTAAAATTGCTACGAATCAATATTTATGCAGGATTGGTTATAAATGTTCCTAGCCTGTTTGTAAAGACATTTCTTTATTAATTCACTATTAATTCCTTCACTCCCCAACACTCTTTTCACGTTCAAGATCAGGCCAAATTTTACAATTCTGACCATTGTCACTTTATGAGGTAATAACTATGGAACACTTTAACGAATATAACTGTTGCTGAGAATATTTTTTTCATAACTTATTATACTTCATGATAGTGCTAAATTTTTTTCGATATGACTTGCGTTTAATTGTGAAAAAAATTGAAAATATTTAACAAATTCGGAAAGTTTTTAAATTTTAAAACTTTCAATTATTGTGCCCAGAAAGTGACTTGAAAAGTGGGATGCTTGTAGAAAAGTTATCTATATTGAGACAATTTTCCCACTTTCTCGCAGGACAAGGGGACAATTGGGGTGTTCAATCAGGGTGCCCTTCTCTTCATAAACTCTAAATTGTGGGTGTGCCCTAGGGTATTCTCACACAGTTTGAAGAGCTTATTTCCATAACTCACCCTCTTACTGGTCAGATATTGCTGAAATTTTAGCATCCCCTTGAAAGATTATATTGACTCATCCACGCAAATGTATCTTTGGGGAATGTACACTTCAGCAAACTTGTTGTTACAGGGGTCTAGTTAGAAAATGATGAAGGGTGGTTTTGTTGCTGGGAAGGTGGCAAAAATTACTGGGCATCCAAATTTATCTGGCCCACCATGAGGTTTACAAAATCTTCAGAGACAAAGACTTTGAAAAAGTCTATTTCTGTGAGGCCAGTGGTGTCAAATTTGATTCCTGATTATGCAACAAATTTAGGAATCAGGGGCTCATAGTCTTCAGGGGGGGGGGGTGAGGTCCATAGAGGGTCAGTAACGGTGGTCACTGGTTCATTTACTGTCCTGGGGTATCTGCATGGAGGTTCAGTATCACTTGAGAAAGAGGAGGAGGATGAAAAATATAGGAAGGTGACATCTTCTCCCTCACTATCTGTGTCAGAGGCAAAGAAGGCATATTTTTCCTGGGCTGAAACCCGTGATTGGGACAAGCGGGATATTTTTTCACGTATACAGTGTTTGTGTGCACAAAATTGTATTCAGGTGTGTGTGTTAGGCTAGCTTCAGACTAGCGTTTTTGCCCGCAGCGCATGGTGCCGCTAAGCCCCGCCCCCTGCCGTACCCCCTCCGGTCATCTCTGCCTAGTGTCGCACATCACTGCACACCCTATCTTTAGCATAGGGTGCGCAGACTGTGCGCTGGCTGTGCGCTAGTAGGACTTTGCATGCGCTGCGCCCTTTTGACGGTGCGCCGACATGCGCCGAACGCACCATGCTGAATTTTGGTGCGTTCAGACAAAAACGCTAGTCTGAAGCTAGCCTTAGTGTTTGGTGTAAATTTTATTTTATTTAGAAGATGAAAAAAATATGAAAAAATCTAGAAAGAAAAAGCTAAAATATAGAGATTAAAAAAATTTGATAAAATAAACAGCAAACTTTTAATAAACTGCAGGTACTGAGGACCAAGAGCTAAAAGTTTATTTACAGGGATTATCTATCCATGCAGGGAGGAGCAGTATAAATGTGACAGTATAATACAGTAAAACAGCACAATGGAAACTGAAGCAAGCAATAAAACAGTTATGCTGGTGTTGAAATGGTTACACTCAGATAATTGTAGCTTATCATTCTGGACAAAGCTTGATTGAAGAGTCTACTTCTCTCCACGGGACAACAGCAGTGCTTGAAGTCTCTAGAGTCTCTACTCTGAATGAAGTTGGGGCCTCAGGAGTTAAAGCAAGGAGCAGGGAGATGCTGTGAACCTGAGTCTCCCCTGCTCTGAGTCTCTGTATGATACCCCATTTGTCTCTCCGCAGGAATGATGCTGCACACACTGTGAAGTCTCTTTACCACACTCAGGGGCTCTGGCTTGTCACTGCTGTCCCCGGGACTGTGCTCTCATGTCACTGTCTCTGCACTGTCAAGGGGAAGTCTCCTCTAGTCACTGAGGCTACCAGGTCCACATACATACGTCACTCTCAGCACCTTGCCCTTCAGTCTCAGTCCTTTGATGGGGTTCTCTTTCTCTGGGAGTGCGATGCTGCAGCCTGCTCTATGTCATGTGTGCGCTGCTCTGTGTCTCGCGTGCTCTGCTTTCACACCCTCACCCTGCACAGCTTCCTGTCCACTTCCTCTTTACTTTTCATCACTGCCCACCACGGTAACATGGTACAGTCGGTCCAGGCCAGAAAGTCTTCCCCCAGCAGCCCTGCTGTCTGGCTAGGTGGTTCTGGACACGGAGCAGGAAAGGTAACCCCTTTTGGGCTCTTCTTCCTCTTCACCCCCTTACAAACTTACTAAACGGATATCAGTAAAAAACAGTTACTGAGTGCCCGAAAGTATCTTACACTAACCTTGACTATATTCAGTAAAAATACATTAGTAGTCATCGATTACTACAGTAAATTTTTACTGTCTCTAATCTAGATATCATGGGTTTACCGCAATAGAGAGGAGCCAGAAGATTAACTGCAAAAAAAAAATTCCTTGCCAAAAGTGAGCACTGGTGCTAATCGGTGATGTGTATCTGATCAGCTGCTGGGTGGCTATAGGATGTACACACATCAGTGCTCGGCAGGTGCAGGACACATGCATGTAGGTGGTGTAAAGGAAGAGGGGGAGAAAAAAATAGACAGGGACAAAAAGAGTTCTGGAAAACAGCAAGCATGGGTGCTAATCAGTGATTTGTGTCACTGATCACCGCTCGGCGACTGCAGGACGCACAAACAAAAGAAAACTGTCAAAAACCAAGCAAATCTAGTATTGATCAGCAATCAAGTATTGATCAGTGCTCAGCAGCAGAGGGTGGAGCGGGGAAGAGTTTATGGAAAGGGAAAAAAGGGGGAAAATGGGGTGGATTAGAAAAGATCATGGATCAGGAACGGATCATGGAAGGATCTCTAACGTCTTCTTTCATTTTTCAACAGCAGCAGCAGAAACAGCAGAAATGATGGCACAGACCTGAAAAAGTCTGTTGCACCAGAAGGCCCAATAAAGCATGACAGAATGACAGTATGACTGCGCTCTACACATCTGAAGCTAGAATGAGGAAGTGCAGGGCAGGCATTCTGAGGTCAGATCATCTCTGTTCCCTCTTATTGGTGCGATCGACGTCATTGCATCAATCAGAGCTAGCTCTAGTGACGCAGTTGTTGCTAGACTTCAGCCTAACATTGGTGCTGTTAGAGCACCAATCATAGGCTGGACATTAGTGTTTCAGGCAATTTTATTGCCTGAAGCACTGAAAACACTGTGCTTGGCTGTTCAGAATTGAACAGCCTATCACAGCGATCGTAGTTGTGGGGGGGGGGGGGGGGGCAGCGCCATCCCCAGGGACGACAACTCCCGGTGTCCTGCTGGGAAAATAAGCAGGCACCTTAATACGATCACCACAACTGCAGTCACAGTGCCACATTAAAGATATGACTTATCCATATGTCCAAGGTCAGTAAGTACCTGTAACAACCCTGCCGGCATCACTGCATGGCCTCCCATCCCCCACACACCAACTTATTCACTACTCCAGGCCATACTGTAAGTTTTGTCTTCTGCTGTGTGCCTCTTGCTTCCTGCCTGCTCTCTGCATTCTTCCTGGCTGTGTGCATAGGGGCGGCCCCGGCACTCTCTAGTTCTTATGGAATCAGTGTGCACCTTCCTAATGTGTCCCTGGCCAATTACCAAGAGGCCTCTAATATTTAGGGCAGCTCCACCCGGTGGAAGCTGCCTGAGCAACGCCTTTACTCAGCGTCTTGCTGCTGAGTTGCCAGGTCCTGTCTTGTGTTTTGCCTTCTCTGGAGGTGTGATTCCTAGTCCTGTATCTGTGCCAGTCTGCTCTGTCCTCCAGGAGGCAGAATATTCAGGTCTCTATGTCCTTGTTCCTAGCCTTGCCTTGTACCTGTCTGTCTGCCCTCCAGGAGGCAGAATATCCTGGTCTATGTGTCCTTGTTCCTAGCCTTGCCTTGTACCTGTCCATTTGCCCTCCAGGAGGCAGAATATCCTGGTCTGAGTCTTTGTTCCTAGCCTTGTGTTGTACCTGTCCGTCTGCCCTCCAGGAGGCAGAATATCCTGGTCCCTGTGCTATTGCTCCTTGCCTTGTCTCGTATCTGTCCTCTCTGCCCTCCAGGAGACACTATAACTGGGTCTCTGTGTCTTTGTTCCAGTACCTTGTCTCGCACCGTTACCTTGTCTGAATTCAGTCCTACCTCTGTCTCTCGGTCTCCTTGTCTGTGACTCCTTTCCCTGCTGTGTCTAGCCTTGTGTCCTCTCCGTCTGCTTGTGCTTCGCACTCTTGTGGCTCTGCTTGTGCGCTGCACTCTTGCGGCTCTTTGTCACATGTACCTGTCCTGTGTGACATGACCAGCAGATCGGTAACTGAAACAACAACACAAAAGTGTCACGAGTACCTGTCCTGTGTGACATGACCGGCAGGTCGGTAACTAAAACATCAAGACAAAAGGGGAACACCGGGGAAACAGTTACAACGGTGGGCCCTGCAATAGGGAACGGGGATGTGGAGACCTCCTGCACTCCCCTGAGGCAGTGTCCCTGAACACTCCTAACGTTCCCTATACAGGCTCTTCACCTGTCGCCGACCAGGATACCTGAATCCCTCACTAACCCTGCACCTATCCCTTTCTAGGGAACTGGTTAGTGCGGACTGTTGTGAGTTCATTTTCCCCTTCACCTTTGATGTCTGATGAACTCCCTCTGCTGGTGAAGAGAGGTAGTGAAATTGATTGGGATGGGAAGAACCTGTTATCTGAAAAGGCGGAGTGTGATTGGACATCTTGAATTTCTGAGTGGATATAAGGCAGCCGATGCCCTGCAGGGTTTGCTGGTGATCCTTTCTGCTCTGAGCTCTGGCATCCAGTTTTAGTTCCTGTCTACTAAAAGCTAAGTTTTTGCCCTACTATTATTCCATGAGATTTTGTCTGGTTTCCTTAGTGTTTGTATTCAGCCAGTCCTGGTTGGGACTGGCTGAATTCCATTTTTGTCTCTGATCAGTTGATCTCTTTGCTCTGTTTTCAGAATATACCTGAGTGCTGATATAGTGATTTTTGAAGTCTAGCGACTTCAGGGCCTTTTTTCCTATCAGACGGTTGGGACATTTTTGTAGGGTTTTTTGTGGATTGCAGCCAACATCTTTTCTGTCCTGTCCTATCTAGTTAGTTGGGCCCCATCGTTTGCTCAGCCTGTCTTTCTGTCTGTGTTTGTGTTTTCATCTGTTTTTCACCGACAATACATGTTGGGGGCTGTCTATTGCTTTGGGGTCTGCTCTGGGGCAGTTTTGATTTCCCCTTTCCTTCTTTAGGCTTATGTAGTTCTCCGGCTGTGACGAGGGGTCTAGGGCACCGTAGGAACCCCCCACGGCTACTGTTAGTTGTGGTGAATAGGATCAGGGGTCTGCAATCCGATAGCTACCAACCTCTCCGGTTTTCTGGACTTAGCTTGTATTTTTGTTTTTTCCTCCTCCGGTGACTCATTCATAACAGCGGACACTGGTTCCACCGCTGCACTAATACACACGAAGGAAAATACACCAAATGGGGGAAACAACAAAAGACTTATCTTTCTCTGCTGCAGTCACCGGGCATTAGAGTTCATCACCGGATTAGCTTTCAGCAGTGGCTCGACACCTCACAGCCAGCTGCTACCTTCACCATCTTCAGCAGTGGCTCGACACCTAAGAGCGAGCTGCTACCTTCACCATCTTTCTCTGCTGCAAACACCGGGCAGCAGAGTTTAGCACCAGATCAGCTTTCAGCAGTGGCTCAACAACTCAGAGCCACCTGCTAACTTCACTGTGGTTGGAATCCACAAAGGACCTGCTATAACCAACACCACCTGATACACCATGTGACCTTATGTAGCAAAGGAGGAGTGGTCACATCAGCAGGGAAAGCAACAGACATGTAATAACCCCAGTGACCACCAGGGGCAAAAACCCATATTAAGGCCCCAAAGGCCTGAAAGGAAAGAAAAAGGTTTAATGAGGGAATCCCGAATGTGACAGATCCAAGAATTGGACTGTGACACTCTGCTTGTGCTTCTCACTCTTGCGGCTCTTCTTGTGCTCTGCACTCTTGCGGCTCTGCCTGTGCTCCGCACTCTTGCGGCTCTGCCTGTGCTCCACACTCCTGCGGTTCTGCTTTGTTCTGCTTCTGCAGCTGCAGAACCTCTTGCTGCTAACTGCAGCTCCTTTCCGCAGCCTTGCAGTTCTTCTCCAGTGTGAACAGGTTCAAACCTGTTCCTTCATACCATCTATATTTCCAACTTTCCCATACCAGTACTTGCACCTCCTGTGTGAACAGGTCTCTACATATTCCATACACCACCCCTTCCACCCTGTGTCTCAGCTGTGCCCACCTGCCTGTGCTTCAGCTGTGCCCGCCTGCCAGTGTCCCAGTCGTGCCCGCCTGCCTGTGTCTCAGCTGTGCCCACTTGTCAGTGTCTCAGCCATACCTGCCTGCCAGTGTCTCAGCCGTGTCCACCTGCCGGTGTCTCAGCTGTGCCCGCCTGCCAGAGTACCAGCCGTGCCTGCCATGCTCACCTGCCTGTCTACTAGTCTTGCCTGTTGCCTTCACCTGTCCTAATGTTTTGTTCCCCAGTGGGATCAGCAGTCACAGCCAGATACCACCCTGGAGTGGCACATGGCAGCTACCTGCCGCACAAGCCTGACCTCACCATCAGAGGCTCCAGAGAAGACCAAGGTAGCTGCATTAGTTACACCCCTTCCAGGGTTGTCTGGTTTGTGGCACAGTGGGTCCACAAACCCCATTGCTCGCACCAACCTGCCAAGGCGCAAGTGTGACAGTTTGCTCAGGCCATGGTCCCCGCTGAGTCCCATGTCTTTGCGCTCTCAGAGCATGATAAACTTTTTTCTTGCCTGTATGAGCAACCAGGAGAATTTTTTAAACCAAGGGTGGTTCAGATAATTGATTCACCAGACTCAATCATTGTCTCCAATGCAATTTTCAGTCAGCTCCTGCCTTATGAGAAGCTCGATCCTGCAGATCTGCCTACGTTCTTTGGGAATCCTAAGGAGCACCAAGGGTTCCTGGAGCAGTGCTTGCGGTACATCGAGTGGAATGCAGCCTATTTCCATTCTGATTGGGTCAAGGTAGGATATATAATGTCCTACCTAGCAGGAGATGCATTGATATGGATCAGTCCCCTCTGGGATGTAGGGGATCCTGTCATCACAGACCTAGAGGCCTTCCTGGTGGCATTCCGTAAATCCTTTGATGTGCCTTGTCCAGCTGCTTTTGCAAAGTCTCCCCTGTCTAGATCTGAGAGGCACATCAGACAGGCGAAACCTGTGAGGAAACCGCTATGTCAGCCTACGACCGTCCGAAACTCTCCTGTTCCTCTACCTGTTAAGGCAGCTACCCGAGTGAAACCCAAGAAGGCTGATGAGAGTGGGTTGGCAAAGCAGCAGCCCGAAACCAGGTGTAAGAAGGGCATACAGTGTCGCTGCGGTTGTATGGAACACTCAGACGGTCTCTGTCCAAAGGAGCTAAAGTCCCAGAGCCTTGGGCCAGAAGGAGAGGCTGCCCTTGGTGAGAGTACCTCCTCTCCAGCAACGTCTGTGACTGTTCCAGTGCCTTGTAGGAGCTTCGGCCCTGCAGATGTATTAAAGCTGCAAGCTAGACGGAGTCTGTGCGTGGTTCCTGTTCAATAGCTCCAGAATCTGGTGAGGGTGTTTGGTGATGGCCGATCCCTACTTAGGTACAGTCCAGTTTTGAAGGGACAACTACAGCTCCTAATCGGAGTGTTATACATGGAGAAGTTTGTTTTTCATGTACTATCCAGTTTGCCCATCGGCCCTTCTGAGCCAGGTACTCTACTGCCCGTTCCGGTCCGGAGACCCAGCGTGGTGCTGCATTTGGAACTACCGAGTCACTAGAGGTGTCTAGTTCCAATACATCAAGGTCAGTCTACAGTGTTGTCACCTTCTCCACCTGATCTGCTGTTTATTGAGCCATGGTGTGCTGATGTCACTGAAGAAAAGGAAGCAGTGGTGCCCTCTCCACACAACTCCTGTGACAATACCAGTGACCAGTTCCCAGGAACATCCCTGTCACTTGAAAGTTTTCCTCTCAACCATGGGCAGAAGATGGATCCTGAGAGGATGCTTTCAAATTCCATGTGGCAGGTGGATGAAGAAGATGGAACAGAAGCCTTGCTATCTCTTTTTTTCACCAACCCGGAGGAATATGTCCAATTTTCTTTAGATAATGGGCAGAAGATGGATCCTATGTGGGTACCCTCAGCTTCCATGTGGCCGGTTGGTGAAGATACCCAGGCAGAGGTGCATCCCTTTAATCCAAAGGAGGAGCCCCAGTTTTCACGGGATAACGGACTGAAGTTGGACCCAGTGAGGGTGTGTTCAGTTTTCAGGTGGCCAGCTGATTTAGAGGGCAAATCAGAAGCTTCCAAGTCCCTGCTTTCTACCAACCAGGAGGAAGAGGTCCTGGCCCTTGTACCCTCAGTCTTGGTAGCTAACCTCACTGGGCACAAAGAGATGTGGCAATCTGGGATCTCTGATGTCACACCTACCTTATTCTACCAGAGCAATGACATGATGGCTCTGACTGTGTGTGCTCCTATCCTTCTTCTACAAGTCATTCTGGCGGGCTTGAAGAAGAGGGGGCATAAAGGGGGAGGTACTGTAACAACCCTGCTGGCATCACTGCTTGGCATCCCATCCCCCACACACCAACTTACTCACTACTCCAGGCCATACTGTGAGTTCTGTCTTCTACCGGCTCCATGCTGTGTGCCTCTTGCTTCCTGCCTGCTCTCTCCATGCTTCCTGGCTGTGTGCATATGGGCCAGCGCCGGCACTCTCTGGTTCTTATGGAATCAGTGTGCACCTGCCTAATGTGTCCCTGGCCAATTACCAAGAGGCCTTTAATATTTAGGGCAGCTCCACCCGGTGGAAGCTGCCTGAGCAATGCCTTTACTCAGTTAGTGTCTTGCTGCTGAGTTGCCAGGTCCTGTCTTGTGTTTCGCCTTCTCTGGAGGCTTGATTCCTAGTCCTGTATCTGTGCCTGTCTGTTCTGCCCTCCAGGAGGCAGAATATCCAGGTCTCTGTGGCCTTGTTCCAAGCCTTGCCTTGTACCTGTCCATTTGCCCTCGAGGAGGCAGAATATCCTGGTCTCTGAGTCTTTGTTCCTAGCCTTATCTTGTACCTGTCTCTCCGCCCTCCAGAAGGCAGAATATCCTGGTCCTTGTGCTATTGCTCCTTGCCTTGTCTCGTACCTGTCCTCTCTGCCTTCCAGGAGGCACTATATCCGGGTCTCTGTGTCTTTGTTCCAGTACCTTGTCTCTCACCATTACCTTGTTTGAATTCAGTCCTACCTCTGTCTCTCAATCTCCTTGTCTGTGGCTCCTTTCCCTGCTGTGTCTATCCTTGTGTCCTCTCCATCTGCTTCACCACCTGTGTGAACAGGTCTCTACTTATTCCATACATAACCCCTTCCTGCCTGTGTCCCTGTGTCTCAGCCGTGCCCGCCTGCCAGTCTCAGCCATGCCCACCTGCCAGTGTCTCAGCCATGCCCTCCTGCCCTTGTCTCAGCTGTGCCCGCCTGCCAGTGTCTCAGCCGTGCCCGCCTGCCTGTGTCTCAGCCGTGCCCGCCTGCCTGTGTCTCAGCTGTGCCCGCCTGCCAGTGTCTTAGCCATGCTCACCTGCCAGTGTCTCAGCCATGCCCGCCTGCCAGTGTCTCAGCTGTACCTACCTGCCAGTGTCTCAGCCGTGTCCGCCTGCTTGTCTCAGCCATGCCCGCCTGCCAGAGTACCAGCCGTGCCTGCCATGCTCACCTGCCTATCTGCTAGTCGTGCCTGTTGCCTGCACCTGTCCTAGCATTCTGTTCCCCAGTGGGATCAGCAGCCACAGCCAGACACCACCCTGGAGTGGCACCTGGCAGCTACCTGCCGCACAAGCCTGACCTCACCATCGGAGGCTCCAGAGAAGACCAAGGTAGCTGCATTAGTTACACCCCTTCCAGGGTAGTCTGGTTTGTGGCACAGCGGGTCCACAACCACCCTTGCTCGCGCCAACCTGCCAAGGAATGAGCATGACAGTACCTATCAACCTGGACGTATGGACAGGATACCTCTAAGGTCGTGAAGGGGTTAATGTTGTTTTAATAAATAATGTTTTTTATTAAACAAAAAACAATTTATACTTATAACTAAATGTAAAGTGTTTTTTCATCCTTGAAAAAAAATTGTAGAATGCTTTTAAATAATAAAATAAATTATATTTACCCTGATGACCAATAGTGCTAAAATTGTTCATAAAAAACATGTATTTGCTTGTGACATTTCTATTGTGTCTATTTTTATTACTGTGACTACACAACAATTGCTTTTACCTGACAATTACTGTGATTTTTTTAGGATAATTCAAGTAAAAACTAAAAATAATTGCCCTGTTTTCTGTATAGACTAAATCGGAATAATTGTAAAATGCAATACAAAGCTTCTGTTGCTAATGCTAATGTGTTACTGATGTATGAATAATTGCGTATATCTTTAGTGAGAATATGCTGAATGCATGTTTAATTAGATATCATTAAAATAGCATTGCTCACATAACTTATGCACTGTAGAAAAATTTACAACGGAGAGGACGTTATGTCATTTGTTCCTGTAGGAAAATGATAAGTGTTTGCATGCTTCCTGCCTTTTCTTTTCTAGTAACCTTTCTAGTCACCTATATCATCAGTGATTCTAGAGGTAATATGTATATCAGCTGAGGTGGCATATTTCTGGCATTCTGGAATAGCACATACATTGACAGTCTGATTCATATTATAATAGAATAATATCGCTTGCAATTCATTGGAAGCATTATTTAGATTGGAACAGGGAATTCATGTTTTACAATATTCTTATAGCATACCGTATATACACGAGTATAAGCCAACCCGAGTATAAGCCAAGGCACCTACTTTTGCTAGGGAAACTGGGTAAGCTTATTGACTCGAGTAATAGCCGGGTATGCATTGTCCCCTCATCCCTGTCCTGATATGTATGGCTCCCCGTCCTTACCATTTTATGCATGCCTCTTTGTTCCTGTCATTGTATGTATGCCTCCCCGTCCCATCCCTGTTTGCGTGGCACCCCCATCCCCATCCCGTCCCTTTATGCATGGCTCCCCGGGCCGTCCCTGTATGCATGGCTCCCACATCCAGTCCCTGTATGCATGGCTCCCAATCCACTATCCCTGTTTGCATGTTTCCTATTGAAAAAAATAACAAATATCCTACTCACCTACTTGCGTGCCCTGGGTGCTGGCACTGCATCTCATTCCGGCTGCTGGTGCCTGCAGCTCTTCCTGCTGAGCGGTTACATGGAATGGCTCATTAAGGTAATGAATATGTGCTCCACACCTTTGGAAGTGGAGAGCAGTGCATTTTCATTACCTTAATGAGTGGGGCCATGTGACTGTTCGGCAGGAAGACCTGCAGGCACCTGCGGCCGGAACGTAATGCAGTGCCAGCAACCAAGCCACACAGGTTGGTAAGTATGATGTCTGTGTGCTGGAAGCCAGCGGCTGCGACTGGCACTGTGCGCTATTACAGCAGGGGCACAGGCTTTAGCCACAGCCGCTGGCTCCTGCCAGTGTGACCTGCCGCTTCTGGGACAATGACTCATGTATAAGCCGAGGGGGGCGTTTTCAGCACAAAAAATGTGCTGAAAAATTCGGCTTATGCACGCGTATATACGGTATTTCAATATTACTATTCAATGTACATAAATGGATTGTTTCACAACAGCATTTATGGTCTATCCACAGGATATGCCGCAACTGTCTAATAGATGTACAGTACTGATCAAAAGTTTGAACATGCCTGTTAATACAATGCAACTAGGAGTAAAGAAATATGTGTGAAACAAGTCATACTATTTGATACAACTTAGATTCCTTAGATTAGGTTTTGCTACCTTCATCCTGAATCTATAACATGCACATTCCAAGAAGCATACGGTAAGCCATTGCATGAATCAGTGAGTCCAATCTTTTAACCCGAACTCTGGAGCTCTCAAAGCAGTTAATGAAGAGAGCTATGCACAAGTTTCCACCTCTCAAGTCCCTGCAGCTGGGGCACCTGTTGAAATGGAGAATCTGAACACTCCTATCCTTGAGAATTTTTTTTTAGGAAGTTATAAGGGTTAAAAGTTCACGCAACAATCACTGACCTCAGGGAGACCAGTCAAAGAAAACACTGCGGCAGTCGGCAAAGGCGCTCAATCAGTGAAATCCTAGGTGCATTGCTCCCTGGGAAATACGAACATGCAAATAAAGTGTCCGTAGGAGCCTCATTTAAGAGTCTCAAACACGGGACTAGCCAGATCTTCCTCCAGGGAAGAACCCAGCCAAGGAGTGGCTCCTTTCGGAAACCACCATTACCACCATTTTAGGTGGCCCTTTAAGTCAATATTCAGCTCTTTACGAGTACAGATATGACAAGGGAAATACCAAGGCCAGGTACCCATCAACAGACAGCTGTTTCGGCGTGTTGCCCCTCATCAGTATGGAGTAGGATTCTGGCTAGGTGGGAGCAATGCCTAGTAGACCAACATCATGAAACAATCACTAACCTCAGGGAGACCAGTCAAAGAAAACACTGCGGCAGCCGGCAAAGGCACTCAATCAGTGAAATCCTAGGTGCATTGCTCCCTGGGAAATACGAATATGCAAATACAGCCCTTGGAGCCTCATTTAAGAGTCTCAAACACGGAACTAGCCAGATCTTCCTCCAGGGAAGGACCCAGCCAAGGAGTGGCTCCTTTCGGAGACCACCATTACCACCATATTAGCTGGCCCTTTAAGTCAATATCCAGCTCTTTACGAGTTTACAGATATGACAAGGGAAATACCAAGGCCAGGTATCCATCCACAGACAGCTGTTTCGGGGTTTTGCCCCTCATCAGTGTGGAGTAGGATTCTGGCTAGGTGGGAGCAAAGCCTAGTAGACCAACATCACGAAACAATCAATGACCTCAGGGAGACCAGTCAAAGAAAACACTGCGGCAGCCGGCAAAGGCGCTCAATCAGTGAAATCCTAGGTGCATTGCTCCCTGGGAAATACGAATATGCAAATAAAGTCCGTGGAGCCTCATTTAAGAGTCTCAAACACGGGACTAGCCAGATCTTCCTCCAGGGAAGGACCCAGCCAAGGAGTGGCTCCTTTCGGAAACCACCATTACCACTATATTAGGTGGCCATTTAAGTCAATATCCAGCTCTTTACGAGTTTACAGATATGACAAGGGAAATACCAAGGCCAGGTATCCATCCACAGACAGTTGTTTCGAGGTGTTGCCCCTCATCAGTGTGGAGTAGGATTCTGGCTAGGTGGGAGCAATGCCTAGTAGACCCTGGAGGAAGATCTGGCTAGTCCCGTGTTTGAGACTCTTAAATGAGGCTCCACGGACTTTATTTGCATATTCGTATTTCCCAGGGAGCAATGCACCTAGGATTTGACTGATTGAGCGCCTTTGCCGGCTGCCGCAGTGTTTTCTTTGACTGGTCTCCCTGAGGTCAGTGATTGTTTCGTGATGTTGGTCTACTAGGCTTTGCTCCCACCTAGCCAGAATCCTACTCCACACTGATGAGGGGCAAAACCCCGAAACAGCTGTCTGTGGATGGATACCTGGCCTTGGTATTTCCCTTGTCATATCTGTAAACTCGTAAAGCACTGGATATTGACTTAGAGGGCCAGCTAATATGGTGGTAATGGTGGTCTCTGAAAGGAGCGACTTCTTGGCTGGGTCCTTCCCTGGAGGAAGATCTGGCTAGTCCCGTGTTTGAGACCCTTAAATGAGGCTCCACGGACTTTATTTGCACAAGGGTTAAAAGTTAACCAGCAATTTTTCATTTTTCCAGCAAAATTTACAAAATCATTTTTTTAGGGGACGCATCACTTTGAGGGGTCTATATGATAGAAGTTACCAAAAAGTGACACCATTCTAAAAACTGCACCCCTCAAGGTGCTCAAAACCACATTCAAGAAGTTTATTAACCCTTTAGGGACTTCACAGTAATTTTTTGAAAAAACTAAATAAAATTAACATTTAATTTTTTTTCGCAAAAAAAAGACTTCAGATCCAATTTTTTTTATTTGACAAGGGTAACAGGAATAAATCGACTCCAAAATGTTTTGTGTAATTTCTCCTGAGCATGCTGATACCCCATATGGGGGAGAAAACCACTGTTTGGGCACATGGCAGAGCTCGGAAGGGAAAGAGTTCTATTTGATTTTTTGAATGCAAAATTTGCTGGAACAATTGGCGGATGCTATGTCGCTTTTGGAGAGTCCCTGATGTGCCTAAACAATGAAAATCCCCCCCAAGTGATACCACTTTGGAAACTAGACCCGTCAGGGAACTGATCTAGATGTGTGTTGATCACATTGAACCCTCAGGTGCTTCACAGAAGTTTATAACCTTTGAGAAGTAAATAATAAAATTTTCCCCACAAATTTGTTTTTTTAGCACACAATATGGAATTTTCATGGGCAGCACGGTGGCTCAGTGATTAGCACTGCAGCCTTGCAGCGCTGGAGTCCTGGGTTCAAATCCCACCAAGTACAACATCTGCAAGGAGTTTGTATGTTCTCCACGTGATTGAGTGGGTTTCCTCTGGGTACTCTGGGCTTCTCCCACATTCCAAAGACATATACTGATAGGGAATTTAGATTGTGAGCCCCATCAGGGACAGTGATGATAATTTGCACAAACTGTAAAGTGCTGTGAAATATGTTAGTGCTATATAAAAATAAAGATTATTATTATAAGGGTAACAGGAGAAATTGCACTATACAATTTGCAGTGCAATTTCTCCAGAGAATGATGATACCCAATATGAGGGAGAAAACTACTGTTTGGGTGCACAGCAGGTCTCTGAAGGGAAGGAGCGACATTTCACTATTTGAATGTAAAATTTCCAGGAATCATTAGTAGATGTCATGTCCCATTTGGAGATGTCCTGATGTGCCTAAACAGTGTAAAACCCCCAAAAGTGACCCCCTTTTTTAAACTAGACCACTCAAGGAATATATTTTGATGTGTGGTGAGCACATTGAACCTCCAGGTGCTTCACAGAAGTTTATAATGTTGAGCCATGAAAATAATAAAATCAAATTTCCTCACAAAAATTATTTTTTAGCCACACATTTTGCATTTTCATAAGGGTAACAGGAGAAATTGCACCATACAATCTGCAGTGCAATTTATCCTGAGTAAGCTGATACCCAATATGAGTGAGAAAACTGCTGTTTGTGAACACGGCAGGGCTCAGAAGGGAAGGATTTTTTTTAATGTAAAATTTCCTTGAATCATAAGCGGATGTCATGTCCCATTTGGAGAGCCCCTGATGTGCCTAAACAATGGAAACCCTACAAAAGTGACCCCATTTTGGAAACTAGACCCCTCAAGGAATGTACAGTGCCTTGCAAAAGTATTCGGCCCCCTGGAACTTTTCAACCTTTTCCCACATATCATGCTTCAAACATAAAGATACCAAATGTAAATTTTCGGTGAAGAATCAGCAACAAGTGGAACACAATTGTGAAGTTGAACGAAATTTTTTTTAAAATTTTTGTGGAAATTAAAATACTGAATAGTGGGGTGTACAATATTATTCGCCCCCTTTACTTTCAGTGCAGCCTACTCACTCCAGAAGTTCACTGTGGATCTCTGAATGATCCAATATTGTTCTAAATGACTAATGATGATAAATATAATCCACCTGTGTGTAATCAAGACTCCGTATAAATGCACCTGCTCTGTGATAGTCTCAGGGTTCTGTTTGAAGCACAGAGAGCATCATGAAGACCAAGGAACACAACAGGCAGGTCCGTGATACTGTTGTGGAGAAGTTTAAAGCCGGATTTTGATACAAAATGATTTCCAAAACTTCAAACATCCCAAGGAGCACTGTGCAAGCGATCATATTGAAATGGAAGGAGTATCATACCACTGCAAATCTACCAAGACCCGGCCGTCCCTCTAAACTTTCATCTCAAACAAGGAGAAGACTGATCAGAGGTGCAGCCAAGAGGCCCATGATCACTCTGGATGAACTGCAGAGATCTACAGCTGAAGTGGGACAGTCTGTCCATAGGACAACAATCAGTCGTACACTGCACAAATCTGGCCTTTATGGAAGAGTGGCAAGAAGAAAGCCTTTTCGCAAAGATATCCATAAAAAGTGTTGTTTAAAGTTTGCAACAAGCCCCCTGGGAGACACACCAAACATGTGGAAGAAGGTGCTCTGGTCAGATGAAACCAAAATTGAACTTTTTGGCAACAATGCCAAATGATATGTTTGGCGTAAAGGCAAGACAGCTCATCACCCTGAACACACCATCCCCACTGTCAAACATGGTGGTGGCAGCATCGTGGTTTTTGTCTGCTTTTCTTCAGCAGGGACAGGGAAGATGGTTCAAATTGATGGGAAGATGGATGGAGCCAAATACAGGACCATTCTTGAAGAAAACATGTTGGAGTCTGAAAAAGACCTGAGACTGGGACGGAGATTTGTCTTCCAACAAGACAATGATCCCAAACATAAAGTAAAATCTACAATGGAATGGTTCACAAATAAACATATCCAGGTGTTAGAATGGCCAAGTCAAAGTCCAGACCTGAATCCAATCGAGAATCTGTGGAAAGAGCTGAAAACTGCTGTTCACAAACGATCTCCATCAAACCTCACTGAGCTCGAGCTGTTTGCCAAGGAAGAATGGGCAAGAATTTCAGTCTCTTGATGTACAACACTGATAGAGACATGCCCCAAGCGACTTGCAGCTGTAATCACAGCAAAAGGTGACGCAACAAAATATTAAGATAAAGGGGCCGAATAATATTGCATGCCCCACTTTTCAGTTTTTGAATTTCCACAGAAATTTAAAATATCCAATAAATTTCGTTCAGCTTCACAATTTTGTCCCACTTGTTGTTGATTCTTTACCAAAAATTTACATTTGGTATCTTTACGTATGTTTGAGTCATGATATTTGGGAAAAGGTTGAAAAGTTCCAGGGGGCCGAATACTTTAGCAAGGCACTGTATTTTGATGTGTTGTGAGCACCTTGAACCCTCAGGTGCTTCACAGAAGTTTGTAACGTTAAGCTGTGAAAATAAAAAAAAATCACATTTTCCTCACATAAATGATATTTAGCCCCAAATTTAGCATTTTCATAAGGGTAACAGGAGAAATTGCACCATACAATTTGTAGTGTAATTTTTTCAGAGTATGTCGATACCCCATATACAGGGGAATACTACTTTTGAGGCACAATGCAAAGCTCATAAGGGAAGAAGTGTCATATTGGAGTTCAGATTTTGCTGGAATTGTTGAGGGTGCCATTTCACATTGGCAGAGCCCCTGAGGTGCCAGAACAACAGAAACCCTCTATATGTGAACTCATTTTTCAAAATACACTCCCCAATGAATTTATCTAGTTGTGCAGTGATCATATTGACACCACATGTGCCTCACAGAATTTTATACAACTAAGCGTTTGTTGTTTTAACCCCAAGTTTTTAATTTTTCTAAGGGTTAATAGGATTTTTTTTTACAGAAAACTGATGTCCATTTTTTTCTGAGTGCGCTAATACCCTACATGTAATCGGGAAATATTTTTCAAGCACAGTGCAAAGCTCAGAAGGCAAGGAGCGCCAGATTTTACTGTTATGTTTTGCAGGTGCCATGACCCACTGGGAGAGCCCATGAGGTGCCAGAACAACAGAGCTCCCCATAAGTAACACCATTTTACAAACTACACCTCTCAATGAATTCATCTATGGGTTCAGTGATCTTGTTGACACCACGAGTGTGTCACAGAATTTTATATCATTGGGCAGTGAAGTAAAAATAACTACATTTTTACCAGCAAAATTTTGTTTTATCCCCAGATTTTACATTTTCACACAAAAAGTAGGTAAAAGGGCACCAAAATTTTTCCCGCAAATTTTCCTGAGTGAGGCAATACCCCATATGCGGCCATAAGAAGACACTCATAGTAACATAGTAACATAGTTAGCAAGGACGAAAAAAGACATTTGTCCTTCCAATTCAGCCTTTATTCCGGAGGAATAAATCCCCAGATCTATGTCCTTCTATAGAACCTAATAACTGTAAGATACAATATTTTTACGCTCCTGGAAGACATCCAGGTCTCTCTTGAAAGCCTCGACTGAGTTCGCCATCATCAGCTCCTCAGGCAAGGAATTCCAGATTCTCACTGCCCTAACAGTAAAGAATTCTCTTCTATGTTGGTGGAAAAAGCCTTCTCTCCTCCAGATGCAGAGAATGCCCCCTTGTGACTGTCACATTCCTTGGTATAAACAGATCCTCAGAGAGATATTTGCATTGTCCCCTATATACTTATACCTTGTTATTAGATTGCCCCTCAGTCATCTTTTTTTAGACTAAATAATCCAAATTTTGCTAATCTCTCTGGGTATTGTAATTCCCCCACCCTCTTTATTAATTTTTTTGCCCTCCTTTGTACTTGCTCTAGTTCTATTATATCCTTCCTGAGCATTGATGCCCAAAACTGTACACAGTACTCCATGTATGATCTAACCAGGGATTTGTACAGAGGCAGTATAATGCTCTCATCATGTGTATCCAGACCTCTTTTAATACACCCCATGATCCTGTTTGCCTTGGCAGCCGCTGCCTGGCACTGGCTGCTCCAGGTAAGTTTATCAGTAACTAGGATCCCTAAGTCCTTCTCCATGTCAGATTTACCCATTGGTTTCCTGTTCAGTGTGTAATAGTGATATTGATTCCTTCTTCCCATGTGTATAACCTTACATTTATCATCTTTAAACCGCATCTGCCACCTTTCAGCCCAAGTTTCCAACTTATCCAGATCCATCTGTAGCAGAATACTATCTTCTCTTGTATTGACTGCTTTACATAGTTTTGTATCATCTGCAAATATCAATATTTTACTGTGTAAACCTTCTACCAGATTGTTAAATAAATATGTTGAAGAGAATAGGTCCCAACACTGACCCCTGCGGTACCCCACTGGTCAGAGTGACATGGTTAGAGAATATACTATTTATAACCACCCTCTGCTTTCTATCACTAAGCCATTTACACACATTTTCCCCCCAGACCCAGCATTCGGGAGGAATGGTGCGCTATTTGACTCCTGGAGCACAGATTTTCCTAGAACAGTTTGTAGACTCCATATAGAAAACCACTAATTGCTAGAAGAGCAGAATCCCATTTTGGAAGCTTTACCCCTTGGGGAATTTATTTACAGGTGTAACGACAATTTTGACTCCATGGGTATTTTTCAGAAGCAAGCAGCAATGAATTTTGCCAAGTGAAAACTGGAAACTGCCGTGGTAGTGACCAGTACGCTGTAGTGACCAGTACGTTGCAGTCACCAGTACGTTATGCCCAGCCTGGGCTTCTGGATGCATGTACCCGTAAGATAGGCAGTCTCTCATCACTTCAGAAATGCCAAACGTGGACAATATATGTGACTTGGGTACACTGTGGGGCTCAGAAGGGAGGGGGCATTTTTATTTGAGAGCGCAGAATTTGCTGAATTTCTTTTGGTTGGTGAGGCGCCATTTCACTTTTCCAGCGTCTTTGTACTACCAGTAACGTGAAAGACTCCTATATTTCTGTTAACAGATGACAGACCTGAGTGGGGACTTGCTTTTTTGTGGATTGAGTTGAAGCTTAAATTGGGAACATTTTACATATTGTTTTGGATCACAGTTATCCTCTGCTCTATGCTGACCACTTACTTTGGGGTTTCCATATAAATCTCTGAATGACGTGAGCCAAATCAAACCCCCAAGGGATCCATGCACTATTATGAGGCAGCAATGTTACTCTGGATTCCATCTGGCCTCGTTCAGTTTTGTTCTTCTTTTCATAAGTGCACAAACCTGTGGCTGACGGCATTTATGCAACCCTAAAAAGATGGACACCGCCAGACCACAGATCAGACAGAGTCCACAGTGCCTCCATCTGCCTCATTAAAAGGAATCTTCTGTCAGAGGTTCCGTCTGAATCGCGTATTTCAGAAATTTATACAGAAAATCCGATGTAAGCCCTCAGCGCATAGTGCAGGATTAATGTGCACCAAGCCTTACTGCGATCATTGGGAGGCAGAATGAAAAAAGCAACAGTGGGTGAGGAATTGGTTTTATTTATTTTTTTGCGCCCGTTCCTCGTGCAGTATAAATGATTAGGCAACTTTATTCTTCAAGTTGGTGCGACTACAGCAATACCTGATTTATATCGGGATTTTATGTTTGGCTGCTGTCACACACTAAAAGATGCTTTTTATTGCAAAAAAATAGTTTTTGCATAATTATATTTTGAGAGCTATTTTTTTTCATATTTTGGCCCACAGAGTCATGTGATGGCTTGTTTTTTGAGGGACAAGTTGACTTTTTTATTGAAACCATTTTCGAGCACATTAAATTTTTTGATCGTTTTCTATTCCGACTTTTGGGAGCAGAATGAACAAAAACCAGCAATTCAAGAATTTTTTTTGGAGGGGGTTTATGCCATTCTATGTGTGGTAAAATTGATAAGGCAGTTTTATTTTTCATGTCAGTACGATTAGAGTGATACCCCATTAATATCTTTTTCATGTTTTGACGCTTTTACACAATAAAAACTATTTTATAGACAAAATTTTTGCATCGCTTTAATCTGAGAGCTATAACTTTTTTATTTTTTTGCTGAGGGAGCTGTATGGCAGCTTGTTTTTTTACGGGTAAAGATGGTGCTTTCAGCGGTACCATTTTCATTTATATTCGTCTTTTTGATTGCGTTTGATTCCACTTTTTGTTCGGCGGTGTGATGATAAAGCATTGTTTTTTGCCTAGCTAAACAAGTCAACTAGTGGGACAGTTCTATAGATTGAGTCATTGCGCATACGGCAATACCAAATATGTGTACATTTATTGTTTTTATTTTTTTCATTCAAATATTCATTTATAGACACAATATAGTTTGATTTTTTTTTATTATTATTTTTTTAAAATATTTTTACAATTATTTAAAAATTTTTTTGCTTTTTTTTACTTACTGTAATCCCACTATGGGACTATCATTTTTTGCAGACTGATTACTTCTACAGCTTGGGGATGCAGCAGCATCCCCATGCTGTAGAAACTGTCAGCTCTGCACTGACAGAGAACTTGCTGATCATGCACTGCGCATGATCAGCATGTTTTCTAGCTCTGGTGACCTGAATGTTGTCATGATGACATTGGGTCACCATGGCAACGATTGGGACCCCGAGTCACACCGCGGGGTCTCCAATCTGAAGGCAGAGGGGCTGTCATCCCTCTGCTGCCTCTTGAAATGCTGCGATCTAGCTCTATCGCAGCATTTCGGGGGTTAAAGTGCCATGAGCGGTGTGTGACCACTCCTGGCACTTAGTGTCGGGTGTCAGCTTTCAGAATTAGCTGACACCTGGTGGCGATCGCCCGCACGCCTCCCGTGTGCAAGAGCAATCGCACAGACGTAATAATCCGTCCCTGGTCAGATAGACTCAGGTCCCAGGGACAGATTATTACGTCTAATGTCAGAAAGGGGTTAAACAAGTTGACAGCTCACAAAATGATATTAATAGACTTGGAATATATTTTCCTCTCCATGATTGACCACATTTTATGGAATTTCTGAAGTAACATGGGCATTTCATGCTGCAGTCTTGATGGATTTTTTTTAGTGTCAAAGCTGGAGTGGTTTCATAAGATTTGGGATATGTGAAGAAAGGAATTATGCTAGCCCTTTCTGCTGGATCCACTTCTGGTTATGGATTAAAAAATGCTTTAGGCTATGTGCACATGACAACTTTTAGATGCCGGAAAACCTGCTGAGGTTTTCGAGCAGGCAACGCTTAATTAAAACACCAGTGGTGATTTTCCCGAAGCATCTTTTTGCCATCTTTTGTTTGCTTTTTGCTGTGGCTTTGTGAGCACAATTTTTTTTATTGTATGTGTAAAATAGTGAGCTTCCAAATAGCCTTGTGAATGGCCAGTTCATTTCTCTAACCCGATGCCTATCTTTGGAAACCTACAGTGGTGTGTTCAGACTGACCATAGGCTGTAAATGACTTTGTTTCTTGTTATTCTCTTCCTGGTCTGGTCATGCGGGGGTTAACCTTCTCTGACGCATTTTGGGTTCTGTGTGGCTATTTCAGTCTGCTGTGGCCTGCAGAGCAATGTCAGTGATAGTTCATGCTTCCAGGCTAGAGCAGCTGACCCCTTGATACCGTGTTTTGTCCTCTGCCCGTTTACTCTGTTCCCGTGAATTCCCTTTCCTGCCACCTCGTTTATCATAGTGTTTGCTCCCTGTGCTTGGACCTCTTGGTTTGTGACCCGGCTTGTCTTCTGACCTGTTTGACTCGCTCTGACTTCGGGCTTGTATTTGACCATGTGTATTGCTTTTTCCTCTGGTCCTGTTTTCCTGACTGTTCCTGACTCGTCTGACCACTTTTTCGTCACCAGGTGGTGCCTGTGCTTTTGCTCAGTGGTGCTACGCTGTGTGTGCAACCTCTCTTCCCTCACCAGCACCCCCTGGTGGAAGTTGCACTATACTGCACTGTAGCAGCATTACCGTTTATTTTTTCAATCTTTGTATACATGGCACTTGAACCAGACCCTGTATATGTAGATTAGGAAACACGGACTCTGCTTCATCCTCTAGACACAGTGAGCATGTAAATATTGAGAGTATAGAGGGAGCCATGGCTGCTGGTCCTAGAAGACCCAGTCAGCTCTGTAAGGTATGAAGGAGGCTTAAATTGCCCTGTAACTGGGCTAATATACGAGCCCCAGTTAGAGAGGAAATTTTAACCTTGTGAAGACTTACAGAAAACTTTTGATCTCTGCCATTTCCAACAAAGGATATATAACAAAATATTGAGATGAACTTTTGTTAATGACCAAATACTTATTTTCCACCATAATTTGCAAAATAAATGTTGCCAAATCAGACAAGGTGATATTCTGGATTTGTTTTCTCATTTTGACTCTCATAGTTGTGGTCTACCTATGATGTCAATTACAGGCCTCTCTCATCTTTTTAAGTGGGAGAACTTGCACAATTGGTGGCTGACTAATTACTTTTTTCCCCACTGTACATAGATGGAAAGGAACATGCAACAACAGACAGCATTTTTGTGGCATGTTTGCTTGTTAAATTATACTAGTAAAATTGTAATGCAAAAAAATAACCTTTTTTCTTTGTTTTATTATGGATTTTTTTTTAATTCAAATTTCCCCCCTCCTTAACAGCTTCAGGACCACCCACTGATTTCAAGCATCCTGGCAGCCCTGCTCCTATTCTCTTTTGACATTCTAAAATGTCATTGCATGTAGGTTAGCTGAATATAATAATGTGTTTTCTGTGCATTCTCTATTGCTGTATACACGTCCATTCCTTAGGGCTCTCTCATACCACTGTATTATTCGGAGTAGTGCTATATGATTTCTCATTGGATAGCACTCGGACCAATGTTATTCAACGGGGAAAAACTGATGCACAATTTTTTTAACTTTGAAATTGGGTGAAACTCACTCATTCAAGTCTATGGGTGTGTGGAAAACATTGGACTGCACTCGGATGACATCTGAGTGCAGTCCAATTTCCACTTATTGAAAGAATGGAGAAGATGGAGAGAATTGGATCACATTATGCTGACACATGAATCAAGCTCTGATCAGTGTTTGATCAGACTGTCATTAGCATAATCAAATGATGAGATTATCTATGGCTATCTGACCACAGCCTTAAAGGAGCAGTGGGAAAGAAATAATAGGAAGGGCTGATGGCGTTACCTCTTCCATACACAGCCAGTATGTGATTGCAGGGAGCAGGAAATGCTGAGTTATAGTACACTCAGACAGCTCTGCTTTGGGCCACATTCACACATTGAGTATTTGGTGAGTGCTTTACCTCAGTATTTGTAAAGGCCCGGTCACACATAGCGACTCACCAGCGATCCCGACAACGATATCAAGGTGTCAGGATCGCTGGTGAGTCGCTACATGATCGCTGGTGAGCTGTGAAACAGACAGCTTCACCAGCGATCAGCACCAGCGACGCCCAGCGTCCCTGTGTACCTTAGTTACCAGCGCGCTGATGCAGGGAGCTGGTAGCTAAGGTACACATTGGGTTTCTATGGGACGTGCATCACTTGGAAACCCGATGTGTACCTTAGTTACCAGCTCTCTGCATCAGTGTGCTGGTAACTAAGGTACACATCGGGTATCTAAGGGACGCACGTCCCTTAGATACCCGATGTGTACATTAGTAACCAGCTGATCGCTGGTCTCCCGCCTGTCACACGCAGCGATGCGTGATGGCCAGCGGGAGACCAGCGATCAAAGAAATGTCCAGGGCTTTCCAAGATCGAGCAGCGATACCGGCAGGGGGGCCGGTCACTGATCGCTCTCACACACAGCGATCTCGCTGGTGAGATCGCTGTTGTGTCACAAAACTTGTGACTCAGCAGCGAGATCGCTATGTGTGACAGGGCCTTAAGTCAAAATGAGGAGTGGAGCAGTCAGAAGAAACATGTCAAAGAAACAACACAATTTGTTGGCAAGTATTGATTTGACAAAGCTATGGATAGGTGGATTCACAACTGGCTCAGTGATCATACTCAAAGAGTGGTAATATATGGGTGCACATCTAATAGAAAGAATGTTTCAAGTGGGGTACCATGAGGCTCTGTCCTGGCCCCAGTGTTGTTCAACATTTTTATAAATGATTTAGATAAGGAAATTGAAGGTAATCTGATCAATTTTGCAGATGATGCAAAGCTAGGAGGGATAGCTAACACTAGAGAAGACAGAGAAAGGATTCACAAGGATCTTGATAAGCTTGAACAATGGACATTGACTAATAGCATGGTATATAATGGGGAGAAATGCAAGATTCTACATCTGAGCAAGGGAGGAATGGGAGGAATAAAACTAAGCAACAGCACATGTGAAAAAGACCTGGGTATACTAATACAGGGTTCCCCAACTCCAGTCCTCAAGGCCCACCAACAGGTCATGTTTTCAGGATTTCCCTTGTATTGTACAGGTGATGCAATTATCACCTGGGCAATACTAAGGAAATCCTGAAAACATGACCTGTTGGTGGGCCTTGAGGACTGGAGTTGGGGAACCCTGTACTAATAGATCACAGACTGCACATGAGTCAACAGAGTGATGCAGCAGCAAAAAAAGGCAAACACATTTCTGGGATTTATTAAGAGAAGCAAAGAGTCTAGATCACATGAAATGATTATTCCCTCTACTCCTCTTTGGTAAAACCTCATCTGGAATACTGTGTCCAGTTCCTGGCACCACATTTTAAAAAAGACATTGAAAAACTGGAGCAAGTTAAGAGAAGAGCTACCAGGATGGTGAGCGGACTGCAAAGTATGTCCTACGTGGAGCGGTTGAAGGATCTGGGAATGTTTAGCTTGCAAAAAAGAAGGCTAAGAGGAGACGTTATAGTTGTCCACAAATATCTGAAGGGATGTCACGGTGTAGAGGGATCATCATTATTCTCATTTGAAAATGGAAGCACAAGAAGCAATGGAAGGAAAGTGGAAAAAATTTTTTCTATTATTTAATCTGCATCTTCTTTAGTCTGTATCTCTTGCAATGGAAGTCTTCAAACCGAGGCTGAACACAGTCATCTGTCTAAGATGGTTCAGTGAATCCTGCCCTGCATTGAGCAGGGGGTTGGACATCATGACCCTTGAGGTCCCTTCCAACTCTAGAGTTCTGTAATTCTATGGTTCTATGAATTTGTAATGAACAATAGAAAATGAAACAAGTCATGGTTAGCCATCAATAATCTACTAATTAACATCTTGAGAAAGAGCTCAAACTAGTAGGATCAAGGTAAAAGTTAAAAAGGGGTAAAATTGGCAATGAATACAATCCATGCATATTATTTGGAAGTACAGTTATGTGAGGTGATGCGCATCCTATTAAGTAATGTTTCGACTCCGCAAACATTCGGGGGCCATGCAGATATATCACACTCAAGAAAGCCCAATAGTCTTTCTTTGTCAGACATAATTTGTGCCAAAACCACACATTTGGCTAGAATGTGCGCCGTTTTAATTCAACAAAGACTGCTGGCAATGCACTGTCAAATTTTATTAATGCCCTGAGCAACATACGCTGTGAGTAAGGAAAATTGTGCATTACAGATTTGAAGTAAACAATCTATCTTGATTTATAGACATCCCAGTTTTGTGGAGGAAAGAATTTAAGATATACAGCTGGAGAGAGTCCAAAGACTTATATTATTAATATTGTTCTGCTGGGATGTAAGCACTGGATGAGTTTATGTATAGACAATTTAAGATTTTACAGTCAAGACAAAATTATGATTGACATGTGGCCAGGAGCATTTTACCAAAATAACTCAGCTTGACTTACAATTGTAGCTATTTAAGGCAAATAACTATTAAAGAGTAACTATACTTTTTATGTGGCTGTCATACAGGCAGTGCAAAATGATGATTTTTTTTATAATATATGTTACCTAATTTGGTTTCTTCTCTCCAAAACACTATGTTGGACTGCTGTTTTAATGCCCAGTCTTTGTTCCTTTAGAAAATTATTTCAACTGCTGCTAGGATTCACTAGGTACATACTGTATTTGCAAAGGATCCACCTTCACCATATTAAGGCCCAAATAATGGGGGTGCATATTAATGCCAGTCTAAACAACTAGTATATAACAATAAGACCAAAAATATATATTTGGCAGAAAAATTGTACATTTTATTTAATAATTTCTATAAAAACACACATGTATATAAGAAGGATGGTAAAAACAAAGTGTCTGAGTTACAAATGCCTGTAAGATTAAATAATGTACATACAGTATAATGGCCCCACACTTCACAACACTGTATAATGGCCTCCACTAACCCTTCAAACAGCCCTCCACACAATATGATGGACCTCAAACAAACTGTTAGGAGTGGCGGAAGGCACTAAAATAAAAATATAAATAAAGTGCCTTCGCCACTCGGGGTCCACCGTGCGGTAGATGGAACGACCGCTGCTAGGTGGTGGCAGAGCTATATGGCGGTAGAGTGCACAGGTTAAAGTGCGTCACCAAGTGCACTGAACAAACTCTGTTGAGCTCACAGAGCTGTAATTATAAATAGTAACACAAAAAGACGCCAAGTCTGTTCAGGCCACAGAATCTCAGTGCAACACACGCGGTATGCGGTCACCGGAGAAACACAAGGTAGTGATACTAACTCCATAAGGACCTACCGGAAATGTGTGCAAGGCGTCGCAACCGCGAACGCCATTAGGAGCTGCAACTACAGCGCGGCTATAGCAGGGCCGCTGCAAAGACACTGCTGACTAGCAGGCGCAATGCTGACGCTTAGGCTGCTGTAGTATGGAGCATAGCGCGCTGGCGCTTGGCGCTGGGTACTGGCACTAACACAAACACTCACACATGCATCGTATCAGAGGGTAGGGGTTTCATAATAATTCAGTCACCAGTCCATGCATCCATCAACAAACATACAGCAGCAGTATGGCTACACTAGCGCATGGCGGAACGGCCATGCACACTTTTTATAGCGCACGGGATCTTCCGGAAATCTCCAAGAGTCCAGGAAGAGCCAATAGGATCCGGAGCGGGACCTGAACACCTGACTCCCGAAGTCCAATAGGAGCTCGTCCCATGAGCATGCCCCATAGATGGAATAAAGGACTTAGCCTCAGGAGACAGTTGTTGTGAGACAATCTCCTCAGCAATCCCTTCTGCTGCAGCAGATGGGCAAGAGACTGCAGCATGTGAGAATCTGGGTTTCTGTCTAGACGTGTCAGAAACCAGATTCCTAACACAAACCTTCACACTGTATAACTGCCTACATACAGTATAATGGCCCCTACATAGCCCTCCATAGAGTATAAAGGATCCCACATAGCCCTCAAAATATTGTAATGCCCCCACACAGCCCTCCAAATATCATGTAGTGACCTGGTCCAGACTGGGTACGTCCCTTTAAGTAACCCTGGACCGTGAGTAGCTTTTGTACACCTCAACTCACCCCTAAGTTATCCTTATACTGTTATATGGTTTAAATGAATCCATTACTCACTAATCTCATATATTCATGATTTATATATTAATCTCACAATGTGAAGTCTGACACAAGAATTGAGAGTTATCCTATTGGTCAGTGACCCTGTCACCAAGGTTCAATGAGAGGAACTACTTCCAGTCTCTGTGGAGACAACACAGGGTTCTGGAAGTGTCATGTCGGACGCTATTCACACCACAGCGTCCGGCAGGCAGCGGTAGTTCCATCTCCGTCCACTATAGCCTCAGTGGCGCCGGCTTGATTTTACTCAGGTTATCTGGGGTTAATCTAGCTAGAAATCAGGTGGGATGTTTGGTCACGCCCACGGTCTTTAAATGGTCGTGCTGGCCTGTGGGCATCGCAGATTATAGCTTGTGTTTTATGCCAAGTGGTTCCGGTCTGGAGAGGAGGTGTTGGAGAGAGAAATTCATATCTGGTGGCGTATGATCCGTTGTTACCTTTTTTGCCTTCTTATATTTGTGCTTTGTTTTGCCCTGTTCACATTACAGTATTGTCCTGTGTGTTTGCGGCGTGGTGTGGTTTAAGTTCTCCCTGTCTGTCATTACTGTGTGGGCTTTGGTGGTTTGACGTCTCACTGGGTGGAGGGTGGAGGGTTCAGCTTAGGGCTGAGCAGGAGATAAGGAAAGGTTGGAGGCTCAGGCATTTGCACCATTAGCAAAAACCCTGGGTTGAGGGTCAGACAGGGTTTTCCCTAGTTTGAGGGACTCCGCAGGGGCCCCGGGTATTTCAGCCTCCTTTGCTTTAAGCTCCGCATAACATTATAATCGGCCTAACATTTTTCCATGGATTCCATGACTTCCATAAACCGCCAGTTGGCGGCGCTGTCCTTACTGGTCACCGAGTTGAAGGGGGCAGTTCAGCAGCAGGGCCTGGTTGTAGCTAATGTGCAGGCGGCTTCTGCTGGTGCAGGTGCAGAGCCTAAGATTCCGCTGCCTGAATGATTTTCTGGAGAACCCAGCAAATTTGTCATCTTTCGTGAGGCTTGCAAGTTATACTTTCGCATGTGCCCGGTCTCCTCAGGTAATGAGGCTCAGCGGGTGGGTCTGGTGTTATCATTACTGAGTGGGGACCCTCAAGCATGGGTGTTTTCCTTACCAGCCGACTCTGCTACGTTTCATTCGGTTGAGAATGTTTTTTCAGCACTCGGGCTCATTTATGATGATCCCGACAGATTGGCTTTGGCGGAATCTAAAATCCGCGCCCTCCATCAGGGGGAACGTATGGCGGAAGACTATTGTTCAGAATTTCGCCGTTGGGCAGTAGACACACAGTGGAACGACCCAGCGCTGCGGAGTCAGTTTATTCATGGGGTTTCAGAAAGAGTTAAACAGGCCCTCCTGATGTATGAGACTCCTGCATCGTTAGAATAAGGAAGAGGAACAGCATCCGGTCTGGGTGAAAAATTGTATCAAAAATTTATTCTGCCAATACAAAATACAACGTTAAGGCCATATTGTGGCCTTTTTCAAAAAGGCCACAATATGGCCGAAACGTTGTATTTTGTATTGGCAGAATACATTTTTGATACAATTTTTCACCCAGACCGGATGCTGTTCCTCTTCCTTATTTGGACTATTGTTCATTTGGGTCCATGAACCTTTGAACTGGCATCCACCCCTACGTTGTGCTGTCAGCTGCTCTTTGCTGTCCTGCATCGTTAGAGTCTGCCATGAGTTTGGTTATTCGTATTGATCGCCGTTTGCGTCAAGGGGCGCAGGAGACGCTGCCCCTGGGGGAAAGCAGGGGTGCAAGTGTGGTTGCTGCAGGTGAGCCCACGGAACCTATGCAAATCGCTGGGGTATCACATGTGCAGCGTCGCGTTCCTGGGTTCAGGAAGCATGGAGCATGTTTTTACTGTGGTAAAAGAGATCATTATGTAAATGCTTGTCCTGTGCTACCAAAGAAAGTCGCACCGGCGGAAAACTGGTAAGCTCAGAGGGTATGGAGGAGGCCCAACTGAGCGTATGCATATCCTCCATGATGGTATCTCAATGTATGCTCCCTGCCAGGGTTATTATTGCGGGCAGAGAGCTACCCATATCAGTGTTTGTGGATAGCGGTTCCACCACCAATCTCATGGATGAGGAGTTTGCACGCATGGCAGGTTTTAAGATCGAAAAACTCCCTCATCCTATTCGCGTGGTTACCATTAATGCCACTCCCCTCCCACAGGGGGAGATTACGGAGTTTGTAGCTGAGGTTAAACTCCACATTGGGGTCCTACATTCTGAGTGGGTTACATGTAAGGTACTCAATAATCTCCCAGCACAAATGGTCCTGGGTTTCCCATGGTTGTCCAAGCACAACCCGGTGATTGACTGGAGAACCCAGGACATAGTCTAGTGGAGCGGTTTCTGCCAGGAAAATTGCTTGGCCACATGTGTGTCCGCCGTGAAGTCCAGCCTTCCGGAGGCATTGCTGGATTTTGCGGACGTATTCTCTGAGAGGGGTTGCTCAGAACTACCTCCACATCGAGCCTATGACTGTGAGATTAGGTTAAAACCCGGGGCTAAATTGCCAAAGGCGAGGATGTTTAGTATTTCTGGTCCAGAGAGACAAGCTCTTAAAGACTACATCGCGGAGAGTTTAAGCAAAGGGCACATCCGGCCTTCATCCTCACCTGTAGCAGCGGGGTTTTTCTTCATTAAGAAAAAAGATGGGGGGTTACGCCCGTGTCTGGATTTCCGGGAGTTAAACCAGATTACGGTCCGTGATCCCTACCCGATGCCTCTGATCCCTGATTTGTTCAACCAGGTGGCTGGTGCGAAGTGGTTTTCCAAACTTGACCTCAGGGGGGCATATAACCTCATAAGGGTCTGTCAGGGGGATGAGTGGAAGACGGCATTTAATACCCCTGAGGGTCATTTTGAAAGCCTAGTTATGCCATTTGGGTTGACAACCGCGCCTGCTGTTTTCCAACATTTCATAAATGATGTATTTGCTCATGTGCTGGGGAAATTTGTGATTGTGTACCTGGATGATATCCTCATTTATTCGAGCGACCAGGACACTCATTTAAAGCATGTCAGGCAAGTGTTACAGTTGCTCCGTGAGAATAAGCTCTATGCTAAGCTTGAAAAATGCGTATTTTTGTTCAGGAGTTGCCTTTTTGGGGATATATTGTATCCGCCGCAGGGTTTAAAATGGACGCCGCGAAGGTGCAAGCGGTGCTGCAATGGGAACGGCCTGATAATCTAAAAGCGCTCCAGCGGTTCCTTGGGTTTGCCACCTATTATAGGAAGTTTATTAAGAATTTCTCTACTATAGCCAAACCGCTCACGGACATGACGAAAAAAGGTACCAATCTCGCTATCTTGTCTGAGGATGCGGTGCGTGCATTTGAGCTTCTGAAGAACCGTTTTGCTTCAGCCCCCATTCTGGTGCAACCGGACGTATCTAAACCTTTTACGGTGGAGGTCGATGCGTCTGAGGTGGGAGTGGGGGCAGTACTGTCACAGGGCTCATCCTTGAGCAATATGCGTCCATGCGCCTACTTCTCCAAGAAGCTGTCGCCTGCCGAACGGAATTACGACATCGGCAACAGGGAGTTGTTGGCCATCAAATTGGCTTTTGAGGAATGGCGACACTTCCTGGAGGGGGCGGCCCACCAGGTCACAGTCACCACCGACCATAAAAACCTGCTCTATCTGGAGTCGGCCAAGCGTCTGTCTCCCAGGCAGGCTCGCTGGGCATTGTTTTTTACACGTTTTAACTTTCTGGTGACTTACCGTCCTGGGGCTATAAACACCAAGGCGGATGCTTTGTCCAGGTGTTTTCCAGGGGGAGAACCTCGGGAGGATCCGGTACCCATCCTCCAGGAAGGTGTAGTTGTTTCGGCTCTCACGACTGAGGTAGAGGCGGAGATTGCCGAGGCCCAGGAGGAGGTATCGCCAGGACTTCCCGCTAATAAGTCATTCGTACCCCTTCATCTTCATCTTAAGGTGTTGGGGGAACACCACGACTCTGTCCTGGCCGGTCATCCAGGGGTTAGGGGCACCTTGGAACTGGTATCGCGCCGCTTCTGGTGGCCAAAAATCCGGCAGGACGTGGTCTCGTACGTGACAGCTTGCATCACGTGCGCCAGGGCCAAGTCACCCAGAACCCGTCCTGCTGGCACTCTACAGCCTCTGGGGATACCTAGTAGGCCATGGACAGAAATCTCCATGGACTTTATCATGGACTTGCCTGCCTCGGCGGGGAACACGGTCATCCTGGTGGTGGTTGATTGATTTTCGAAGATGGCGCATTTTGTTTCGCTGCCTTCCTTGCCCAATGCGAAGACGTTGGCTCAGGTCTTTGTGCAGGAGGTGGTCAGACTGCATGGAGTTCCGTCGGACATAGTGTCTGATAGGGGTACCCAGTTTGTGGCGAAGTTTTGGAAAGCTTTTTGCTCATGATTGGGGATCAAGTTGTCTCATTCATCGGCGTTTCATCCGCAGTCAAATGGTCAAACTGAGCGCATGAACCAAAATCTGGAGCAGTATTTGCGATGTTTTGTGTCTGACAACCAAGAGGAGTGGTCGATGTTCCTTCCTTGGCCGAGTTCGCATTAAATAATCACCGCCAAAAATCATCGGGAGAGTCTCCGTTCTTTTGTGTTTATGGGCACCATCCTCAATTTTGTACCTTGCGTCAGGGGGGCTCTGGGGGCGTCCCAGAGGAGGACCGGTTAGGAGATCAACTATCATCGGTCTGGAGGAGTGTGAAACAGCGATTGCTGAGCATGAGTGCAAGGTACAAACGTGTGGCTGACACTAGACGCGTGCCAGGTCCGGACCTGTGTGTGGGTGATTGGGTGTCGTTAGCTACTAAAAACATAAAACTCAAAATTCCATCATTGAAATTGGGTCCAAGGTTTATTGGCCCTTTTAAGATTGTTGCCATCATTAACCCGGTTGCTTATCGGTTGGAACTTCCTGCGGTATACAGGATACACAACGTGTTTCACAGGGCTTTATTGAAAAAGGTGGTAGGCTCTGTGGACACGATGCCGATGCCACCTCCAGTCATGGTGGATGGCGATTTAGAGTTTGAAGTCTCCAAGGTGATGGACTCTCGAGTACTGCGCCGTTCTCTTCAGTATTTGGTACACTGGCGGGGGTATGGTCCGGAGGAGAGGTCTTGGGTACCAGCCTCGGATGTACATGCTGATCGGCTGGTCAGTGCCTTTCACCACCGTCATCCGAACAAGCCGGGTCCTATGAGTCTTGAGGGCCCTGGGGTCCCTCGTAGAAGACGGGGTACTGTCATGTCGGACGCTATTCACACCACAGCGTCTGGCAGGCAGCGGTAGTTCCATCTCCGTCCACTATAGCCTCAGTGGCGCCGGCTTGATTTTACTCAGGTTATCTGGGGTTAATCTAGCTGGAAATCAGGTGTGATGTTTGGTCACGCCCACGGTCTTTAAATGGTCGTGCTGGCCTGTGGGCGTCGCCGATTATAGCTTGTGTTTTATGCCAAGTGGTTCCGGTCTGGAGAGGAGGTGTTGGAGAGAGAAATTCATATTTGGTGGCGTATGATCCGTTGTTAACTTTTTTGCCTTCCTATATTTGTGCTTTGTTTTGCCCTGTTCACATTACAGTATTGTCCTGTGTGTGGTTTAAGTTCTCCCTGTCTGTCATTACTGTGTGGACTTTGGTGGTTTGACGACTCACTGGGTGGAGGGTGGAGGGTTCAGCTTAGGGCTGAGCAGGAGATAAGGAAAGGTTGGAGGCTCAGGCATTTGCACCATTAGCAAAAACCCTGGGTTGAGGGTCAGACAGGGTTTTCCTTAGTTTGAGGGACTCCGCAGGGGCCCCGGGTATTTCAGCCTCCTTTGACCTAAGCCCCGCATAACAGGAAGGTTCCCTGAGGAGTCTGGTTCAAGATGTATCCCAGAGTAGACCTCATGTGAGGGGTCTCCCGACCCCCTCCAGGCTCCAAGCCTGGAGGTTCATCTTTCTCTTCATTTCAAGACTTAGAGCCATGCCTAATGCCTTGGCTCTTCCTCTGACTTCTACAGCCAAGATGGCTGAAGACTTAACCTTCTTTTACCCTGGGTCCCCGATGTCCGGTTTAAGGCGTGCTTCTCCAGCATTAGGTCGCACTAAATGTGTACAGAAGAACCTATTGCTCCGTGTGTTGAGGAAATCGAGAGTCCCCCGCCTCACCGCAACCGCAAATTATCCGTTATGTTCTTCAAGTATATTTCTGCATGTACCGTGACCAGCTGAGAAAATGAATACGGGATTTCAGGTCTGTAAATATTGCCATATATTCCCTCTTCTGCCTTTATGCCACAAAGAGACTTTGAACTCTCTTATAATTATCTGCAAGTACTGCTTCTAACTAATACAGGTTCTTAAAGCTCCAGAACCTCAATTCTGTGTCAGAATCCAATCCTGAACTGTATTGGCTGTGGATTCCCCACATAAACTGTTACCATAACTCCATGTTATATCTCGCCATTCTGCTGAAGTAAAGCAGCTGTTATCCCCGAGACCTGTTATCTGTGGTTATTCAATCGGCTGTGGACACTGAGTGGGGGTGGATAACAGTGAATGGAATGGCCCCATACCAGAGCTGTTGCATATAAAGGATCCCACATAGCCCTCACAATATTATAATGGCCCCCACACAGCCCTCCAAATATTTTAGTAGCCCCAAATATCCTTCCATCTAGTATAATGCACCTGATCATCCTCTATATAGAATACTGTACTCCATGTATACTGTACTCTATACTCTATATAGTATAATGCAATCCCTATAGTCCTTCATACTGTCAGAAACACCGCACTGCACTTGCTTACTGAGCCAGTGCGCGTGCCCTGAGTACAAAAACTGTGCACAAAGATACCTGCGGAGCTGGACAGCAGTGGTGACGATGCATGCTCCAGGCTCATAGGACCTGAGCACGTGACTGATGGGGGTGTGGCCTACACTCCACAGAGCTAGGAGCTGCAGGGAAACTCCTAGAAAGGTAACTACTGGACAGTGTTACCAAGGGGCATAGACAGAGACAGAAACCAGATCAAGCCGAGGTCACAGCACGAGATCGCACAACAGTACCAAAGGGTTAGACAGAATGGATAGTTGGGAAGTAGCAATAGATCAGAAAACCAGAACAGGCAATAGACGGTACAATAGGGACAAACTGTAACGAGTAACGATAGCCAAGCCAGGAGGTCAGAACCGGAAAAGACAATAGTACCAAAACGAGAGACGGAGTACAGATTGAGGGGACGGACCGGGTCATACACAGGAAGCAAACAAGCAATGCAGAATACACACACACCAGGGGCGTCAGACACACAGCCAGAATAACAGTATAGCTGATAGAGAACCCAGGTAAAGAGTGAGTATAAATACCCCTCCCAGATCCAGAAAGAGGCCACGTACACTTTACCCTGTTAGTGAAGGGCAAGAACCCTGATCAAACCATGACACATACAGTATAATGCACCACCTATAGTCATACATATTATTATTTATTTATATAGAACTATTGATTCCATGGTGCTGTACATGAGAAACGGTTACATACAAATTACAGATATCACTTGGGCTACGTTCACACGTAGTGGAACTCTCGCAGAAATTACCGCGAGAATTCCGAATTCCATTCCGCGGGAAAATCACATTTTAAATTCCCGCGATTTTCCCGTGGAAAGACAAGTATTTTGCAAGCGTTATTAGCTTGCAGAATTGCTAGCGTTTTCCAAGCGATCTGTAGCATGGCTTGGAGAACTGATTGACAGGTTGGTCACACTCGTCAAACATAGTGTTTGACGAGTGTGACCAACTTTTTACTATTGAGGCTGCCTATGCGGCATCAATAGTAAAAGATAAGATGTAAAAAATAATAATAAAAAAAATTATTGTTATTCTTACCTTCCGGCGTCCCGCGCAGCCTTCCCACCTCTCTGCACTCTCCCGGTCCCAGTAATCCTTTGAGAGAATTACCGCGATGACGTCCGTTCTTGCGGGATTGCGACGTCTCACGGTCATTCGCAATGACGTCGCGCGAATGACCGCGAGACTTCGCGATCCCATGGGAGCGGACGTCATCGCTTGCAAAGGATTACTGGGGCTGGGAGCTTGGAGAGAGGCGGTAAGGCTGCGCGGGACATCGGAAGGTGAGAATAACAATATTTTTTATTTTAAATTCTATTTTTTACAGGGATATGGTACCCAAAGCCCGGAGGACAGTCTCCTCTCCTCCAGACCGTGGGTACCATCCGCAAATATTCTGCTTACTTTTCGCATGGTGTGCACAGCCACATGCGGAAAGTAAGCAGAACAATGCATTCCTATGGGTGCGGGATCGCTGCAATGAGCATGCTGCGTTTTTTACCGCAAAGCGATTCCGCCGCAGTAAAAACCCCAGCATTAGCACAGCATTGCGGAATCCCATACGAATGCATGAGATGCTTATTTTTCGCGGCAAAATTGCGCAGTTAAAACCGCCACGAAAACGCGAAAAAACCGCCACGTGTGAACATAGCCTTACAGTAAACAAACTAACAATCACAGACTGATATATACTTTAGGGGAGAGAGGACCCTGCCCTTTTTTGCTTACATTCTACAGGATGTGGGGAAGGAGACAGTAGGTTGGGGGGTTGCAGCAGCTCCGGTGTTGATGAGGCAGTAGCTCCGTTACTGGTCATTGCAGGCTGTAAGCTTTCTTGAAGAGGTGGGTTTTCAGGCTCTGTCTGAAGGATCTGAATGTAGTTGATAGTCGGATGTGTTGGGGCAAAGAATTCCAGAGGATGGGTGGATACTCAGGAGAAGTCTTGGAGGCGGTTTGGTGAGGAGTGAATAAGTGTGGAGGAGAGAAGGAGGTCTTGGGAGGACCGGAGATTACGTGAGGGAAGATATCGGGAGATTATTTCAATGATATATGGAGGAGACAGGTTATAGATGGCCTTGTAGGTCAGTATTAGCAATTTGAACTGGATACGCTGAGGTAATGGAAACCAGTGAAGAGATTTGCAGAGAGGAGAAGTGGAGGAGTAGTGAGGAGAGAGATGAATTAGTTGGGCAGCAGAGTTAAGGATGGATCTATATAGTATAATGTACCCCCATAGTGCTCCATACAGTATTATGTACTTCCCATAGTCTTCCAAACAGTATAACACCCCCCATAGTTCTCCTAATTTATTCCCCATATTCCTCCATACAGTATAATGTATTCCTCATAGTCCTCCATACAGTACTGTAGCCACCACAATGTACTCTCTGATTAAATAAACAATAATAACAATACCCACCTCTCCTACCCATTCCCACTTATTGTTCTCAAATGCCACACACCTCAGCATTGCTAATGCTATGTAGTGACGTCATTGCGCTCGCTGTACTGAGATGTCAGACACTCAGGGAGAATGATGGAGGAGGGAACATCAGTTGACATTCCCTCTTTCATAATTATGCTCAATGGTATTGGCATCCAGGATGCCAATATAGTTGAATATGCATGAGGAGAGGGGGGCCCAGCATTGGCATCGGGACCTGGAGTGCACAGTAAATTGCTGTTGCAAACAACATTTTTACTCCCAACTAATGTGCGCACATGCATAACCTTACTTGGCACAAATGGGCAAAGACAGCAGACAAACCATCTATAGTGTCTTTGCTAAGAGAAAGAAAAATGCAAAATTCAAGCAAGTGGGCAAAAAAAGTAAAAATTGTAACAATAATAAAGAGAAAAGCATGCTTAGTCAGGTAAACCTAATGTTTTTTTTTGTACTGTGCTGTGCAGAAGGCCAAAGTTTGGCTAAAGCATCATGGACTGTTATACCCTTCCTGTAGATGCCAATTGTTCAGTTTGAAGGAAGTGGCATAATGGCGTGAGAAATGTTTTGTGGAACATCCTGGGTCCTCTGATACCCGGATCGACATTAGGGCTTAATGTCCAAATAAGTTCTTCCCTTCATAGCAATAATGGATCAATTGCTGAAGACTGAATACATGCCTTACATGTGACAACAAGTCTGCTGGAATAGCTTAGAAGTTTTTGAAAAGTAATTTTCCAATTCCCTTTCCTTTTTCGATTGAGTGATATAAACACACTTTCAGTCAAAAAGATCAACTTCGTATAATGACAAGTCTTTGACATCGGAACACGTTGATTATAAAATTTTATCTACAGACACGTCAATTCAAAATTTCCATCAAGGTATGCAGTTGTGTGAAAAATTGTTTGCCCCCTTCTTGATTTCCTATTCTTTTGCATGTTTGTTACAGTTAAATGTTTCTGATCACTAAACAAATGTAAATATTAGACAAACACAATAAAAGTAAGCACAAAACTCAGTTTTTAAATGAAGGTCTTTATTATAAAGGGAAAAAGAAATCCAAACCTACAAGGCCCTGTGTGAGAAAGTGTTCATGACTCCACCTTAAGATCGTGAGCTTTATTCCTTTGATGCCACCATCAATAGAGACAGAACCACCGATTGGCATTGCAGAGTGAGGCAGCTCCATCTCTACTCAGATGAGCAATGTAATTGTGATCGCACTGTGCCTATGTATGGTCTCCACGGTGACCCCAAGCTGAAAGATAGCACGGGGATCACCCAAGGACAGTGGCCTATAAGCTGACATGCCTCCTCCCTGTCCATGAGACACTGATCTGATGCACTTCAATGCAAAAGCATTGCAGAAAATTAGGTCAGTGATCAGGGCAGGTAAAGTTAATGTCCCATTTTGAGAAAAGATAAAAAAGTTAAAAAAAAAGTTTAAAAAAAATTGTAAAAATAATAATAAAAAATCACAAAATAAAGAACAAAATAATGAAAAAAATATTGATCATCACTTCAAATGTGATGTGGTCCCTAAAAAAATGGTTGTGTAAAATTGCTAATCATCTTTTAAGTCTTCTAACAAAAAAATTGTTTCAAAAGTTATGCAAATGTAAAGTAGATATATGGGAAATGTTATTTATTAACAAACCACCCATGAGAAACCAACAATAGAAAAAAAAATGTTTAATACATCATGAAGGTTTTTGATATGCAGTGTTATGTCTCTAAACCAATTATTGGTTCAAGTGTAAAGAGTGGAAAGCTGTCAGCATCCATCTTTAAGTCGTAACCAGTGTTTGGGCACATGGGAGAGCCTGGAAGGGAAGAAGTGCCATTTTGGAATGCAGACTTTGATGGAATGTTCGTTGGGTCTTGGCTGCCATGTTATTTGACAGCATGCAGTCTATAGTTTCTTTCACTAAAACGAATTAGACGCACACCATGTACTCCTTGTTACCATGTTTAGGGTCTCTACACCACTTGGCCAGAGTGGTTCCTCACACAGGTAAACATACGGATCAACTAATGAATAACAATTGTAACAGTTTGTATTAGGCCGTGTAAAAGTGTCTTAAGGGAATTTTATTATTCTATCACAAATAAGGGAAGGGTGCGTCAAGTTTTATTTTTTTGCCTCAGTGATTAACCGTCTTAACTCCTCAAAGTAAGAGAAAAACCTCAAAGTATATATGAAAAATTATACAAAGTCGGTTGTCGGTAGGGAAGTAATGGAAAAAAGGGAAGAGGATAGAGAGCTGATTTAGGCCAATATACTCTTAGACCAGGTTCACATTGCGTTAACACAACCCGTTCAATGCATAGCATTGACGGGCTGCGTTAACGTTATAGCATAACACGATATGTGTTATGCTATACCAGCGCTAGCGGTGACGGAGCCTCAGACGCTGCAGCCCGCGTCCGAGGCTCCATCAGTGAATGACGGCATGCGTCGCGATGCGCCACATAATGGGGGTCAATAGCAGCGTTAACGGACTGCGTTACACCACGTTATACCACGGTGTAACGCAGCCTATTAAACGGACTGCCATAAAGCAGTGTGACCCCAGCCTTAGTGAAGAGAAGGAACAACCTTTTAAATTTGATATGACAAGGTAATCAGGGAAGGACCAGCATCTGCAGCTAAAGAAATGTTCTCAACCATAGAACTTGTAGATTTGATGGATATCTACTGCTAAAGACACAATCACTAGGGGAATAGGGGAGACAGGAGACAATCCTTTCTTGTGTCTCTACTTACATGAGGAACGTTACAAATATTGTATCCCCACGGTATCATCTATGTAATTTACTCCATATCTAAATAATTAAGTTTTACTGTATGCAATATTACCTAGTTGTTGTCATGACTTCCTTCCTCCTGAATAACATTAATGCAACTGCAATCGACAAACAAATTGAAAAGATGGAACTAATTATAGACTTTTTTTCATAGCTGTTGTAAATGCATATGCAAATATGTTTAATCAGGAGTGTCTTTTCATTATATAAACAATTACCTCACCAAACAGTAAAAGTAAAAAAATTATATTTTTATTACCATAATTGACAGATAATTAGCATGTCAATTCAATTATAATTGTTCATCTTCCGTTATACATGTTTCAGCTATACATTTCATTGTTCACTTATTGACAATGGAGATAATGCGTTAACAATATAATATTGCTGAACTTCAGCTGCTTGCACAAAGATTTTTCATAATTATGTCATTATTTTTCATAATTATTTTCTGGGGATAAAGTGTTCTTACGTAAATTTTGGTGGAAAGTTCTAGTATGGAGTCACTTAAAAATTATATATAATCATGTTGCTAAACACCAAAAAAAGGGCATGGACCGCATCTCCAAAAATCATGGATAGATCTAATGCAGCTAGGTAAAAATATACATACCTGAACATGAGGTTTTTAGTTTAACATTCTGATCAGACTTTATGAAGCCCACTGCCACGTCACGGCGAACCTCTTAGTGGGTCCCTATTGCCCTAACAGAGCGGAGCCGGCCCCGACCACAGGTGCCACAACAATGCATTGGCAGGGCGGACGGCCTGGTGCCTCACAGCGCCCTTGCTGCAAGGCAAAGTCTCCATGACTCCAGACCGCGCCACCCCAGCACCACAAAGCCACAGCAACATTTGCCGCCACACAGCACCAACACTAAATGAAAGAAGCATTGAAACTCGCCTTCCTCAAGCTCTCCAGTGAGAGCAAAAATAGGCTAGACCCCTTTCTTTGCAGTCTCCTGCTAATTTAAAATCACCTGTGCCAAATGGGAGGCGTGCTGGTCCAAGTGGAAAGAACATGCTATACATCAAAGACAGAGCATGGACCGCACTTCCAAAAATCATACATTGATCTAATGCGGCTAGGCAAAACAATCAATGCATGATTTTTGGGGGTGCTGTCCATTCTCTTTTTCAGCATAAAAATGTTAAGTGTTACCTCTGCAGAATACTTTGCTGTTTAGTGCACTATGTATTCTGTAACTGACATAGTGATATGGTCTGTATATATGAATGATATGTGTTTATGATGATCCTGTCTTTTAGAACCGTTAGTTTCCTAAGTGTGTTAGATAGTTTTCTAAGTCTGTCTTATCGAAATCCATTCTGTTTTTTGGTGTTCCTGTATTGGAATTATGACAAACCTCATTATTGTCATTGGGATCTCTCAAACAGCAACCTATCTGCATTAAATGTAGACAGACACATAGGCTGACAATGAGCTAAGTGCCCCCCACAGCCAATTTACACATCCACACTTTCTTGCCAGTACTCTCATTTTGATAGGACAGAGATTCTTGCCCTGGGTGACACACTAGTACACATGCACACCCAACTTTTCCAAGCACAAAATAAGTACTATTCTTGCACTATGGCATACACACAATAAATCATCCAAGCTATACTTTCCTTCTTCGAGGTTGTGGGTACGTTTAGAGCAGCTAGGGAACAAGATTATTCATTTTTTTTCATATGTGAAAAAAAAGTACAGTGCTTCTAAAAATGACAAAATAAGGAAATAATAAAAAGACATAATTAAAATGTAAAAGCAGTGGACAAAAAGGGTTAACTAAATAACCGCTTACCACTCCTCCTGGTCATTTGAGAGGAGGATGACGTAAGGAAAAATGATGCAGAGACATGATTATAATTTATGTAATACTGTCCCATAAAAAACTAGTAAGGGAATAAAATGACCACATTAATGAGCATACTTTTGCTATTCTAGACACACCAATCACAACTATGAGATTTCCATAATTCGAGTTCATATTACATTTCTGTGGTTTCCCAAGGTTGAAAATCTAGGCTCTTAACCCAGAGAAGGGATTATGTCCCTTGGTCATAGATACTGTATACTCATGAAATGGTGTTGATATCCGATTATTATAAGTATGGAATGGAAATATTACTTTTCCGTTGAACATGTGATCTCCACAGTATGGGCTAGAGATGACCAGTCTGACTTTAGGGGCAATCATCTTCACCTTTCATGTAGCACCTATTTGCTAGCGAGGAAGTACACAGTAAAAGTTTGCTCTACCAGAAACTGTCAGCTACTCAATAACTAATTTATGTACACACACAGGAAGATTCTTCTGTGATTTTCATTTATCTGACCCATAGCAAGTTTATGTATTAATAAATAAAACAGCTTGTCGAACAATCTTAAATAAAACAATCCTACTATTTCATATAGATAGCTTTTATACAGACCCATGGAAATCAATGGATACCCAGTGTATGGTCTGATCTTGCAGTCATGTTTCTCTCTCTATTTCTACATTTTTGAATAATGGTAGAATATTTTTAATATAAAATAAAAAACTATTTTCCAAGTTCAATATTATTATTACTTTTAAAATAAAGATACATTGAAGCAGTAGAAAACATTGATTATCAGTACTTTTTTTGTTTATCTTGGGTTTTAATTCATACTGAGCTCACTGAGTGTCAAGTCGGAATTGTGGTAGATATTTCGTAATGTATTTTGAGCCTTTTTTTTTTTTTTTTTTTTACTTTTTCACTTTCTACATGACAATGGAAAGCCCTAGAGTTTTTCATCTCATATGTCACATTTTATCACCAGCAGTTGGACAAGTCTCCATTAAGACACAGCCTATGCTAAGGGTACCGTTACACTAAGCGATGCACCAGTGATCCCGACAACGATATGGATCGCTGGTGCATCGCTAAGTGGTCGCTAGTGAGCTGCCACACAGGCAGATCTCACCAGCGACATAGCAGCGGTCGGGAGTCGCTACTTACCTGTCAGACACGGCAATCCTGACGTCCTCCCACCCGTGTCCACGCGTTGCTCGTCGGCGCCACAGGAAGCCCAGCAGGAAGCGCCCAACGAGAAATGGTCCAGGATGCTCTCGCTCGACCAGCGATGAGCAGCGGGGGAGCCGGTCGGAGGTAAGTATCAGACATAGCGATATCGCTAGCAATATCGCTGCTACGTCACAAAATTGGTGACGTTACAGCGATATTGCTAGCAATATCGCTATGTGTGATGGGGGCTTTAGTGACCACAAGTCAGAGTGTAAAACTCCCACCCACCGTGTGCTGCCCATTGATATAAGCTGCTAGCTAGAAAAGCATGCTGACCAAGAAAATCAGTGCAAATAGACAATAATAGAATGATTATCAACTACAAATAACTAAACCACTATTGAGAAATAGATTAGCAGGTTTTGTATACTCACATGTAATGTAATTCTGCACACATCAGTCACCTTTTATATACTAGCTGTGTTTAATATTACATGTGACATTTTTATTTAGAATAATAAAACAAAAATCATTTAATAATTTTGTAACTGTCATATAAAGTAATAAAGTACATTGATTTGTAAACTGGACTAGCAGTTATCTTTGCACAGCGTCTGTAATATTTGATGTTCTATAACTTGTTCAATTGGGAATTACTGCTAACTTTAGATTAATCTTTGGCAGTTTTATGAACTTTCAACATCATTCACAATATCAAAGAAAAGTTTGGTTTGCTTTTCAAGGGATGGTTTACTGAGTCTATTTGCATCATGAATGTAGTGTAATGTTCATTGAACTGCTGAGATTAAAAATTCTACACTAATAGGCCGATTTATGAACCATTATTTGCCAAAAATCTGACGTTAAAAAGTAACTAATTTAAATGTATGTAGTTAGGCAAAAAGTTGTGAATGTTAGTGTTTTTATGCCAGATCTGCCAAATTTTTGAAAAGTAGATGGAGTTTAGTGGAAAAGGTGTGACCAAGCATGACTTGACATATTCAATGTTTGTGTTATATCAGAATTATACTCCAGTCCATTACTATAGTACATTTTCTGACACTGGTGCAAAGGCGATCATCGGATGAACCAAATTCATAAGGTTGCCGCCTTTTCTCATATAGACTTTGGATTAAGACTGGCATACAAAATGTTTTTATTAATACCTCCCTATGACTTTACAGGGCCATAGGTGGACTATTAATCATAACAATAGTAATGATAATTTTATTTATATAGTGCCAACATATTCCTCTGCCCTTAAAGCGAGCCTGTCAGCCGGACTTGCTAAGTAAACTACACACACTGTCAGGTTGGCACCGTTATACTGATTAAAATCATATCTTGGTTGATTAAATTCGTCTTGTGGTTGTTGTTTAATCTGTAGTTGTAGTTTACAGTTAATGAGATTCTCGTGCTCTGGGGCATCCTGTGGGGGGTCTTTATGTGGTGTTCTGTTCACATATTCATTCTTATGGGTTTATGACAGGTCACTGATCTTTCAGTGATCTGCCTCCTATTTTATATACTGTATATAATAGTGTTGAATTTAAAAAAAAAAAGTCACTTTAGCAAAATGGCATTGGCGGCGCATGCTTAGTAGCATCTAACACTTGCCATTTTGTTGGAAAAAAAATGTAGCTGCCGCAAAATGGCAGCAGTGCTTGCGCAGTAGCATCAATTGCCAAGCAATAGATTCTACTGCACAAGTGCTGGCAGCACCATTTTGTTAGAGGAGAAAAAATTAACAGACCACCAAATTAAGACGCACCCCAGGGCATGAGAATTTCATTAACTGAAAACTAAAAATAAAGATTAAACAACAACCAGAACATGGCATTCATCAACAAGGTATCATTTTAATCAGTGTTGCAATGCCACCCTGATGGTGTTTGTAGCTTACTTAGCAAAATCCTGCTGGCAGGTTCGCTTTAACAATTAAGCAGGGACGTGTATAGAAAATAAAGACATTACCAACTAACAAATAGTTCAACAGCTAGAGGAGTGAGGACCCTGCTCTCAAGTTTACAATCTATAAATATTATAGATTCAGGATTATACAGTAGATAAGGCTTAAAGGGTTGTTCCCATCTCCAAGATCCTATCCCAATATGTAGTAGGCATAATAATAATGTTAGCAAATACCTCCAATTAGAAATGTAGTACAGTTTTTTGATTGACTATGTCTCTTTCCTCATGTGCATGCATTGCAGGGCCTTAGGTATCCATGGTTACATCCTCTAATAAAGTGACAGCTAGCTAGTTGCTAGTGGTTGCAACCATGGATACCTAAGGTCCTGCAATGCCTACACATAGTCGGTCTTGTCAGGGTCTCTCTGAGAAGGTGAAAGATACCTTTGATCTACATGAGAAGTTAGAGCTGAGTCAACCGAAGAACCTATGCAGTTGGTGGAATCGACCCTTTGCACTGGTCCTCCTGCAGTTTGGCATAAAGTGGCAGTGTTATTTTTGTGGCAAGAAGGGTCATTTTGTTTGCACTTGTCCATCCATACATTGTCACAAACAATGACGAGCAGGGAGAGAAAAAAGGTAGATGGAGAAATAGAAACACCATGGTATATTTTCGAATAACTCTTTTACCTGACCACATGCAGATGACTCAGCTCTGCGGTATAATTTCCTCCTTGCTGCAGATTGTCTCTGTGTACTAAAAAAAAGGATGAAGAGCAGGAATTCCTCTCTGTGTGATGTGTTGTGTATGGCAGAGATCACAATAGCTAGTTTTCTCCCCTCAACTCCCAGTCATTTGCAAATTAGAGATACAGCATGCGAAGATGAAAAAACAGGTAAAAAAAACAGTATGCAAGTCATGGCCAGATGAAGTGTTACACATAGGACAGTGTAATCTGAAAAAATAACTTGGAAGTACAGTTACTTTTTACGTGTCTTTGTATTTACCCATAACGTTTCCTCAATCTGGGATAGGGACTGCCTTCCTTTAAAATTGCTTAGATCAGGTCTTATTTTTTATCTATTACTAGCTGAACAGCCCGGCGCTGCCCGGGCATAGTAACTAACTACGGTTAGTTATAACAAATTATAATGATTATATCTATATATATATAAAGCTGAATGAATAGCCCCGCCCACGCCGCATAGCTTTTCGCATAGCCACATTCATTATAATATCCCACATCATCCCATCAGCCAGAGTTACCAGACTACTACCCCTAATATCCCACATCATCCCGTCAGCCAGAGCCACTGGACTACTAATATCCCACATCATCCCGTCAAAGCCACTGGACTGCTACCCCTAATATCCCACATCATCCCGTCAGCCATAGCCACCGGACAACTACCCCTAATGTCCCACATCATCCCATCACAGTCGCCGGACTACTACCCCTAATATCCCACATCATCCGGTCAGCCAGAGCCACCGGACTACTACCCCTAATATCCCACATCATCCCATCAGCCAGAGCCACTGGACTACTCCCCCTAATATCCCACATCATCCCATCAGCCTGGGTCAGAACCAGAGCACTGAGTGGAATAGCCCTAACTTCCATACCAGGGATCCCTTTAATAGAAGCCTGGGGTGAGAATCAGAGTGCTGAGGGATTTACCCTAACTTCCATACCGGAGATCCCTTTAAGAGAGGCCTGGGGTCTGTACCAAAACGCAGAGTGAATATGCCCTCTTCCGTACCGGGGATCCTTTTTAAGAGAGGCCTGGGGTCAGAATCAGAGCGCAGAGATGATTTGCCCTCACTTCCATACCGGGGATCCCTTTAAGAGAGCCTGGGATCAGAACCAGAGCGCTGAGTGGATTTTCCCTGACTTCCATACCAATGATCCTTTTAATAGAATCCTGGGGTCAGATTCAGAGCACTGAGGGATTTGCCCTAACTTCCATACAGGAGATCCCTTTAAGAGAGCCTGGGGTCAGTACCAGAGCATTTGAAGGCAATTGCCTTGACTTACATACCGGGGATCCCTTTAAGAGAGCCTGGTGTCAGAATCAGAATGCTGAGTAGAATTGCCCTAACTTCAATACCGGGGATCCCATTAAGAGAGGCCTGGTGTTAGAACCAAAGTGCTGGATGGATTTGCCCTGACTTCAATACCAATGATCCCTTTAATAGAAGCCTGGGGTCAGAATCAGAGCACTGAGAGATTTGCCCTGACTTCCATACCGGAGATCCCTTTAAGAGGCCTGGGGTCAGTACCAAAGCGCTGGATGGATTTGCCCTAACTTCCATACCAATGATCCCTTTAAGAAGATGTGCCTATTGGATGGAGGATGTGTGATGTGTATATGGGCACGGGAGGGGGGGAATCATTTCTGTTGTGCTCTCTGCCCCTTTCTGGGGGGCAGACAATGCCTGGGAGCTTATGTTCCCAGGGATGCTAGATTTCTCTCACCATGTCAGTGTCTGCTGAGGTGTTTTCTAGAGTGGGAAAATTGTTGCTCATAGCAACCAATCACAGCGCAGCATCTTTTAAACAGCTGTGTTGAAATGAAAGATGCTTAGTGATTGGTTGGTGCTATGTGGCGTGAGCTTGGCTGACACACACATGCTGTTGCTCATAGCAACCAATCACAGCTCAGCATTTTTTTTTAACAGCTCTGGTGAAATGAAAGATGCTTCATGATTGGTTGGTGATACACACACACACACACACACACACACACACACACACATACAGTTTTATATATAGAGATTGTTGCTTATATAGCGCCATCACATTCTGCAGCACCTTACAGATATTGTCAACACTTTCTTCACTGGGACTCACAATTTAAATTCCCTATCAGTGTCTTTGGAGTGTGGGAGGAAAACCAGAGAAACCCATGGACACCCATGAGTGAAGAGCATACAAACTCCTTGCAGATGTTGTCATTGGTGGGATTTGAACCCAGGATCCCTGTGCTGCAAAGCTCAGTGGCGTATCCAGGGGGGGCAGCCAGGGCAGTTGCCCCGGGCGCAGGCAGCAGGGGGGCGTAGTCGAGCCGCCCGGCCGCCTAATGCAGCGGTCCGCAGTATGCCAGTATCTCCCTCCCCCCCCGGCGGCTGTATTCTGCCGCTACCAGTCCTGGGAGTCGGCGGTTCTCTGTGTCAGCTGTCAAGCTGACAGCCGACGCAGAGAAGGAGGCCGCGCCGACTCCCAGGCAGCAATTGTACTTGGCGTCCATAGACGCCAGTACAATTGAAGCTCTGACCGCCGGGTCAGAGTGACGTCAGCAGCGTGATCAGGTCATGTGATCACGCTGCTGACGTCACTCCCGGCGCCCAGAGCGAACGCTGGTGGTAAGTGTGCTCCTCTGTGGAGCTGAAGAACCACCGAAGATGGGGATGGGGGTTAATGAGCGGAGATGGGGGTTAATGAGTGGAGAGGGGGGTTAATGTGGGGGTGGGGGTTAATGAGTGGAGATGGGGGTTAATGAGTGGAAATGGGATTAATGTGGGGATGGGGGTTAATGAGTGGGGGGGTTAATGAGTGGAGATGGGGGTTAATGTGTGGGGGTTAATGAGTGGAGATGGGGGTTAATGAGTGGAGATGGGATTAATGTGGGGATGGGGGTTAATGAGTGGGGGGGTTAATGAGTGGAGATGGGGGTTAATGAGTGGAGATGGGATTAATGTGGGGATGGGGGTTAATGAGTGGAGGTTAATGTGTGGAGATGGGGGTTAATGAGTGGAGATGGGATTAATGTGGGGGGTTAATGTGGGGATTGGGGTTAATGAGTGGAGATGGGGGTTAATGAGTGGAGATGGGGGTTAATGAGTGGAGATGTGGAGATGGGGGATTAATGAGTGGAGATGGGGGTTAATGTGTGGAGGGGTTAATGAGTGGGGATGGGGGTTAATGTGTGGGGGGGATTTGGAGTGGGGGTACATAATGTGTGGGGGGATTTGGAGTGGGGGTACATAATGTGTGGGGGGATTTGGAGTGGGGGTACATAATGTGTGGGGGGATTTGGAGTGGGGGTACATAATGTGTGGGGGGATTTGGAGTGGGGGTACATAATGTGTGGGGGGATTTGGAGTGGGGGTACATAATGTGTGGGGGCATTTGGGAGTAGGGACGAGGGGTTATTGAGTGGGGATGGGGGGTACTTAATGTGTGTGGGGGATTGGGGATGGGGGGGGATTTGGAGTGGGGATGGTATTTAATGTATGTGGGGAGATTTGAGGACACAAAATGAAGAGTATGTATGAGGGCATGTATGAGGAAACAGTATGGGGGATGGGTGCAGACAGTAAGGGGTGCGAACGGGTGAATGCATGTGGACACAGTATGGGGAGTCAGGGATATGTGTGAGCAGACAGTATAGAGAGTGAGGGGGTAAATATATGAGGAGACAGTATAGTGAACAGGTGGGATGCTAGAGGGGAATAGTGTGAGGAGACAGTATATAGCAGATATTTGTATTTAGGGGCATTATAATGACACTTCTATCTTTAAGGGCATCGTGTGGGGATTTGCTGCAGAAGACCGGAGAAGATGGAAGTCTACAGAGACGAGATGTGGATGAGAAAACTCATCATGGGGTCTGGACAAGAAGAAGAAAAGGAGAACGACTCCAGAGATGACGTCATCTATAAGGTACCTGGATGTATATATTATTTGTGATATTGACTAATTCTCCTGTTTTTTATTTATGTCAGGAGCATTACAGGGGTTGTCCAGGTCTGTGCTGAGTCTGCAGACATTCTATGTGACTGCAGACTTCTGAATTCTCACAGGGCTCACTGAATGCTGTCAGGATTCTCTCCTGCTGGTAATTTACATACATGCGGTCACATGCTGACTAGACATGTGTGGCCTCACTCAATGAAAGTGAACGGAGCGAGGCCGGGCACGTCTAGTCGGAATGTGGCCAGAAGTATATAAATCACATACTTGTGCTGACATGACTGTACATCGGCAAGGGAGAATCCTAAATGTGTGCAGTGCATTCGTTGTGAGAATTCAGAAGCTGCAATGTCAGGATTCAGCTCTGCAGGTTCCAGTACTCATCACATGGACACCTCACTCATATGCGATTTTCATAGTTATGGTCCTGTGACAACGAGCTTCTCTTCCTGCTTTCAGTTTTTTACTGAACATTGAGAGCATTAGGGAGAGCAGCTCGTGGGTACATGGCTAAGTGTGCAAGTCGCATATGTACTGGGGGGGGGGCGCCGAACCAAATTCTTCGCCGGGTGCCAGAAAGCCTAGATACGCCTCTGGCAAAGCTGCAGTGTTAACCACTGAGCCACCATGCTGCCTGTCTTACCAAATAATAATGGTTTACATTAGAAATTAACCATGTTGTGGCCATGTACATACAGTCATCTTAATGTTTTGCATTATCAGTAGTCTAAATAAGTTGGAAAATCATACAACCTGTCCTGTGAAATAAAATAAACAGTTTGGAGGACAAATCAGTGCTTGGTATTTATTTGGTCAAATTTCCAATACATGTTTGTTTTATTAGTGAGTACTCTTTGGCTCTTTGTTTTTTCCTACATAAAGTATTGTTTTACAAAGCAGCAGATACAGGCCTTAATGATATAAACCCAGGCATCAAAAAGACAATTGCAGTAAATTACCATGTAATGCTTTCTCCTGCAAACAAAAGATATTTCTATTTTTAAAGACTAGGATTTTACAATGCACTGGGCTTTATTGCAAGCATCACTTTCTCAGCCTTCTGTATCTGTCACCAGTCACCTTAGCAACCGGGAAAGAGAAAGATCCTAATTAGTTATGTGTTATTGATTTGGGAGAAGCCAATATTTAGGTCAGCTTTCATGCTGCGGATTAAATTATCTGAATATATTATTTAAATTACTCTGAGACTTGTGTTAATTGTAGTGATTGGTCTAGTACTGAAAGTCACATAAATTGATTTGCAGTCATTATGAAAATGAATATATTTTTCATTACTGAAAATTAACTTTTTCCCTTATGTCCCTTTCAGCAACATACCATTGGAACAATTCTTCACGGTGCAAACTGATAAGACAGGGGGAATTTGCATGGAACTAGGATACCAGGGCCTAAAACTCTACAACCATGGTGTTTTTTTAGGCAGTCCGTTTAAATTATTGTAAACAATTTGACAACTTGTAACTAATGTGAGAAAAATCTTTTGTGTTAAGATATCAGTGATGATGATTGTTCTAAGGAGCAATCTGTGGATCATATCACCGAACAATGTAGTTGTGTTCTGTGCAGTCATTTGCTGTTGGTTCCTACTGAATCCTTTCTAAGATATGGGCATATGTGGCAGTGCGTGTGTGCTTGAACACAGTGCATGCATTGTACCACCCTTGCCTGTAGGCAACCATATTTATTTTGGAAATCACAGAGATCTTCTGTCTTCTCTTGTGTTCCTTTGGATTTATTGGACCTATGCTGGGTAGACCTAAAGGGCCATTTGCACATAGCGATATCGCTAAAGCGTCACTGATTTTGTGGAAGATGGTCACCCTCGCCGCGTCTGACAGGTAAGAGCGACCGCCGATCGCTGCTGCATCGCTAGTGAGATCTGCCTGTTTGGCAGCTCACTAGCGACCATTTAGCGATGCACCAGCGATCCTGACCGGGTCATATCGTGGTCGGGATCGCTGGTGCATCGCTAAATGTAACGGGGCCTTTAGACTGCACTTTTATTATAGACAATTGTGTGTATCATTAGGATTATCTCCCTAATGTTTGCTAGTGCAGGGCTCTTTGCAAATGGTGCAAATGCCCTCATGTGGAATCTTGAATATACCATTGTAAGTGTAAGGATTTTATCTTAGTTTTTACACTTAAATCATCATCGGATCTGCTAACATTTCACCTCCACTGCATGTAAATAAGGTTTTTGTAACCCCGTGCTTTGTAAAACATCCAGGCAGATCTTTGTCTATGCCAAGAAGAAAAATTGAACTGTGAAAACAATGTGCACATCCTTTTCTTTTTGCAAATTATACACAGAAAAAGTACTAAAAACATATTTGCGAATTCTAGTTTTATGTAACCCTGGCTCATCAAGTGCACATCTTAGAATGGTTTCTGATGATGATTTATTTTTGTAAAAAGTGCATAGTATTTGCAACACAATTTGTTATGTAGACGCCAAGATTAGACTGCACTGATAAAAGTGCCCTCTGGAAGCTAAAGACTGCAATACTCCTCTACCAGATAGGATTGATCTTTACTGCCAGAATTAGCAGCTGGAGAATTCCTCTGTAAGCTTTTCCTCAGAGAGGGATGCTTTCATTTCATTAAATAATTTTATTTTGTTGAAGAATTTTGTCTTAAAAAATGAATTGAAGACGTATTTGGATTTTGTGACCCATGGATGCTGTGACCAGAGACAATCAACTGGATGATGGAGAGTCACAGACAATTCTTCAAAATGTATTTGGGCAGTCCAGTAGGAGTACTGTGGTACCACCCATAGGGATAAACATGACTCTAACTCTAGGTGGCCCAATGCTTTCAAAATGGATATATCCTTCTTAGTTCTAGTGTTCTTGTAGTGGAAAGCATCAAACAACCCTTGTCCGACGCCTAAATTCAAGATTTTAGCTTTTATTTAATAAAAATGGATTGTCTCCTCAGACCGAGTTACATCTCTTTTTCCTCCCAGGCAAAAGTCTGTTTTGCATTACATTATATAGCCAAGGCTTAGATTAAATGGCTAGAGTGGATACTGAACAACAATGAAGCTCAATTCTAACATGCTACATCCTGTCCTAGCATAAACGCTTTAAAGGGAACTGCTCAATATTTTACTTCTAAATCTGGTGATAAGACTTAGTAGAACAATAAATTATGCAACAAAACAAATGATACATATTTTTTAATAATCCAATGTGCCGGCACTGAGATACATATCAAGCTTTGAAATATAGTGAAATTATTTTAGGATTAACACAGCAAATCCACTAGTTTGAGTAGTAACATCACCTTCTTGCTTAATAAATTCAATGTATCAAGACCAAGTTATCAACTTGTACTTTATCCCTTTCACTGGGCTGGGAGAAAAGCTATCTAAAAAAAAGAATATGGTAAAATATTAAATATGCTTTATCAAAAACTAATCTTGGTAACCTTGCATTTAAGCAAGTTCATTTATTTGGAGCGGAACTGAATTGGCTAATGGAGAATCTTTCAGGTAAAAATGGTAATATCCCAAGCCAGCAGCGGAGATAGGAAGAGTTCTGTTTCAACTTCTACAAGTTTCTCTAGACAGGTCCAAGGTGGTGGCACACATGGTTACCAAAGAGGTAACAAGAGATCCCATGGACCATATAGACCAATAAACCCAGAATTTAAATGCCAGGATTTGAGTCAAATAAAGCTGGCTGATCTTAATGTCATCTGGCATATCAGATACATAAAAATACCTTCATCTGCCAAGCCGTTCTTCTCACCAAACATTTTTAAGGGTAACCATTTTCTTTTGAGGGTCTGTGAAGCTTCAACAGTTCACAGCTTGTTCTTTCAAGATTTATTCTGCCCCCTTTGAGTACACAAAAGTAGTTTCTGCAGTAATGCAAGAGAATATTCCATATATCCCCACTTAGCTAATTACTTCTTGAAGACATTATTAGCATTATTAGAAGCTGCTCTTCAAAGATGTATGCATACGCTCATGTCTGCTGTTTGAATTTCGTGACATTACATTCTTGCAGAAATACCTCAACACATCAACCAATAGAACAAATTTTCCACTAAAATGTATCTCCTTTGACTTCTACAATCATCTTTCTACTTTATGCTCTATGAAAATTTTCATAGGAAGAGTTTCATGCTCATGTGTTTAGCCCTTTCAGGCTTGTATGAACAAATGCTAATATGTCCCTATACAGCAGATCTGTAGTGCAGTCTTCTGGTCTACACCAAATACAGAAATACACCAAATTCAGAATCATAGAATGAGAGAATATTGGTTAATAGTAATACTGCTTTTTTGAAGTCTAACTTAACGTCTATGGTAATAGTCCCTCTTTAGGGCATTTTCTTCCAATATCCCCAAAGTTATGGTGCTGAAGGGCCAGAATAGAAAGTTGGATGTAAATCTGATTTCCCTAAATTTCATCAGCAGCACAAGACTCCCACCCAAAAAGTAAGTATATAGACAATTTAAAAGGTGTTCACATCCGATTCAATAGCCCCTGATGTAATAGAGCAAAATTACAAATGTAATGTTTGAACTGGCTACTTTAGGTGAAATTAGGACAAATGATGATCTTCAAATCTTTAATCTTTAATCTCTCATTCATTTCAACACCAGTCTTTGATCCATTTGTTTAGACTAAGGACATAAATTTATTTGCTAGGAAGCTAGCCCTACACAAATATCATTTAAACAAAGATAGGGATCCCATGATGATTAAGAAAAGGGAGAAACATGCATTATGTATAATGGAGGAATGGCAGAGTGAGGAACCTCAATATCTGAAGATACAGCCACCTTTTTATCCTCAAAACCAAAAAGCAAAAGACACTCCTCCTTTTCTTAATACCATAATATAGATGCTTTTGTCAGTATTGTGGAGAATGATTTTAAGAGAATAAGACAAAATAGGAGTAAAACACCAAATATGAATATGGATAAAGAAAAAGCATTAAAAGAATGAACATCTAGGAGTGATCCAACCACAAAACATTATGATAAGGGGGAACCTTGTACTGGACACCAGTGAATACATTTGAATGGTTAAAAACCTGTTGGGAGACAATAAAATATATATCATATTGGAGATTAATCCCACTCATTCATATCTTGGAGAATTGAAGATTATTTTAAAAAAGACTATTGCCTGAATTAATCTCAGAGAATGAATTCAACGTTCTATTGAATCTACACCCTACTGTAGTGACTTTTTATGAGCTTCCCAAAGTCCATAAAAATGTTAATCCAATACCTGAACAATCGATAGTATCTGGGAATGATAATCTGACTGAAAGAGCTAGCAGATACCTGGATGAGATTTTGGCCCCCTTTGTACAATCTCTATCATCCTTTATTTGTGACCCTAAACCAGGGGCAGACACAGACTGTAGTGGGCCCCTGTGCAAGAAATTTTTTAGGCCCCCCCGCCCTTAATAGGGCAGCAAAGTTATTTGTTGTTATCTAATATTGAGGCTATGCAGGGCTGGATATAATATCTGTAGGGTGCTGCTGGGCTGTATTTATTATTTGCCAGTTGCAGCCTCCAAATTATATGTACAGGCCAGCCTCAAAATAATATATATAGCCCACTAGCCCAGCATTGCCTCTAGTTGTTAATATATACAGCCCAGCATAGCCTCCAAATAAAATATAGTATACAGCCCAGCATAGCCTTCAGTTAAAATATAAAGCCCAGCACAACATCCAAATAACATATACAGTCCAGCACAGCCTCCAGTTAATATATATACAGTCCAGCAACAGCCTTCAGGTAATATATACAGCGCCCAGCACAGACTCCAGTAATATATACAGCGCCCAGCACAGACTCCAGGTAATATATACAGCCCAGCACAGCCTCCAGTTAATATATACAGCCCAGCACAGCCTCCAGTTAATATATACAGCCCAGCACTGAGTTCAGGTAATATATACAGCCCACCACAGCCTCCAGGTAATATATACAGCCCAGCATAGCCTCTAAATAACATACAGTCATATGTAAAAGTTTGGGCACCCCTATTAATGTTAACCTTTTTTCTTTATAACAATTTTGGTTTTTGCAACAGCTATTTCAGTTTCATATATCTAATAACTGATGGACTCAGTTATATTTCTGGATTCAAATGAGGTTTATTGTACTAACAGAAAATGTGCAATCTGCATTTAAACAAAATTTGACCGGTGCAAAAGTATGTGCACCCTTATCATTTTCTTGATTTGAACACTCCTAACTACTTTTTACTGACTTCCTGAAGCACTAAATTGGTTTTGTAACCTCATTGAGCTTTGAACTTCATAGCCAGGTGTATCAAATCATGAGAAAAGGTATTTAAGGTCGCCACTTGCAAGTAGTTCTCCTATTTGATTCTCCTATGAAGAGTGGCATCATGGGCTCCTCAAAACAACTCTCAAATGATCTGAAAACAAAGATTATTCAACATAGCTTTTCAGGGGAAGGATACAAAAAGTTGTCTCAGAGATTTAACCTGTCAGTTTCCACTGTGAGGAACATAGTAAGGAAATGGAAGAACACAGGTACAGTTCTTGTTAAGCCCAGAAGTGGCAGGCCAAGGAAAATATCAGAAAGGCAGAGAAGAAGAATGGTGAGAACAGTCAAGGACAATCCACAGACCACCTCCAAAGACCTGCAGCATTATCTTGCTGCAGATGGTGTCACTGTGCATCGGTCAACAATACAGCGCACTTTGCACAAGGAGAAGCTGTATGGGAGAGTGATGCGAAAGAAGCCGTTTCTGCAAGCACACCACAAATAGAATCGCCTGAGGTATGCAAAAGCACATTTGGACAAGCTAGTTACATTTTGGAAGAAGGTCCTGTGGACTGATGAAACAAAGATTGAGTTGTTTGGTCATACAAAAAGGCGTTATGCATGGAGGCTAAAAAACACAGCATTCCAAGAAAAACACTTGCAATCCACAGTAAAATTTGGTGGAGGTTCCATCATGCTTTGGGGCTGTGTGGCCAATGCCAGCACTGGGAATCTTGTTAAAGTTGAGGGTCGCATGGATTCAACTCAGTATCAGCAGATTCTTGACAATAATGTGCAAGAATCAGTGACGAAGTTGAAGTTACGCAGGGGATGGATAATTCAGCAAGACAATGATCCAAAACATCGCTCCAAATCTACTCAGGCATTCATGCAGAGGAACAATTACAATGTTCTGGAATGGCCATCCCAGTCCCCAGACCTGAATATCATTGAACATCTGTGGTATGATTTGAAGCGGGCTGTCCATGCTCGGCGACCATCAAACTTAACTGAACTGGAATTGTTTTGTAAACAGGAATGCTCACAAATACCTTCATCCAGGATCCAGGAACTCATTAATAGCTACAGGAAGCGACTAGAGGCTGTTATTTTTGCAAAAGGAGGATCTACGAAATATTAATGTCACTTTTATGTTGAGGTGCCCATACTTTTGCACCAGTCAAATTTTATTAAAATGCAGATTGCCCATTTTCTGTTAGTACAATAAACCTCATTTGAAACCAGAAATATAACTGAGTCCATCAGTTATTAGATATATGAAACTAAAATAGCTGTTGCAAAAACCAAAATTGTTATAAAGAAAAAAGGTTAACATTAATAGGGGTGCCCATACTTTTACATATGACTGTATATAGCCCAAGACAGCCTTCAGGTAATATATATAGGCACCCCGTTTCCCTTTGTTTCATAATGCTCTCCCCCATATGCGGTCCATTTTTAGCATAGTGCTTCTCATCCTATGTGGCCCGCCAGTTTATGCAGCTTCTCTCCCTATGTGGGCCACATGATTCATGTTTCTTTTCCCCCATGAGCCGCCCCATTCATGAGCAGCCAAGCATCTCCCCCAGGGGCACCCCCATTCATTAGCAGCCATGCTTCACCCCAGGGCCCCCCCATTCATGAGCAGCCAAGGCCATGCTTCTCCCCAGGCCAGGGCCCCCCCCATTCATGAGCAGCCAGGCCATGCTTCTCCCCAGGCCAGGTGCCCCCCATTCATGAGCAGCCAGGCCATGCTTCTCCCCAGGCCAGGGACCCCCCATTCATGAGCATCCAGGCCATGCTACAAGTTCTCCCCAGGTCAGGGGCCCCCACATTCATGAGCAGCCAGGCCATGCTTCCCTTCTCCCCAGGCCAGGGGCCCCCCATTCATGAGCAGCTAGGCCATGCTTCAGTTCTCCCCCAGGATGGAGCCCCCAAAAATCATGCCTGCCTTTTTCCCAGTCCCACAGTCCTGCTCAGCTCTGGTACTCTTACCTGGAGCAGGCAGGGCAGACCAGACCAAGAGGATCCATCAACTCTCCACACATTCCTGGGCTGCAGCATTTAGTTATGGGGCACAACACACAGTGAATTCACAGACACATGCTGGCACTGCGGCTGCAGCCACCATCCGGCCGGTGCCACATGCACAGTGAGTGTCAATCAGTCTGTCTCCTCCTCTCCTCCCCCACAGTGGCAGCGCAGTACAGCACTGACACTGATCTCACTTCAGGGCTGGCTCCTCTGCACCGGCGCTTGCACTCTCAGGACCTGCTCCCGCGCGCTGCTCTCCTCCTTGCGCCTCGGCTCTGCGGTGCTCCACATGGTAAATTTGAATAGGTAAATAATTAGCATACCTCCCAACTTTTGAAGAAGAGAAAGAGGGACAAAGGCTGCGGCCGCCGCAAGTTTTAGGCCACGCCCCAACCACACCCATTTTGCGACTAGTCATACACATGTCCACCCCCAGCCGCACCCATATAGCACTGCTGATCACACTGACTGCTATTAGGGGCATAGTGGCTGGCATTATGGGTACAATGGCTGGTACTGTGGGCATACTGACTGGTACTAAGGAAAAGAGAGAAAGAAACAGAGAAAGAGAAAAATGAAAATAGAGAGAGAGAAAGAAAGAAAGAAAGAGAAAGAAAGAAAGAAAGGAGAGCGAGAGAGAAAAAAAAAACAGAGAGAAGAACAGAGAGAGAAAGAAGAACACAGAGAAAGAAAGAGGGGAAAGAAAGAACATAGAGCTGAAGAAAGAACAGAGAGAGAGAGAGAAAGGGGAAAGAAAGAAAGAACAGAGAAAAATAAAGAGGGGAAATAATGAAAGAACAGAGAAAAAGAAAGAAAGAACACAGAGAGAAAGAAAGTGGGGACAGAAAAAAAGAACAGAGAGAGAAAGAAAGAACAGAGAGAGACAAAGAGGGGAAAGAAAAAAGAGAGAACAGAGAGAGAAAGAAAGAGGGGAAAGAAAGGACAGATAGAGAAAGAAAGAAAGAGGGGACAGAAAAAAAGAACAGAGGGACAGCGAAAGAAAGAAAGAGGGAAAAGAAAGAATAGAGAGAAAAAGAAATAAAGAGGGGAAAGAACAGAGCGATAGAGAGAAAGAAAGAGGGGAAGAAAGAACAGAGAGCGAAAGAAAGAGAAAAAAAATGAAAGAAAGAACAGAGGAAGAAAGAAAGAGGGGAAAGAAAGAAAGAACAGAGAGATAGAAAGAAACAGGGGAAAGAAAGAACAGAGATAGACAGAGAAAGAAAGAGCGGAAAGAAAGAGGGGAAAGAAAGAACAGAGAGAAAGAAAGAAAGAGCGGAAAGAAAGAGGGGAAAGAAAGAACAGAGAGCGAAAGAAAGAACAGAGGGAGAGAAAGAAAAAGAAAGACTAGAGAAAGAAAGAACAGAGAGAGAAAGAAAAAGAGAGGGAAAGACAGAACAGAGAATGAGAAAGAAACAGAGAGAAAGAAAGAGCAGAGAAAGAAAGAAACAAAGAAAGAAAGATTCTGTAAAGATACTATAGCAGCCCGGCTCCCATTGTAATGCCCACCTGAGCCTCCCGATGCAGGACATATCATGATCCGCTCACATGGCTGGCATCCCTGATTCCAAGGCGATCCTGCTGTCCGCGCTGTCCGAGGAGGACATGGTGATGGATCTGAAGCATTCCTGGTTCCATCACAATCTCCTCATGAAATTACCTCATTTCCGATCAGCTTCCAGCACATCACTTCCGGTGGAACGTCATGTGCAAGTTTTAAAGTGCTCCTCGGGGCTCTGCCGTGTACTCCTGTGTCTGTGGGAAAAGACCACTTTGTATGCCTCATACACACTTGGCTCCGCTCTGTACATCCAGTACACATATGGCTCTACTCCATACACACACGGCTCCGCATACCCCACACACACGTGGCTCCGCTCCGTACACCAAGTACACACATGACTCCGCTCCGTACACCTCGTACACGTGTGGCTCCGGTCCGTACACCTCATACATGCGCGGCTCCGCTCCGTACACCTCGTACACATGCGACTCCGCTCCGTACACACCCGTACACACGCGGCTCCGCTCCATACGCCCTGTACACGCGCTGCTCTGCTCCGTACACCTCGTACACATGCGGCTCCGCTCCGTACACCTCGTACACACGCAGCTCTGCTTCATACACCTCGTACGCATGCGGCTCCGCTCTGTACACCTCGTACACACGCGGCTCCACTCTGTACACCTCGTACACATGCAACTCTGCTCTGTACACCTCGTACACACACAGCTCCCCTCTGTACACCTCGTACACACACAGCTCCCCTCTGTACACCTCGTACACACACGGCTCTGCTACATTCACACTTTAAAAACCCTCCTGACCCCACACAGAAACTTTACCTCAGCCAGCACAGCAAAGTGCAGACAGACACAGAGGCATAAACATCTTCAAATTTGAGAGGCATCACAGTCTCTGATACCACTGTATTGACTAGTTTGGACGTGGAGGCCTTATATAGCAATATTGACCATTGACCATGAATTAGGCGTTGCAGCTATTGCACACTTTTTGAGCACTAGAGGTAGACAATATGAACTACACAATTCTTTGTACTCTTACCTTTTATATTTGTTTTGACACATAATTTGTTCACGTTTAATAATACTTTTTATTACTAAAAGGAAGACACAGCAATAGGCACGACATGTTCACCTACGTTAGCAAATTCATTTTTAGGATGGTGGGAGGATCAGCATGTTTTTAATGAGGATTTATCTTTTTACACAAGTCACATTTTATTTTGGGGTAGATTTATTGATGATATTTTGATTTTGCAGGAGGATATTTTTAGGGATTTTGTTTCCATTCTAAACCACAATCACATAGGTACTTTTTTACACACTAAATAGGATTTAAAAGGATATGTTTTCTGGATCTGACAATCTACATTGATGTTAAGGGTTCTGTACATACAGATCTTTATCAGAAGCCTACGTCTGACAACAGTCTCCTTTATTGGGAGAGCTGGCATCCACAGGCCCTAAAAGCAGGAATTCCAGTGGACCAGTACCTCTGCGCCAAACAAAACTTTTCTGATGATACATCTTTTTTCAGAGAAAGTAAGAATTTGATTATGTGTTTTATGGCGAGAGGCTATCCCAAAAAGGTTCTGCATAAAGACTTTAACAGAGCAAAGACCACAAATAGGGATGCACTTATCAGTTCAAATGCTATTGTACCACAGAGAACGGTCATCAGATGTATACTTATGATGATCATACAAGTACAATATATAAAATCATGCAGAAATATTGGCTAATCCTCGTAGCTTATCCAGATCGGATGGAGATTGTTGGTAAACATCTGGTCATTACCTTCCACAGGGGAAGGAACCTGAAAGATTTCCTTACACATGTGTGGAACACCTCACTGCACCTGCTCACTGAGCCAGTATGCGTGTCCTGAGTACAAAACTGTGCACAAAGATACCTGTGGAATGGGGCAGCAGAGGTGATGATGCATGCTCCAGGCTCACAGGACCTGAAGCATGTGACTGCTGAGGGCGTGGTCTAAACTCCAGAGAGCTAGGAGCTGAGGAAAACTCCTAGAAAGGTAACTACTGGACAATGTTACCAAGGGGCATAGACAGAGACAGAAACCAGATCAAGCCAGGGTCAAAGCACAAGATAGCACGACAGTACCAAAGGGTTAGGCAGAATGGATAGTCAGGATGTAGCAATAGATCAGAAAACCAGAACGGGCAATAGACGGTACAATAGGGACAAACTGTAATGGAGTAACGATAGCCAAGCCCGGAGGTCAGAACCTGAAAAGACAATAATACCAAAACGAGATACGGAGTACAGAGTGAGGGGACAGACCGGGTCATACACGGGAAGCAAACAAGCAATGCAGTGCACACGCACACCAGGGGGGTCAGACACACAATCAGAACAACAGTATAGCTGACAGAGAACCCTGGTAAAGAGTGAGTATAAATACCTCTCCCAGATCCAGAAAGAGGCCATGTACACTTAACCCTGTGAGTACAGGGCAAGAACACTGTCCAAACCATGACAGTACCCCTCTCTCAATGAGGGGCCACTGGACCCCCAGGCTTGTCTGGGTATCTGGCGTGGAAAGCCAGCATCAAACAATCAGCATGCAATGAAGTGGCCGGAACCCATGACCGATCCTCCAGAGACTACTCCTTCCAGTGTATCAGATACTGGAGTCTCCGGCGCACCCACCGGGAGTCGACAACGCACCCTACTTCACACTCCAGCTGCCACTCTACCAGCACTGGCGGAGCATTGGATGAGGAATCCTCTCTCACAGTCCCCACAGGCTTTAACAGGGACCTGTGGAAGACATCAGAAATTTTAAAGGAGGTGGGCAGCTGCAGTCGGTAGGCTACTGGGTTAACAACCTCCACAACTTTGTATAGGCCAATGAACTTGGGGCCCAGCTTTATAGATGGTATCTTAAGCTTGATATTGCGGGTGGATAGCCACACCTTCTCCCCTACTGCAAATGCTGGACCTGGCCCCCTCCTCCTGTCAGCAAACCACTTATAGTTTTCCTTGGCCTTGGAAATATTCCTCTGAACCTCCCTCCAAAGAATTCTAAGACGTTGTGTCATATCCTCAGCACCAGGACAACCTGAATCCATGTGGGAAAACTCTCCAAAATGTGGGTTAAACCCATAGTTGATCTGAAAGGGAGATTTCCCAGTGGATTGGCTCACACGACTGTTGAACGCAAACTCTGCCATGGGCAATACCTCACACCAGTCCTTCTGCCTGGAAGAGGCCAAGCATCTCAGAATCTGCTCCAATGATTGGTTCGTGCGCTCAGTCTGTCCATTAGACTCTGGGTGATAGGCAGAAGAGAAGGACAACGAAATCCCCAGCTTTTTGCAAAAAGCCCTCCAGAACCTGGCCACAAACTGCACCCCTCTGTCTGACTCCACATTCATAGGCACTCCATGCAACCGAATTATATGCTGAATAAATAAACGGGCCAGGGTTTCAGCAGATGGTAACACGGGGAGAGGTACAAAGTGGGCTTGTTTTGAAAACCTATCCACCACCACCCACATTACTGAGTTGCCCCTGGAAGGAGGAAGATTTGTGATAAAATCCATGGACAAATGTGTCCATGGTCTATCCGGAATTGGTAAAGGCATCAACTTCCTGGCCGGCCGGACCTGAGAACTTTTAGAACGAGCGCACACCCCACATGCAGTCACAAACTTTTTAATATCTGTTACCATAGAGGGCCACCAGAAATCCCTCGCAATTGCCCCCCGGGTAGCTGCAATCCCAGGATGAGCACTCAACATAGAATTGTGAAATTCCTGCATAAGTCCGAGACGAAAACGTTCCGGTACAAACAAGTTAAAAGGGGGTTTACCACCCGGAGCCCGAGCCTGGGCTTCCAAAATCCCTCTCTGTAACTCAGATGAGATTTCGGCCACCACTACTCCTGGCTGAAGAATGGAGGAGGGAGGTTCTGGAGGGGACACTGAATCAAAGCTTCGGGATAAGGCATCAGTCTTGATGTTTTTAGATCACGGGCGGAATGTGATGGTAAACTAAAATCGAGAAAAAAAGCACCCACCGAGCCTGTCTGGGGTCAATCTCTTGGCAAACTCGATATAAGCCAAATTTTTGTGATCAATGATGACTGTAATGGGATGGACGGCCCCCTCCAGGAAATGCCTCCATTCTTCAAAAGCCAACTTTACTGCCAATAACTCTCTATTGCCGACATCGTAATTTCTCTCGGCAGAGGAAAATTTTTTAGAGAAGAAGGCGCAAGGTCTCAGATTAGTAAGGATAGGAGGGCCCTGAGACAATACTGCCCCCACCCCTACTTCCGAGGCGTCAACCTCCACGACAAATGGTTTTGACGGGTCGGGTTGTACCAATACAGGGGCTGAAGAAAAGCATTTTTTTAATGTCATGAAAGAATTTTTTGCAGCTACAGACCAATTTTTTACATCAGCTCCATTGAGAGTGAGGTCCGTTATAGGCTTTACCACCTGCGAGAAGCCCTTAATAAATTTCCTATAGAAGTTGGCAAAGCCCAAAAATCGCTGCAACCCTTTCAAGTCATGAGGCTACACCCAATCCGTAACAGCCTGGACCTTCTTAGGATCCATGCGGAACCCCTCCCCTGACACAATCAAACCCAGAAAGGATAATTTTTGCATGAAAAATGAATATTTTTCCAACTTGGCATACAAATGATTCTCCCTCAGTCTCATGAGAACCATCCGCAAATGGTGCAAGTGAGATTGACTGTCCACCGAGTACACCAAAATGTCATCCAAATAGATAACCACAAAATGACCAATCAAATCAGAGAAAATTACATTAATAAAATTCTGAAAAACAGCAGGAGCGTTGGTGAGACCAAAGGGCATAACCAAGTTTTTGAACAGCCCTTCAGTCATCAGGAATGCTGTTTTCCATTCGTCCCCTTCCCGGACTCTTATAAGGTTATATGCCCCACGTAAATCCAGTTTAGAGAACCACTTGGCCCCGGTGAGTTGGTTACATAGATCAGGAATTAGAGGGAGAGGGTATGTATTTTTCACAGTAATTTTGTTTAATTCTCGAAAGTCGAGGCACGGCTGCAAACCACCATCTTTTTTCTTAACAAAAAAGAAGCCCGCCGCCACAGGTGAAACAGAATGCCTAATATGCCCTTTGCAGAGACTCTCGGTAATGTACTCCTTCATGGCTAGACGTTCGGGCCCGGACAAATTGAACAGGCGAGCCTTGGGTAACTTGGCTCCAGGGACTAGATTAATGGCACAATCAAAGGGTCTATGTGGTGGTAGCGCCTCAGCCTCACTTTCGGAAAAAAGTCTTCAAAATCTTTCAGGTACTCCGGAATACCTTCCAGACCGACAGACGAAACTGACACAGATTTTACTGGGGTGACAAGAGTTGTCAAGTTACAACATGGACCGTTAGCCATACAACCCCATTTTAATGCTGATAGAATAGTAAAATCACTGGTAAAAAGATGGTTGGAGGAACATTATATAGTGGGTCGAACTCATGTGGTAGTTGCTCCTTCTGTAAATACCTACCTCGGAAAAAATAATTTGTTAACCCTACAGATAAGCGTGATTATTACATCAGAAACAAGATAAAATGTAGATCTAAAGTGATTGTATATGTGAATAAAAACATGTCTGTGCCCCAAATTAAATGTAGGTAAAAATATTCAAGAATTCAGGAGGATGATTTCAAAACATCTTAGCTAAATAAACACAGATACTAATAGCACCTATCTGTAATGAAGTGACAAGACCCAACGGATGGTCGGTCAATGGACGGCACAACACACTCAGAACGGGATGGAATAGGGGAGATGAAGGCCCTACTCATAGCGAATGAGGGATGGTCACCACCTGAGCTCCAACCTGAGCCTGTCCCTGCACACACCTAACGCCCTATGTGGGTCCTTTCCCCTGCCGCCATCAGGACACCTCATCCCTCACTGTCACCTAAACTGCCCTGGCTAGTGCACTGGCTGGCGTAGGGTGCTAGCCTAGCCACTACAAAATAATACACACAGGCGAAAGTGACCAACACCAAAGGGACAATGTAACAAAAACACCACACTTAGCTTATGTACACCGCTGCTAAGCTCCACACCGCGGATAACAACAGCAACTGGACTCCAAACACCAGATGTGGCTGCCACCAGAATGCTGCTCCTGCTAGGCTGGTCTCCAGAAAGGAACTGTATAACCAACAGTCAGCTGATGCATCAGGTTACCTTTTAAAGGATGATGGGAGTGGTAACCACCCACATCAGCTAACCCAGCAACAATGCAATTACACCAGATTGCCAGCATGGGAAAACCTGACATTAACCCTCAATGGTCCAAAAAGAAAAAAATTTTAAACTGAGTGGAACCAGAGCTGCCTCAAATCCAAAAATGGATGATGACAGTACCCCCTTTCAATGAGGGACCTCTGGACCCTCAATACCGGACCTCACCAGAAGTCAACACATGGTGAGGATGCCTTGATCCACCAGAGTTCACCTCTGCAGACACCTGACCCTCAGGTTTGTGATGATCGCAGCCCGATGGAAGTGACGATAACGTAGGTGTCACAAATCTCTGGAGCGCTGACCTGTGTAATGAGTTGTGGACGTGCATTACTGGGGGTAACTCCAGCTGGAAAATCCCCGGGCTGAGAATGGCCGACACCCGATATGACCTGATCACCCTAGAACCCCAGGTCCCAGTAGTACCCTTCCACTTGATGCTTTTGGTGGACACCCACATGTATTCATTCACACACACAGGTCCGGACCTGAAAATTTATTTCCACACGCATGTTTTCCACAAGATGGTGAACTCTTTAAGGAACCGACAACAGAGGCGTCCACCTGTGTCACCAAACTCATACCCCCACTATGCACAAAGGGAACCACCACCCTCCTATGACCCCTCCTCCTAAGAGGACTCCGACATTCAGGATTAACTTGTGGTGAGGTTTGAGTCTTGCCCCTACATTAACACTCGATGGTCCAAAAGGAAAAAAGTTTTAAACTGAGTGGAACCAGAGTTGCCGCAAATCCAAAATGGATTGTAACACTGTCCCATCATATGAGATTTCATGAAAGTAAACCCCTGGATTTGCAGTTTTGGGGTATTAAGAAAATAAACCTTGGTCTAAGGAAAGGTAATTTGGATAGACTCTTACTATAAAAGGAAGTGAAATGGATATACAAATTGAAATCCAGGAGCCCCTGTGATTTGAATGAAGGATTCAACTACAGTGCTTTCCTGTAATTTTATCAATATAAGGCCTTTTAAAATTTGCCAATCAAATTACAATTTGATCTATATAAGGCCTTTTAAAAGACAGCATAACTGAAAGAATGATTAAGTATCATATCAATCAAATTGTCATGATGTCTGTATATCCAAATCGCTATGATATCCATATGTGTATATAAAATAATAGATATGCCACTGTCTAAATGCAGACTACAAAATGAATGTTTATTAGTGGGTCTGAATTATGAGTATTGGTTTGAGAATTAAAATGGTAGTAATATATAGACCTGATATACAAATATATTTATGAAACATACAGTATAGCCTTGTCAAAGCTCTCAAGATGAGGAGTCATTTAGCCCATATTTGTCCTAGTTTTAGGCTAATTATAATATAATATACTAGATGGAGGCCCGATGCGAAGGCAGTAATGTCACGATAGAGGCAGGCTTTGCAGCGTTGAGAATCTCTCTCTCCCATGTGCTCGCTCCACTCTCTCTTTCCCCGTGTGCTACCTTCTCCCATCTGTGTTCTCTTCTTTGACCTGTCTACCCCATGTGCTATCCCCCTAGTCCGCTGTCTCTCTCCTTCCTGTGCTGTGTTCTCCCATCATGTGCTGTCCCGTTTGAGCTGTCTCCCCCCTGTGCACTTTTTAGGAGGAGCCATGTTGGCATTGATATTTGCTTTTTAAGGAAGCAAAAGACAATACAGACATTACAGCAGGATAACGCAGAGGATACAATTTGTGAGGTAAAATATTGTTTTAAAACAGTCAGTCAAATATTTTACCTCACAAAATGAATCCTCTGTGATCCCCTGCTGAAATGTCAGTATTGCCTTTTGCTTCCTCCCCTGCCAGGAGATGTGGTATGTATCATACATGGTCAGACACAGACAATTTTTAAAATTAACTTTCGTTCGTGGGAAAACCCCTTTAATGTGACCGGCTTCCCCTGCCTGTAGACACGTCATGCATTTGCCGCCGGGATCAGCCGAATGATTCACTGCGCCTGCGCGAAATTCGCGCAGGCGCAGTAAATCAGACCGCCACCATTTTTGTGCAGACAGATAGCAGCAGTCACATTAAAACTGCGCATGCGCTCCTCCTGTACAAAGAAGGTGGCGGTCAGTGAATCATTCGGCTGAACCCAGCAGTGGCGTGTCCACGACTGTGTTCTGCTGGTGGTACCGTGCAAGAGGCTGCGTACGGCGTACTGTATACAGTGTGTGTGTGTATGGTGCGTGCGGCATATACAGAGTGTGTTTGTGTGTGTGGTGTGTACAGCATATACAGTGTATGTGTGTGGTGCGTACAGTATATAGAGTGTGTGTTTGTGTGTGTGGTGCGTACGGCATATACAGTATGTGTGTGTGTGTGGTGCAATGGTGTTCTGCTGGAGCTACCGCACAAGAGGCTGGTACCACCAGCAGTTTTCATCACTTGGGTGTCCCAATATGGTGGTCAGTGAACTTCTGACGCTAGGAATTCTGGGATCCGGACACATCTGGACGGAACAGGATGTGAAGATATTACAAGGTAAGTATATATTAGATAGATCGCAAAAGACATATCCAAAAAATTTGGTAAAAATATATTTTATTATTAATCATTATTCTCAATAATAAACAGTCTGAGAGGTCATTTTACCATATATGTTCTAAGGCTGTATCTCTATAACAGTTACAAAACCAGTGCTCCAGTTCTTCTTAATAACATCAGATCCTAAGCACCATGACATGTGTATTGTTTGTTTCTGGTCACATTGGTCTAAGTCCATTGACAAGCACATTGAGTTTTTTTCCCAGATTTGGATTAAGACAAAATACCTGCTCACTGGGGCAATACTCATAGTGCGCATGCCCGTTGACGTCAGAGGTGGATATCTATTGGTCAGTATTGCAATGACTGAGGGTCTGTATAAATCTATAGAATGCTGTTTTGTGTACATGCCCCCATCCAAGCCTGATTGGATGGTTAGATAATTCAATAGACGAAGAGGTCCACTATCACAGGTGGTAGCACATACGCAAAGGCGCTCATCCTGATGCGATCTCATTGGCTGACCAGGGATGAATATGGTAATGAGCTGCAGTGATGACCTGTTAACGTTTGATGCCAGATAAGTGCATTGGTTTATCCTTCTCTCCTGGTGGTGACATGGCAAGGAGGGAGGTGCTGTAAGTATGCATGGAGCTATCCAATGATGGATAGCTGAATAAAGATAAAGGTTAAGTGATTGGTTAATGAGCAATGTGATCCTCATTGAGCATTTAATAGAGGATAATCGATTGGCTCATATGAGGGCAATGAGGGTAGAACAAAGGCTTTAAGAGGTCCAACATCCCATTTTGGAACTTATTATAGCTCCAGCTCCCTGAGGAAGCCTGTCAAGGCGAAACTTGTTGGGGTGGCTATGACTGATTTTTAGTCACTTCAGTAATAACATTGATACTTATGTTATGATTCACTGTGGAGCTACTGACTGCAGCCATAGCTAGTCAGTATAAATTACTAGTAATTGATTAAGAGAGCTAGTACAAGATGTAGGAATCTCCAAGTTAGGAGTCTTATTGCAAATAAAATAAATAATTTTAATTTAATTGACTACTTTTGTAAATTGAGATTCAATAAAAGTCATGTTTTAGTACTTCCCTTAACATGGGCTGCCTAATATTTTTTTAGGCACACTACTCGCAAAAAAGACCGCTGCATAGTAGAATTTTTCATATAAGCATACTACTCCTATAGGCACAACAGAAGAGAAAACTTATTTTTTTGGGGCCAAAAATGGCAAAGAGATGGCTGAAGAGTAGAATTGTTTTGTAGGAACACTACTCAAAAAAATACAGCTGCACAATAGAATTATTTTTTAGGCACACAAATGCCCAAGAAGTGGCGGCTGAGTAGAATTATTTTGTAGTTACACTATTCCTATTGAAACAGTGATGAAGTTAAATTTTTTTGTCCTAGAAATGGCAAAGAGAAGGCTGCAGAGCAGAAATATTTTGTAGGCACACTACTCGAAAAAAGACAACTGCAGAGCAGAATTATTTTTTACTCACACAAATGACAAAGACGGCTGCAGAGTAGAATTATTTTTGAGGCACACAAATGCCAAAGAGACGGCTGCAGTGTAGAAAAATGTTGTAGGCATACTACTTCTATAGACACAGCGGTTAAGTAAAATTAATTTTTTGGCCTACAAATGGCAATGGAGAAGAATGCAGAGTAGAATTATTTTTTAGACACACAAATGGCAAATAAATAGCTACAGAGTAGAATTTTTATATAGGCATACTATTCCTAAAAACAAAGAGGTAGAGTAAAATTATTTTTTCGGCTTACAAATGGCGAAGAGACAGCTGCAAAGTAGAATTATTTTGTGGGAATGCTACACGCAAAAAGACAGCTGCAGAATAGAATTATTTTTTAGGCACAGAAATGGCAAAGAGATGGCTGCAGTCGAATTATTTTGTAGGAATACTACTACTATAGACACAGTAGAGTAAAATAATTTTTTTGACCCATAAATGGCAAAGAGATGGCTGCAGAGCAGAATTAATACTCAAGAACACTACTCACAAAAATTGGCTGCAGAGCAGAATTATTTTGTAGGCGCACTACTAATATAAACACATTGGTAGAGTAAAATTATTTGGAGTGGGATTAATGTGTGAACTCTTCACTCCAGCCTGTGGGAGTACTGTGCTAAAAAATCTTTGTGTTTTCTGCAGTCATGTCTGTAAGAGTAGTGTGCTTAAAAAATAATTACTGTATATACTTGTGTATCAGCCAAGTTTTTCATGCATTTTTCATGCATTTTGTTGTGCTGAAAACACTCCCCTTGGCTTATACCCAAGGCATTGTCCCAGAAAGATGGTGGGGGAGGGGAGCGGCGGAGCAGCGGGTCATAGAGACAGGAGCCAGTGGATGCGGCTAAATCAAGTGCCCACTGCTAAAGAGAAATAAATATTCACTGCACTGGTAGTCAATATTAATTTCTTTTATAGCATTATCAGTTACAGCCACAGCCGCCGGCTTCCAGCAGCGGCCGGGCTCTAACGGATGCCCGATCATTAAGATAATGAATATTGACCCCTCTCCACTCTTATAGGCGTGGAGTGAACAGTCATCACCTTAATGAGCAAGGACACATGATCGCTTGGGCGGAAGAGCTGCTGGCTGGAACAAGATGTAGCAAGGGCACGTAGGGAAGGTAAGTAGGTTGTGTTTTTTTATAGGAACCATGCATACAAGGACAGGGATGGGGAGCCATGCACACAAGGATAGTGGATAAGGAGCCATGCATACAAGGACAGGGATAAGGAGCCATGCATACAGGGATAGGGAGCCATGCATACAAGGACGGGGATGGGGAGCCATGCATACAAGGGCAGGGACGGGGAGCCATGCATACAAGGACGAGGAGCCATGCATATGGGGATGGGGAGCCATGCATATAAGGACAGGGATGGGGAGCCATGCATACAAGGACAGGGATGGGGAGCCATGCATACCAGGACAGGGATGAGAGGGCAATGCATACCCAGTTTATACTCGACTCAATAATTTTACCCAGTTTTTCGTGGCAAAATTAGGTGTCTCAGCTTATACTCGGGTTGACATATACACAAGTATATACGGTATACTCAGCGCTGCATTCGTGTCTGTACGAGTAGTGTGCCTAAAAATAATTACACTCTGCAGCTGTGTATGTGCGAGAAGTGGGTCTAAACAATATTTATACTCTGCAGCCGTGTCTGAATGAGTAGTGAGCCTTAAAAATAATTATACTTTCCAGCCATGTCTGTATGAGTAATGGGCCTAAAATATAATTATGCTAAGCAAGACAACATGATCCGCACCACTGCAGCACATATGCTGGATTAATTGAACAAATCCAATCCGCTATATTGGCTGCACCAATCAGACTCCTGGGTTCCCACTCATGAAAAAAGGCAATGCAGTCCATGAAGCAGGTAGAAAAAGAGTGGCACTCACCGTCCTTACAATTTCACTTTATTTCGGCAATTTTAAACATCCAGGTCAGGAGAGTTGTTGGTGGAACAGAGAGCTCTCTGGACTACATGGACTAAAATATAATTATACTCTGCAGCCGTGTATGTGCACGTAGTGAGCCTAAAAATAATTAGACTCTGCAGCTGCATCTGTACGAGTAGTGGGCCTAAAAAATAGTTATACTTTGCACCCATGTCTGTCGGAAAAGTGTGAGTAATTTTTTAAATAAATAATCTGCACCATTCTCTGTAGGGGCAAAGTGCAAAAATAAAAAATGTTTCTACTTTGCAACTATGTTTGTGAGAACACTGTGCCAAAAAGCCTGTGTGTGTACTCTGCATGCGTCTGTGGGAGTAGTCTGAAGAAAACCTCTGTGGGGGTACTATGCTAAGCAGCTTCTGTAGGATTACTCTGCAAAACACCCTTGTTTTTCCTTTTCTTTTGTTTTAATCTAATTTCAAGAGGCCAAAAAACATTGTGAATAGCAAATAGAACAAACTGTGGTGGAGTCTAACAATGGCTGAATATGGCTTGAATACTCTCTATTCAGCAAAAGTTATGGACATGTACTGTGGGATCCTGTTGTGAATTTTCTTTCTGGCCTCCCTCTGGTTATTACTGAAGGTAGTGGAGCTGGTCAGATTGACAGAGGGGTTGCGAGTTCTCTTTCTGGGCTCCCTCTGGTGGTTACTGGAGGTAGTGGAGCTGATCTGATTGACAGAGGCTGGCCACCTGATAATGAGGATGACGATTGGAGATCTGTTATGGGCTCATTTTCTGCTCCACCAGTTGAGAGTTCCCCTTCCATTCTCCCTCTGGTGGTGACAGGAGGTAGTGAGGTTGGTTTAAGTGGTAGTGATCTGCCACCTGGCGAGGAGGATAACGATTGGATCTCTGGAGTATCAGACTGGATATAAGACAGCCGATGCCCTTTCCTGGTGCTGGTGATTCAGTCTGCTTCTCAGGTCTAGGACTCAGCTCTGTTCCAGTCTTCTCAAGATATGTTTGTTTTTTGCTAATGTTCACACTTGCTCTTGTTGGTCTTTTCAGTTTTTTGTGTGGTCAGCCAGCCCGGCTGAGCTGTGCTGAGTTTCCACTCTTATTTGCCAAATTGCCTTTCTTTTGTCCCTTATTAGATTGGTCTCTTTTTGTTCTGTCTCAGAATATTTCAGAGCGCTGATTTAGTGGGAGAAGTCTAGTGACTTCAGGGTTAATTTTGCTATCAGTTGTGTTGGACATTTTGTAGGGTTTTTTGGCAGACTGCAGACAGTGTCTTTCCTTTCCTGTGCTTTCTAGTTAGTTTGGCCCCATCTTTTGCTCAGCCTATTTTCCTGCCTTTGTTTGTGTTTTCATCTTGCTTCACCGTCAATACATGTGGGGGGCTGTCTCTCCTTTGGGGTCTGCTCTGGGGCAGTCAGTTTTACTCTTTTCCTGCTTTAGGCTTATTTAGTTCTCCGGTTGTGACGAGGCGTCTAGGACCACCATAGGAACGCTCCACGACTGCTGCTAGTTGCGTGTTAGGATCAGGGGTCTGCAGTCTGCATAGTTACCAACCTCTTTGGTTTTCTGAGACTTAGCTTGTGTTGTTTTTTATTTCCTCCTCGGCTACCCTTTCATAACAGAATCACCAGCCTTACTGCAGATTCTAGGGTACTCAAAAGCAGGAAAAAAAAAATATGCATTTTTTCCTCTTTTTCTCTGGGGCCGTAGGAGGATTTTTTCCTTAATGGAGATTAAGCAATTGTCTGATCGTGTGGAGCAGCTCGCTGCTGAAGTGCATTGAATTTCCGCCTATCTCGCTCAATCACATGCTGTTGAACCCAAAATCCCTACTCCTGATGTGTTTTCTGGGGATGGGTCTAAATTTTTGAATTTTAAGAATAATTGTAAATTATTTCTTGCCTTGAAGCCTAACTCATCGGGAAGCTCTGCGCAGCAGGTTAAAATTGTCATCTCCTTGCTGCGCGGCGATCCCCAGGATTGGGCATTTTCTCTGACACCTGAAAATCCTATTCTGACTAATGTGGATGCATTTTTTCAGGCCTTGGGGTTGTTGTATGATGAACCTAATTCCGTTGATTAAGCTGAGAGAACCCTGTTGGCATTAAACCAGGGTCAGGATCCTGCAGAGTTATATTGTCTAAAATTCCAAAAGTGGGCTGATCTTACTACATGGAATGATAGTGCATTGGCAGCCCTCTTTCGGAAAGGTTTATCAGAGACCGTGAAAGATGTTTTGGTGGGATTTCCTGTTCCCTCTGGTCTGGATGGCTCTATGGCATTAGCCATTCAGGTTGAATGGCATTTACATGAGCGTAAAAATACACGGGAGGCGCTGCCACCTTTTGAACAAATGTCTGAACCTATGCAATGTGATGAGGTTTTGTCTAGGGCACAACGTCGGTAGTTTAGAATGCGTAATAAGCTGTGCTTTTTCTGTGGAGACGACTCTCATACCATTTCTGTCTGCCCTAAACAAGAGAAACGTTTTGCACACACATTTGCTGTGGGCAGTATACAACCTAAGTTCCTTTTGGCAATTACTCTGATCTGCTCCTTGTCCACATTTTCCACTAAGGCTTTTGTGGATTCAGGAGCAGCTCTGAATCTGATGGATTTGGACTTTGCTAAACATTGTGGTTTGTCCATGACGCCTCTGCAGACGCCTATTCCTTTGAGGGGGGTATTGATGCCACTCCTTTGGCGGAGAATAAACCTCAGTTTTGGACCCAGGTGATAATGCGAGTTGCCCCAGACAACCAGGAAAATTGTGAATTTTTGGTGCTGCATAATTTGCATGATACTATTGTTCTGGGGTTCCCCTGGTTGCAAACTCTTAACCCAGTTTTGGATTGGAAATCTGTGTCTATGGTGAGTTGGGGTTGTCAGTGTGTTCTTAGGGACGCTCCTGTTTTCTCCACCTCTCCTCAGTCTCATGATATTCCTGATTATCTGGCTGATTTCTCTGATGTATTTAGTGAGAGTAAGTCTGCGTCTTTGCCCCCTCATAGGAGTTATGACTGTGCAATTGAGTTGATGCCCGGGTGTAAATTTCCCAAGGGTCGGCTTTTCAACTTATCAGTACCCAAAAAATGATGCTATGCAATCCTATATTAAGGAGTCATTGGAGAAGGGTCATATTAGACCATCCTCATCACCTTTAGGTGCTGTTTTTTTTTGGGAGGCCTAGAAAGATGGTTCATTAAGACCGTGTATTGATTATCGTTCCCTTAACAAGATGACGGTTAAATATCAGTACCCGTTACCTCTGATGTCTGATTTATTCTCCAGAGTTAAGAGTGCCTGCTGGTTTACTAAGCTTGACCTCAGGGGGGCGTATAATCTTATTCGCATCAAGCACGGGGATGAATGGAAGACGGCGTTTAATACTCCGGAGGGACATTTTGAGTACCTGGTGATGCCTTTTGGGCTCTCCAATGCCACTTCTGTCTTCCAGTCCTTTATGAATGATATTTTCCGAGACTTTGTGGATAAGTTTTTGATCATCTATCTGGATGACATTTTGATCTTTTCTAATGATTGGGATTCCCATGTGGAACACGTCCGGACTGTGTTTCAGATTTTGAGGGAGAATTCCCTGTTTGTTAAGGGATCGAAATGTCTCTTTGGTGTACAGAGGATTTCATTTTTGGGATTTATCTTATCTCCATCGACTATTAAAATGGACCTGGCCAAGGTACAGGCCATTTATGATTGGGTTCAGCCTACTTCTTTGAAGGCTCTTCAGAAGTTTTTGGGTTTTGCTAATTTCTATCGTAAATTTATAGGTAATTTTTCTAGTATTGTCAAACCACTGACTGATCTGACCAAGAAGGGAGCTGATGTGCTGAATTGGTCTCCTGAGGCTGTCTCAGCATTTCAGGAGCTTAAGCGGAGGTTTACTTCAGCTCCAGTTTTACGGCAACCTGATGTCTCACTTCCATTTCAAGTGGAGGTATACGCTTCTGAGATTGGTGCAGGAGATGTTTTGTCCCAAAAAGACCCTGTGACTTCTAAGATGAATCCCTGTGCCTTCCTTTCTCGAAAGTTCTCCCCATCTGAACGCAACTATGACGTGGGGAATCGGGAATTGTTGGCCATGAAATGGGCATTTGAGGAGTGGAGACATTGGTTGGAGGGAGCTAGACATCAATTTGTGGTTCTCACCGATCACAAGAATCTGACTTATCTGGAGTCAGCCAAACGCTTGAATCCTAGACAGGCTAGATGGACCTTGTTTTTAATTTTGTGCTTCTGCTTGGGATCATCATCATGCTGAAAGGCCCATCCAAGTTTCATCTTCAATGCCCTTGCTGATGGAAGGAGGTTTGCACTCAAAATCTCATGACACATGGCCTCATTCATTCTTTCATGTACATGGATCAGTCATCCTGATCCCGTTGCAGAGAAACAGCTCCAAAGCATGATGTTGCCACCCCCATGCTTCACAGTAGGTATGGTGTTCTTTGGATGCAACTCAGCATTCTGTCTCCTCCAAACACGATGAGTTTTGTTTCTACCAAACAGTTCTACTTTGGTTTCATCAGACCATATGACATTCTCCCAATACTCTTCTGGATAATCCAAATGCTCTCTATTAAACTTCAGATGGGCCCAGACATGCACTGGCTTAAGCAGGGGGACATGTCTGGCACTGCAGGATCTGAGTCCCTGGCGCTGTAGTGTGTTACTGATGGTAGCCTTTGTTACAGTGGTCCCAGATCTATGCAGGTCATTCACTAGGTCCCACTGTGTGCTGCTGGAATTTTTGCTCACCGTTCTTGTGATCATTTTGACCCTATGGGGTGAGATCTTGCATGGAGCCCCAGATTGAGGGGGATAATCAGTGGTCTTGTATGTCTTCCATTTTTTTATTGTTGCTCCCACAGTTGATTTCATCACACCAAGCTGCTTGCCTATTGCAGATTCAGTCTTCCCAGCATGGCGCATGGCTACAATTTTGTTTCTGGTGTCCTTCGGCAGCTCTTTGGTCTTCACCATAGTGGAGTTAGGAATGTGACTGTTTGTGGTTGTGGATAGGTGTCTTTTATACTGATAACAAGTTTAAACAGGTGCCATTATTACAGGTAATGCGTGGAGGACAGAGGAGCCTCCTGAAGAAGAAGTTACAGGTCTGTGAGAGCCAGAAATCTTGCAAATTTTTAGGTGACCAAATACTTATTTTCCACCATAATTTTTAAAATAAATCTTGCCAAATCAGACAAGGTGATTTTTCTGGATTTGTTTTCTCTTTTTGACTCTCATAGTTGTGGTCTACCTATAATGTCAAATACATGCCTCTCTCATCTTTTTAAGTGGGAGAACTTGCACAATTGATGGCTGACTAAATACTTTTTTTTCTCCACTGTATGCCAGGTCCAGACCTTTGTGTGAATGATTATGTGTGGTTGTCCACCAAAAACATCAAGTTGAAAGCTACTTCCTGGAAACTGGGCCCCAGGTTCATTGGTCCATATTAGTTGTTTTTTGTCATTAATCCTGTGGCTTTTCAACTTGAATTACCACAAGCACTTAAGATTCACAATGTCTTTCACAGATCATTGCTTAAAAAGTATATTGCGTCATCTGATCAATCACCCTTCCTGCCGCCTGTAGTCATGGTGGACAGTAATTTAGATATTCAGGTGGCTAGATTTGTTGATTCTCGTTTTGTCCATTGTTCCCTACAGTGCCTGGTGCATTGGAAAGGGTATGGTCTGGTGGAGAGAACGTGAGAGCCGGCGTCTGAAGTTAATGCTGGTAGATTGGGTCGCTCTTTTCATGTAGCTCATCCGGACAAACCAACCAGGTCCTGAGCGCTCGGAGGCCCCTCATAGAAGGGGTGGTACTGTCATAAGCGAGCCACACCCTGCTGAGACTTGTAGTGCACCTGGCATCGGAAGATCACAGAGATTAGCTGATCACAGGTCCTACTTGGAGCCTATGTGACTATTCACATGAGTGGTGCAGATTTTCTATTTATTTTGGTAAGGAAGGGGTTAAGAACTCTTGGTTTTAATCTCAAATTCCTTTTGGCTTTGGCCTCAGCTGCTGCTTATTGATACACTCCCCTTCACTGTCTAAACTCACTTCTGGCTTCCTCCCATGCCAGTAATAGGTTTATCTATCATGTGCCTTACTTACTTGGAGTAGCTGTAGTGTTCCTGGAGAAGCAGTAGAGTTCTTGGAGAAGTTGTTTGTCTTTCTTTTGTTTACTGTGGATTTTAACTTTTTGTGTGTTTCCCCGGGCTGTCTCTTTCCCTGTATTGCCTTATTTTAGTAGTAAGACCTGGGTTAACCAGGGCTTAGGCATGGGATGGGGGGAAGAACATTTCAAAGATGAAAGGGAGTGCTGGTGTCAGCATAAGGGGAGTGTTGAGGGGTCACCATGTTCTCCCTACTGTCAGGGCTCCCCTTTACCAGCTCCCTAACCCCCTCCCTTTGCGTCACATGCCCGGCATCTCACTGACTTGGTGTGACATCTACTACCTGTTCCCTGATACATGGCAGCTCTCCTACCTGCTTCCTCATTTATTGGAGCTATGGCCACTCTCCTACCTACTTCTTCATATATAAGATCTATGGCCACTCTCCTACCTACTCCCTCATATATAGAAGCTATGGCCGCTCTCTTACGTGCTTCATCATATACAGTAGAGTAGCTGTCATGGTCCAGTCTGGAGTTTATTTTCTGCTGTCTTCACTCTGGACTGGTCATGCGGGAGTTAATCTCCTCAGCCTCGTTCTGGAGCTAGCTGGGCTATTTCAGTCTTTCACAGCCTGCTGACCAGTGTTAGTGATAGCTCAAGCTTCCAGTTTAGAGCCTCTGACCCTTGTACCTTGGTGGTCCTCCTGCCTTTGACTGATATTCACGTGTATGACCCGGACTGATTTCTGACCCCGTCTCTTGGTATTCGTCTCTGCTGTTACGTTCCTTCTCTGGCATCTGACTCCATGGCTTGTACCCCGACCACGGATTTCGTCTCACGATTTGGACCCCATGCTCATGTTCTGGCTTTCTGACTCTCGACTTGGTATTTTGCCTATGTGTATTGCTGCTCCTTCTGGTACGTCTGCTCCTGCTAGTTTCTGACTCGGTTCGTCTGACTATTCTCTCTCGTTACCTGTGGCACCTGTGCTGTTGCTCAGGGTTGCTGCTCTTAGTGTGTAACCTCTCTTCCCTCACCAGTTCCCCCTGGTGGAGGTTTCACTACATTATCACTAACCAATACATTTAAATGGGATTTTGCACTTTTTTTCTTTGGTCATGGATCTGCTGCATAACTTGGCAGATCAAGTATCCAGTTTGTCGCAGATGGCGCAGGACTTTTCTGTGAATCATCAGTCCCTTGTCATGCCTCATACCCACTTACAGAAAGAACTGACTGAGGCTATTAAGACCATGCAGGGAAACACCTCTCATATTGTTTGTCCACCAGGTGACTCTGTAGATGTTATTTTCCACTCTCCTGAACCCTCAGTTAAACTTCCTGACGAAAAAGATAAATTTCACATATTCAAGGAGAATGGTAAATTGTGGTTTTCTCTTAGACCCCGATCGTCTGGGGATGAGACTCAGCGGGTGGGGATTGTTATCTCCTTACTTAGGGAGGGTCCCCAATCCTGGGCTTTTTCATTGCCCCTTACTGCCCCTGAATGGATGTCGGTAGATAGGTTCTTTGAGGCCCTGGGACTTATCTATGATGAACCGGACCGTGTTAGGGTGGCAGAGGACACTATTTTGGGTCTGGGGCAAGGGAAGCACTCAGCCAAAGGGTACAGTTCCGAATTCCGTCGATGGTCCATTGAGGTGTCCTGGGACGACTCCGCACTGAGATGTCTGTTCAGGAAGGGACTGTCAGATTGCTTGAAGGACGCTCTGGCTCTCCATCCACCTCCCAGCTCATTGGAGGAGGCTATGACTCAGGATATCCGTATGGATCGGAGACTGCGGGAGAGAGGTGTTACTCAGCGAGGGTTTCCATTTTTCCCTGCTAACCCTGATGTTTTGCTTCCATCTGAACCTATGGAGGTGGGAGCCACCAACCCCCAGGAGAAAGAGAGGAAACGGCGACGTGATGGAAAATTGTGTTTTTACTGCGGAGATCCCAGACATTGGAAAAAAGACTGCCCCTCCTGTCCTCCGACTAACAAGCGGTGGAGTCTGGGTGATAATCGTGGAGGTCACCCAGACTCTCAGGTACCTTTTTCTTCTTTTTCAAAGATACTGCTAAAGGTGGAACTTGGTGTCGAGAACGGCTTTTTCCATACTTCGGCTTTTGTAGACTGTGGGTCATCCCTGAACCTGATTGACTCTAAGCTGGTGGCTCGCTGTAGATTAGGGACACTTAGGTTGGGGACTCCCTTAAAAATTGTGGCTATTGACTCTACACCTCTCACTAAGGATGGTCTCCATTTCATTTCTAAAGAATTCACCCTCAGGGTGGGGGCCCTACACCAGGAGCGCATGTCATGCTTTGTTTTGGATAACCTCCCTGCTGGCCTGGTGTTAGGGTTTCCCTGGTTGCAATGGCATAACCCGGTTATTGACTGGGGGTCCCGGGATATTGTTAAATGGGGACCTGGTTGTTCTGAAAATTGTCTTGCTACTGTGTCTATGTCATCCGTCAGTTTGGAGGGTATTCCGGAGTACCTGAAGGATTTTGAGGATGTAATCTCCGAAAAGGAGGCTGAGGTTCTACCACCACACCGCCCATTCAATTGTGCCGTGGATCTTGTTCCTGTTGCCAAATTGCCCAAAGCCCGGCTGTACAATCTCTCCGGCCCTGAGCGGGCTGCTATGAAGGAGTATATCTCTGAGAGCCTCCGTAAAGGGCATATATGGCCATCTGTCTCTCCCGTGGCAGCAGGGTTCTTTTTTGTGGAAAAAAAAAATGGTGGTTTACGCCCATGCCTCGATTTTCGAGAACTGAGTAAAATAACCATAAGAAACGCTTACCCTCTCCCACTGATACCTGATTTGTACAATCAATTGTCAGGGGCCAGGTGGTTCTCTAAGTTGGACCTCAGGGGAGCATACAATCTCATCCGTATGTGGGAGGGGGATGAATGGAAAACTGCGTTTCTCACCTCTGAGGGTCTGTTTGAAAATTTGGTTATGCACTTTGGTTTGACTACCGCACCAGCAGTATTCCAGAATTTCATTAACCATGTTTTTTCTGATTTTATTGGACGCTTTGTAGTTGTTTATCTTGATGATATGCTCATATATTCTTCTGATAGACAAAGTCATATGGGTCATCTTCATGCGGTTCTCCAGAGGCTCAGGGAGAACTCACTCTTTGCCGAATTGGAGAAATGTTAATTTTATACTCAAGAATTGTCTTTTCTAGGGGTCATCCTGTCTGCTGAGGGGTTTCGTATGGACCCTAGGAAGGTACAGGCCATTGTGGATTGGGTGCAACCCAGAGATCTCAAGGGTCTTCAGTAGAGTTGAGCGACTTTTGTTTTTTTAGGGTCGAGTTTCGTTTCGTGAAACCCGACTTTTCCAAAAGTCGGGTCGAGCAAGATCGTCCGATTATAGGGAAAAGTCGGGGTCGTCCCGAAACACGAAACCCAATGTAAGTCAATGGGGAATAAAAGTCGGCAGTGAGAGGAGGACAGGAAACACACCTACAGTGCCCATTTGAATGCCAAAAGCATCAATTCTTCTTACTTAAGCTTGTCAACCTTAATTAACTTCATAATACAAGTTACGCACTGAAAAATGGGGGTTATTTGGCTAAAGTTGTGGGGGGGGAGGGCTGGCTGCAGGTTTTCATGTGCCCTGGGTGAAAGAGCGCCCCTTTAACACATACCACAACTCATCATGCTCCGATACGGCAGAGAAATAGCGGTATAGTACAATGAAAAATACCTCACTTTTTACATCTCATGACGAGGCCCATCTATTTCTCCATACAGAATCATTGGTCCCATATAATGTTTGAAACAGTATATGATGAGCTCCACATAATGCTACAGTATATGTTGGTCCCCATGGATGAAGCTCCACTGTCTTATGGGCCCAAATAATGCTCCAAACATAATGGGCCCCATTTCTAATGCTCTAGTGTATAATGGGCCCTGTAAATGTGTCACGGGGGCTTAGTTCAACTAAGGCTGAAATACCCGGGGCCCCTGTGGTGTCCCTTTACTAGGGGAAACCCTGTCGGACCCTCAACCCAGGGTTTTTGCTGAAGGTGCAAATGCCTGAGCCTCCGACCTTTCCTTATCTCCTGCTCAGCCCTGCACTTAACCCTCCACCCTCCACCCAGTGAGAAGTCACCACCAAAGCTCCCACACAAATAATGACAGACAGGGAGAACTTAAACTGCACTGCGCCGCACACACACAGGAATAAACAGTAATGTGAACAGGGCACAACTAAACACAAATATGGGAAGGAGAAAGGATAACGACGGATCATACGACACCAGATATGAATCTCTCTCTCTTGAACACCTCCACTCCAGACCGGAACCACTTGGTATGAAACACAAGCTATAATCGGCGACGCCCATATGCCAGTATGACTATTTAAAGACCGTGGGCGTGACTAACCATCCAACCTGGTCTCCAGCAGGATTAACCCCCGAGAGCCTGAAGATCAGGCCGGCGCCACTGAGGCTATAGTGGCTGGAGGTGGAACTACCTCTGCCTGCCGGATGCTGTGGTGTGAACAGCGTCTGACATGACAGTACCCCGTCTTCTACGAGGGACCCCAGGGCCCTCAAGACTCATAGGACCCGGCTTGTCCGGATGACGACGGTGAAAAGAACTGACCAGCCGATCCGCATGTATGTCTGAGGCTGGAACCCAAGACCTCTCCTCTGGACCATACCCCCGCCAGTGCACCAAATACTGAAGAGTACGGCGTACTACTCGAGAGTCCACTACCTTGGCGACCTCGAACTCTAACTCGCCATCCACCATGACTGGAGGTGGCATCGGCGTCGTGTCCACCAAGCCTACCACCTTTTTCAATAAAGCCCTGTGAAACACGTTGTGTATCCTGTACACCGCGGGAAGTTCCAACCGATAAGCTACTGGGTTAATGATGGCAGAAATCCTAAAAGGCCCAATAAACCTTGGACCCAGTTTTAAAGAAGGGATTTTGAGTTTTATGTTCTTAGTAGCTAACCACACCCATTCACCCACACACAGGTCCGGACCTGGCACGCGTCTACTGTCAGCCACCCGTTTGTACCTGGCACTCATGCTCAACAAACGCTGTTTCACCCGCCTCCAGACTGATGACAATTGGGCTCCTAGCTGATCCTCCTCCGGGACACCCCCGGAGTCACCCTGACGTAAGGTACAAAACTGAGGATGTTGACCGTACACACAAAAGAATGGAGACTCTCCTGATGACTCTTGGCGGTGATTATTTAATGCGAATTCGGCCAGAGGAAGGAAAGTAGACCACTCCTCCTGGTTGTCGGACACAAAGCATCGTAAATACTGTTCTAGATTTTGGTTCATGCGCTCAGTTTGTCCATTAGACTGTGGATGAAACGCCGATGAATGTGACAACTTGATCCCCAACCTTGAGCAAAAAGCTTTCCAAAACCTCGCCACAAATTGCGTACCCCTATCAGATACTATGTCAGACGGTACTCCGTGGAGTCTGACCACCTCCTTCACAAATACCTGAGCCAACGTCTTAGCATTGGGCAAAGAGGACAACGCCACAAAATGCGCCATCTTTGAAAAACGGTCAACCACCACCAGGATGACCGTGTTCCCTGCCGAGGCTGGCAAGTCAGTGATAAAATCCATGGAGATTTCTGTCCATGGCCTATTGGGTACCCCCAGAGGCTGTAGCGTGCCAGCAGGACGGGTTCGGGGTGACTTATCCCTAGCGCACGTGATGCAAGCTGCCACGTACGAGACCACGTCCTGCCGGATTTTGGGCCACCAGAAACGACGCGATACCAGCTCTAAGGTGCCCTTCACCCCTGGGTGACCAGCCAGTACCGAATCGTGGTGTTCCTTCAACACCTTAGGCCGAAGATGCAGGGGTACAAATGATTTGTTGGCGGGAAGTCCTGGTGGTACCTCCTCTTGGGCCTCGGCAATCTCCGCCTCTACCTCAGTCGTGAGAGCCGAGACCACTACCCCTTTCTGGAGGATGGGTACCGGCTCTTCCCGAGGTTCTCCCCCCGGAAAACACCTAGACAAAGCATCCGCCTTGGTGTTTTTAGCCCCGGGACGGTACGTCACAAGAAAATTGAAACGAGTAAAAAACAATGCCCAGCGAGCCTGCCTAGGAGACAGACGCTTGGCCGACTCCAGGTAGAGCAGATTCTTATGGTCGGTGATAACTGTGACCTGGTGAGCCGCCCCCTCCAAGAAGTGTCGCCATTCCTCAAAAGCCAGTTTGATGGCCAACAACTCCCTGTTGCCGATATCATAATTCCGTTCGGCCGGCGACAACTTCTTGGAGAAGTAGGCGCATGGATGCATCTCGCTCAAGGACGAGCCTTGAGACAGTACTGCCCCCACTCCCACCTCCGACGCATCAACCTCTACCACAAAAGGTTTAGACACGTCTGGTTGCACCAGAATGGGGGCTGAAGCAAAACTATTCTTCAGACGCTCAAATGCACGTATAGCCACCTCAGGCCAGTTCGCCAGATCGGCACCCTTTTTTGTCATGTCCGTGAGCGGTTTGGCGACAGTCGAAAAGTGTTTTATAAATTTCCTATAATAATTCGCAAACCCAAGGAACCGCTGGAGTGCTTTCAGACTCTCCGGCCTCTCCCATTGCAACACCGCTTGCACCTTAGCGGTGTCCATTTTAAAACCAGCTGCGGACACAATATATCCCAAAAAGGGCAACTCCTGGACAAAAAATAAACATTTTTCCAGCTTAGCATAGAGCTTATTCTCACGGAGCAGCTGTAACACCTGCCTGACATGCTCTAAATGAGTGTCCCGATCGCTAGAATAAATGAGGATATCATCCAGGTATACAATCACAAATCTCCCCAGGACATGAGCAAAGACATCATTAATAAAATGTTGGAAAACGGCAGGCGCGGTGGTCAACCCAAACGGCATAACCAGACTCTCAAAATGACCCTCAGGAGTGTTAAACGCCGTCTTCCACTCATCCCCCTGACGGACCCTTATGAGGTTATACGCCCCCCTGAGGTCCAGCTTGGAAAACCATTTTGCCCCCGCTACCTGGTTGAACAAATCCGGGATCAACGGCATTGGGTAGGGATCACGGATAGTAATCTGGTTTAACTCTCGGAAATCCAGACACGGGCGTAACCCCCCATCTTTCTTCTTAATGAAGAAAAACCCCACGGCTACAGGCGAGGATGAAGGCCGGATGTGACCTTTGCTCAGACTCTCCGCGATGTAGTCTTTCAGAGCTTGTCTCTCAGGACCAGAAATATTAAACATCCTGGCCTTAGGTAATTTGGCCCCGGGTTTTAACCTAATAGCACAGTCATAGGCTCTATGTGGAGGCAGTTCTGAGCAACCCTTCTCAGAGAAAACATCCGCGAAATCCTGCAAAGCCTCCGGCAGGCTGGGCGTCACGGCGGACACACATGTGGCCAAGCAATTGTCTTGGCAGAAACCACTCCATTGTACTATGTCCTGAGTTTTCCAATCAATTACCGGGTTGTGCCTGGACAGCCATGGAAAACCCAGGACCATTTGAGCTGGGAGATTACGGAGGACCCTACATGTAACCGACTCAGAATGTAGGACCCCAATGTGGAGTTTCACCTCTGCCACAAACTCAGTAATCTCCCCTTGAGGGAGGGGAACAGCATTAATGGTCACCACCTGTATGGGGTGAGGAAGTTTTTCAATCTTAAACCCGGCGGTGTGTGCAAACTCCTCATCTATGAGATTGGTGGCGGAACCGCTATCCACAAACACTGATATAGGTAGCTCTCTGCCAGCGATAATAACCTTGGCAGGGAGCATACATTGAGATACCATCATGGAGGATATGCATACGCTCAGTTGGGTCTCCTCCATACCCTCTGAGCTTAACAGTTTTCCGCCGGTGTGACCCTCTTAGGTAGTACCGGGCAAACGTTAACATAATGACCTCCTTTACCACAGTAGAAACATGCTCCGGACTTCCGGACTCCCGAAGCGCGAGGCTGAACCTGTGCCACACCAGCAATCTGCATAGGTTCAGGGGACTCATCTACTTCAACCACACCTGCACCTCTGTTTTCCCCCAGAGGTAGCATCTCCTGTGCCCCCTGACGAAAACGGCGATCAATACGTATCACCAAACTCATGGCAGACTCCAATGATGCCGGAGTCTCATACATCAGGAGGGCTTGTTTCACCCTCCCTGATACCCCATGAATAAACTGGCTCCGCAGTGCTGGGTCATTCCACTGTGTGTCTACAGCCCAGCGGCGAAATTCCGAACAATAGTCTTCTGCCAAGAGCTCCCCCTGGCGGAGGGCGCGGATTTTAGATTCCGCTAGAGCCAGTCGGTCAGGGTCATCGTAAATGAGCCCGAGGGCAGAAAAAACATTATCGACCGAATGAAATGTAGCAGAGTCAGGTGGTAAGGAAAATGCCCATGCTTGGGGGTCACCACTCAGTAATGACAACACCAGCCCTACTCGCTGGGCCTCATTACCTGAGGATATTGGCCGCATGCGGAAGTATAATTTGCAGGCCTCCCGAAATACGACCTATTTGCTGCGAACGCCTGAAAATCGTTCTGGCAGCGGAAACTTCGGCTCTGCACCGATACCTGCAGATGCCGTTTGCACCTTTGCTACTATCAGGCCCTGCTGCTGAACTGCCCCATTCAACTCGGAGACCTGTATGGACAGCGCCGCCAACTGGCGGGTTATGGAATCTAATGGATCCATGGACTCTTGAAAAAATGTGGGCCGATTATAATGTCACGGGGGCTTAGTTCAACTAAGGCTGAAATACCCGGGGCCCCTGTGGTGTCCCTTTACTAGGGGAAACCCTGTCTGACCCTCAACCCAGGGTTTTTGCTGAAGGTGCAAATGCCTGAGCCTCCGACCTTTCCTTATCTCCTGCTCAGCCCTGCACTTAACCCTCCACCCTCCACCCAGTGAGAAGTCACCACCAAAGCTCCCACACAAATAATGACAGACAGGGAGAACTTAAACTGCACTGCGCCGCACACACACAGGAATAAACAGTAATGTGAACAGGGCACAACTAAACACAAATATGGGAAGGAGAAAGGATAACGACGGATCATACGACACCAGATATGAATCTCTCTCTCTTGAACACCTCCACTCCAGACCGGAACCACTTGGTATGAAACACAAGCTATAATCGGCGACGCCCATATGCCAGTATGACTATTTAAAGACCGTGGGCGTGACTAACCATCCAACCTGGTCTCCAGCAGGATTAACCCCCGAGAGCCTGAAGATCAGGCCGGCGCCACTGAGGCTATAGTGGCTGGAGGTGGAACTACCTCTGCCTGCCGGATGCTGTGGTGTGAACAGCGTCCGACATGACAAAATGCTGCTCCAGTGTCTGATGTCCACCTTTGGAATGTTCCAGTGTATGGTGGGCCCCATCTATCATTCTCCAGAGTATAGTGCTCCCCAAAAATTGCTGTCCCAACATTGAAAACAATCAAATAAGTCTCCTCGCTAGGGAATCCCTGTACTTGTCTGGACTCCTCGTCGTCCCCATCTTCCATCTCACGGCACAGTATTTCAACTTTGCAAGTGCTGTGATCCTGAGCAAGCAGGGGGGGCCCACTCGTTGGCGACGGCACTGGCACAGGGCCCCTGATAGTACGGTGGTGTGTCTGATGGCGGGTGGGCCGAACCTGCACTTTCATCTGCAGCTTCCTCTTTGTCACCGTGTAAGATGGAACTGTATATGGGAAGGGTAACCTGAGTTTCATCAGGGTCAGATTCAGGTCGTGTAGCGTGCGAGGGGAATGTAGTGGTCTGAGTCAATGTACCAGCAGATTCATCGAGCAGTGGCTGGGCATCAGTGCACTTGTGTCGCCCCCAGGAGTACGGTCGCCACAGTGGCATTACCTTCTTCCTAGGGAGTGTGATGTCATGCTTGGGAGCAGCGAACGATCTCTCTAGCAGGTTAACTGATTGGGCGGCGTTATTCCCACGAGTCATGACCCTCCAAACAGCGTTCATGAAGGCAAAGTGTTTGTTTTACATGGGCAGTATGGTTGCAAAGCTGAACCTTAAAGGAATGTCCAGAAGGACACCACCAGGAGTGGAGCCTACGGTTAAATTCGACTCCACCTGGGAAACCTCAACCATGCCAGCTACAGAACAGATGCACACATTGCAAGCTTAATTCCGTTAACGAACGAGACTCCGTCATGCCCCGCGGTCCGAGTCCAGCTTACTAGAGGGACACGTGAGGCTCTGGCACATGAGATTGGCCAATAACTGGTGTGTCATGCCCTTACATGTCCGTGGCTGCATGTGCGCTACACTGAAAAGGCCAGCGTTTGTCGCTTACAGGTGCAGATAACCCGCTGAACAACGTTAGTGATGGGGATCACTGATTACAATTATTACCCGCGAACAATGATTTCCCAGTAAGTGCAGGTCAACCGCAGTTCCGGAATTAGGCCTAACCGTCATTCCTGAAAAAATGAAAAACTTACGTGTGCAAACCACAGGTGCTGTAGCTTGCTTAACAGCTCGCCAGCCGTTCTCACGCCCAGTATGGATTACACGTGACTGCACAAAGGTGAGAAAGGGTACCGTATCCCCAGATAACATGTATGGATAGCGTACACATTCAAAATATATTTCTATACATCAGGAGGCAGGCTCAGACGGTGTTAGGCCCAGTATGGATTGCACGTGATTGCACAAAGGTTAGAAAGGGTACCGTATCCCAAGATAACATGTATGGATAGCGTACACATTCAAAATATATGTCTATACATCAGGAGGCAGGCTCAGACGGTGTTAGGCCCAGTATGGATTGCACGTGATTGCACAAAGGTTAGAAAGGGTACCGTTTCCCCGGATAACATGTATGGATAGCGTACACATTCAAAATATATGTCTATACATCAGGAGGCAGGCTCAGACGGTGTTAGGCCCAGTATGGATTGCACGTGATTGCACAAAGGTTAGAAAGGGTACCATATCCCCAGATAACATGTATGGATAGCGTACACATTCAAAATATATGTCTATACATCAGGAGGCAGGCTCAGACGGTGTTAGGCCCAGTATGGATTGCACGTGATTGCACAAAGGTTAGAAAGGGTACCGTTTCCCCGGATAACATGTATGGATAGCGTACACATTCAAAATATATGTCTATACATCATGAGGCAGGCTCAGACGGTGTTAGGCTCAGTATGGATTGCACGTGATTGCACAAAGGTTAGATAGGGTACCGTATCCCCAGATAACATGTATGGATAGCGTACACATTCAAAATATATGTCTATACATCAGGAGGCAGGCTCAGATGGTGTTAGGCCCAGTATGGATTGCACGTGATTGCACAAAGGTTAGAAAGGGTACCGTATCCCCAGATAACATGTATGGATAGTGTACACATTCAAAATATATGTCTATACATCAGGAGGCAGGCTCAGACGGTGTTAGGCCCAGTATGGATTGCACGTGATTGCACAAAGGTTAGAAAGGGTACCGTATCCCCAGATAACATGTATGGATAGCGTACACATTCAAAATATATGTCTATACATCAGGAGGCAGGCTCAGACGGTGTTAGGCCCAGTATGGATTGCACGTGATTGCACAAAGGTTAGAAAGGGTACCGTATCCCCGGATAACATGTATGGATAGCGTACACATTCAAAATATATGTCTATACATCAGGAGGCAGGCTCAGACGGTGTTAGGCCCAGTATGGATTGCACGTGATTGCACAAAGGTTAGAAAGGGTACCGTATCCCCAGATAACATGTATGGATAGCGTACACATTCAAAATATATGTCTATACATCAGGAGGCAGGCTCAGACGGTGTCAGGCACAGTATGGATTTGACGGCCCAGACTACACAGCGGAGGAGCAGGGAGAGGTAAAGATTGCAAATGATGGGGCCCTGCCCAAGCAAGGGGGGCCCACTCGTGGGCGTCGGTACTGGCACTGGGCCCCTCATAGTACGGCGGTGTGTCTGACGGCGGGTGTGCACCACCACCGTCAGAGACACTTGATTTCACTATGAAGGACCCTGTGCCAGTGCCCGCGCCCAAGAGTCGGCCTACCCACCTGTCCAGGGCAACGGCACTCGCACGGTGTCGTGCGCTAGGTGGTGACCCCGGCCATGGGGGGGGGAGGCAGCACAGTTAGGGAGTTTTAGAAAGTGGCATATGTTGATGTTGGACATTCAGCTGATGCAAAAGGTGAAATAGGTCAAGTCCCAGGAAGAGGTGGACCAAAGCAAGTCATTTTTCTGTCACCCTATGTGTCATCAGGGGAAGGTGGGACAAAATCCTTGGAAACCCATGCGTGGTTCATTTTAATGAAGGTTAGATCATCCACATTTTTGGTTGACAGACGGGTCCTTTTTTCTGTCAGGATTGATCCAGCTGCACTGAAGACTCTTTCCGATAGCACACTTGCAGCTGGGCAAGCGAGCTCCTGTAAGGCATATTGTGCCAATTCAGGCCAGGTGTCCAGTTTAGCGGCCCAATAGTCAAAGGGGAATGACCTGTGTGGGAGAACATTGATATGGGAGGAAAAGTAGTTTGTAACCATAGTTGACAACTGCTGTCTCCTGTCACTTTCCATCGATGCAGTATTACCAGTTGTGTGAGCGGTACTTGAAAAATCAGTCCACAACATTGTCATGAAACCCCTGTCTCCAACGCCACTTCTGCTGTGTGCACCACGAACACCTCTGCCAAGCTGCCCCCGGCCCGTACGGCTCGTGTGAGAACCATCACCGCTGCTGTGTGCTGGGAATGCCTCAAGCAACCGATTTACCAGAGTTGCTTGTTTATTAGCCAATATTAGGTCAAGGTTCTCCTGTGGCATGATGTTTTGTAATTTGCCTTTATAGCGTGGATCCAGGATGCTGGCCAACCAGTAGTCGTCATCGTTCATCATTTTGGCAATGCGTGGGTCCCTTTTTAGGATCTGCAAGGCATAATCTGACATGTGGGCCAATGTTCCCGGTGTCAATGATGCACTGCGAGTGCTGGTTGGAGGAGCACTTTCTGGCAAATCCACATCCCTCCAGTCACGCACAAACCCTGTACCAGACCTTGCCACGCCAACATTTTCACTTGCCCCACGAGATGCATCCTCCTCCCCTAAGTAATCATCCCCATCATCCTCCTCCTCCTCCTCTTCTTCCTCCACCTCGTCCAGGAGAGGTCACTGAGCAGACAATGGCTGAATGTCATCAAGGATTCCCTCCTCCTCTTCCTCCTCATCAACATTGGCTGCAGACGCCTGCTCCTTAAGGTGCGTCAAAGTTTGCATGAGCAGACGCATAAGTGGGATGCTCATGCTTAGGATGGCGTCGTCTGCGCTTACCAGCCGTGTGCATTCCTCAAAACACTGAAGGACTTTACATAGGTCTTTCAGCTTCGACCACTGCACACCTGTCAACTCCATGTCTGCTCTCAAAGTGCCTGGCCGTGTATCCTCCCACAAATGCATTATGGCCTGCCTCTGCTCGCACAGCCGCTCCACCATGTGCAGGGTGGAGTTCCACCTTGTTGCAATGTCGATAATGAGGCGGTGGTTGGGAAGGTGGAGCAATCGCTGCAGCTTCTGCATACGAACGGAGTGTACAGGCGACCGGCGGATGTGCACGCACAGTCTTCGCACCTTCTGGAGCAGGGCTGTTAACTCTGGATAATTTTTGAGGAAGCACTGCACCACCAGGTTCAAGGTGTGAGCCAAGCAAGGTATATGGCTGAGTTTTGAAAGGGCTATGGCTGCCACAAAATTACGGCCGTTATCACTAACTACCTTGCCTGCCTCAAGATGTACACTGCCCAGCCATGACTCAGTTTGTCGCTTCAAGTACTCGGCCAGCACCTCGGCGGTGTGTCTGTTGCCCAAACACATCATCTGCAACACAGCCTGCTGACGCTTTCCACTAGCTGCTCGATAGGGGGACACATCGTGTGCAACAGTGGCAGCTGCAGATGGAGTGCTCATACGACTGCGCTCTGTGGACGAGCTTTCGCTTCTGGAGGAGGAGGAGGAGGAGGGTCGAACGCCTACAGCCAACTGTTTCCTATACCGTGGGCTAGGCAGCACTGTCCCACCACCGCTGTCCCCTGTGGACCCTGCATCCACCACATTAACCCAGTGCGCAGTGATGGACACGTAACGGCCCTGGCCATGCCGACTGGACCATGCATCAGTTGTGAGGTGCACCTTTCCGCTCACTGACTGCTTGAGTGCATGGACAATGCGGTCTTTCACATGATGGTGGAGGGCTGGGATGGCTTTGCGAGAGAAGAAGTGGCGACTGGGTAGGTCATAGCGTGGTACTGCATAGGCCATGAGTTCGCGGAAAGCTGTGCTTTCCACCAACCGAAAGGGCATCATCTCAAACGAGATTAGTTTGGCAATGTGGGCATTTAAACCCAGTGTACGCGGATGAGAGACTGAGTACTTTCTTGACCTACTCATAGTGTCTGGGAGGGTGAGCTGGACTTGAGAGCTGCATATGGTGGAAGTAGCGGTGGACAGGGCGGACTGAGAGAGGGTTGATGATGGTGATGGAGTTGGTGTTCTTTCTGATGGCCTAGAATCAGTCTTTCGTTGATATAACAGTGGGATTCCCTGACTGCTGTGGCCTTGCAACGACACCTCAACATTTGCTGCTGTGCTAACCGGTGGGCTTACAGTGGGGGAAACAATGTAGCGTTGCTGACTACCTTCGTTGTGATCAGTTGCACATGTGGCACTTGAGGTTTGGTGTTGTGTCCACGCTTGCAAGTGCATGCTGGTTAAATGTCTAAGCATGCAACTGGTATTCAGATTTTTCCCTCGGCTAAAGGTCTTTGCGCACTTCTTACAGATAACCTTGGCCTGATCATGAGGATTTTGGTCAATAAAGTGCCACACTGCACTCTTCCTACTTTGGCAGACATTTTGCGGCCTAGCACGCTGTGATCTTTTGACCCTCTGGACAAGCTGTCCAGCAACTCTTTTGCTGTTTGGAACCTGTCTTTGGAGTGCTCTGGGCCTGCCAGATAACAGCTGTTGCGATGTCGATGTCTGCTGTGGATGCTCCTCATCTGAGCTATTGGAAGCAGCACCCTCTTCCCCCAATGGATGCCAATCTGGGTCAACAACTGGGTCATCCATCACATCCTCTTCTATGTCATGTGCACCTTCCTCTGTGTCACCGTGTATGATGGTATAGTGTGCGGGAAGGGGCACCTGAGTCTCATCAGGGTCAGAATCTGGCTCTGTACACTGCGAGGACAATGTAGTGCTCTGAGTGAATGTACCAGCAGAATCATCCATCAGCGGCTGTGCATCAGTGCACTGCATGTCAGATTCATCTTGGCCTGGGTAATTCACCATTTGACTTGATAATCCAGGCATGGTATGTGAAAACAGCTCCATGGAGTAATCAGTAGTATGGCCTGTGTCATCCTTCAATCTTGGTTGGGGTGAAGGACACAAGGAAAGGTGTGGTTCATGAACATGAGCCTCCAATGACAACTCAGTGCTTTTACTTTTTACAACTGAAGAAGAGGAGGCGATAGAGCTGGAGGCTGAGTCAGCAATGTAAGACAAAACTTTTTCCTGATGCTCTGGCTTTAAAAGCGGTTTGCCAACTCCTAGAAAACTAAGCGTTCGAGGCCTTATGTAGCCAGACGATGACGCAGGCTCAACACCTCCTGCATTCGGTCCTATTTTGCTCTTGCCACTACCATCAGATCCACCACCAACACCATCATTACCAGCTGCCAACCCCCGCCCAATTCCACGGCCTCTTCCACCAGCCTTCCTCATTTTTGGTAGAAATGTAGGCAAAATCCAACAAACTATATAGTAATGTAAAACAAGGTACAAGGTGTCTATAGGACAGGGGAGATTTTGAATTTCTGCAGACACTTGTGGACACTGGACACTTTTGGATTGTGTGAGGCCCACTGATATCTGAGCGCTATGTGACAGGCTCGATGGCACAGCTGTGACAAAAGTGACGAGAGTATAAGGGAGATTTTGAATTTCTGCAGACACTTGTGGACACAGGACACTTTTGGATTGTGTGAGGGCCACTGATATCTGAGCGCTATGTCACAGGCTCGATGGCACAGCTGTGACAAAAGTGACTAGAGGATAAGGGAGATTGGATTGCTTTTAAAAAAGCAGTTTGCAGAGCAGTGGGTAAACAGCAATGCCAGCCTGTCAGGAAGCCTTAAAAGGCAGCCCAACAACCATCACCACTGATACACCACAATATAGCCTCCTCTTGCACTGCACACACAGTGACTGGTGTGTTGTGCAGGCCAAATCGCTAGCAGCAGAAGCAGTTTTTTTTTCTTCTCAGCAGGACAAAAAAAAAAAAATTGGGATTGCTTTTAAAAAAAGCAGTTTGCGGAGCAGTGGGTAAACAGCAATGCAGGAATGTCAGGAAGCCTTGGAAGGCAGCCCAACAACCAACACCACTGATACACCACTATATAGCCTCCCCTTGCACTGCACACACAGTGACTGGTGTGTTGTGCAGGCCAAATCGCTAGCAGCAGAAGCAGTTTTTTTGTCTTCTCAGCAGGACAAAAAAAAAAATTGGGATTGCTTTTAAAAAAGCAGTTTGCGGAGCAGTGGGTAAACAGCAATGCAGGAATGTCAGGAAGCCTTAGAAGGCAGCCCAACAACCAACACCACTGATACACCACTATATAGCCTCCCCTTGCACTGCACACACAGTGACTGGTGTGTTGTGCAGGCCAAATCGCTAGCAGCAGAAGCAGTTTTTTTGTCTTCTTCCCTGCCTAACGCTCTCCATACAGAATCAGCAGCAACCTCTCCCTATACTGAGATCTGCAGAAGTAAGATGGCGGTCGGCGTGCACGCCCTTTTATACCCCCTGTGACGCCCACCAAAGCAAACCAATCACTTGCATGCCCTTCTGAAAGATGGTGGTGACCCGTGCCTATGTCATCACGTTGCCCACAGTGTCCGTGGATCCTGATTGGCTGAAAAAGAGCGCAAAACAAACTTTTGAAACGCGACTTTGGCGCGTAAGTCGCCGACCTCGTGGCCGACCTCATCCTAGGGTCGGGTTTCGTTTCATGAAACCCGACTTTGCCAAAAGTCGGCGACTTTTGAAATTTTTCGACCCGTTTCGCTCAATTCTAGTCTTCAGCGATTTCTGGGTTTCGCCAATTATTATAGAAAATTCATCAAGGGGTTCTCTCAAGTGGTCAAACCCCTCACTGATCTCACCCAAAGGGGGGCGGATCTCAAAAACTGGTTAGCTCCTGCTGTGGCGGCGTTTTCCTTGTTAAAAGAACGTTTCATGACTGCTCCGGTACTGGTGCAACCTGACTTGTCTAAACCATTCATCATAGAAGTGGATGCTTCTGAGGTTGGAGTGGGGGCTGTGTTGTCCCAGGGGCCCACCACATTAACTAACTTAAGACCCTGTGCCTTCTTTTCTAAAAAATTTTCCTCTGCTGAAAGGAATTATGATGTGGGTAACCGAGAGTTGTTGGCCATTAAATTGGCTTTTGAAGAATGGAGGCATTTTTTGGAGGGGGCTGTCCATCGTATCACTGTCATTACAGATCACAAGAACCTGTCTTACATCGAATCCGCCAAACGTTTGACTCCGAGACAGGCAAGTTGGTCACTTTTTTTTCCCAATTTCAGTTTTCCATCACTTTCAGACCAGGTTCCAAGAATGTGAAGGTGGATGCATTGTCTCGCAGCCTAGATCCGGTATCGCCTACTGAGCCTCCTTCCTCCATTCTTCAGCACGGGCTGGTGGTGGCTGTGGTGTCCCCGAGATTGGAGCAGGAGATTTGTGAGGGCCAATCTCTTGCTCCTCCGTCCATACCTGAAAATAAGCTCTTTGTGCCTGTCCAGTATCGGTTAAGGGTGCTTCGGGAGTTCCACGACTCAGCTCTGAGTGGGCATCCTGGAATCTCGGCCACTTGTAAAGCCATCACTAGGCTGTTCTGGTGGCCCTCGTTGACTTCTGACGTCACAGGTTTTGTGTCCTCCTGTGAAACTTGTGCCCGCGCTAAAGCCTCCCACAACCGGCCGGCCGGGGAATTGGTGCCACTGCCAATTCTGGATAGACCGTGGACTCACCTGTCCATGGATTTTATCACCGATCTCCCACCCTCTAATGGCAAAACCGTGATCTGGGTAGTTGTGGATAGGTTCGGTAAACAAGCACATTTTGTACCCTTAACGGGCCTTCCTAATGCTGAGACTCTATCTAAGCTATTCATTGAGCATGTGATTCAGTTGCATGGTGTGCCTGTCAGTGTGGTGTCTGATAGAGGGGTGCAATTCGTGGCAAAATTCTGGAGAGCTTTTTGTAAAAGGCTGGGCATCAGTCTGACCTTTTCATCGGCCTACCATCCCAAGACCAATGGTCAGACTGAAAGGACCAATCGGTCTTTGGAACAGATCCTGCGGTGTCTTGTCACATCCAGACAGGATGATTGGTGCTCTTTGATACCTATAGCGGAATTCGCCTTCAATAATCGTGTCAATCGGTCTACTGGTACCTCTCTTTTCTTCTGCAACTATGGGTTTCATCCTCATTTTGGTGAATAATCCAGACTAGATTCGGAGTGTCGAGGGGCTGATTCGGCCTTTTCGCGGTTGGAGGAGGTTCGGGGGGAGGCTCAGGGCAAAATTAAATTTTTTGCGGATAAATGACGCTCGGTGGGGCCGACTTATCAGGTGGGGGATAAGGTATGGTTATCCACCAAAAACATAAGGCTGAGAATTCCCTCTGTTAAGTTGGGTCCCAAGTTTATTGGTCCGTATGAGATTTTAGAGGTGATTAATCCTGTGGCCTTTCGCCTGCGTTTGCCTCCGTCATTACGGATTCCTAATGTGTTCCATAAAGCGCTTCTGAAGCCGTCGGTGCCTTCCTCTGGTGAGTCTCCCTCGCACCCGCCGCCTGTTATGGTAGATGGTCAGACTGAGTATGAAGTGGAACAGGTGGTGGATTCTCGTATGCTCCGTCGTTCACTTCAGTACTTGGTCCATTGGAAAGGATACGGTCCTGAGGATCGGTCATGGGTGCTGGCGCGTTCGGTCCATGCGGATCGGTTGGTCCGGGCCTTTCACACTCGTCATCCAGGGAAGCCTGGGGGTCCAGTGGCTCCCCATTGAGAGGGGAGTACTGTCATGGTCCAGTCCGGAGTTTATTTTCTGCTGTCTTCACTCCGGACTGGTCATGCGGGAGTTAATCTCCTCAGCCTCGTTCTGGAGCTAGCTGGGCTATTTCAGTCTCTCACAGCCTGCTGACCAGTGTTAGTGATAGCTCAAGCTTCCAGTTTAGAGCCTCTGACCCTTGTACCTTGGTGTTCCTCCTGCCTTTGACTGATATTCACGTGTATGACCCGGACTGATTTCTGACCCCGTCTCTTGGTATTCGTCTCTGCTGTTACGTTCCCTCTCTGGCATCTGACTCCCCGGCTTGTACCCCGACCATTGATTTTGTCTCACGTTTTGGACCCCGTGCTCATGTTCTGGCTTTCTAACACTCGGCTTGGTATTTTGCCTACTTGTGTTGCTGCTCCTTCTGGTACGTCTGCTCCTGCTAGTTTCTGACTCGGTTCGTCTGACTATTCTCTCTCGTTACCTGTGGCACCTGTGCTGTTGCTCAGGGTTGCTGCTCTTAGTGTGTAACCTCTCTTCCCTCACCAGCTCCCCCTGGTGGAGGTTTCACTACAGTAGCTATGGCCACTCTCCTACCTGCTACTTCATATATAGGAGTTATGGATGCTTTCTCATCTGCTTCCTCATATATAGAAGCTATGGCTGCTCTCCTACCTGCTCACTCATGTATAGGAGCTATGGCTGCTCTCTCACCTACTTTCTCATGTAAAGAAGCTATGGCTACTCTCCTACCTTCTTCCACATATATAGGAGCTATGGTTGCTCTCTTACCTGCTTCATCATATATAGGAGCTATGGTTACTCTCCTACCTGCTGCCTCATATATAGAAGCTATGGCCACTCTCTTACCTGCTTCATCATACATAGGAGCTATGGCCACTCTCTTACCTGCTTCATCATATATAGGAGCTATGACCACTCTCCTACCTGCTCCCTCATATATAGAAGCTATGGCCACTCTCTTACCTGCTTCATCATATATAGGAGCTATGGCCACTCTCTTACCTGCTTCATCATATATAGGAGCTATGGCTGCTCTCTCATCTGCTTCCTCAAATATAGAAGCTATGGCCGTTCTCTCATCTGCTTTCTCAAATATAGAAGCTATAGCCGCTCTCTCATTTGCCCCATCACATATAGGAGCTATGGCCAAACTCCTACCAGCTCTCTCATATATAGAAGCTATGGCCAGTCTCCTACCTGCTCCCTCATATATAGGAGCTATGGCCGCTCTCCTACATGTTCCCTCATATACAGGAACTGTGGCCACTCTCCTACCTGCTCCTTCATATATAGGAGCTATGGACGCTCTCTTACCTGCTTCATCATATAGCTATGGCCAATGGCCACTCTCTCATCTGCTTCCTCATATGTAGAAGCTATGGACACTTTCCTACCTGATCCCTCATCACAGGTCCTGAAGCTGAAGTCGCTTCTCACCTGCATCTGCTCGGGTTGCTCATATATGGCTGTTCTGTGCTCACAGGACCTGTGGTGAGGTCACAGGAGGGGAGGAGTCAAGCGTAACATGATCAGTGGCCTCAGTTTATGCAGGACTCTGCTGTGCTGGTTGTCATGGTGCTGGATGAGGGGAAGTTTATGTGGGGAGTCAGGAGGGGTTTACAGGGTGGATGTAGCAGAGCTGTGTGTGTACAAGGTGTATGGAGCGGAGCTGTGTGTGTACTTGGTGTATGGAATGGAGCCGTGTGTGCACGGAGTGGAGCCACGTGTGTACAGGGTGCACGGAACGGAGCCCTGTGTGTACGAAGTGTACGGATTTGAGCAGAGCCTTGTGTACGAGTTGAACGGAGCAGAGCCATGTGTGTACAAGGCATACAAAGCGGAACCGTGTGTGTATGAGGTGTGCGGAGCCGTACGTGTACAAGGTCAGTGTATGGTGGGGAGCATTCATACCTCCCAACCGTCTCGGATCCAGCAGGACAGTCCCGATTTTGAGAGTCCTGGCTTGGAGCTTACTTTTCCCAAGGACACAGGAGTACACTGTGTAGCCCTGAGGAGCACTATAAAACTCACACATGACGTTCAACCGGAAGTGACGTGCCGGAAGCTGACCGGAAATGAGGTAATTTCGGGATGAGATTGTGATGGAACCATGGAGGCACTTCAGGGAATGCTTCAGATCCATCACCATGTCCTCCTCTGAGAGCACGGACATTGCCTTGGAATTGGGGATGTCGGCCATATGAGCGGATCATGATATGTCCTGCATCGGGAGGCTCAGGTGGGCATTACAATGGGAGCCGGGCTGCTATAGTATCTTTATAGAATGTTTCTTTCTTTCTCTCTTCTCTCTGTTTCTTTATCTCTTTCTCTGTTCTTTCTTTCCCTCTCTAATCTTTCTTTCTCTCTGTTCTTTCTTTCTCTCTGTTCTTTCTTTCCCCTCTTTCTTTCTCTCTGTTCTTACTTTCTCTCTCTCTGTTCTTTCTCTCTCTGTTCTTTCTTTCACTCTCTGTTCTTTCTTTCTTTCCCCTCTTTCGTTCTCTCTGTGTTCTTTCTTTTTTCTCTCTGTTCTCTCTTTCTCTCTCTCTGTTCTTCCTTTCTCTCTCTTCTTTCTTTCTCTCTCTCTCTTCTTTCTTTCCCCTCTTTCTCTCTCTCTGTTCTTTCTTTCTCTGTTCTTTCCCATCTTTCTTTTTCTCTTTCTGTTCTTTCTTTCCCTTCTTTCTTTCTTTCTTATTTTCTTTCGTTCTTTCTTTCTCTTTGTTCTTTCCCCTCTTTCTTTCTCTCTCTCTTCTTTCTTTAGCTCTCTGTTCTTTCTTTCCTCTCTTTCTTTCTCTCTCTGTTCTTTCTTTCTCTCTCTGTTCTTTCTTTCTCTCTCTGTTCTTTCTTTCTATTCCTCAGTACCAGTCAGTGTGCCCATAGTACCAGCCACTGTGCCCTCAGTGCCAGTCAGTGTGATCAGCAGTACTAAATGGGTGTGATTGGGGCATGGATATGGGTGTGACTAGTTGTGAAATAGGTGAGGACAGGGGCGTGGCCTAAAATCTGCTGTGGCATGCTGCGCGCGCTGCAGCCTTTGTCCCTCTTTCCCTTCTTCAAAAGTTGGGAGTCATGCATATATAGAAGCTATGGCCCTCTCTTATCTGCTTCATCATATATAGGAGCTAGGGACACTCTCCTACCTGCTCCTCTGACTAAAATGTGTCCTTCCCACTGCTAGGCCCAGAACCAGCTCATGTGGTTTAACCATGTGACCTTATGGCCGTACATGGAAAGCAGAGCTGATTTATTAACCCTTAACAACCTACTAATGGCAGAACATAATAAGTACATCCATTTGTGCAGATATTAACCCCTTCTGTGTACTGAATCCTCACCTACATTATTTGTAAAGGGAAATGTTCACATAGTGCAAACATAGTAAGGTAGCTGTCAGATCTGCTACATCTTAAAGGCACATACACTACCACTTTGGGGCATTACACTTTGAAATACCAGGGCTGAAGTTTAGTCCTAGTCTGTCCCTGGCTGCAGGGCTACAGTGTGAACCACTGACCCATTATTCTGCCCTGTGTCCATACTCGTTCATTGACAAGAAAGATAAAATCCATTATGACTATCATTACATTTTATTTTCATTTCCTAGTGTTGAAATGTCTATACGAGGCTATGCAGTTATGCCATTCCTTTATTAGTTGGATTTTGACCTCTGATCATTTTTTTACCTCATTTGATTTTACAAATGTAATTAATGTCTTTAAATCAGCGCACTGGTTCTATTCCAAGGTATAATGAGCACTTTTCAGGTATTGAGTTAGCTGCTTGGAAAGGAACATTCAATTAAACTGACATATGTCAATGAGCGCTGAACAAATGACATGTAGAAAGTCTGATTATAATGGATGTTCATTGAGAATGATTTAAAATTTCTATGACAATTCAGGCAGCTGTCCTTGTTTTTCCTTTAATTGACATTATGTATCTTTTATTTCTAGCAAAGAAAGGAATGTTTAACTTTTACACATCACTGGCTAACCTATTTACTGCTGGAGTGACTATGCTTACAGATTACTAATAGGGAAAGGAGGCACTCAGGTGCAAGGACTCCTAAAATGCTGATATACTGCATGGCCCTATTATCCATACTGTTAATTATTGCTATGTTGCTGTTTTAGGTGACATGTGCCCATGTGATGTTTTTCCTTATGGGGCCATATAAATTCTAGTTATTTCCTTGTACTATTTGTTTATTATATATATTTTTTATAAGACCTTATTTATTATACATCTGTGCTAACTATGAGTTGGAAGAAGTTGTAATATATCCTCCATAGCAGTCTATAGGGTCACACTTTATATTTATCCATCACATTTTATACCAAGGCATAAGTATCTTTTTTATAATATTTTCTATAAAGAAATTGCATTACTCTCCATTTAGATGGAATATTGCAGAAATATTCTCAGTCTAGAAGCTTTGCTAGTGGAGAATATCTCCAGTACCCTTGTGCTTCTGCGAAAGGCTCCATACAAGTGTTTTCTCCTTTTTTTTATCATTGCTCCCCCCACCCCCCAAAAAAATCTTGTTTTGACACTGGGTTCCATCTTTGCTCACTTGACACTGTAGTGATATAGTTCATAAACAACTGGTGTGAACCTGATTTGCAATGCAAGGCCAGGCCTGATCTGTGTTACATGCAGGGGCTCATTTCCTTACTTAGCCATTTCCAGTATATCGAAATGTGACAAATGACTTAATTAAATTGCCACTGTTCAATAAGTGTTTAACTTGCAACCTCAAAGGGGTTAAATTCTAAAAAAAAAAAAAATTAAAATTGCAAAGTTTAAAATAGTAATTACACCGTGCTATACTGGGAAAGACAAGGGTTAATATTAGACTACTCACTTGATAATGTATAGAAAAAACAAGATGTCCTGGAGTCTGCTTGCCTGGTCTTGGAAATATGGATGGCTGGCACAAAAAGTGGGATGAATAAATGAATGAATAAATAAATAAATAAAGCCTATTTTTTTTTTTAGAAAATAAGCTACTCACTTGTTAGTGTATAGAAAAAACGCAATGTCCGAATCCTTGGAACTGTTACTGGGATATTGGCTGGCGCATGTCCCCTAATCCTGGTTTAAATATAATTACTAATAAAAAAAAAAAAAAAAAATTTTTTTTTTTATTAGTAATTATATTTAAACCAGGATTAGGGGACATGCGCCAGCCAATATCCCAGTAACAGTTCCAAGGTTGGATGCACTTATGGTCGGATTTAGAGTTGAGCGAAACGGGTCGAAAAAATTCAAAAGTCGCCGACTTTTGGCAAAGTCGGGTTTCATGAAACGAAACCCGACCCTAGGATGAGGTCGGCCACGAGGTCGGCGACTTACGCGCCAAAGTCGCGTTTCAAAAGTTTGTTTTGCGCTCTTTTTCAGCCAATCAGGATCCACGGACACTGTGGGCAACGTGATGACATAGGCACGGGTCACCACCATCTTTCAGAAGGGCATGCAAGTGATTGGCTTGCTTTGGTAGGTGTCACAGGGGGTATAAAAGGGCGTGCACGCCGACCGCCATCTTACTTCTGCCGATCTTAGTATAGGGAGAGGTTGCTGCTGATTCTGTAGGGAGAGCGTTAGGAAGAGAAGAAGACAAAAAAACTGCTTCTGCTGCTAGCAATTTGGCCTGCACAACACACCAGTCACTGTGTGTGCAGTGCAAGGGGAGGCTATATAGTGGTGTATCTGTGGTGTTGGTTGTTGGGCTGCCTTCTAAGGCTTCCTGACATTCCTGCATTGCTGTTTACCCACTTCTCCGCAAACTGCTTTTTTAAAAGCAATCCCAATTTTTTTTTTTTTCCTGCTGAGAAGAAAAAAAAACTGCTTCTGCTGCTAGCAATTTGGCCTGCACAACACACCAGTCACTGTGTGTGCAGTGCAAGGGGAGGCTATATAGTGGTGTATCAGTGGTGTTGGTTGTTGGGCTGCCTTCTAAGGCTTCCTGACATTCCTGCATTGCTGTTTACCCACTGCTCCGCAAACTGCTTTTTTAAAAGCAATCCAATCTCCCTTATCCTCTAGTCACTTTTGTTACAGCTGTGCCATCGAGCCTGTCACATAGCGCTCAGATATTCATTGGGCCTCACACAGTCCAAAAGTGTCAAGTGTCCAAAAGTGTGTGCAGAGATTCAAAATCTCCCTTATCCTCTAGTCACTTTGGTCACAGCTGTGCCATCGAGCCTGTCACATAGTGCTCAGATATCAGTGGGCCTCACACAATCCAAAAGTGTCCAGTGTCCAAAAGTGTGTGCAGAGATTCAAAATCTCCCTTATCCTCTAGTCACTTTGGTCACAGCTGTGCCATCGAGCCTGTCACATAGCGCTCAGATATCAGTGGGCCTCACACAATCCAAAAGTGTCCAGTGTCCAAAAGTGTGTGCAGAGATTCAAAATCTCCCTTATCCTCTAGTCACTTTGGTCACAGCTGTGCCATCGAGCCTGTCACATAGCGCTCAGATATCAGTGGGCCTCACACAATCCAAAAGTGTCCATCCAGTGTCCAAAAGTGTGTGCAGAGATTCAAAATCTCCCTTATCCTCTAGTCACTTTGGTCACAGCTGTGCCATCGAGCCTGTCACATAGCGCTCAGATATTCATTGGGCCTCACACAATCCAAAGTGTCCAGTGTCCAAAAGTGTGTGCAGAGATTCAAAATCTCCCTTATCCTCTAGTCAGTTTGATCACAGCTGTGCCATTGAGCCTGTCACATAGCGCTCAGATATCAGTGGGCCTCACACAATCCAAAAGTGTCCAGTGTCCAAAAGTGTGTGCAGAGATTCAAAATCTCCCTTATCCTCTAGTCACTTTGGTCACAGCTGTGCCATCGAGCCTGTCACATAGCGCTCAGATATCAGTGGGCCTCACACAATCCAAAAGTGTCCATCCAGTGTCCAAAAGTGTGTGCAGAGATTCAAAATCTCCCTTATCCTCTAGTCACTTTTGTCACAGCTGTGCCATCGAGCCTGTCACATAGCGCTCAGATATTCATTGGGCCTCACACAATCCAAAAGTGTCCAGTGTCCAAAAGTGTGTGCAGAGATTCAAAATCTCCCTTATCCTCTAGTCAGTTTGATCACAGCTGTGCCATCGAGCCTGTCACATAGCGCTCAGATATCAGTGGGCCTCACACAATCCAAAAGTGTCCAGTGTCCAAAAGTGTGTGCAGAGATTCAAAATCTCCCTTATCCTCTAGTCACTTTGGTCACAGCTGTGCCATCGAGCCTGTCACATAGCGCTCAGATATCAGTGGGCCTCACACAATCCAAAAGTGTCCAGTGTCCAAAAGTGTGTGCAGAGATTCAAAATCTCCCTTATCCTGTAGTCACTTTGGTCACAGCTGTGCCATCGAGCCTGTCACATAGCGCTCAGATATCAGTGGGCCTCACACAATCCAAAAGTGTCCAGTGTCCAAAAGTGTGTGCAGAGATTCAAAATCTCCCTTATCCTCTAGTCACTTTGGTCACAGCTGTGCCATCGAGCCTGTCACATAGCGCTCAGATATCAGTGGGCCTCACACAATCCAAAAGTGTCCAGTGTCCAAAAGTGTGTGCAGAGATTCAAAATCTCCCTTATCCTCTAGTCACTTTTGTCACAGCTGTGCCATCGAGCCTGTCACATAGCGCTCAGATAATCATTGGGCCTCACACAATCCAAAAGTGTCCAGTGTCCAAAAGTGTGTGCATAGATTCAAAATCTCCCTTATCCTCTAGTCACTTTGGTCACAGCTGTGCCATCGAGCCTGTCACATAGCGCTCAGATATCAGTGGGCCTCACACAATCCAAAAGTGTCCATCCAGTGTCCAAAAGTGTGTGCAGAGATTCAAAATCTCCCTTATCCTCTAGTCACTTTGGTCACAGCTGTGCCATCGAGCCTGTCACATAGCGCTCAGATATCAGTGGGCCTCACACAATCCAAAAGTGTCCAGTGTCCAAAAATGTGTGCAGAGATTCAAAATCTCCCTTATCCTCTAGTCACTTTGGTCAAAACTGTGCCATCGAGCCTGTCACATAGCGCACAGAAATCAGTGGGCCTCACACAATCCAAAAGTGTCCATCCAGTGTCCAAAAGTGTGTGCAGAGATTCAAAATCTCCCTTATCCTCTAGTCACTTTTGTCACAGCTGTGCCATCGAGCCTGTCACATAGCGCTCAGATATTCATTGGGCCTCACACAATCCAAAAGTGTCCAGTGTCCAAAAGTGTGTGCAGAGATTCAAAATCTCCCTTATCCTCTAGTCACTTTGGTCACAGCTGTGCCATCGAGCCTGTCACATAGCGCTCAGATATCAGTGGGCCTCACACAATCCAAAAGTGTCCAGTGTCCAAAAGTGTGTGCAGAGATTCAAAATCTCCCTTATCCTGTAGTCACTTTGGTCACAGCTGTGCCATCGAGCCTGTCACATAGCGCTCAGATATCAGTGGGCCTCACACAATCCAAAAGTGTCCAGTGTCCAAAAGTGTGTGCAGAGATTCAAAATCTCCCTTATCCTCTAGTCACTTTGGTCACAGCTGTGCCATCGAGCCTGTCACGTAGCGCTCAGATATCAGTGGGCCTCACACAATCCAAAAGTGTCCATCCAGTGTCCAAAAGTGTGTGCAGAGATTCAAAATCTCCCTTATCCTCTAGTCACTTTTGTCACAGCTGTGCCATCGAGCCTGTCACATAGCGCTCAGATATTCATTGGGCCTCACACAATCCAAAAGTGTCCAGTGTCCAAAAGTGTGTGCAGAGATTCAAAATCTCCCTTATCCTCTAGTCAGTTTGGTCACAGCTGTGCCATCGAGGCTGTCACATAGCGCTCAGATATCAGTGGGCCTCACACAATCCAAAAGTGTCCAGTGTCCAAAAGTGTGTGCAGAGATTCAAAATCTCCCTTATCCTCTAGTCACTTTGGTCACAGCTGTGCCATCGAGCCTGTCACATAGCGCTCAGATTTTCATTGGGCCTCACACAATCCAAAAGTGTCCAGTGTCCAAAAGTGTGTGCAGAGATTCAAAATCTCCCTTATCCTCTAGTCAGTTTGGTCACAGCTGTGCCATCGAGCATGTCACATAGCGCTCAGATATCAGTGGGCCTCACACAATCCAAAAGTGTCCAGTGTCCAAAAGTGTGTGCAGAGATTCAAAATCTCCCTTATCCTCTAGTCACTTTGGTCACAGCTGTGCCATCGAGCCTGTCACATAGCACTCAGATATCAGTGGGCCTCACACAATCCAAAAGTGTCCAGTGTCCAAAAGTGTGTGCAGAGATTCAAAATCTCCCTTATCCTCTAGTCACTTTGGTCACAGCTGTGCCATCGAGCCTGTCACATAGCGCTCAGATATCAGTGGGCCTCACACAATCCAAAAGTGTCCAGTGTCCAAAAGTGTGTGCAGAGATTCAAAATCTCCCTTATCCTCTAGTCACTTTGGTCACAGCTGTGCCATCGAGCCTGTCACATAGCGCTCAGATATCAGTGGGCCTCACACAATCCAAAAGTGTCCAGTGTCCAAAAGTGTGTGCAGAGATTCAAAATCTCCCTTATCCTCTAGTCACTTTGGTCACAGCTGTGCCATCGAGCCTGTCACATAGCGCTCAGATATTCATTGGGCCTCACACAATCCAAAAGTGTCCAGTGTCCAAAAGTATGTGCAGAGATTCAAAATCTCCCTTATCCTCTAGTCACTTTTGTCACAGCTGTGCCATCGAGCCTGTCACATAGCGCTCAGATATCAGTGGGCCTCACACAATCCAAAAGTGTCCAGTGTCCAAAAGTGTGTGCAGAGATTCAAAATCTCCCTTATCCTCTAGTCACTTTGGTCACAGCTGTGCAATCGAGCCTGTCACATAGCGCTCAGATATCAGTGGGCCTCACACAATCCAAAAGTGTCCATCCGGTGTCCAAAAGTGTGTGCAGAGATTCAAAATCTCCCTTATCATCTAGTCACTTTGGTCACTGCTGTGCCATCGAGCCTGTCACATAGCGCTCAGATATCAGTGGGCCTCACACAATCCAAAAGTGTCCATCCAGTGTCCGAAAGTATGTGCAGAGATTCAAAATCTCCCTTATCCTCTAGTCACTTTTGTCACAGCTGTGCCATCGAGCCTGTCACATAGCGCTCAGATATTCATTGGGCCTCACACAATCCAAAAGTTTCCAGTGTCCAAAAGTGTGTGCAGAGATTCAAAATCTCCCTTATCCTCTAGTCACTTTAGTCACAGCTGTGCCATCGAGCCTGTCACATAGCGCTCAGATATCAGTGGGCCTCACACAATCCAAAAGTGTCCAGTGTCCAAAAGTATGTGCAGAGATTCAAAATCTCCCTTATCCTCTAGTCACTTTGGTCACAGCTGTGCCATCGAGCCTGTCACATAGCGCTCAGATATCAGTGGGCCTCACACAATCCAAAAGTGTCCATCCAGTGTCCAAAAGTGTGTGCAGAGATTCAAAATCTCCCTTATCCTCTAGTCACTTTGGTCACAGCTGTGCCATCGAGCCTGTCACATAGCGCTCAGATATTCATTGGGCCTCACACAATCCAAAAGTTTCCAGTGTCCAAAAGTGTGTGCAGAGATTCAAAATCTCCCTTATCCTCTAGTCAGTTTGATCACAGCTGTGCCATCGAGCCTGTCACATAGCGCTCAGATATCAGTGGGCCTCACACAATCCAAAAGTGTCCAGTGTCCAAAAGTGTGTGCAGACATTCAAAATCTCCCTTATCCTCTAGTCACTTTGGTCACAGCTGTGCCATCGAGCCTGTCACATAGCGCTCAGATATCAGTGGGCCTCACACAATCCAAAAGTGTCCATCCAGTGTCCAAAAGTGTGTGCAGAGATTCAAAATCTCCCTTATCCTCTAGTCACTTTTGTCACAGCTGTGCCATCGAGCCTGTCACATAGCGCTCAGATATTCATTGGGCCTCACACAATCCAAAAGTGTCCAGTGTCCAAAAGTGTGTGCAAGGATTCAAAATCTCCCTTATCCTCTAGTCAGTTTGATCACAGCTGTGCCATCGAGCCTGTCACATAGCGCTCAGATATCAGTGGGCCTCACACAATCCAAAAGTGTCCAGTGTCCAAAAGTGTGTGCAGAGATTCAAAATCTCCCTTATCCTGTAGTCACTTTGGTCACAGCTGTGCCATCGAGCCTGTCACATAGCGCTCAGATATCAGTGGGCCTCACACAATCCAAAAGTGTCCAGTGTCCAAAAGTGTGTGCAGAGATTCAAAATCTCCCTTATCCTCTAGTCACTTTGGTCACAGCTGTGCCATCGAGCCTGTCACATAGCGCTCAGATATCAGTGGGCCTCACACAATCCAAAAGTGTCCAGTGTCCAAAAGTGTGTGCAGAGATTCAAAATCTCCCTTATCCTCTAGTCACTTTTGTCACAGCTGTGCCATCGAGCCTGTCACATAGCGCTCAGATAATCATTGGGCCTCACACAATCCAAAAGTGTCCAGTGTCCAAAAGTGTGTGCAGAGATTCAAAATCTCCCTTATCCTCTAGTCACTTTTGTCACAGCTGTGCCATCGAGCCTGTCACATAGCGCTCAGATATCAGTGGGCCTCACACAATCCAAAAGTGTCCATCCAGTGTCCAAAAGTGTGTGCAGTGATTCAAAATCTCCCTTATCCTCTAGTCACTTTGGTCACAGCTGTGCCATCGAGCCTGTCACATAGCGCTCAGATATCAGTGGGCCTCACACAATCCAAAAGTGTCCAGTGTCCAAAAGTGTGTGCAGAGATTCAAAATCTCCCTTATCCTCTAGTCACTTTGGTCACAACTGTGCCATCGAGCCTGTCACATAGCGCTCAGAAATCAGTGGGCCTCACACAATCCAAAAGTGTCCATCCAGTGTCCAAAAGTGTGTGCAGAGATTCAAAATCTCCCTTATCCTCTAGTCACTTTTGTCACAGCTGTGCCATCGAGCCTGTCACATAGCGCTCAGATATTCATTGGGCCTCACACAATCCAAAAGTGTCCAGTGTCCAAAAGTGTGTGCAGAGATTCAAAATCTCTCTTATCCTCTAGTCACTTTGGTCACAGCTGTGCCATCGAGCCTGTCACATAGCGCTCAGATATCAGTGGGCCTCACACAATCCAAAAGTGTCCAGTGTCCAAAAGTGTGTGCAGAGATTCAAAATCTCCCTTATCCTCTAGTCACTTTGGTCACAGCTGTGCCATCGAGCCTGTCACATAGCGCTCAGATATCAGTGGGCCTCACACAATCCAAAAGTGTCCAGTGTCCAAAAGTGTGTGCAGAGATTCAAAATCTCCCTTATCCTCTAGTCACTTTGGTCACAGCTGTGCCATCGAGCCTGTCACATAGCGCTCAGATATTCATTGGGCCTCACACAATTCAAAAGTGTCCAGTGTCCAAAAGTGAGTGCAGAGATTCAAAATCTCCCTTATCCTCTAGTCAGTTTGGTCACAGCTGTGCCATCGAGCCTGTCACATAGCGCTCAGATATCAGTGGGCCTCACACAATCCAAAAGTGTCCAGTGTCCAAAAGTGTGTGCAGAGATTCAAAATCTCCCTTATCCTCTAGTCACTTTGGTCACAGCTGTTCCATCGAGCCTGTCACATAGCGCTCAGATATTCATTGGGCCTCACACAATCCAAAAGTGTCCAGTGTCCAAAAGTGAGTGCATAGATTCAAAATCTCCCTTATCCTCTAGTCAGTTTGGTCACAGCTGTGCCATCGAGCATGTCACATAGCGCTCAGCTATCAGTGGGCCTCACACAATCCAAAAGTGTCCAGTGTCCAAAAGTGTGTGCAGAGATTCAAAATCTCCCTTATCCTCTAGTCACTTTGGTCACAGCTGTGCCATCGAGCCTGTCACATAGCACTCAGATATCAGTGGGCCTCACACAATCCAAAAGTGTCCAGTGTCCAAAAGTGTGTGCAGAGATTCAAAATCTCCCTTATCCTCTAGTCAGTTTGATCACAGCTGTGCCATCGAGCCTGTCACATAGCGCTCAGATATCAGTGGGCCTCACACAATCCAAAAGTGTCCAGTGTCCAAAAGTGTGTGCAGACATTCAAAATCTCCCTTATCCTCTAGTCACTTTGGTCACAGCTGTGCCATCGAGCCTGTCACATAGCGCTCAGATATCAGTGGGCCTCACACAATCCAAAAGTGTCCAGTGTCCAAAAGTGTGTGCAGAGATTCAAAATCTCCCTTATCCTCTAGTCAGTTTGATCACAGCTGTGCCATCGAGCCTGTCACATAGCGCTCAGATATCAGTGGGCCTCACACAATCCAAAAGTGTCCAGTGTCCAAAAGTGTGTGCAGAGATTCAAAATCTCCCTTATCCTCTAGTCACTTTGGTCACAGCTGTGCCATCGAGCCTGTCACATAGCGCTCAGATATCAGTGGGCCTCACACAATCCAAAAGTGTCCAGTGACCAAAAGTGTGTGCAGAGATTCAAAATCTCCCTTATCCTCTAGTCACTTTGGTCACAGCTGTGCCATCGAGCCTGTCACATAGCGCTCAGATATCAGTGGGCCTCACACAATCCAAAAGTGTCCTGTGTCCAAAAGTGTGTGCAGAGATTCAAAATCTCCCTTATCCTCTAGTCACTTTTGTCACAGCTGTGCCATCGAGCCTGTCACATAGCGCTCAGATAATCATTGGGCCTCACACAATCCAAAAGTGTCCAGTGTCCAAAAGTGTGTGCAGAGATTCAAAATCTCCCTTAACCTCTAGTCACTTTGGTCACAGCTGTGCCATCGAGCCTGTCACATAGCGCTCAGATATCAGTGGGCCTCACACAATCCAAAAGTGTCCAGTGTCCAAAAGTGTGTGCAGAGATTCAAAATCTCCCTTATCCTCTAGTCACTTTGGTCACAACTGTGCCATCGAGCCTGTCACATAGCGCTCAGAAATCAGTGGGCCTCACACAATCCAAAAGTGTCCATCCAGTGTCCAAAAGTGTGTGCAGAGATTCAAAATCTCCCTTATCCTCTAGTCACTTTTGTCACAGCTGTGCCATCGAGCCTGTCACATAGCGCTCAGATATTCATTGGGCCTCACACAATCCAAAAGTGTCCAGTGTCCAAAAGTGTGAGCAGAGATTCAAAATCTCCCTTATCCTCTAGTCACTTTGGTCACAGCTGTGCCATCGAGCCTGTCACATAGCGCTCAGATATCAGTGGGCCTCACACAATCCAAAAGTGTCCAGTGTCCAAAAGTGTGTGCAGAGATTCAAAATCTCCCTTATCCTCTAGTCACTTTGGTCACAGCTGTGCCATCGAGCCTGTCACATAGCGCTCAGATATCAGTGGGCCTCACACAATCCAAAAGTGTCCAGTGTCCAAAAGTGTGTGCAGAGATTCAAAATCTCCCTTATCCTCTACTCACTTTGGTCACAGCTGTGCCATCGAGCCTGTCACATAGCGCTCAGATATTCATTGGGCCTCACACAATCCAAAAGTGTCCAGTGTCCAAAAGTGAGTGCAGAGATTCAAAATCTCCCTTATCCTCTAGTCAGTTTGGTCACAGCTGTGCCATCGAGCCTGTCACATAGCGCTCAGATATCAGTGGGCCTCACACAATCCAAAAGTGTCCAGTGTCCAAAAGTGTGTGCAGAGATTCAAAATCTCCCTTATCCTCTAGTCACTTTGGTCACAGCTGTTCCATCGAGCCTGTCACATAGCGCTCAGATATTCATTGGGCCTCACACAATCCAAAAGTGTCCAGTGTCCAAAAGTGAGTGCAGAGATTCAAAATCTCCCTTATCCTCTAGTCAGTTTGGTCACAGCTGTGCCATCGAGCCTGTCACATAGCGCTCAGATATCAGTGGGCCTCACACAATCCAAAAGTGTCCAGTGTCCAAAAGTGTGTGCAGAGATTCAAAATCTCCCTTATCCTCTAGTCACTTTGGTCACAGCTGTGCCATCGAGCCTGTCACATAGCACTCAGATATCAGTGGGCCTCACACAATCCAAAAGTGTCCAGTGTCCAAAAGTGTGTGCAGAGATTCAAAATCTCCCTTATCCTCTAGTCACTTTGGTCACAGCTGTGCCATCGAGCCTGTCACATAGCGCTCAGATATCAGTGGGCCTCACACAATCGAAAAGTGTCCAGTGTCCAAAAGTGTGTGCAGAGATTCAAAATCTCCCTTATCCTCTAGTCACTTTGGTCACAGCTGTGCCATCGAGCCTGTCACATAACGCTCAGATATCAGTGGGCCTCACACAATCCAAAAGTGTCCAGTGTCCAAAAGTGTGTGCAGAGATTCAAAATCTCCCTTATCCTCTAGTCACTTTTGTCACAGCTGTGCCATCGAGCCTGTCACATAGCGCTCAGATATTCATTGGGCCTCACACAATCCAAAAGTGTCCAGTGTCCAAAAGTATGTGCAGAGATTCAAAATCTCCCTTATCCTCTAGTCACTTTTGTCACAGCTGTGCCATCGAGCCTGTCACATAGCGCTCAGATATCAGTGGGCCTCACACAATCCAAAAGTGTCCATCCGGTGTCCAAAAGTGTGTGCAGAGATTCAAAATCTCCCTTATCCTCTAGTCACTTTTGTCACAGCTGTGCCATTGAGCCTGTCACATAGCGCTCAGATATTCATTGGGCCTCACACAATCCAAAAGTGTCCATCCAGTGTCCAAAAGTGTGTGCAGAGATTCAAAATCTCCCTTATCCTCTAGTCACTTTGGTCACAGCTGTGCCATCGAACCTGTCACATAGCGCTCAGATATCAGTGGGCCTCACACAATCCAAAAGTGTCCAGTGTCCAAAAGTGTGTGCAGAGATTCAAAATCTCCCTTATCCTCTAGTCACTTTGGTCACAGCTGTGCCATCGAGCCTGTCACATAGCGCTCAGATATCAGTGGGCCTCACACAATCCAAAAGTTTCCAGTGTCCAAAAGTGTGTGCAAGGATTCAAAATCTCCCTTATCCTCTAGTAACTTTGGTCACAGCTGTGCCATAGAGCCTGTCACATAGCGCTCAGATATCAGTGGGCCTCACACAATCCAAAAGTGTCCATCCAGTGTCCAAAAGTGTGTGCAGAGATTCAAAATCTCCCTTATCCTCTAGTCACTTTTGTCACAGCTGTGCCATCGAGCCTGTCACATAGCGCTCAGATATTCATTGGGCCTCACACAATCCAAAAGTGTCCAGTGTCCAAAAGTGTGTGCAGAGATTCAAAATCTCCCTTATCCTCTAGTCAGTTTGGTCACAGCTGTGCCATCGAGCCTGTCACATAGCGCTCAGATATCAGTGGGCCTCACACAATCCAAAAGTGTCCAGTGTCCAAAAGTGTATGCAGAGATTCAAAATCTCCCTTATCCTCTAGTCACTTTGGTCCCAGCTGTGCCATCGAGCCTGTCACATAGCGCTCAGATATCAGTGGGCCTCACACAATCCAAAAGTGTCCAGTATCCAAAAGTGTGTGCAGAGATTCAAAATCTCCCTTATCCTCTAGTCACTTTGGTCACAGCTGTGCCATCGAGCCTGTCACATAGCGCTCAGATATCAGTGGGCCTCACACAATCCAAAAGTGTCCATCCAGTGTCCACAAGTGTGTGCAGAGATTCAAAATCTCCCTTATCCTCTAGTCACTTTTGTCACAGCTGTGCCATCGAGCCTGTCACATAGCGCTCAGATATTCATTGGGCCTCACACAATACAAAAGTGTCCAGTGTCCAAAAGTGTGTGCAGAGATTCAAAATCTCCCTTATCCTCTAGTCAGTTTGGTCACAGCTGTGCCATCGAGCCTGTCACATAGCGCACAGATATCAGTGGGCCTCACACAATCCAAAAGTGTCCAGTGTCCAAAAGTGTGTGCAGAGATTCAAAATCTACCTTATCCTCTAGTCACTTTGGTCACAGCTGTGCCATCGAGCCTGTCACATAGCGCTCAGATATTCATTGGGCCTCACACAATCCAAAAGTGTCCAGTGTCCAAAAGGGTGTGCAGAGATTCAAAATCTCCCTTATCCTCTAGTCACTTTTGTCACAGCTGTGCCATCGAGCCTGTCACATAGCGCTCAGATAATCATTGGGCCTCACACAATCCAAAAGTGTCCAGTGTCCAAAAGTGTGTGCAGAGATTCAAAATCTCCCTTATCCTCTAGTCACTTTGGTCACAGCTGTGCCATCGAGCCTGTCACATAGCGCTCAGATATCAGTGGGCCTCACACAATCCAAAAGTGTCCATCCAGTGTCCAAAAGTGTGTGCAGAGATTCAAAATCTCCCTTATCCTCTAGTCACTTTGGTCACAGCTGTGCCATCGAGCCTGTCACATAGCGCTCAGATATCAGTGGGCCTCACACAATCCAAAAGTGTCCAGTGTCCAAAAGTGTGTGCAGAGATTCAAAATCTCCCTTATCCTCTAGTCACTTTGGTCACAACTGTGCCATCCAGCCTGTCACATAGTGCTCAGAAATCAGTGGGCCTCACACAATCCAAAAGTGTCCATCCAGTGTCCAAAAGTGTGTGCAGAGATTCAAAATCTCCCTTATCCTCTAGTCAATTTTGTCACAGCTGTGCCATCGAGCCTGTCACATAGCGCTCAGATATTCTTTGGGCCTCACACAATCCAAAAGTGTCCAGTGTCCAAAAGTGTGTGCAGAGATTCAAAATCTCCCTTATCCTCTAGTCACTTTGGTCACAGCTGTGCCATCGAGCCTGTCACATAGCGCTCAGATATCAGTTGGCCTCACACAATCCAAAAGTGTCCAGTGTCCAAAAGTGTGTGCAGAGATTCAAAATCTCCCTTATCCTCTAGTCACTTTGGTCACAGCTGTGCCATCGAGCCTGTCATATAGCGCTCAGATATCAGTGGGCCTCACACAATCCAAAAGTGTCCAGTGTCCAAAAGTGTGTGCAGAGATTCAAAATCTCCCTTATCCTCTAGTCACTTTGGTCACAGCTGTGCCATCGAGCCTGTCACATAGCGCTCAGATATCAGTGGGCCTCACACAATCCAAAAGTGTCCATCCAGTGTCCAAAAATGTGTGCAGAGATTCAAAATCTCCCTTATCCTCTAGTCACTTTTGTCACAGCTGTGCCATCGAGCCTGTCACATTGCGCTCAGATATTCATTGGGCCTCACACAATCCAAAAGTGTCCAGTGTCCAAAAGTGTGTGCAGAGATTCAAAATCTCCCTTATCCTCTAGTCAGTTTGGTCACAGCTGTGCCATCGAGCCTGTCACATAGCGCTCAGATATCAGTGAGCCTCACACAATCCAAAAGTGTCCAGTGTCCAAAAGTGTGTGCAGAGATTCAAAATCTCCCTTATCCTCTAGTCACTTTGGTCACAGCTGTGCCATCGAGCCTGTCACATAGCACTCAGATATCAGTGGGCCTCACACAATCCAAAAGTGTCCAGTGTTCAAAAGTGTGTGCAGAGATTCAAAATCTCCCTTATCCTCTAGTCACTTTGGTCACAGCTGTGCCATCGAGCCTGTCACATAGCACTCAGATATCAGTGGGCCTCACACAATCCAAAAGTGTCCAGTGTCCAAAAGTGTGTGCAGTTATTCAAAATCTCCCTTATCCTCTAGTCACTTTTGTCACAGCTGTGCCATCGAGCCTGTCACATAGCGCTCAGATATCAGTGGGCCTCACACAATCCAAAAGTGTCCAGTGTCCAAAAGTGTGTGCAGAGATTCAAAATCTCCCTTATCCTCTAGTCACTTTGGTCACAGCTGTGCCATCGAGCCTGTCACATAGCACTCAGATATCAGTGCGCCTCACACAATCCAAAAGTGTCCAGTGTCCAAAAGTGTGTGCAGAGATTCAAAATCTCCCTTATCCTCTAGTCACTTTGGTCACAGCTGTGCCATCGAGCCTGTCACATAGCGCTCAGATATTCATTGGGCCTCACACAATCCAAAAGTGTCCAGTGTCCAAAAGTGAGTGCAGAGATTCAAAATCTCCCTTATCCTCTAGTCAGTTTGGTCACAGCTGTGCCATCGAGCCTGTCACATAGCGCTCAGATATCAGTGGGCCTCACACAATCCAAAAGTGTCCAGTGTCCAAAAGTGTGTGCAGAGATTCAAAATCTCCCTTATCCTCTAGTCACTTTGGTCACAGCTGTTCCATCGAGCCTGTCACATAGCGCTCAGATATTCATTGGGCCTCACACAATCCAAAAGTGTCCAGTGTCCAAAAGTGAGTGCAGAGATTCAAAATCTCCCTTATCCTCTAGTCAGTTTGGTCACAGCTGTGCCATCGAGCATGTCACATAGCGCTCAGATATCAGTGGGCCTCACACAATCCAAAAGTGTCCAGTGTCCAAAAGTGTGTGCAGAGATTCAAAATCTCCCTTATCCTCTAGTCACTTTGGTCACAGCTGTGCCATCGAGCCTGTCATATAGCGCTCAGATATCAGTGGGCCTCACACAATCCAAAAGTGTCCAGTGTCCAAAAGTGTTTGCAGAGATTCAAAATCTCCCTTATCCTCTAGTCACTTTGGTCACAGCTGTGCCATCGAGCCTGTCACATAGCGCTCAGATATCAGTGGGCCTCACACAATCCAAAGGTGTCCATCCAGTGTCCAAAAGTGAGTGCAGAGATTCAAAATCTCCCTTATCCTCTAGTCACTTTTGTCACAGCTGTGCCATCGAGCCTGTCACATAGCGCTCAGATATTCATTGGGCCTCACACAATCCAAAAGTGTCCAGTGTCCAAAAGTGTGTGCAGAGATTCAAAATCTCCCTTATCCTCTAGTCAGTTTGGTCACAGCTGTGCCATCGAGCCTGTCACATAGCGCTCAGATATCAGTGGGCCTCACACAATCCAAAAGTGTCCAGTGTCCAAAAGTGTGTGCAGAGATTCAAAATCTACCTTATCCTCTAGTCACTTTGGTCACAGCTGTGCCATCGAGCCTGTCACATAGCGCTCAGATATTCATTGGGCCTCACACAATCCAAAAGTGTCCAGTGTCCAAAAGGGTGTGCAGAGATTCAAAATCTCCCTTATCCTCTAGTCACTTTTGTCACAGCTGTGCCATCGAGCCTGTCACATAGCGCTCAGATAATCATTGGGCCTCACACAATCCAAAAGTGTCCAGTGTCCAAAAGTGTGTGCAGAGATTCAAAATCTCCCTTATCCTCTAGTCACTTTTGTCACAGCTGTGCCATCGAGCCTGTCACATAGCGCTCAGATATCAGTGGGCCTCACACAATCCAAAAGTGTCCATCCAGTGTCCAAAAGTTTGTGCAGAGATTCAAAATCTCCCTTATCCTCTAGTCACTTTGGTCACAGCTGTGCCATCGAGCCTGTCACATAGCGCTCAGATATCAGTGGGCCTCACACAATCCAAAAGTGTCCAGTGTCCAAAAGTGTGTGCAGAGATTCAAAATCTCCCTTATCCTCTAGTCACTTTGGTCACAACTGTGCCATCGAGCCTGTCACATAGCGCTCAGAAATCAGTGGGCCTCACACAATCCAAAAGTGTCCATCCAGTGTCCAAAAGTGTGAGCAGAGATTCAAAATCTCCCTTATCCTCTAGACAATTTTGTCACAGCTGTGCCATCGAGCCTGTCACATAGCGCTCAGATATTCATTGGGCCTCACACAATCCAAAAGTGTCCAGTGTCCAAAAGTGTGTGCAGAGATTCAAAATCTCCCTTATCCTCTAGTCACTTTGGTCACAGCTGTGCCATCGAGCCTGTCACATAGCGCTCAGATATCAGTGGGCCTCACACAATCCAAAAGTGTCCAGTGTCCAAAAGTGTGTGCAGAGATTCAAAATCTCCCTTATCCTCTAGTCACTTTGGTCACAGCTGTGCCATCGAGCCTGTCATATAGCGCTCAGATATCAGTGGGCCTCACACAATCCAAAAGTGTCCAATGTCCAAAAGTGTGTGCAGAGATTCAAAATCTCCCTTATCCTCTAGTCACTTTGGTCACAGCTGTGCCATCGAGCCTGTCACATAGCGCTCAGATATCAGTGGGCCTCACACAATCCAAAAGTGTCCATCCAGTGTCCAAAAGTGTGTGCAGAGATTCAAAATCTCCCTTATCCTCTAGTCACTTTTGTCACAGCTGTGCCATCGAGCCTGTCACATAGCGCTCAGATATTCATTGGGCCTCACACAATCCAAAAGTGTCCAGTGTCCAAAAGTGTGTGCAGAGATTCAAAATCTCCCTTATCCTCTAGTCAGTTTGGTCACAGCTGTGCCATCGAGCCTGTCACATAGCGCTCAGATATCAGTGGGCCTCACACAATCCAAAAGTGTCCAGTGTCCAAAAGTGTGTGCAGAGATTCAAAATCTCCTTTATCCTCTAGTCACTTTGGTCACAGCTGTGCCATCGAGCCTGTCACATAGCGCTCAGATATTCATTGGGCCTCACACAATCCAAAAGTGTCCAGTGTCCAAAAGTGTGTGCAGAGATTCAAAATCTCCCTTATCCTCTAGTCAGTTTGGTCACAGCTGTGCCATCGAGCCTGTCACATAGCGCTCAGATATTAGTGAGCCTCACACAATCCAAAAGTGTCCAGTGTCCAAAAGTGTGTGCAGAGATTCAAAATCTCCCTTATCCTATAGTCACTTTGGTCACAGCTGTGCCATCGAGCCTGTCACATAGCACTCAGATATCAGTGGGCCTCACACAATCCAAAAGTGTCCAGTGTACAAAAGTGTGTGCAGAGATTCAAAATCTCCCTTATCCTGTAGTCACTTTGGTCACAGCTGTGCCATCGAGTCTGTCACATAGCGCTCAGATATCAGTGGGCCTCACACAATCCAAAAGTGTCCAGTGTCCAAAAGTGTGTGCAGAGATTCAAAATCTCCCTTATCCTCTAGTCACTTTGGTCACAGCTGTGCCATCGAGCCTGTCACATAGCGCTCAGATATTCATTGGGCCTCACACAATCCAAAAGTGTCCAGTGTCCAAAAGTATGTGCAGAGATTCAAAATCTCCCTTATCCTCTAGTCACTTTTGTCACAGCTGTGCCATCGAGCCTGTCACATAGCGCTCAGATATCAGTGGGCCTCACACAATCCAAAAGTGTCCAGTGTCCAAAAGTGTGTGCAGAGATTCAAAATCTCCCTTATCCTCTAGTCACTTTGGTCACAGCTGTGCCATCGAGCCTGTCACATAGCGCTCAGATATCAGTGGGCCTCACACAATCCAAAAGTGTCCATCCGGTGTCCAAAAGTGTGTGCAGAGATTCAAAATCTCCCTTATCCTCTAGTCACTTTTGTCACAGCTGTGCCATCGAGCCTGTCACATAGCGCTCAGATATTCATTGGGCCTCACACAATCCAAAAGTGTCCATCCAGTGTCCAAAAGTGTGTGCAGAGATTCAAAATCTCCCTTATCCTCTAGTCACTTTGGTCACAGCTGTGCCATCGAGCCTGTCACATAGCGCTCAGATATTCATTGGGCCTCACACAATCCAAAAGTGTCCAGTGTCCAAAAGTGTGTGCAGAGATTCAAAATCTCCCTTATCCTCTAGTCACTTTGGTCACAGCTGTGCCATCGAGCCTGTCACATAGCGCTCAGATATCAGTGGGCCTCACACAATCCAAAAGTGTCCAGTGTCCAAAAGTGTGTGCAGAGATTCAAAATCTCCCTTATCCTCTAGTCACTTTGGTCACAGCTGTGCCATCGAGCCTGTCACATAGCGCTCAGATATCAGTGGGCCTCACACAATCCAAAAGTGTCCATCCAGTGTCCAAAAGTGTGTGCAGAGATTCAAAATCTCCCTTATCCTCTAGTCACTTTGGTCACAGCTGTGCCATCGAGCCTGTCACATAGTGCTCAGATATTCATTGGGCCTCACACAATCCAAAAGTGTCCAGTGTCCAAAAGTGTGTGCAGAGATTCAAAATCTCCCTTATCCTCTAGTCAGTTTGATCACAGCTGTGCCATCGAGCCTGTCACATAGCGCTCAGATATCAGTGGGCCTCACACAATCCAAAAGTGTCCAGTGTCCAAAAGTGTGTGCAGACATTCAAAATCTCCCTTATCCTCTAGTCACTTTGGTCACAGCTGTGCCATCGAGCCTGTCACATAGCGCTCAGATATCAGTGGGCCTCACACAATCCAAAAGTGTCCATCCAGTGTCCAAAAGTGTGTGCAGAGATTCAAAATCTCCCTTATCCTCTAGTCACTTTTGTCACAGCTGTGCCATCGAGCCTGTCACATAGCGCTCAGATATTCATTGGGCCTCACACAATCCAAAAGTGTCCAGTGTCCAAAAGTGTGTGCAGAGATTCAAAATCTCCCTTATCCTCTAGTCAGTTTGATCACAGCTGTGCCATCGAGCCTGTCACATAGCGCTCAGATATCAGTGGGCCTCACACAATCCAAAAGTGTCCAGTGTCCAAAAGTGTGTGCAGAGATTCAAAATCTCCCTTTTCCTCTAGTCACTTTGGTCACAGCTGTGCCATCGAGCCTGTCACATAGCGCTCAGATATCAGTGGGCCTCACACAATCCAAAAGTGTCCAGTGTCCAAAAGTGTGTGCAGAGATTCAAAATCTCCCTTATCCTCTAGTCACTTTGGTCACAGCTGTGCCATCGAGCCTGTCACATAGCGCTCAGATATCAGTGGGCCTCACACAATCCAAAAGTGTCCATCCAGTGTCCAAAAGTGTGTGCAGTGATTCAAAATCTCCCTTATCCTCTAGTCACTTTTGTCACAGCTGTGCCATCGAGCCTGTCACATAGCGCTCAGATATTCATTGGGCCTCACACAATACAAAAGTGTCCAGTGTCCAAAAGTGTGTGCAGAGATTCAAAATCTCCCTTATCCTCTAGTCAGTTTGGTCACAGCTGTGCCATCGAGCCTGTCACATAGCGCACAGATATCAGTGGGCCTCACACAATCCAAAAGTGTCCAGTGTCCAAAAGTGTGTGCAGAGATTCAAAATCTACCTTATCCTCTAGTCACTTTGGTCACAGCTGTGCCATCGAGCCTGTCACATAGCGCTCAGATATTCATTGGGCCTCACACAATCCAAAAGTGTCCAGTGTCCAAAAGGGTGTGCAGAGATTCAAAATCTCCCTTATCCTCTAGTCACTTTTGTCACAGCTGTGCCATCGAGCCTGTCACATAGCGCTCAGATAATCATTGGGCCTCACACAATCCAAAAGTGTCCAGTGTCCAAAAGTGTGTGCAGAGATTCAAAATCTCCCTTATCCTCTAGTCACTTTGGTCACAGCTGTGCCATCGAGCCTGTCACATAGCGCTCAGATATCAGTGGGCCTCACACAATCCAAAAGTGTCCATCCAGTGTCCAAAAGTGTGTGCAGAGATTCAAAATCTCCCTTATCCTCTAGTCACTTTGGTCACAGCTGTGCCATCGAGCCTGTCACATAGCGCTCAGATATCAGTGGGCCTCACACAATCCAAAAGTGTCCAGTGTCCAAAAGTGTGTGCAGAGATTCAAAATCTCCCTTATCCTCTAGTCACTTTGGTCACAACTGTGCCATCCAGCCTGTCACATAGCGCTCAGAAATCAGTGGGCCTCACACAATCCAAAAGTGTCCATCCAGTGTCCAAAAGTGTGTGCAGAGATTCAAAATCTCCCTTATCCTCTAGTCAATTTTGTCACAGCTGTGCCATCGAGCCTGTCACATAGCGCTCAGATATTCTTTGGGCCTCACACAATCCAAAAGTGTCCAGTGTCCAAAAGTGTGTGCAGAGATTCAAAATCTCCCTTATCCTCTAGTCACTTTGGTCACAGCTGTGCCATCGAGCCTGTCACATAGCGCTCAGATATCAGTTGGCCTCACACAATCCAAAAGTGTCCAGTGTCCAAAAGTGTGTGCAGAGATTCAAAATCTCCCTTATCCTCTAGTCACTTTGGTCACAGCTGTGCCATCGAGCCTGTCATATAGCGCTCAGATATCAGTGGGCCTCACACAATCCAAAAGTGTCCAGTGTCCAAAAGTTTGTGCAGAGATTCAAAATCTCCCTTATCCTCTAGTCACTTTGGTCACAGCTGTGCCATCGAGCCTGTCACATAGCGCTCAGATATCAGTGGGCCTCACACAATCCAAAAGTGTCCATCCAGTGTCCAAAAATGTGTGCAGAGATTCAAAATCTCCCTTATCCTCTAGTCACTTTTGTCACAGCTGTGCCATCGAGCCTGTCACATTGCGCTCAGATATTCATTGGGCCTCACACAATCCAAAAGTGTCCAGTGTCCAAAAGTGTGTGCAGAGATTCAAAATCTCCCTTATCCTCTAGTCAGTTTGGTCACAGCTGTGCCATCGAGCCTGTCACATAGCGCTCAGATATCAGTGAGCCTCACACAATCCAAAAGTGTCCAGTGTCCAAAAGTGTGTGCAGAGATTCAAAATCTCCCTTATCCTCTAGTCACTTTGGTCACAGCTGTGCCATCGAGCCTGTCACATAGCACTCAGATATCAGTGGGCCTCACACAATCCAAAAGTGTCCAGTGTTCAAAAGTGTGTGCAGAGATTCAAAATCTCCCTTATCCTCTAGTCACTTTGGTCACAGCTGTGCCATCGAGCCTGTCACATAGCACTCAGATATCAGTGGGCCTCACACAATCCAAAAGTGTCCAGTGTCCAAAAGTGTGTGCAGTTATTCAAAATCTCCCTTATCCTCTAGTCACTTTTGTCACAGCTGTGCCATCGAGCCTGTCACATAGCGCTCAGATATCAGTGGGCCTCACACAATCCAAAAGTGTCCAGTGTCCAAAAGTGTGTGCAGAGATTCAAAATCTCCCTTATCCTCTAGTCACTTTGGTCACAGCTGTGCCATCGAGCCTGTCACATAGCACTCAGATATCAGTGCGCCTCACACAATCCAAAAGTGTCCAGTGTCCAAAAGTGTGTGCAGAGATTCAAAATCTCCCTTATCCTCTAGTCACTTTGGTCACAGCTGTGCCATCGAGCCTGTCACATAGCGCTCAGATATTCATTGGGCCTCACACAATCCAAAAGTGTCCAGTGTCCAAAAGTGAGTGCAGAGATTCAAAATCTCCCTTATCCTCTAGTCAGTTTGGTCACAGCTGTGCCATCGAGCCTGTCACATAGCGCTCAGATATCAGTGGGCCTCACACAATCCAAAAGTGTCCAGTGTCCAAAAGTGTGTGCAGAGATTCAAAATCTCCCTTATCCTCTAGTCACTTTGGTCACAGCTGTTCCATCGAGCCTGTCACATAGCGCTCAGATATTCATTGGGCCTCACACAATCCAAAAGTGTCCAGTGTCCAAAAGTGAGTGCAGAGATTCAAAATCTCCCTTATCCTCTAGTCAGTTTGGTCACAGCTGTGCCATCGAGCATGTCACATAGCGCTCAGATATCAGTGGGCCTCACACAATCCAAAAGTGTCCAGTGTCCAAAAGTGTGTGCAGAGATTCAAAATCTCCCTTATCCTCTAGTCACTTTGGTCACAGCTGTGCCATCGAGCCTGTCATATAGCGCTCAGATATCAGTGGGCCTCACACAATCCAAAAGTGTCCAGTGTCCAAAAGTGTTTGCAGAGATTCAAAATCTCCCTTATCCTCTAGTCACTTTGGTCACAGCTGTGCCATCGAGCCTGTCACATAGCGCTCAGATATCAGTGGGCCTCACACAATCCAAAGGTGTCCATCCAGTGTCCAAAAGTGAGTGCAGAGATTCAAAATCTCCCTTATCCTCTAGTCACTTTTGTCACAGCTGTGCCATCGAGCCTGTCACATAGCGCTCAGATATTCATTGGGCCTCACACAATCCAAAAGTGTCCAGTGTCCAAAAGTGTGTGCAGAGATTCAAAATCTCCCTTATCCTCTAGTCAGTTTGGTCACAGCTGTGCCATCGAGCCTGTCACATAGCGCTCAGATATCAGTGGGCCTCACACAATCCAAAAGTGTCCAGTGTCCAAAAGTGTGTGCAGAGATTCAAAATCTACCTTATCCTCTAGTCACTTTGGTCACAGCTGTGCCATCGAGCCTGTCACATAGCGCTCAGATATTCATTGGGCCTCACACAATCCAAAAGTGTCCAGTGTCCAAAAGGGTGTGCAGAGATTCAAAATCTCCCTTATCCTCTAGTCACTTTTGTCACAGCTGTGCCATCGAGCCTGTCACATAGCGCTCAGATAATCATTGGGCCTCACACAATCCAAAAGTGTCCAGTGTCCAAAAGTGTGTGCAGAGATTCAAAATCTCCCTTATCCTCTAGTCACTTTTGTCACAGCTGTGCCATCGAGCCTGTCACATAGCGCTCAGATATCAGTGGGCCTCACACAATCCAAAAGTGTCCATCCAGTGTCCAAAAGTTTGTGCAGAGATTCAAAATCTCCCTTATCCTCTAGTCACTTTGGTCACAGCTGTGCCATCGAGCCTGTCACATAGCGCTCAGATATCAGTGGGCCTCACACAATCCAAAAGTGTCCAGTGTCCAAAAGTGTGTGCAGAGATTCAAAATCTCCCTTATCCTCTAGTCACTTTGGTCACAACTGTGCCATCGAGCCTGTCACATAGCGCTCAGAAATCAGTGGGCCTCACACAATCCAAAAGTGTCCATCCAGTGTCCAAAAGTGTGAGCAGAGATTCAAAATCTCCCTTATCCTCTAGACAATTTTGTCACAGCTGTGCCATCGAGCCTGTCACATAGCGCTCAGATATTCATTGGGCCTCACACAATCCAAAAGTGTCCAGTGTCCAAAAGTGTGTGCAGAGATTCAAAATCTCCCTTATCCTCTAGTCACTTTGGTCACAGCTGTGCCATCGAGCCTGTCACATAGCGCTCAGATATCAGTGGGCCTCACACAATCCAAAAGTGTCCAGTGTCCAAAAGTGTGTGCAGAGATTCAAAATCTCCCTTATCCTCTAGTCACTTTGGTCACAGCTGTGCCATCGAGCCTGTCATATAGCGCTCAGATATCAGTGGGCCTCACACAATCCAAAAGTGTCCAATGTCCAAAAGTGTGTGCAGAGATTCAAAATCTCCCTTATCCTCTAGTCACTTTGGTCACAGCTGTGCCATCGAGCCTGTCACATAGCGCTCAGATATCAGTGGGCCTCACACAATCCAAAAGTGTCCATCCAGTGTCCAAAAGTGTGTGCAGAGATTCAAAATCTCCCTTATCCTCTAGTCACTTTTGTCACAGCTGTGCCATCGAGCCTGTCACATAGCGCTCAGATATTCATTGGGCCTCACACAATCCAAAAGTGTCCAGTGTCCAAAAGTGTGTGCAGAGATTCAAAATCTCCCTTATCCTCTAGTCAGTTTGGTCACAGCTGTGCCATCGAGCCTGTCACATAGCGCTCAGATATCAGTGGGCCTCACACAATCCAAAAGTGTCCAGTGTCCAAAAGTGTGTGCAGAGATTCAAAATCTCCTTTATCCTCTAGTCACTTTGGTCACAGCTGTGCCATCGAGCCTGTCACATAGCGCTCAGATATTCATTGGGCCTCACACAATCCAAAAGTGTCCAGTGTCCAAAAGTGTGTGCAGAGATTCAAAATCTCCCTTATCCTCTAGTCAGTTTGGTCACAGCTGTGCCATCGAGCCTGTCACATAGCGCTCAGATATTAGTGAGCCTCACACAATCCAAAAGTGTCCAGTGTCCAAAAGTGTGTGCAGAGATTCAAAATCTCCCTTATCCTATAGTCACTTTGGTCACAGCTGTGCCATCGAGCCTGTCACATAGCACTCAGATATCAGTGGGCCTCACACAATCCAAAAGTGTCCAGTGTACAAAAGTGTGTGCAGAGATTCAAAATCTCCCTTATCCTGTAGTCACTTTGGTCACAGCTGTGCCATCGAGTCTGTCACATAGCGCTCAGATATCAGTGGGCCTCACACAATCCAAAAGTGTCCAGTGTCCAAAAGTGTGTGCAGAGATTCAAAATCTCCCTTATCCTCTAGTCACTTTGGTCACAGCTGTGCCATCGAGCCTGTCACATAGCGCTCAGATATTCATTGGGCCTCACACAATCCAAAAGTGTCCAGTGTCCAAAAGTATGTGCAGAGATTCAAAATCTCCCTTATCCTCTAGTCACTTTTGTCACAGCTGTGCCATCGAGCCTGTCACATAGCGCTCAGATATCAGTGGGCCTCACACAATCCAAAACTGTCCAGTGTCCAAAAGTGTGTGCAGAGATTCAAAATCTCCCTTATCCTCTAGTCACTTTGGTCACAGCTGTGCCATCGAGCCTGTCACATAGCGCTCAGATATCAGTGGGCCTCACACAATCCAAAAGTGTCCATCCGGTGTCCAAAAGTGTGTGCAGAGATTCAAAATCTCCCTTATCCTCTAGTCACTTTTGTCACAGCTGTGCCATCGAGCCTGTCACATAGCGCTCAGATATTCATTGGGCCTCACACAATCCAAAAGTGTCCATCCAGTGTCCAAAAGTGTGTGCAGAGATTCAAAATCTCCCTTATCCTCTAGTCACTTTGGTCACAGCTGTGCCATCGAGCCTGTCACATAGCGCTCAGATATTCATTGGGCCTCACACAATCCAAAAGTGTCCAGTGTCCAAAAGTGTGTGCAGAGATTCAAAATCTCCCTTATCCTCTAGTCACTTTGGTCACAGCTGTGCCATCGAGCCTGTCACATAGCGCTCAGATATCAGTGGGCCTCACACAATCCAAAAGTGTCCAGTGTCCAAAAGTGTGTGCAGAGATTCAAAATCTCCCTTATCCTCTAGTCACTTTGGTCACAGCTGTGCCATCGAGCCTGTCACATAGCGCTCAGATATCAGTGGGCCTCACACAATCCTAAAGTGTCCATCCAGTGTCCAAAAGTGTGTGCAGAGATTCAAAATCTCCCTTATCCTCTAGTCACTTTGGTCACAGCTGTGCCATCGAGCCTGTCACATAGTGCTCAGATATTCATTGGGCCTCACACAATCCAAAAGTGTCCAGTGTCCAAAAGTGTGTGCAGAGATTCAAAATCTCCCTTATCCTCTAGTCAGTTTGATCACAGCTGTGCCATCGAGCCTGTCACATAGCGCTCAGATATCAGTGGGCCTCACACAATCCAAAAGTGTCCAGTGTCCAAAAGTGTGTGCAGACATTCAAAATCTCCCTTATCCTCTAGTCACTTTGGTCACAGCTGTGCCATCGAGCCTGTCACATAGCGCTCAGATATCAGTGGGCCTCACACAATCCAAAAGTGTCCATCCAGTGTCCAAAAGTGTGTGCAGAGATTCAAAATCTCCCTTATCCTCTAGTCACTTTTGTCACAGCTGTGCCATCGAGCCTGTCACATAGCGCTCAGATATTCATTGGGCCTCACACAATCCAAAAGTGTCCAGTGTCCAAAAGTGTGTGCAGAGATTCAAAATCTCCCTTATCCTCTAGTCAGTTTGATCACAGCTGTGCCATCGAGCCTGTCACATAGCGCTCAGATATCAGTGGGCCTCACACAATCCAAAAGTGTCCAGTGTCCAAAAGTGTGTGCAGAGATTCAAAATCTCCCTTTTCCTCTAGTCACTTTGGTCACAGCTGTGCCATCGAGCCTGTCACATAGCGCTCAGATATCAGTGGGCCTCACACAATCCAAAAGTGTCCAGTGTCCAAAAGTGTGTGCAGAGATTCAAAATCTCCCTTATCCTCTAGTCACTTTGGTCACAGCTGTGCCATCGAGCCTGTCACATAGCGCTCAGATATCAGTGGGCCTCACACAATCCAAAAGTGTCCATCCAGTGTCCAAAAGTGTGTGCAGTGATTCAAAATCTCCCTTATCCTCTAGTCACTTTGGTCACAGCTGTGCCATCGAGCCTGTCACATAGCGCTCAGATATCAGTGGGCCTCACACAATCCAAAAGTGTCCAGTGTCCAAAAGTGTGTGCAGAGATTCAAAATCTCCCTTATCCTCTAGTCACTTTGGTCACAACTGTGCCATCGAGCCTGTCACATAGCGCTCAGAAATCAGTGGGCCTCACACAATCCAAAAGTGTCCATCCATTGTCCAAAAGTGTGTGCAGAGATTCAAAATCTCCCTTATCCTCTAGTCACTTTTGTCACAGCTGTGCCATCGAGCCTGACACATAGCGCTCAGATATTCATTGGGCCTCAAACAATCCAAAAGTGTCCAGTGTCCAAAAGTGTGTGCAGAGATTCAAAATCTCCCTTATCCTCTAGTCACTTTGGTCACAGCTGTGCCATCGAGCCTGTCACATAGCGCTCAGATATCAGTGGGCCTCACACAATCCAAAAGTGTCCAGTGTCCAAAAGTGTGTGCAGAGATTCAAAATCTCCCTTATCCTCTAGTCACTTTGGTCACAGCTGTGCCATCGAGCCTGTCACATAGCGCTCAGATATCAGTGGGCCTCACACAATCCAAAAGTGTACAGTGTCCAAAAGTGTGTGCAGAGATTCAAAATCTCCCTTATCCTCTAGTCACTTTGGTCACAGCTGTGCCATCGAGCCTGTCACATAGCGCTGAGATATCAGTGGGCCTCACACAATCCAAAAGTGTCCATCCAGTGTCCAAAAGTGTGTGCAGAGATTCAAAATCTCCCTTATCCTCTAGTCACTTTTGTCACAGCTGTGCCATCGAGCCTGTCACATAGCGCTCAGATATTCATTGGGCCTCACACAATCCAAAAGTGTCCAGTGTCCAAAAGTGTGTGCAGAGATTCAAAATCTCCCTTATCCTCTAGTCAGTTTGGTCACAGCTGTGCCATCGAGCCTGTCACATAGCGCTCAGATATCAGTGGGCCTCACACAATCCAAAAGTGTCCAGTGTCCAAAAGTGTGTGCAGAGATTCAAAATTTCCCTTATCCTCTAGTCACTTTGGTGACAGCTGTCCCATCGAGCCTGTCACATAGCACTCAGATATCAGTGGGCCTCACACAATCCAAAAGTGTCCAGTGTCCAAAAGTGTGTGCAGAGATTCAAAATCTCCCTTATCCTCTAGTCACTTTTGTCACAGCTGTGCCATCGAGCCTGTCACATAGCGCTCAGATATCAGTGGGCCTCACACAATCCAAAAGTGTCCATCCAGTGTCCAAAAGTGTGTGCAGAGATTCAAAATCTCCCTTATCCTCTAGTCACTTTTGTCACAGCTGTGCCATCGAGCCTGTCACATAGCGCTCAGATATTCATTGGGCCTCACACAATCCAAAAGTGTCCAGTGTCCAAAAGTGTGTGCAGAGATTCAAAATCTCCCTTATCCTCTAGTCACTTTGGTCACAGCTGTGCCATCGAGCCTGTCACATAGCGCTCAGATATCAGTGGGCCTCACACAATCCAAAAGTGTCCAGTGTCCAAAAGTGTGTGCAGAGATTCAAAATCTCCCTTATCCTCTAATCACTTTTGTCACAGCTGTGCCATCGAGCCTGTCACATAGCGCTCAGATATTCATTGGGCCTCACACAATCCAAAAGTGTCCAGTGTCCAAAAGTATGTGCAGAGATTCAAAATCTCCCTTATCCTCTAGTCACTTTGGTCACAGCTGTGCCATCGAGCCTGTCACATAGCGCTCAGATATCAGTGGGCCTCACACAATCCAAAAGTGTCCATCCGGTGTCCAAAAGTGTGTGCAGAGATTCAAAATCTCCCTTATCCTCTAGTCACTTTTGTCACAGCTGTGCCATCGAGCCTGTCACATAGCGCTCAGATATTCATTGGGCCTCACACAATCCAAAAGTGTCCAGTGTCCAAAAGTGTGTGCAGAGATTCAAAATCTCCATTATCCTCTAGTCACTTTGGTCACAGCTGTGCCATCGAGCCTGTCACATAGCGCTCAGATATAAGTGGGCCTCAAACAATCCAAAAGTGTCCAGTGTCCAAAAGTGTGTGCAGAGATTCAAAATCTCCCTTATCCTCTAGTCACTTTGGTCACAGCTGTGCCATCGAGCCTGTCACATAGCGCTCAGATATCAGTGGGCCTCACACAATCCAAAAGTGTCCATCCAGTGTCCAAAAGTGTGTGCAGAGATTCAAAATCACCCTTATCCTCTAGTCACTTTTGTCACAGCTGTGCCATCGAGCCTGTCACATAGCGCTCAGATATTCATTGGGCCTCACACAATCCAAAAGTGTCCAGTGTCCAAAAGTGTGTGCAGAGATTCAAAATCTCCCTTATCCTCTAGTCAGTTTGGTCACAGCTGTGCCATCGAGAATGTCACATAGCGCTCAGATATCAGTGGGCCTCACACAATCCAAAAGTGTCCAGTGTCCAAAAGTGTGTGCAGAGATTCAAAATCTACCTTATCCTCTAGTCACTTTGGTCACAGCTGTGCCATCGAGCCTGTCACATAGCGCTCAGATATTCATTGGGCCTCACACAATCCAAAAGTGTCCAGTGTCCAAAAGTGTGTGCAGAGATTCAAAATCTCCCTTATCCTCTAGTCACTTTTGTCACAGCTGTGCCATCGAGCCTGTCACATAGCGCTCAGATAATCATTGGGCCTCACACAATCCAAAAGTGTCCAGTGTCCAAAAGTGTGTGCAGAGATGCAAAATCTCCCTTATCCTCTAGTCACTTTGGTCACAGCTGTGCCATCGAGCCTGTCACATAGCGCTCAGATATCAGTGGGCCTCACACAATCCAAAAGTGTCCATCCAGTGTCCAAAAGTGTGTGCAGAGATTCAAAATCTCCCTTATCCTCTAGTCACTTTGGTCACAGCTGTGCCATCGAGCCTGTCACATAGCGCTCAGATATCAGTGGGCCTCACACAATCCAAAAGTGTCCAGTGTCCAAAAGTGTGTGCAGAGATTCAAAATCTCCCTTATCCTCTAGTCACTTTGGTCACAACTGTGCCATCGAGCCTGTCACATAGCGCTCAGATATCAGTGGGCCTCACACAATCCAAAAGTGTCCAGTGTCCAAAAGTGTGTGCAGAGATTCAAAATCTCCCTTATCCTCTAGTCACTTTGGTCACAACTGTGCCATCGAGCCTGTCACATAGCGCTCAGAAATCAGTGGGCCTCACACAATCCAAAAGTGTCCATCCAGTGTCCAAAAGTGTGTGCAGAGATTCAAAATCTCCCTTATCCTCTAGTCACTTTGGTCACAGCTGTGCCATCGAGCCTGTCACATAGCGCTCAGATATCAGTGGGCCTCACACAATCCAAAAGTGTCCAGTGTCCAAAAGTGTGTGCAGAGATTCAAAATCTCCCTTATCCTCTAGTCACTTTTGTCACAGCTGTGCCATCGAGCCTATCACATAGCGCTCAGATATTCATTGGGCCTCACACAATCCAAAAGTGTCCAGTGTCCAAAAGTGTGTGCAGAGATTCAAAATCTCCCTTATCCTCTAGTCAGTTTGATCACAGCTGTGCCATCGAGCCTGTCACATAGCGCTCAGATATCAGTGGGCCTCACACAATCCAAAAGTGTCCAGTGTCCAAAAGTGTGTGCAGAGATTCAAAATCTCCCTTATCCTCTAGTCACTTTGGTCACAGCTGTGCCATCGAGCCTGTCACATAGCGCTCAGATATCAGTGGGCCTCACACAATCCAAAAGTGTCCAGTGTCCAAAAGTGTGTGCAGAGATTCAAAATCTCCCTTATCCTGTAGTCACTTTGGTCACAGCTGTGCCATCGAGCCTGTCACATAGCGCTCAGATATCAGTGGGCCTCACACAATCCAAAAGTGTCCAGTGTCCAAAAGTGTGTGCAGAGATTCAAAATCTCCCTTATCCTCTAGTCACTTTGGTCACAGCTGTGCCATCGAGCCTGTCACATAGCGCTCAGATATCAGTGGGCCTCACACAATCCAAAAGTGTCCAGTGTCCAAAAGTGTGTGCAGAGATTCAAAATCTCCCTTATCCTCTAGTCACTTTGGTCACAGCTGTGCCATCGAGCCTGTCACATAGCGCTCAGATAATCATTGGGCCTCACACAATCCAAAAGTGTCCAGTGTCCAAAAGTGTGTGCAGAGATTCAAAATCTCCCTTATCCTCTAGTCACTTTGGTCACAGCTGTGCCATCGAGCCTGTCACATAGCGCTCAGATATCAGTGGGCCTCACACAATCCAAAAGTGTCCATCCAGTGTCCAAAAGTGTGTGCAGAGATTCAAAATCTCCCTTATCCTCTAGTCACTTTGGTCACAGCTGTGCCATCGAGCCTGTCACATAGCGCTCAGATATCAGTGGGCCTCACACAATCCAAAAGTGTCCAGTGTCCAAAAGTGTGTGCAGAGATTCAAAATCTCCCTTATCCTCTAGTCACTTTGGTGACAACTGTGCCATCGAGCCTGTCACATAGCGCTCAGAAATCAGTGGGCCTCACGCAATCCAAAAGTGTCCAACCAGAGTCCAAAAGTGTGTGCAGAGATTCAAAATCTCCCTTATCCTCTAGTCACTTTTGTCACAGCTGTGCCATCGAGCCTGTCACATAGCGCTCAGATATTCATTGGGCCTCACACAATCCAAAAGTGTCCAGTGTCCAAAAGTGTGTGCAGAGATTCAAAATCTCCCTTATCCTCTAGTCACTTTGGTCACAGCTGTGCCATCGAGCCTGTCACATAGCGCTCAGATATCAGTGGGCCTCACACAATCCAAAAGTGTCCAGTGTCCAAAAGTGTGTGCAGAGATTCAAAATCTCCCTTATCCTCTAGTCACTTTGGTCACAGCTGTGCCATCGAGCCTGTCACATAGCGCTCAGATATCAGTGGGCCTCACACAATCCAAAAGTGTCCAGTGTCCAAAAGTGTGTGCAGAGATTCAAAATCTCCCTTATCCTCTAGTCACTTTGGTCACAGCTGTGCCATCGAGCCTGTCACATAGCGCTGAGATATCAGTGGGCCTCACACAATCCAAAAGTGTCCATCCAGTGTCCAAAAGTGTGTGTAGAGATTCAAAATCTCCCTTATCCTCTAGTCACTTTTGTCACAGCTGTGCCATCGAGCCTGTCACATAGCGCTCAGATATTCATTGGGCCTCACACAATCCAAAAGTGTCCAGTGTCCAAAAGTGTGTGCAGAGATTCAAAATCTCCCTTATCCTCTAGTCACTTTGGTCACAGCTGTGCCATCGAGCCTGTCACATAGCGCTCAGATATCAGTGGGCCTCACACAATCCAAAAGTGTCCAGTGTCCAAAAGTGTGTGCAGAGATTCAAAATCTCCCTTATCCTCTAGTCACTTTGGTCACAGCTGTGCCATCGAGCCTGTCACATAGCGCTCAGATATCAGTGGGCCTCACACAATCCAAAAGTGTCCAGTGTCCAAAAGTGTGTGCAGAGATTCAAAATCTCCCTTATCCTCTAGTCACTTTGGTCACAGCTGTGCCATCGAGCCTGTCACATAGCGCTCAGATATCAGTGGGCCTCACACAATCCAAAAGTGTCCAGTGTCCAAAAGTGTGTGCAGAGATTCAAAATCTCCCTTATCCTCTAGTCACTTTTGTCACAGCTGTGCCATCGAGCCTGTCACATAGCGCTCAGATATTCATTGGGCCTCACACAATCCAAAAGTGTCCAGTGTCCAAAAGTATGTGCAGAGATTCAAAATCTCCCTTATCCTCTAGTCACTTTTGTCACAGCTGTGCCATCGAGCCTGTCACATAGCGCTCAGATATCAGTGGGCCTCACACAATCCAAAAGTGTCCAGTGTCCAAAAGTGTGTGCAGAGATTCAAAATCTCCCTTATCCTCTAGTCACTTTGGTCACAGCTGTGCCATCGAGCCTGTCACATTGCGCTCAGATATCAGTGGGCCTCACACAATCCAAAAGTGTCCATCCGGTGTCCAAAAGTGTGTGCAGAGATTCAAAATCTCCCTTATCTTCTAGTCACTTTTGTCACAGCTGTGCCATCGAGCCTGTCACATAGCGCTCAGATATTCATTGGGCCTCACACAATCCAAAAGTGTCCATCCAGTGTCCAAAAGTGTGTGCAGAGATTCAAAATCTCCCTTATCCTCTAGTCACTTTGGTCACAGCAGTGCCATCGAGCCTGTCACATAGCGCTCAGATATCAGTGGGCCTCACACAATCCAAAAGTGTCCAGTGTCCAAAAGTGTGTGCAGAGATTCAAAATCTCCCTTATCCTCTAGTCACTTTGGTCACAGCTGTGCCATCGAGCCTGTCACATAGCGCTCAGATATTGTCATGTCGGATGCTGTTCACACCACAGCATCCGGCAGGCAGAGGTAGTTCCACCTCCAGCCACTATAGCCTCAGTGGCGCCGGCCTGATCTTCAGGCTCTCAGGGGTTAATCCTGCTGGAGACCAGGTTGGATGGTTAGTCACGCCCACGGTCTTTAAATAGTCATGCTGGCCTATGGGCGTCGCCGATTATAGCTTGTGTTTCATACCAAGTGGTTCCGGTCTGGAGTGGAGGTGTTCAAGAGAGAGAGATTCATATCTGGTGTCGTATGATCCGTCGTTATCCTTTCTCCTTCCCATATTTGTGTTTAGTTGTGCCCTGTTCACATTACTGTTTATTCCTGTGTGTGTGCGGCGCTGTGCAGTTTAAGTTCTCCCTGTCTGTCATTATTTGTGTGGGAGCTTTGGTGGTGACTTCTCACTGGGTGGAGGGTGGAGGGTTAAGTGCAGGGCTGAGCAGGAATTAAGGAAAGGTCGGAGGCTCAGGCATTTGCACCTTCAGCAAAAACCCTGGGTTGAGGGTCAGACAGGGTTTCCTCTAGTAAAGGGACACCACAGGGGCCCCGGGTCTTTCAGCCTTAGTTGAACTAAGCCCCCGTGACAGATATCAGTGGGCCTCACACAATCCAAAAGTGTCCAGTGTCCAAAAGTGTGTGCAGAGATTCAAAATCTCCCTTATCCTCTAGTCACTTTGGTCACAGCTGTGCCATCGAGCCTGTCACATAGCGCTCAGATATCAGTGGGCCTCACACAATCCAAAAGTGTCCATCCAGTGTCCAAAAGTGTGTGCAGAGATTCAAAATCTCCCTTATCCTCTAGTCACTTTTGTCACAGCTGTGCCATCGAGCCTGTCACATAGCGCTCAGATATTCATTGGGCCTCACACAATCCAAAAGTGTCCAGTGTCCAAAAGTGTGTGCAGAGATTCAAAATCTCCCTTATCCTCTAGTCAGTTTGGTCACAGCTGTGCCATCGAGCCTGTCACATAGCGCTCAGATATCAGTGGGCCTCAAACAATCCAAAAGTGTCCAGTGTCCAAAAGTGTGTGCAGAGATTCAAAATCTCCCTTATCCTCTAGTCACTTTGGTCACAGCTGTGCCATCGAGCCTGTCACATAGCGCTCAGATATCAGTGGGCCTCACACAATCCAAAAGTGTCCATCCAGTGTCCAAAAGTGTGTGCAGAGATTCAAAATCTCCCTTATCCTCTAGTCACTTTTGTCACAGCTGTGCCATCGAGCCTGTCACATAGCGCTCAGATATTCATTGGGCCTCACACAATCCAAAAGTGTCCAGTGTCCAAAAGTGTGTGCAGAGATTCAAAATCTCCCTTATCCTCTAGTCAGTTTGGTCACAGCTGTGCCATCGAGCCTGTCACATAGCGCTCAGATATCAGTGGGCCTCACACAATCCAAAAGTGTCCAGTGTCCAAAAGTGTGTGCAGAGATTCAAAATCTACCTTATCCTCTAGTCACTTTGGTCACAGCTGTGCCATCGAGCCTGTCACATAGCGCTCAGATATTCATTGGGCCTCACACAATCCAAAAGTGTCCAGTGTCCAAAAGTGTGTGCAGAGATTCAAAATCTCCCTTATCCTCTAGTCACTTTTGTCACAGCTGTGCCATCGAGCCTGTCACATAGCGCTCAGATAATCATTGGGCCTCACACAATCCAAAAGTGTCCAGTGTCCAAAAGTGTGTGCAGAGATTCAAAATCTCCCTTATCCTCTAGTCACTTTGGTCACAGCTGTGCCATCGAGCCTGTCACATAGCGCTCAGATATCAGTGGGCCTCACACAATCCAAAAGTGTCCATCCAGTGTCCAAAAGTGTGTGCAGTGATTCAAAATCTCCCATATCCTCTAGTCCATTTGGTCACAGCTGTGCCATCGAGCCGGTCACATAGCGCTCAGATATCAGTGGGCCTCACACAATCCAAAAGTGTCCAGTGTCCAAAAGTGTGTGCAGAGATTCAAAATCTCCCTTATCCTCTAGTCACTTTGGTCACAACTGTGCCATCGAGCCTGTCACATAGCGCTCAGAAATCAGTGGGCCTCACACAATCCAAAAGTGTCCATCCATTGTCCAAAAGTGTGTGCAGAGATTCAAAATCTCCCTTATCCTCTAGTCACTTTGGTCACAGCTGTGCCATCGAGCCTGTCACATAGCGCTCAGATATTCATTGGGCCTCACACAATCCAAAAGTGTCCAGTGTCCAAAAGTGTGTGCAGAGATTCAAAATCTCCCTTATCCTCTAGTCACTTTGGTCACAGCTGTGCCATCGAGCCTGTCACATAGCGCTCAGATATCAGTGGGCCTCACACAATCCAAAAGTGTCCAGTGTCCAAAAGTGTGTGCAGAGATTCAAAATCTCCCTTATCCTCTAGTCACTTTGGTCACAGCTGTGCCATCGAGCCTGTCACATAGCGCTCAGATATCAGTGGGCCTCACACAATCCAAAAGTGTCCAGTGTCCAAAAGTGTGTGCAGAGATTCAAAATCTCCCTTATCCTCTAGTCACTTTGGTCACAGCTGTGCCATCGAGCCTGTCACATAGCGCTGAGATATCAGTGGGCCTCACACAATCCAAAAGTGTCCATCCAGTGTCCAAAAGTGTGTGCAGAGATTCAAAATCTCCCTTATCCTCTAGTCACTTTTGTCACAGCTGTGCCATCGAGCCTGTCACATAGCGCTCGGATATTCATTGGGCCTCACACAATCCAAAAGTGTCCAGTGTCCAAAAGTGTGTGCAGAGATTCAAAATCTCCCTTATCCTCTAGTCACTTTGGTCACAGCTGTGCCATCGAGCCTGTCAAATAGCGCTCAGATATCAGTGGGCCTCACACAATCCAAAAGTGTCCAGTGTCCAAAAGTGTGTGCAGAGATTCAAAATCTCCCTTATCCTCTAGTCACTTTGGTCACAGCTGTGCCATCGAGCCTGTCACATAGCTCTCAGATATCAGTGGGCCTCACACAATCCAAAAGTGTCCATCCAGTGTCCAAAAGTGTGTGCAGAGATTCAAAATCTCCCTTATCCTCTAGTCACTTTGGTCACAGCTGTGCCATCGAGCCTGTCACATAGCGCTCAGATATCAGTGGGCCTCACACAATCCAAAAGTGTCCAGTGTCCAAAAGTGTGTGCAGAGATTCAAAATCTCCCTTATCCTCTAGTCACTTTGGTCACAACTGTGCCATCGAGCCTGTCACATAGCGCTCAGAAATCAGTGGGCCTCACACAATCCAAAAGTGTCCATCCAGTGTCCAAAAGTGTGTGCAGAGATTCAAAATCTCCCTTATCCTCTAGTCACTTTGGTCACAGCTGTGCCATCGAGCCTGTCACATAGCGCTCAGATATCAGTGGGCCTCACACAATCCAAAAGTGTCCAGTGTCCAATAGTGTGTGCAGAGATTCAAAATCTCAGTTATCCTCTAGTCACTTTTGTCACAGCTGTGCCATCGAGCCTATCACATAGCGCTCAGATATTCATTGGGCCTCACACAATCCAAAAGTGTCCAGTGTCCAAAAGTGTGTGCAGAGATTCAAAATCTCCCTTATCCTCTAGTCAGTTTGATCACAGCTGTGCCATCGAGCCTGTCACATAGCGCTCAGATATCAGTGGGCCTCACACAATCCAAAAGTGTCCAGTGTCCAAAAGTGTGTGCAGAGATTCAAAATCTCCCTTATCCTCTAGTCAGTTTGGTCACAGCTGTGCCATCGAGCCTGTCACATAGCGCTCAGATATCAGTGGGCCTCACACAATCCAAAAGTGTCCAGTGTCCAAAAGTGTGTGCAGAGATTCAAAATCTCCCTTATCCTCTAGTCACTTTGGTCACAGCTGTGCCATCGAGCCTGTCACATAGCGCTCAGATATCAGTGGGCCTCACACAATCCAAAAGTGTCCAGTGTCCAAAAGTGTGTGCAGAGATTCAAAATCTCCCTTATCCTCTAGTCACTTTGGTCACAGCTGTGCCATCGAGCCTGTCACATAGCGCTCAGATATCAGTGGGCCTCACACAATCCAAAAGTGTCCAGTGTCCAAATGTGTGTGCAGAGATTCAAAATCTCCCTTATCCTCTAGTCACTTTGGTCACAGCTGTGCCATCGAGCCTGTCACATAGCGCTCAGATAATCATTGGGCCTCACACAATCCAAAAGTGTCCAGTGTCCAAAAGTGTGTGCAGAGATTCAAAATCTCCCTTATCCTCTAGTCACTTTGGTCACAGCTGTGCCATCGAGCCTGTCACATAGCGCTCAGATATCAGTGGGCCTCACACAATCCAAAAGTGTCCATCCAGTGTCCAAAAGTGTGTGCAGAGATTCAAAATCTCCCTTATCCTCTAGTCACTTTGGTCACAGCTGTGCCATCGAGCCTGTCACATAGCGCTCAGATATCAGTGGGCCTCACACAATCCAAAAGTGTCCAGTGTCCAAAAGTGTGTGCAGAGATTCAAAATCTCCCTTATCCTCTAGTCACTTTGGTCACAACTGTGCCATCGAGCCTGTCACATAGCGCTCAGAAATCAGTGGGCCTCACGCAATCCAAAAGTGTCCAACCAGAGTCCAAAAGTGTGTGCAGAGATTCAAAATCTCCCTTATCCTCTAGTCACTTTTGTCACAGCTGTGCCATTGAGCCTGTCACATAGCGCTCAGATATTCATTGGGCCTCACACAATCCAAAAGTGTCCAGTGTCCAAAAGTGTGTGCAGAGATTCAAAATCTCCCTTATCCTCTAGTCACTTTGGTCACAGCTGTGCCATCGAGCCTGTCACATAGCGCTCAGATATCAGGGGGCCTCACACAATCCAAATGTGTCCAGTGTCCAAAAGTGTGTGCAGAGATTCAAAATCTCCCTTATCCTCTAGTCACTTTGGTCACAGCTGTGCCATCGAGCCTGTCACATAGCGCTCAGATATCAGTGGGCCTCACACAATCCAAAAGTGTCCAGTGTCCAAAAGTGTGTGCAGAGATTCAAAATCTCCCTTATCCTCTAGTCACTTTGGTCACAGCTGTGCCATCGAGCCTGTCACATAGCGCTGAGATATCAGTGGGCCTCACACAATCCAAAAGTGTCCATCCAGTGTCCAAAAGTGTGTGTAGAGATTCAAAATCTCCCTTATCCTCTAGTCACTTTTGTCACAGCTGTGCCATCGAGCCTGTCACATAGCGCTCAGATATTCATTGGGCCTCACACAATCCAAAAGTGTCCAGTGTCCAAAAGTGTGTGCAGAGATTCAAAATCTCCCTTATCCTCTAGTCACTTTGGTCACAGCTGTGCCATCGAGCCTGTCACATAGCGCTCAGATATCAGTGGGCCTCACACAATCCAAAAGTGTCCAGTATCCAAAAGTGTGTGCAGAGATTCAAAATCTCCCTTATCCTCTAGTCACTTTGGTCACAGCTGTGCCATCGAGCCTGTCACATAGCGCTCAGATATTCATTGGGCCTCACACAATCCAAAAGTGTCCAGTGTCCAAAAGTGTGTGCAGAGATTCAAAATCTCCCTTATCCTCTAGTCAGTTTGGTCACAGCTGTGCCATCGAGCCTGTCACATAGCGCTCAGATATCAGTGGGCCTCACACAATCCAAAAGTGTCCAGTGTCCAAAAGTGTGTGCAGAGATTCAAAATCTCCCTTATCCTCTAATCACTTTGGTCACAGCTGTGCCATCGAGCCTGTCACATAGCACTCAGATATCAGTGGGCCTCACACAATCCAAAAGTGTCCAGTGTCCAAAAGTGTGTGCAGAGATTCAAAATCTCCCTTATCCTCTAGTCACTTTGGTCTCAGCTGTGCCATCGAGCCTGTCACATAGCGCTCAGATATCAGTGGGCCTCACACAATCCAAAAGTGTCCAGTGTCCAAAAGTGTGTGCAGAGATTCAAAATCTCCCTTATCCTCTAGTCACTTTGGTCACAGCTGTGCCATCGAGCCTGTCACATAGCGCTCAGATATCAGTGGGCCTCACACAATCCAAAAGTGTCCAGTGTCCAAAAGTGTGTGCAGAGATTCAAAATCTCCCTTATCCTCTAGTCACTTTGGTCTCAGCTGTGCCATCGTGCCTGTCACATAGCGCTCAGATATCAGTGGGCCTCACACAATCCAAAAGTGTCCAGTGTCCAAAAGTGTGTGCAGAGATTCAAAATCTCCCTTATCCTCTAGTCACTTTGGTCACAGCTGTGCCATCGAGCCTGTCACATAGCGCTCAGATATCAGTGGGCCTCACACAATCCAAAAGTGTCCAGTGTCCAAAAGTATGTGCAGAGATTCAAAATCTCCCTTATCCTCTAGTCACTTTTGTCACAGCTGTGCCATCGAGCCTGTCACATAGCGCTCAGATATCAGTGGGCCTCACACAATCCAAAAGTGTCCAGTGTCCAAAAGTGTGTGCAGAGATTCAAAATCTCCCTTATCCTCTAGTCACTTTGGTCACAGCTGTGCCATCGAGCCTGTCACATTGCGCTCAGATATCAGTGGGCCTCACACAATCCAAAAGTGTCCATCCGGTGTCCAAAAGTGTGTGCAGAGATTCAAAATCTCCCTTATCCTCTAGTCACTTTTGTCACAGCTGTGCCATCGAGCCTGTCACATAGCGCTCAGATATTCATTGGGCCTCACACAATCCAAAAGTGTCCATCCAGTGTCCAAAAGTGTGTGCAGAGATTCAAAATCTCCCTTATCCTCTAGTCACTTTGGTCACAGCTGTGCCATCGAGCCTGTCACATAGCGCTCAGATATCAGTGGGCCTCACACAATCCAAAAGTGTCCAGTGTCCAAAAGTGTGTGCAGAGATTCAAAATCTCCCTTATCCTCTAGTCACTTTGGTCACAGCTGTGACATCGAGCCTGTCACATAGCGCTCAGATATCAGTGGGCCTCACACAATCCAAAAGTGTCCAGTGTCCAAAAGTGTGTGCAGAGATTCAAAATCTCCCTTATCCTCTAGTCACTTTGGTCACAGCTGTGCCATCGAGCCTGTCACATAGCGCTCAGATATCAGTGGGCCTCACACAATCCAAAAGTGTCCATCCAGTGTCCAAAAGTGTGTGCAGAGATTCAAAATCTCCCTTATCCTCTAGTCACTTTTGTCACAGCTGTGCCATCGAGCCTGTCACATAGCGCTCAGATATTCATTGGGCCTCACACAATCCAAAAGTGTCCAGTGTCCAAAAGTGTGTGCAGAGATTCAAAATCTCCCTTATCCTCTAGTCAGTTTGGTCACAGCTGTGCCATCGAGCCTGTCACATAGCGCTCAGATATCAGTGGGCCTCACACAATCCAAAAGTGTCCAGTGTCCAAAAGTGTGTGCAGAGTGTGATGTACAATGTCTGTGAGGTATGGGGTTTTGTCTACAAAATATGATGTTTTCTGTTGTAACTTTCCAGAAAAATCCAGCCCTCTATGCCAATGCAGGCTGTCAGCTCATGCAGCACCTTCTCCCCTCCTCTTTTCGCCCATGGCTCACTCACACACTGACCAGTGCCCCCCTGCCTGGGCTAGCTCTGAAACCTTAAACCAACTTCCTCTCGAAGAGCAGGGGGAAGGGATCCCTTTGTTCGGAAAAACACAGGCTGTATGCCGGTATATGGGAAACATAAAAGTCATATTACGAAAACCATACCCAGTAGAGATATGAAAATCATATTTTTGTAACCTGAGCGGTCCCAGCTTCGATACCGTGTCTCTTTCGAAGTTCCACCCTGCCCAGAACATGAGATATGATTTGCGCCCAAATGGACGGTCATATCGCATAGATGTTTGATGTTTTCTTGATGGGCTCATTACGCTGGGAAACAAGATACCACTGATGAGTCCATACCAGCTTCTCCCATAAAGTTATAGCTAATCTAAGTTTTGTAGCCAAAACATAACTTGGATAAGAGAGGTGGGATCAACCCAGAATGCACCTCTCCGTGATGTCACATAGGAAAGTCTATAAGGCATTTCCTGGGCAAACCAGCTCAGAACAGCTCAAGTCGTCGTGCTAGAAGGATCCCAATGAGCGGAGAAGTGCAGCTCCGCCTCCACCCACCTTAAAGCCGCATGGTCTGCCTAAGGAACAATATGGAACTGTGAGTGTAATCTCTTTGTTTTCTCCACTTTTATTTTATACCTGTACTGTACATATTTTATGTCTCAATTTTATAGCAACTTTTATCTGTAATCACTGTCCTCTTTCGGAAAATAAATGAAATTATTTAGATCTGTCTCCATGCTCTAAGAATCGAACTATACGCCTTTGATAGATAATCGCTACTAATTCAAGGGGTTTGCCACGGACCCTCTTAATTTAACACTGTGAATTAAGTAACCGTGACTGGTGGCAGCGCGTTGTGTATGGCTATTACGGCTGGCTGGCAGTCTAGAAGGGTCTTATATTGCTGAGTAAGGGGCTTCAGCCACAGCATTGATAATTCCCTTACTGCAGAAGCCTAATTGCCGGTTCACAACAGGCAGCCCGTCCGGCGACCAATTATCCTAGGTGCAGTTCCCTGACTGACCTGAGGGTAAGGGGGGCGCCGGAGAGCTGTGAGTTCCAAAGTGGAACTGAGAAAGTGGGATATACATAAATCCCCACAGTACTTGGAAGATTGATAGCAGTGGTGGGGCATCCAAATTAAACTCCCCCTGCGGCAAATTGTAGAGCGAGATTAGCTTGCTGGATATTTTTGTCACATGGTGCCAGTGGTGTGATAACTAAGATAAGCCCCACTGCGCCTGTGATAGCCGTGTGCCGGCATTGTGTCACGTCCCTCCGTCCGCTGATACACCGGTGTCAGTGGTGGGATCGTGACATAGTGGTGACACAGGGTCCGCTGTCCGTCGCGTTTTGGTGGCAGCGGGACCCCCGTTAGTCGTCGCCCGTAAGTGGACGAACGGCCGTGGGCTGTTCGTCACATATTGGTGGCAGCGCGGTGGGATAATCCTAGAGCATTAGTGATTTGGTTTGAGCAATCATTCCTCTCACTAAAGACCTGCACGGTTCCTGCGGGAATCCTGCATCATAGGTTTTGGAGAACAGACTCAGTGGTTACTAGTCCTGAGACATTAGTGTGTACTTGCAAGTATCCCCCTCCCGTTTCTTCGTTTTTCTTTTTCTATCTTTTATTTGGCAACCATGGCGGCGATGACAGTGGAGTGGTATCAGAAGCAGAAAAAGGACACCCTTGCTGGGTTATGCACGTACCGAGGCATAGACGCCGCAGGAGGAACCAAAGATCAAATGATCGCGGCTCTAGTGCAGCTGGACAACGACCAGAATCCAGCGAGCGCAGAAGTTGGCCCAAGTTGCCATGGGGCTGCAGCAGAGGCTCCACACCTGAGCGCTGGCCCCACATTCAACCAGAACGGGGTGGACCCCTATCTGCAAATGGCCTTGGACGAACTCCCCGCCGAAGACAGGGATGGGCGGGTGAGGCTGATCCAGCAATATCGGCAGGAGGCCCAAGCCGAACGTGAGCGCCAAGCTGAAGCTCAGAGGGCCCATGAGCTGGAGATGCTCCAGCGGGGGTGGAATGCCCCCACAGCCCGAAGCCGTGAGCCCAGCAGCGTCCAGACTCCTAAACCCCGGCCAGAGCATTTTCCCGTAATGGAAAAGGACGGGGACTTGGACACATTTCTGCGAGCCTTTGAGAAAGCCTGCAGACAGTACCAGCTGCCTAGAGACCAATGGGCAAGGTACTTGACCCCAGGGCTAAAAGGCAAAGCCCTGGAGGCATTTGCTTCTCTTCCGCCAGAAGCCGATGATGACTATGACGCCATAAAGCAGGCGCTGATCGCCAAATACCGGCTGACACCTGAGGTATACCGAAAGAAGTTCCGACACCTCCAACGTGGCCCACATGATAGCTACAGTGATGTGGTGCAAGGACTCAGGACCCACTTTGACCAGTGGATCCATGGACTGTCCGTTGAAACCTTTGAGCAGCTACGGGACCTGATGATCAAAGACCAGTTCCTGCATCTCTGCCCAGCTGAGGTCCGACAGTTCATCCTGGACCGCGAACCAACGAACGCGGACAAAGCGGCGCAGATCGCCGACAACCACGAGGCCAACCGGAAGCCCGAGACGCGGAGGCCAGTCGCCACCAGCTGGAAAGGGGGTAAGCCAGCAACCAACCCCAATGCCCCAGCTAGCCGTCCCTCCGGAGGCCCTGTCCCTGTTGCCAACAACAGGCCGGCTACTGACAGTCGCCTGTGTCACCACTGCCAGCGGCCTGGTCACTTCTTTTACACCTGTCCGAACAGGCCGAAGAACCCCCCAGCCAAGGCCCCCGGGCCCAATGCCTCTGTTCTTTTGGTGGGAGGTGTGGTTGGGAGGGCTGACGACAACGTTCAACCTGTTCAGGTGGGGGCCCGTCTTGCTACAGGCCTCAAGGACACCGGGGCTGAACGAACCCTCATCCGTCCTGGACTGGCGGCCCCTGAAGAGTTTGTTGAGGGGAAAACCCTGACTGTCACCGGGATTGGAGGCACCCGTTGTCCCTTGCCAGTGGCACGAGTTTTTCTTGATTGGGGTGCCGGGAGCGGGTTGAGGGAGGTGGGAGTGTCTGAAAATTTGCCCACTGATGTTTTATTGGGGACGGACTTGGGGAGGATGGTTGCATACTATGTCCCTGACACCCTTCCCCAAACTGATAATAAGGGTAACGTTAACCCTGATGATGTTGATGATGGGAAACTGAATGTGTTACCTGCTAATGCCTTGATGAGTAATGATGCAACTAACAACCATTCTTTCCCCAGGTACGATGCTGATGCTGATGTGAATGTACCAAAGCAAACTGATAACCATTCTTTTCCTAGGAATGATGATGTATCTGTGCCGACTGAACCCGTTAACCCTTTCTTTGAAACGGTAGATGTGTCCACAGGTACCGAGGTGCTCAGCCCCGTCACTCTGCGGAGTGAGACGGCTGAGGAACCCCTGGCAGGAGCAAGCAACGGTGCTCAAGGAAATGGGGAGGTGCATGGGGACCATGAGGAAGGTAATGCCATGCAGCTGACCAGTGCCACCGAGGAAGGTAACTGGCCCATAAGTAGCACTGCTCCTGAAGTGTTGGGGGTGGATGGGGAGGTAGAGCCCAGGGCAGCACCAGCTGGTGGGTCTGTAGAAATCCCCAGGGAGACAGCATACATAGCAGCTGTCACACGCAGTCAGAGTGCCCAGATCGCAGGTAACGCACTGTCTTCTGGACCCTCTGCTGCTACAGGAGAGACTGAACCAGAGGTGAACCCAGAGCCGGTTCCAGAGGGTCCCAGTAAAGAGGGGACCATGACGTCACTTCTGGCAGCCTCCAGCATGGAGTTCCAGGCTGCTCTGCACTCAGATGCCAGCCTGGAGAAATTGAGAGGTCTCGCCGAGACGCCCACCTCCAAGTCTGATAAGGAGAGGGTGTTCTGGGAACGAGGAAGGTTGTACCGGGAGACAGTACCCGGAGATCCTAAAAAGGAGTGGTTGAGGGAAAGACAGCTGGTCGTCCCCTATCAGTTCAGAACTGAGTTGTTGCGGATTGCCCATGAGATTCCACTCGCTGGACACTTGGGGATCAGCAAAACAAAGGCACGGCTGTCTCAACACTTCTATTGGCCCAAGATGGGGACAGATGTAACACACTACTGCCGCTCCTGTGCCACCTGTCAAAAAGTGGGTAAGGCGGGGCCTGCTCTTAAGGCTCCCCTTATTCCTTTGCCGGTGATAGAGGAGCCTTTCCAGAGAATCGCGGTGGACATTGTAGGACCGCTGTCCGTCCCCAGCAGCTCCGGAAAGCGATACATTCTCACCGTGGTAGACTACGCTACCCGGTACCCAGAGGCAGTAGCTCTGTCTTCAACCAGGGCAGATAAGGTGGCTGACGCACTGGTGACCATCTTTTCAAGAGTAGGATTTCCCAGGGAGATGCTTACCGATCAAGGGCCCCAATTCATGTCTCGCCTAATGGAGGCTCTCTGTGAGAAAATGCAGGTGACGCAGCTGGTATCGAGTCCGTATCACCCACAGACTAATGGTTTGTGTGAACGTTTCAACGGTACCCTCAAACAGATGCTCCGCATACTGGTTGAGACCCAAGGGCGCGACTGGGAGCGGTACCTCCCACACCTGCTGTTCGCTTACAGAGAAGTTCCGCAGGCCTCGACCGGGTTCTCCCCCTTCGAGCTCCTGTATGGCAGGCGAGTCCGGGGACCCCTTGGGTTGATAAGAGAATCCTGGGAAGATGAGCCAAACCCCACAGAAGTGTCCATCGTGGATTATGTCATGCGCTTCCGTGACAAGATGCAGACCTTGACGCAGTTGGTGCATGACAACATGACGCAGGCTCAGGCTGACCAGAAGCACTGGTACGACCAGAACGCCCGGGAGCGGACCTACCAGGTGGGTCAAAAGGTGTGGGCGCTGGTCCCTGTACCAACGGATAAGCTTCAGGCAGCCTGGGAAGGCCCGTACGTCGTCCACCAACAGCTCAACCCGGTCACCTACGTGGTCACGCTTGACCATGCTCGGGGTAGGCGCAAGGCCTTTCACGTCAACATGCTGAAGGCGCACTACGAACGTGAAGCTTGCGTCCTACCGGTCTGCAATCTGCCAGAGGATGGGGAGGAAGATTCCCTCCTGGACATGCTGGCCCAGGCCAAGGCCAATGGGTCCATTGAGGACATGGAGATAAGTGGTTCGCTCACCGTGTCCCAGCGGTTGCAGTTGATGGCCACCCTGGAACTCTTCCGGCCCGTGTTCACCAACCGTCCTGGGAGGACGGAGTTAGCGGTTCATGAGGTGGACACCGGGAATCATGCCCCATTACGGCGAACACCTTATCGGATCTCTGAAACGGTGCAACAAGTCATGCGCCAAGAGGTCGATGAGATGTTAAGGCTGGGAGTGATTCGACGGTCAAAAGGTGCGTGGGCTTCACCTGTAGTCCTCGTGCCTAAAAAGGATCGAACCACCCGGTTCTGCGTGGACTACAGGGGGCTCAACGCCATCACAACCTCTGATGCCCACCCGATGCCGCGCATCGAGGATCTGCTCGAGCGGTTGACAAACGCCAACTACATATCCATCATGGATTTGAGTCGGGGATACTGGCAGATTCCCCTGAGCCCTGAGGCGCAGGAGAAATCCGCCTTTATCACCCCCTTTGGACTGTACGAGTCCACGGTCATGCCCTTCGGCATGAAGAATGCCCCTGCCACTTTCCAGCGGATGGTCAACCACCTGCTTCGGGGACTGGAGGAGTACGCAGTGGCGTACTTAGACGATATTGCCGTCTTCAGTTCCACCTGGGAGGAACACCTTCAGCACCTCCAGGAGGTGCTCAAGCGTCTTCACCAGGCAGGCCTGACCATCAAGCCGGGGAAGTGCCAGATAGGCATGCGCGAGGTCCACTACCTGGGGCACCGGGTAGGCGGGGGTTCCATGAGTCCGGAGCCAGAAAAAGTGGACGCAATCGTGTCCTGGCCCACCCCCAGGACCAAGAAACAGGTGAAGTCCTTCTTGGGCACTGCAGGGTACTATAGGCGGTTCGTACAGGACTATAGCGCCCTTGCCAAACCCTTGACTGACCTCACCAAGCAGAGGCTACCCCAAACAGTCAACTGGACAGATGACTGTGAGGCGGCTTTCCAAGCTTTGAAAGCAGCCCTGTGCAACTCTCCAGTGTTGAGAGCAGTCGACAGCAGTCGCCCGTTTCTGGTACAGACCGACGCCAGCGAGTTTGGCCTCGGTGCTGTGCTTAGCCAGGTCGACTCGGGGGACCAAGAGCACCCCGTGTTGTACCTGAGCCGGAAACTTTTGCCGAGGGAAGTGGCATACTCGACCATCGAGAAGGAGTGTCTGGCCATGGTGTGGGCACTGCAGCGTTTGCAGCCCTACCTGTATGGGCGCGCCTTCACGGTGGTAACCGACCACAACCCTCTGAGCTGGTTGCACACAGTGTCCGGAACCAATGGAAGATTGCTCCGCTGGAGCCTTGCCCTTCAACAGTACGATTTTACTGTAAAACACAGGAAGGGCAGCGAAAACGGCAATGCCGATGGGTTGTCCCGCCGGGGCGAACCCGCTGAGGTGCGCATGGCCGATTACCGAGAGGTAATGCCTCCTTAGCGCCCTCTTAAAGGGGGAGGTGTGATGTACAATGTCTGTGAGGTATGGGGTTTTGTCTACAAAATATGATGTTTTCTGTTGTAACTTTCCAGAAAAATCCAGCCCTCTATGCCAATGCAGGCTGTCAGCTCATGCAGCACCTTCCCCCCTCCTCTTTTCGCCCATGGCTCACTCACACACTGACCAGTGCCCCCCTGCCTGGGCTAGCTCTGAAACCTTAAACCAACTTCCTCTCGAAGAGCAGGGGGAAGGGATCCCTTTGTTCGGAAAAACACAGGCTGTATGCCGGTATATGGGAAACATAAAAGTCATATTACGAAAACCATACCCAGTAGAGATATGAAAATCATATTTTTGTAACCTGAGCGGTCCCAGCTTCGATACCGTGTCTCTTTCGAAGTTCCACCCTGCCCAGAACATGAGATATGATTTGCGCCCAAATGGACGGTCATATCGCATAGATGTTTGATGTTTTCTTGATGGGCTCATTACGCTGGGAAACATGATACCACTGATGAGTCCATACCAGCTTCTCCCATAAAGTTATAGCTAATCTAAGTTTTGTAGCCAAAACATAACTTGGATAAGAGAGGTGGGATCAACCCAGAATGCACCTCTCCGTGATGTCACATAGGAAAGTCTATAAGGCATTTCCTGGGCAAACCAGCTCAGAACAGCTCAAGTCGTCGTGCTAGAAGGATCCCAATGAGCGGAGAAGTGCAGCTCCGCCTCCACCCACCTTAAAGCCGCATGGTCTGCCTAAGGAACAATATGGAACTGTGAGTGTAATCTCTTTGTTTTCTCCACTTTTATTTTATACCTGTACTGTACATATTTTATGTCTCAATTTTATAGCAACTTTTATCTGTAATCACTGTCCTCTTTCGGAAAATAAATGAAATTATTTAGATCTGTCTCCATGCTCTAAGAATCGAACTATACGCCTTTGATAGATAATCGCTACTAATTCAAGGGGTTTGCCACGGACCCTCTTAATTTAACACTGTGAATTAAGTAACCGTGACTGGTGGCAGCGCGTTGTGTATGGCTATTACGGCTGGCTGGCAGTCTAGAAGGGTCTTATATTGCTGAGTAAGGGGCTTCAGCCACAGCATTGATAATTCCCTTACTGCAGAAGCCTAATTGCCGGTTCACAACAGGCAGCCCGTCCGGCGACCAATTATCCTAGGTGCAGTTCCCTGACTGACCTGAGGGTAAGGGGGGCGCCGGAGAGCTGTGAGTTCCAAAGTGGAACTGAGAAAGTGGGATATACATAAATCCCCACAGTACTTGGAAGATTGATAGCAGTGGTGGGGCATCCAAATTAAACTCCCCCTGCGGCAAATTGTAGAGCGAGATTAGCTTGCTGGATATTTTTGTCACATGGTGCCAGTGGTGGGATAACTAAGATAAGCCCCACTGCGCCTGTGATAGCCGTGTGCCGGCATTGTGTCACGTCCCTCCGTCCGCTGATACACCGGTGTCAGTGGTGGGATCGTGACATAGTGGTGACACAGGGTCCGCTGTCCGTCGCGTTTTGGTGGCAGCGGGACCCCCGTTAGTCGTCGCCCGTAAGTGGACGAACGGCCGTGGGCTGTTCGTCACACAGAGATTCAAAATCTCCCTTATCCTCTAGTCACTTTGGTCACAGCTGTGCCATCGAGCCTGTCACATAGCGCTCAGATATCAGTGGGCCTCACACAATCCAAAAGTGTCCATCCAGTGTCCAAAAGTGTGTGCAGAGATTCAAAATCTCCCTTATCCTCTAGTCACTTTTGTCACAGCTGTGCCATCGAGCCTGTCACATAGCGCTCAGATATTCATTGGGCCTCACACAATCCAAAAGTGTCCAGTGTCCAAAAGTGTGTGCAGAGATTCAAAATCTCCCTTATCCTCTAGTCAGTTTTGTCACAGCTGTGCCATCGAGCCTGTCACATAGTGCTCAGATATCAGTGGGCCTCACACAATCCAAAAGTGTCCAGTGTCCAAAAGTGTGTGCAGAGATTCAAAATCTACCTTATCCTCTAGTCACTTTGGTCACAGCTGTGCCATCGAGCCTGTCACATAGCGCTCAGATATTCATTGGGCCTCACACAATCCAAAAGTGTCCAGTGTCCAAAAGTGTGTGCAGAGATTCAAAATCTCCCTTATCCTCTAGTCACTTTTGTCACAGCTGTGCCATCGAGCCTGTCACATAGCGCTCAGATAATCATTGGGCCTCACACAATCCAAAAGTGTCCAGTGTCCAAAAGTGTGTGCAGAGATTCAAAATCTCCCTTATCCTCTAGTCACTTTGGTCACAGCTGTGCCATCGAGCCTGTCACATAGCGCTCAGATATCAGTGGGCCTCACACAATCCAAAAGTGTCCATCCAGTGTCCAAAAGTGTGTGCAGAGATTCAAAATCTCCCTTATCCTCTAGTCACTTTGGTCACAGCTGTGCCATCGAGCCTGTCACATAGCGCTCAGATATCAGTGGGCCTCACACAATCCAAAAGTGTCCAGTGTCCAAAAGTGTGTGCAGAGATTCAAAATCTCCCTTATCCTCTAGTCACTTTGGTCACAACTGTGCCATCGAGCCTGTCACATAGCGCTCAGAAATCAGTGGGCCTCACACAATCCAAAAGTGTCCATCCAGTGTCCAAAAGTGTGTGCAGAGATTCAAAATCTCCCTTATCCTCTAGTCACTTTTGTCACAGCTGTGCCATCGAGCCTGTCACATAGCGCTCAGATATTCATTGGGCCTCACACAATCCAAAAGTGTCCAGTGTCCAAAAGTGTGTGCAGAGATTCAAAATCTCCCTTATCCTCTAGTCACTTTGGTCACAGCTGTGCCATCGAGCCTGTCACATAGCGCTCAGATATCAGTGGGCCTCACACAATCCAAAAGTGTCCAGTGTCCAAAAGTGTGTGCAGAGATTCAAAATCTCCCTTATCCTCTAGTCACTTTGGTCACAGCTGTGCCATCGAGCCTGTCACATAGCGCTCAGATATCAGTGGGCCTCACACAATCCAAAAGTGTCCATCCAGTGTCCAAAAGTGTGTGCAGAGATTCAAAATCTCCCTTAGCCTCTAGTCACTTTTGTCACAGCTGTGCCATCGAGCCTGTCACATAGTGCTCAGATATTCATTGGGCCTCACACAATCCAAAAGTGTCCAGTGTCCAAAAGTGTGTGCAGAGATTCAAAATCTCCCTTATCCTCTAGTCAGTTTGGTCACAGCTGTGCCATCGAGCCTGCCACATAGCGCTCAGATATCAGTGGGCCTCACACAATCCAAAAGTGTCCAGTGTCCAAAAGTGTGTGCAGAGATTCAAAATCTCCCTTATCCTCTAGTCACTTTGGTCACAGCTGTGCCATCGAGCCTGTCACATAGCGCTCAGATATTCATTGGGCCTCACACAATCCAAAAGTGTCCAGTGTCCAAAAGTGTGTGCAGAGATTCAAAATCTCCCTTATCCTCTAGTCAATTTGGTCACAGCTGTGCCATCGAGCCTGTCACATAGCGCTCAGATATCAGTGAGCCTCACACAATCCAAAAGTGTCCAGTGTCCAAAAGTGTGTGCAGAGATTCAAAATCTCCCTTATCCTCTAGTCTCTTTGGTCACAGCTGTGCCATCGAGCCTGTCACATAGCGCTCAGATATCAGTGGGCCTCACACAATCCAAAAGTGTCCATCCGGTGTCCAAAAGTGTGTGCAGAGATTCAAAATCTCCCTTATCCTCTAGTCACTTTTGTCACAGCTGTGCCATCGAGCCTGTCACATAGCGCTCAGATATTCATTGGGCCTCACACAATCCAAAAGTGTCCAGTGTCCAAAAGTGTGTGCAGAGATTCAAAATCTCCCTTATCCTCTAGTCAGTTTGGTCACAGCTGTGCCATCGAGCCTGTCACATAGCGCTCAGATATCAGTGGGCCTCACACAATCCAAAAGTGTCCAGTGTCCAAAAGTGTGTGCAGAGATTCAAAATCTACCTTATCCTCTAGTCACTTTGGTCACAGCTGTGCCATCGAGCCTGTCACATAGCGCTCAGATATTCATTGGGCCTCACACAATCCAAAAGTGTCCAGTGTCCAAAAGTGTGTGCAGAGATTGAAAGTCTCCCTTATCCTCTAGTCAGTTTGGTCACTGCAGTGCCATCGAGCCTGTCACATAGCGCTCAGATATCAGTGGGCCTCACACAATCCAAAAGTGTCCATCCGGTGTCCAAAAGTGTGTGCAGAGATTCAAAATCTCCCTTATTCTCTAGTCACTTTTGTCACAGCTGTGCCATCGAGCCTGTCACATAGCGCTCAGATATTCATTGGGCCTCACAGAATCCAAAAGTGTCCAGTGTCCAAAAGTGTGTGCAGAGATTCAAAATCTCCCTTATCCTCTAGTCACTTTGGTCACAGCTGTGCCATCGAGCCTGTCACATAGCGCTCAGATATCAGTGGGCCTCACACAATCCAAAAGTGTCCAGTGTCCACAAGTGTCTGCAGAAATTCAAAATCTCACCTGTCCTATAGACACCTTGTACCTTGTTTTACATTACTATATAGTTTGTTGGATTTTGTCTACATTTCTACCAAAAATGAGGAAGGCTGGTGGAAGAGGCCGTGGAATTGGGCGGGGGTTGGCAGCTGGTAATGATGGTGTTGGTGGTGGATCTGATGGTAGTGGCAAGAGCAAAATAGGACCGAATGCAGGAGGTGCTGACCCTGCGTCATCGTCTGGCTACATAAGGCCTCGAACGCTTAGTTTTCTAGGAGTTGGCAAACCGCTTTTAAAGCCAGAGCATCAGGAAAAAGTTTTGTCTTACATTGCTGACTCAGCCTCCAGCTCTATCGCCTCCTCTTCTTCAGTTGTAAAAAGTAAAAGCACTGAGTCGTCATTGGAGGCTCATGTTCATGAACCACACCTTTCCTTGTGTCCTTCACCCCAACCAAGATTGAAGGATGATGCAGGCCATACTACTGATTACTCCATGGAGCTGTTTTCACATACCATGCCTGGATTATCAAGTGAAATGGTGAATTACCCAGGCCAAGATGAATCTGACATGGAGTGCACTGATGCACAGCCGCTGATGGATGATTCTGCTGGTACATTCACTCAGAGCACTACATTGTCCTCGCAGTGTACAGAGCCAGATTCTGACCCTGATGAGACTCAGGTGCCCCTTCCCGCACACTATACCACCATACACGGTGACACAGAGGAAGGTGCACATGACATAGAAGAGGATGTGATGGATGACCCAGTTGTTGACCCAGATTGGCATCCATTGGGGGAAGAGGGTGCTGCTTCCAATAGCTCAGATGAGGAGCATCCACAGCAGACATCGACATCGCAACAGCTGTTATCTGGCAGGCCCGGAGCACTCCAAAGACAGGTTTCAAACATCAAAAGAGTTGCTGGACAGCTTGTCCAGAGGGTCAAAAGATCACAGCGTGCTAGGCCGCAAAATGTCTGCCAAAGTAGGAAGAGTGCAGTGTGGCACTTTTTTGACCAAAATCCTCATGATCAGGCCAAGGTTATCTGTAAGAAGTGCGCAGACCTTTAGCCGAGTGAAAAATCTGAAAAATTTGAATACCAGTTGCATGCTTAGACATTTAACCAGCATGCACTTGCAAGCGTGGACACAACACCAAACCTCAAGTGCCACATGTGCAACTGATCACAACGAAGGTAGTCAGCAACGCTACATTGTTTCCCCCACTGTAAGCCCACCGGTTAGCACAGCAGCAAATGTTGAGGTGTCGTTGCAAGACCACAGCAGTCAGGGAATCCCACTGTTATATCAACGAAAGACTGATTCTAGGCCATCAGAAAGAACACCAACTCCATCACCATCATCAACCCTCTCTCAGTCCGCCCTGTCCACCGCTACTTCCACCATATGCAGCTCTCAAGTCCAGCTCACCCTCCCAGACACTATGAGTAGGTCAAGAAAGTACTCAGTCTCTCATCCGCGTACACTGGGTTTGAACGCCCACATTGCCAAACTAATCTCGTTTGAGATGATGCCCTTTCGGTTGGTGGAAAGCACAGCTTTCCGCGAACTCATGGCCTATGCAGTACCACGCTATGACCTACCCAGTCGCCACTTCTTCTCTCGCAAAGCCATCCCAGCCCTCCACCATCATGTGAAAGACCGCATTGTCCATGCACTCAAGCAGTCAGTGAGCGGAAAGGTGCACCTCACAACTGATGCATGGTCCAGTCGGCATGGCCAGGGCCGTTACGTGTTCATCACTGCGCACTGGGTTAATGTGATGGATGCAGGGTCCACAGGGGACAGCGGTGGTGGGACAGTGCTGCCTAGCCCACGGTATAGGAAACAGTTGGCTGTAGGCGTTCGACCCTCCTCCTCCTCCTCCAGAAGCGAAAGCTCGTCCACAGAGCGCAGTCGTACGAGCACTCCATCTGCAGCTGCCACTGTTGCACACGATGTGTCCCCCTATCGAGCAGCTAGTGGAAAGCGTCAGCAGGCTGTGTTGCAGATGATGTGTTTGGGCGACAGACACACCGCCGAGGTGCTGGCCAAGTACTTTCAGCGACAAACTGAGTCATGGCTGGGCAGTGTACATCTTGAGGCAGGCAAGGTAGTTAGTGATAACGGCCGTAATTTTGTGGCAGCCATAGCCCTTTCAAAACTCAGCCACATACCTTGCTTGGCTCACACCTTGAACCTGGTGGTGCAGTGCTTCCTCAAAAATTATCCGGAGTTAACAGCCCTGCTCCAGAAGGTGCGAAGACTGTGCGCGCACATCCGCCGGTCGCCTGTACACTCCGTTCGTATGCAGAAGCTGCAGCGATTGCTCCACCTTCCCAACCACCGCCTCATTATCGACATTGCAACAAGGTGGAACTCCACCCTGCACATGGTGGAGCGGCTGTGCGAGCAGAGGCAGGCCATAATGCATTTGTGGGAGGATACACGGCCAGGCACTTTGAGAGCAGACATGGAGTTGACAGGTGTGCAGTGGTCGAAGCTGAAAGACCTTTGTAAAGTCCTTCAGTGTTTTGAGGAATGCACACGGCTGGTAAGCGCAGACGACGCCATCCTAAGCATGAGCATCCCACTTATGCGTCTGCTCATGCAAACTTTGACGCACCTTAAGGAGCAGGCGTCTGCAGCCAATGTTGATGAGGAGGAAGAGGAGGAGGGAATCCTTGATGACATTCAGCCATTGTCTGCTCATGGACCTCTCCTGGACGAGGTGGAGGAAGAAGAGGAGGAGGAGGATGATGATGGGGATGATTACTTAGGGGAGGAGGATGCATCTCGTGGGGCAAGTGAAAATGTTGGCATGGCAAGGTCTGGTACAGGGTTTGTGCGTGACTGGAGGGATGTGGATTTGCCAGAAAGTGCTCCTCCACCCAGCACTCGCAGTGCATCATTGACACCGGGAACTTTGGCCCACATGTCAGATTATGCCTTGCGGATCCTAAAAAGGGACCCCCGCATTGCCAAAATGATGAACGATGACGACTACTGGTTGGCCAGCATCCTGGATCCACGCTATAAAGGCAAATTACAAAACATCATGCCACAGGAGAACCTTGACCTAATATTGGCTAATAAACAAGCAACTCTGGTAAATCGGTTGCTTGAGGCATTCCCAGTACACAGCAGCGGTGATGGTTCTCACACGAGCCGTACGGGCCGGGGGCAGCTTGGCAGAGGTGTTCGTGGTGCACACAGCAGAAGTGGCGTTGGAGACAGGGGTTTCATGACAATGTTGTGGACTGATTTTTCAAATACCACTCACACAACTGGTAATACTGCATCGATGGAAAGTGACAGGAGACAGCAGTTGTCAACTATGGTTACAAACTACTTTTCCTCCCATATCGATGTTCTCCCACACAGGTCATTCCCCTTTGACTATTGGGCCGCTAATCTGGACACCTGGCCTGAATTGGCCCAATATGCCTGACAGGAGCTCGCTTGCCCAGCTGCAAGTGTGCTATCGGAAAGAGTCTTCAGTGCAGCTGGATCAATCCTGACAGAAAAAAGGACCCGTCTGTCAACCCAAAATGTGGATGATCTAACCTTCATTAAAATGAACCACGCATGGGTTTCCAAGGATTTTGTCCCACCTTCCCCTGATGACACAAAGGGTGACAGAAAAATGGCTTGCTTTGGTCCACCTCTTCCTGGTACTTCACCTATTTCGCCTTTTGCATCAGCTGAATGTCCAACGTCAACATATGCCACTTTCTAAAACTCCCTAACTGTGCTGCCTCCCCCCCATGGCCGGGGTCACCACCTAGCGCACGACACCGTGCAAGTGCCGTTGCCCTGGACAGGTGGGTAGGCCGACTCTTGGGCGCGGGCACTGGCACAGGGTCCCTCATAGTGCAATCAAGTGTCTCTGACGGTGGTGGTGCACACCCGCCGTCAGACACACCGCTGTACTATGAGGGGCCCAGTGCCAGTACCGACACCCAAGAGTGGGCCCCCCTTGCTTGGGCAGGGCCCCAGCATTTGCAATCTTTACCTCTCCCTGCTCCTCCGCTGTGTAATCTGGGCCGTCAAATCCATACTGTGCCTGACACCGTCTGAGCCTGCCTCCTGATGTATAGACATATATTTTGAATGTGTACGCTATCCATACATGTTATCCGGGGAAACGGTACCCTTTCTAACCTTTGTGCAATCACGTGCAATCCATACTGGGCCTAACACTGTCTGAGCCTGCCTCCTGAGACATATATTTTGAATGTGTACGCTATCCATACATGTTATCCGGGGATACGGTACCCTTTCTAACCTTTGTGCAATCACGTGCAATCCATACTGGGCCTAACACCGTCTGAGCCTGCCTCCTGAGACATATATTTTGAATGTGTACGCTATCCATACATGTTATCCGGGGATACGGTACCCTTTCTAACCTTTGTGCAATCACGTGCAATCCATACTGGGCCTAACACCGTCTGAGCCTGCCTCCTGAGACATATATTTTGAATGTGTACGCTATCCATACATGTTATCTGGGGATACGGTACCCTTTCTAACCTTTGTGCAATCACGTGCAATCCATACTGGGCCTAACACCGTCTGAGCCTGCCTCCTGAGACATATATTTTGAATGTGTACGCTATCCATACATGTTATCTGGGGATACGGTACCCTTTCTAACCTTTGTGCAATCACGTGCAATCCATACTGGGCCTAACACCGTCTGAGCCTGCCTCCTGAGACATATATTTTGAATGTGTACGCTATCCATACATGTTATCCGGGGAAACGGTACCCTTTCTAACCTTTGTGCAATCACGTGCAATCCATACTGGTCCTAACACCGTCTGAGCCTGCCTCCTGAGACATATATTTTGAATGTGTACGCTATCCATACATGTTATCCGGGGATACGGTACCCTTTCTAACCTTTGTGCAATCACGTGCAATCCATACTGGGCCTAACACCGTCTGAGCCTGCCTCCTGAGACATATATTTTGAATGTGTACGCTATCCATACATGTTATCCGGGGATACGGTACCCTTTCTAACCTTTGTGCAATCACGTGCAATCCATACTGGGCCTAACACCGTCTGAGCCTGCCTCCTGAGACATATATTTTGAATGTGTACGCTATCCATACATGTTATCTGGGGATACGGTACCCTTTCTAACCTTTGTGCAATCACGTGCAATCCATACTGGGCCTAACACCGTCTGAGCCTGCCTCCTGAGACATATATTTTGAATGTGTACGCTATCCATACATGTTATCTGGGGATACGGTACCCTTTCTAACCTTTGTGCAATCACGTGCAATCCATACTGGGCCTAACACCGTCTGAGCCTGCCTCCCGAGACATATATTTTGAATGTGTACGCTATCCATACATGTTATCTGGGGATACGGTACCCTTTCTAACCTTTGTGCAATCACGTGCAATCCATACTGGGCCTAACACCGTCTGAGCCTGCCTCCTGAGACATATATTTTGAATGTGTACGCTATCCATACATGTTATCTGGGGATACGGTACCCTTTCTAACCTTTGTGCAATCACGTGCAATCCATACTGGGCCTGACACCGTCTGAGCCTGCCTCCTGAGACATATATTTTGAATGTGTACGCTATCCATACATGTTATCCGGGGATACGGTACCCTTTCTAACCTTTGTGCAATCACGTGTAATCCATACTGGGCGTGAGAATGGCTGGCGAGCTGTTAAGCAAGCTACAGCACCTGTGGTTTGCACACGTAAGTTTTTCATTTTTTCAGGAATGACGGTTAGGCCTAATTCCGGGACTGCGGTTGACCTGCACTTACTGGGAAATCATTGTTCGCGGGTAATAATTGTAATCAGTGATCCCCATCACTAACGTTGTTCAGCGGGTTATCTGCACCTGTAAGCGACAAACGCTGGCCTTTTCAGTGTAGCGCACATGCAGCCACGGACATGTAAGGGCATGACACACCAGTTATTGGCCAATCTCATGTGCCAGAGCCTCACGTGTCCCTCTAGTAAGCCGGACTCGGACCGCGGGGCATGACGGAGTCTCGTTCGTTAACGGAATTAAGCTTGCAATGTGTGCATCTGTTCTGTAGCTGGCATGGTTGAGGTTTCCCAGGTGGAGTCGAATTTAACCGTAGGCTCCACTCCTGGTGGTGCCCTTCTGGACATTCCTTTAAGGTTCAGCTTTGCAACCATACTGACCACGTAAAACAAACACTTTGCCTTCATGAACGCTGTTTGGAGGGTCATGACTCGTGGTAATAACGCCGCCCAATCAGTTAACCTGCTAGAGAGATCCTTCGTTGCTCCCAAGCATGACATCACACTCCCTAGGAAGAAGGTAATGCCACTGTGGCGACTGTACTCCTGGGGGCGACACAAGTGCACTGATGCCCAGCCACTGCTCGATGAATCTGCTGGTACATTGACCCAGACCACTACATTCCCCTCGCACGCTACACGACCTGAATCTGACCCTGATGAAACTCAGGTTACCCTTCCCATATACAGTTCCATCTTACACGGTGACAAAGAGGAAGCTGCAGATGAAAGTGCAGGTTCGGCCCACCCGCCATCAGACACACCACCGTACTATCAGGGGCCCTGTGCCAGTGCCGTCGCCAACGAGTGGGCCCCCCCTGCTTGCCCAGGATCACAGCACTTGCAAAGTTGAAATACTGTGCAGTGAGATGGAAGATGGGGACGACGAGGAGTCCAGACAATTACAGGGATTCGCTAGCGAGGAGACTTATTTGATTGTTTTCAATGTTGGGACAGCAATTTTTGGGGAGCACTATACTCTGGAGAATGATAGATGGGGCCCACCATACACTGGAACATTCCAAAGGTGGACATCAGACACTGGAGCAGCATTTACAGGGCCCATTATACACTAGAGCATTAGAAATGGGGCCCATTATGTTTGGAGCATTATTTGGGCCCATAAGACAGTGGAGCTTCATCCATGGGGACCAACATATACTGTAGCATTATGTGGAGCTCATCATATACTGTTTCAAACATTATATGGGACCAATGATTCTGTATGGAGAAATAGATGGGCCTCGTCATGAGATGTAAAAAGTGAGGTATTTTTCATTGTACTATACCGCTATTTCTCTGCCGTATCGGAGCATGATGAGTTGTGGTATGTGTTAAAGGGGCGCTCTTTTGCCCAGGGCACATGAAAACCTGGAGCCAGCCCTCCCCCCCCCACAGTCTGTAACCAAATAACCCCCATTTTTCAGTGCGTAACTTGTATTATGAAGTTAATTAAGGTTGACAAGCTTAAGTAAGAAGAATTGATGCTTTTGGCATTCAAATGGGCACTGTTGGTGTGTTTCCTGTCCTCCTCTCACTGCCGACTTTTATTCCCCATTGACTTACATTGGGTTTCGTGTTTCGGGACGACCCCGACTTTTCCCTATAATCGGACGATCTTGCTCGACCCGACTTTTGGAAAAGTCGGGTTTCACGAAACGAAACACGACCCTAAAAAACCAACAGTCGCTCAACTCTAGTCGGATTCATTAATAAGTAAAGGGGGTTTTACACTAAGCGATATCGCTAGCAATATCGCTAAAACGTCACTGGTTTTGTGACGTTATAGCGATATTGCTAGCGACATCGCTATGTGTGATACTTACCAACGACCGGCTCCCCCGCTGTCCATCGCTGATCGCGCGAGAATGTCCGGCTCCATTTCTCGTCGGGCGCTTCCTGCTGAGACTTCCTGCTGTGACGACGAGCGACGCGTGGAGGCGGGCGGGAGGATGCAGGATCGCTGTGTGTGAAAGGTGAGTATCGTGCGCTGCGTCGCTGCTGCATCGCTGTGAGATCTTTCTGTGTGAAAGCTCACTAGCGATCATTTAGCGATGCACCAGCGATCCTGACCGGGTCGGATCGCTGGTTGGATCGCTGGTGCATCGCTAAATGTAAAAGGGCCTTAAGTCTAGCAGAATCTCTTTTAACCCTTAAGGGGTTGCCCCCCCTTTTTGTAAGATAAGCGTACTCTACTTGTTTATTTATTCATTCACTTTATTGGTAGCTACTTACACTTTCAAGACAAAGTTATCAGCCTTAAGGACATTGCGTTTTTTCTATACACTAACAAGTGAGTAGCTTATTTTCTAAAAAAAAAAAAAGAAAAAAAATAGGCTTTATTTATTTATTCATTCATTCATCTATTAATCCCACTTTTTGTGCCAGCCATCCATATTTCCAAGACCAGGCAAGCAGCCTCCAGGACATCTTGCTTTTTCTATACATTATCAAGTGAGTAGTCTAATATTAACCCTTGTCTTTCCCAGTATAGCGCGGTGTAATTACTATTTTAAGCTTGTCTCTTTTTAGCAGGTATTAGCACAGAACCTGTCAATCACCAGCAGCATCTGGGAACACCCAATTTTTTCTTCTGGGCCAAGTGGACTAGCGCCAGTGTGTCACTCTATTATTTAAAATTGCAAAGTGTTTGTAAAAACAAGTGACTAATTAACTTATTAAAAAATCCTTTCTCAAAAATGCTTAGCTTTCTAATTTTATTGTTTACTGCTTGCTACCTAGCTTGCTGGCCATCTCTCGAGTATCAAAGTGGCTGGTTCCCTGGGCAAGGAGCATGCTCTGTTTGCAGGCGGTATGTGTTCCTTCCCTGCTTCAGCGGTTAAGCTGGCTCTGCTACTAGTATTGGAGACTGTTCAGCTTGGACAAGCAGCGGGAGCATAACATTTCTCAAAACTGTCAATCTTCTGGAGCGCACTGCACCCAGCAAACAAGAAACTGGGAGGCTGGGGAATGGTGTGATCCTGATGAAAGAAGATGAAAAGACTCATTTTAAAGGATGTGGACATTTTAATGATTAGGGTTTTCTAATCTGATTTTCAACCACATCACAGCTTAATTTTGAAGTGATCATAAATCATTCACAAGTAAGTTCAAAGGAAGACAGATCCAGGTAGAAGCCTTCTGAATGAGCTCACTAGTCTATTCGCAATTAATACCTTCTGCTATGATACAAATGCTGTAGAAGAAAAATATTCAAACGTTTTAATGAAACCCTATTGCAAAATTTTTTTATGATTTTTTAAAAATGCATTTGTTTAACCTTAACCTGGCATGTTCACAAACGTAATTAACCTGCAGATATAGAGTAAAATTGCGCTCCAAAGCTGCGCAGTCCCAAGACTAAAAGCGTGGATACCAGGAGGAAATGAGCTTTGTCATAGAGGCGCACCTTCAGTCACCGCTCAGTATACAGTGAGTGGCAGCTGTACGCACTTCCTGGCACATTGACTGTTAGCCATCTCTGTATTAGCGAGTGGTGGCTAAAGCCGGGCTTCTATTACTGAAAGCCAAGGGAGGTATATAAAATCAATCTCCTCCTAGTAGTCGATCCTTTATTTCAGTGGCCGCACAACTTTGGAATGCTATTAATATGCAGATTAACAATTTATCTGCAGGTTTATAGTGTTTAGGGACAAGACAGGTTCACTTTCAGTAAAAAAAAATGCTTTAAAAGGTGCCCATATGCTAGTGATTTATATTGGACATTTATGACTTTTATAGCACTGATTTTATTAGCTTGCATCAATCAACAATTAGATTTTATGCTATTTTAATTTCCAGCAAAAGTTGCATTTTATTATGCTTTGGCACAAAAATAAATGCTCGGATTATGCCAATGAATCCAGATGTGGTGTATAAATAACTCTATCATGAATTTTAGCAACCAATGTCATCCATCATCAGCAATCCATTGGTATCATAAAGAGAAAATTGCTCTGTTATTAAATAAATTACTGCCTTCAAAGTGTGCAGAGATATACATAATTGACCAATCTTGACCACACAAAGCTCTGATGTATTATTAAGGAACTGCAATTACAAACATCTCCAACACCAACGGGTGATCTACATCCATCAACATGTGAACCTATTGTAATGTAATTACTAGCATTGTCATTTGTTCACACAACTAGGAAATACCCAGAGGTAAAGTCTTTACATTTAGGTGTTTTGTATCTCTGTTTTTATTTTTGTTCCTACATTAATTATTTTTTCCTGTCTGAGTAAAAACTAGAAAAATGGGAGGCTTAGGGTAAGTGCACATAGCTGAGTTTTTCCTGCAAAAGACACTTCAGGAAAACACCCCAGTGATTTTCCTGAAGCACTATTTTTTTTTCAACTTTTGCAGCTGTTTTACCATCAGCTTTTGTTTTTTTTTTTATTGAGGGCATCGATAGTGAGCTGCTAGAGGAATGGTCTGGTCATATCTTTCAAGGGCTCATGTACATGATCGATTTTCTCTGATAGCACACGTACCATATTCTATGGGGCTGTGTACAAGTCTGATTTTTTTTTTCTCCCAAGTTATGAGAAAAATTGATCTCACTTGAATCAAAGTTTGATCAGAATAATCTGTCTATTTGTTCATGCACAGGTACTTCTCACATTTGAATATAATCTATCAAAAAGTTAATTTATTTCAGTTCTTTAATACAAAAAGTGAAGCTCAAATATTATATAGAGTTATTACAAACAGAGTGATGTGTTTCAAGTGTTTATTTCTGTTAATTATAATTATGGCTTACAGCTAATAAAAACCCAAAAGTCATTATCTCAGTAAGTTAGAATAATTAACAAAAAACACCTGCAAAGACCTCCTAAGTGTTTAAAAATGTCCCATAGTCTGTTTCAGTAGGCCCCATTATCATGGGGAAGACTGCTGACTTGAGAGATGTCCAGAAGGCAGTCATTGGCACACTGCAAAAGGAGGGTAAGCCACAAAAGGTCATTGCCAAAGAAGCTGGCTGTTCACAGAGTGCTGTATCCAAGCATATTAATGGAAAGCTTAGTGGAAGGAAAAAGTGCAGTAGAAAAAGATGTACAAGCAACCGGAATAACTGCAGCCTTGAAAGGATTGCTAAGAAAAGGCCATTAAAAAATTTGGAGGAGATTCACAAGGAGTGGACTGCTTCTGGAGTCATTGCTTCAAGAGTCAACACACATGCCTATCCAGGACATGGACAAGTGTCGCATTCCTTGTGTCAAGCCGCTCATGACCAATAGACAATGCCAGGAGTGTCTCACCTGGGCCAAGGAGAAAAAGAACAGGACTGTTGCACAGTAATAGAAAGGTGTCCTTTCAGATGAAAGTAAATTTTGCATTTCATTTGGAAATAAAGGTCCCAGAGTCTGGAGAAAGAGTAGAGAGGCACTTAATCCAAGCTGCTTGAGGTCTAGTGTGAAGTTTCCACAATCAGTGATAGTTTGGTGAGCCATGTCATCTGTTGGCGTAGGTACACCGTGGTTTATCAAGACCTAAGTCAGCGCAGCCGTAGACCAGGAAATTTTAGAACACTTAATGCTTCCTTCTGCCGACAAGCTTTTTGGAAATGGAAATTTCATACTCCAGCTGGACTTGGCACCTGTCCACACTTTCAAAAGTGCCAATACCTGGTTTAAAAATAAATGTATCACTGGGCTTGATTGGCCAACAAACTCGTCTGACCTTAACCCCATAGAGAATCTATGGGGTATTGTCAAGAGGAAGATGAGAGACACCAGACAATGCAGACAAGCTGAAGGCTGCTATCAAAGCAACCTGGGCTTCCATAACATCTCAGCAATGCCACAGGCTGATCGCCTCCATCCCACACCGCATTAATGCAGTAATTGATGTAAAAGGAGCCCTGATCAAGTATTGAGTGCATTTACTGCACATACATTTCAGTAGGCCAACATTTCAGATTTTAAAATCATTTTTTAAGCTGGGTTGTTATAAAGTATTCTAATTTACTGAGATAATGACCTTTGGGTTTTCATTGACTGTAAGCCATAATCATCAACATTAACAGAAATAAACACTTGAAATAGATCACTCTGTTTGTAATGACTCTATTGAACATGAGAGCCAACCCTAACTTGCGCCTTAGGAAGTTGAAAAGGTGAAAAAGTTAAAGACGGAACATATGGAACAAATGCACGGCAAACTGTTTTTACCATATATATATTTTATATATATTATAATATATAATTAGGGATCTGTGCTCACTCAGCTGCCGTTGAGGCAGGCACAGGAAGCGGTATCACTGGAATGTCCAAGCAAGTTTATTCAAACGGCATAAACTGCTCTGGTTAGAAAAACAAATGAACAGCCTTTTCTGGAACAAAGTAACAAACAGAAAAAATACACAAATTCGAATCGAACAAGGAAGCATAAGCCTTATGGTAGTGAGACAAAAAGTGACAATAATGCATAAGTAGATCCCCCAGGAAGAAGCCACACGCGAAACGCGCGTCAGGGATCTGCACTGCCTATATAAGGTCATATACCCTTTACCTACTTATGCACTATTGTCACATTTGCCTGCTGCTGCTTATACATGCTGCTTTGTTAGAGGCATTTGCTTCTTTAACATATGTTAAATGCTGTTACGTTTAGCATATACTATTATGGTATTACCGTGTCAGTTTGACACCTTGCTATAATTACTGGATGGCATGCTTTAGGTGTCTTACACATTATTCAGTAGTATTTTTAGACACTATTTATTTAGATCATGCAGTTCATTGTCTTCTTTGAATAGATGTGTTTTCATATATGCCCAGTGATTTAGGAATAAAGTGATAAAATAGGGGGCCAGCACCTCTGCCCACTGCTCTGTTGGCAGCTTCTCACACTCCACTACCCGCTCAAACACAATCAAAAAATGCCTCAACATCATCACCAGGGGTCATTTTCTGCATGGCTCGTCTTACTGTCTTCCGGACATACAGGTGGTCACCTGGACTTGGGGTACGGGGTTCCGGCCTTCCACAAACTACCTCTGCAAGCAAGCCATTCTGCTTTTGGGGCTGCTTGTGCCTGTATAAGCAGCTTGCTTGTCTCCTGCTGAGCCATCTGTTGCTGCTGTAATTGTTGTTGGTGCTGAAATTGCTGCTGTGCTTGCAATAGATGTCCTCCATCTTGCCTGATGTCAAACAACTATGGGGTTGAGTCGCATGAGGACTTGGTACACCCGGTGATATTAGTGTGGGACTTTAGCCTATTCTGGGACTTGTGGGGGAAGTTAAGGATACCAAATGTCCCAGACAGGAGTCTGTCCAACCCTGAGGGATCTCCATCACAGTTGGAAGTAGATGAATTCTCTTTGTGTGTCCTGGCTGGTGACGAGGACGAGACAGTGACCAGTGAGGCCAAGATTCCGGAACTGGGGGTCTCTGGGGGAAATTTTGGGACTGCTCAAATGCGGGATCTTACCCTAAAAGGGGTGTTGGAAAATGTGACAGTGATAAATGGGTTTGCCCAAGAACCGGGGTAGACACCAGGTATCCACATTTTGCATTAAATGAAGAGCTGCTGTATCGAGTCACTAACTTGAGAGGCGAAGTGGTAGAGCAGTTGTTAGAATTGGGTCCCTATAGGTGTAGAGTCTTAGACCTGGCCCATGCACATATCTTGGATGGACATCTGGGAGTAGAAAAAATACAAGAACAGGTCCTTATGAGGTTCTACTGGCCTGGGTGTCACCGGGAGATTATTAACTATTGCAGCTCCTGCCTTACTTGTCAGCTTACAGCCCCTGTGTCCCATTTACGAAGTCCCCTAGTGCCATTGCCCATTACAGAGGTTCCATTTAACAGGATTGCCATGGACCTTGTGAGGCCCCTGGTTAAGTCTGCCAGAGAGCACCAATACATTCTAGCGGTGATCGACTATGCAACACGGTACCCAGAGGCGGTACCCCTTAGAAACTCCTCTGCCAAAAGCATAGCCCGTGAGTAAGTCTGTATTTTTTCTCGCATGAGCCAGCTGAAAGAGATCCTGAAGGACCAAGGCTCACCGTTTATGTCCAAAGTGATGAGGGAGTTGAAAGGCTCTTTAGGTTACACTTTTCCGCACGTCAGTTGTCACAATCCATTTTGTATGTGTGTCAGTGTGGGCTTCTCATATATAAACTTTTTTCCTTTCTGGCCATCAGGGATTCATGTCAGTTTTTGCCCCCGGTGGCCGCTGGTGTTACTACATGTTTTGTGAGTCTGTTATTGCTGGTGTTGACCACTCCCTCCTTCCTATATAAGGTCACCTGGTACACCAGCTGACTGTTGGTAATACTGGTCATTGGCTAACCAACCTTGGTGAAGACTGGACCTACCTGGTGCAGAGGGGGTTCAGCTTATCTGGAGCAGTGGTGATGCTGCTGGATGCTAATCGGGTGCCTTACTCTGCTGCTGGAAGCATTGGTAGCAGATAAAGCTAAGTTTTGGTTTTTAGTTGCTTTAACCCCGTGGTGTCTGTTTTATATTTCATTTCGTGTTATTGTTGCAGTTCACTTTATTCCCTGTCTCACCTCCTGGGGAGGGGGGTGGGGATTTAGCTCTGGTCTAAACAGGAGATAGGGACAGGTAGGGGACTTGGGCCTCACTACCATCAAGTGTACCCCCAAGTTAAGGAGAGTCAGGGCACCCACTTTAGCCTGAGGGGCAGTTTAGGGCCCTGGTTCCACGTCTCCTGTTTCCCCGCAACTGCCCCGTGACATCAGTGTACCATCCACAGATGGACGGCCTGGTGGAGAGATTCAACAAGATGTTGAATTCCATGCTTAAGAAAGTCATGGAGATGGATGGCTGAGACTGGGATTGCTGACTGCTGTACCTGTTGTTCTCTATTAGGGAAGTTCCGCAGTCCTCTATGGGATTCTCACCGTTCAAGCTGTTGTATGGAAGGCAGCCCCGAGGACTTCTAGATGTTGCAAAGGAGACCTGGGAGGCAGAAGTTACACCCCACCAGAGCGCTATTGAGAATGTGACCCAAATGCAGGACCGAATTGCAAGAGTTATGCTGATTGTGAAGGAGAGTCTCCTTCAAGCACAAGAAGCCCATATGAGGCTGAGAGAGATTAGCCCTGAAGACCGGGTGTTGGTGTTGATTCCCACCGTGGAAAGTAAATTCCTGCCCAAGTGGCAAGGGCCATACGAGGTGGTCAAAAAGTTGAGTGATGTCAACAACAAGGTCCACCAACCAGGGAGAAGGAAACCGCACCAAGTGTACCATGTTAACCTGCTGAAACCATGGTGAGAAAGGGATCCGGTAGAAGCACCATGCCTAGGGGCCAGTCCTGAAGCCAGAGTCGAGGATGTCACAGTGGCAGAGACACTATCACTGGCCCAGAAACAACAGTGCCATGAGCTGCTTCAGCGGAACTGGGACCTGTTTACAGAGCTACCAGGTTGTGGAGCACGAAATCCTGACTAAACCACATGTGAAGGTCCAGCCCTATTGTCCTTGTGCCAAAGCCCATTGGAGAGTGGTGCTTCTGTAATGATTACAGAAAGCTGAATGAGGTGTCTAAGTTTGACGCGTATGCAATGCCCCAGGTGGATGAGCTCATTGAGAGGCTAGGGTGGGCGAGATACATCACCACCCTGGACCTAACAGAGGTACTGGCAGATCCTCCTGTCCCCAAGTGTCAAGGAGAAGACGGCCTTCTCTACATGGGACAGTCCCATTTTTGATTGCATGTCCCACTGTCCCAGGCGGTAGTTTATTTTTCCCGCAATTCACTGAGCTGCACGCCCTCCCAGACAGACCCACCGGCCACCGCAGCCCCACAGTGATGAATCCTAGCAATAACAGATCGCCGATTGCTGCGCTATTCAGTGCGCAGAGGACCTGTGATGAGGTCACAGGAGGGGAGGAGTCAGGGGTCACATGATCAGGGGCGTCCAATGTCCCTGATCATGTGACCCCTGACTCCTCCCCTCCTGTGACCTCATCACAGGTCCTGTGCGCACATCCCGACCCCTCTGTGTCTGCAGGACTCTGCTGTGCTGGTTGTCATGGATGGTGCTGGATGAGGTGAAGTTTATGTGTGGGGTCGGGAGGGGTTTTCAGTGTGGATGTAGCAGAGCTGTTTGTGTACAAGGTGTACCGTGCAAAGCCGCACGTGTGCGAGGTGTATGGAGCAGAGTCGCATGTGTACGAGGAGTACGAAGCGGAGCCGCGTGTACGAGGTGTACGGAGCAGAGCCGCACGTGTACGAGGTGTACGGAGCAGAGCCACATGTGTACGAGGTGTACGGAGCGGAGCCGCACATGTACGAGGTGTACGAAGCGGAGCCGCACATGTACGAGGTGTATGGAGCAGAGCTGCACATGCACGAGGTGTGCAGAGCAGAGCCACATGTGTACAAGGTGTACGGAGCAGAGCCACGTGTGTACGAGGTGTACGGAGCAGAGCCACGTGTCTACGTGGTGTTCAGAACGGAGCCGTGTGTACGAGGTGTACGGAGCAGAGCCACGTGTGTGCGAGGTGTACAGAGCGGAGCCACATTTGTGCGAGGTGTACAGAGTGGAGCCGCACGTGTTCGAGGTGTACGGAGCAGAGCCACATGTGTACGAGGTGTATGGAGCGGAGCCGCACATGTACAAGGTGTACGGAGCAGAGCCGCATGTGTACGAGGTGTGCAGAGCAGAGCCGCACGTGTACAAGGTGTACAGAGCAGAGCCACGTATGTACGAGGTGTACGGAGCGGAGCCGTGTGTATGAGGTGTACGGAGCGGAGCCACATGTGTAGGAGGTGTATGGAGTGGAGCCATGTTTGTACGAGGTGTACGGAATGGAGACCTGTGTGTACAAAATGTACGGAGCTGAGCTGTGTGTATGCGGAGCAGAGCCGCGTGTGTACGAGGTGTATGGAGCAGAACCGCGTGTGTACGAAGTGTATGGAGCAAAGCTGCATGTGTACAAGGTTTACAGAGTGTGGCTGCGTGTATGCAAGGTGTATGGAGCAGGGCTGCATGTGTATGAGGTTTACGGAGTGGAGCCATGTGTGTGCGAGGTGTACGCAGCGGAACCGTGTGTGTGTATGAGGCATACAAAGCGGAACCGTGTGTGTATGAGGTGTCCCGGATCCAGCGGGACAGTACCGATTTTGATAGTCTGCCCCGGCCGGGAGCTTACTTTTCCCGTAGACACAGGAGTAGTGGCGAAGCCCCAAAGAGCACTTGACATTCCACCAGAAGCGACGTGCTAGAAACTGACCGGAAATGAGGTAATGTCGGGAGAAGATTGTGATAGAACCACGGAGGCACTTCAGGGAATGCTTTAGATCCACCACTGTGTCATTCTGCTCCAGCGCAGACAGCGGGATCGACTTGGACTTGGGGATGTCGGCCATGTGAGAGGATCATGATATGTCCTGCACCGGGAGGCTCAGGTGGGCACTACAATGTGAGCCGGGCTGCTATAGTATCTTTATAGAATCTTTCTCTCTCTGTTTCTTTCTCTCTCTGTTCTTTCTTTCTTTCCCCTCTTTCTTCCTCTCTCTAACCTTTCTTTCTCACTGTTCTCTCTTCCTTTCTTTCCTCTTTATCTCTTCTTTCTTTCTCTCTGTTCCTTCTTTCTTTCCCCTCTCTCTGTTCTTTCTTTTGCTATGTTCTTTCTTCCCCTCTTTCTTTCTCTCTGTTCTTTCCTCTTTCTTTCTCTCTGTTCTTTCCTTCATTTCTCTTTCTTTCTCTTTCTCTGTTTTAATACCAATATAACCTGAATTTAGCAGTATTTATGTAAATCAGTCAATTATTTATATATAATATTAATAGTTCTACTATATATAGCAGCTAAAAGAATGGTAGACCATTCGAAATATTAAGAAAAACCAACAAGACAGTATTCGAATTTGGGTCAATAAAGAAGTACCATATTATAATCAGAATACAAAAATTCCGGATGATAATAAAAGAAACAATATCTTTATTATAAAAGTATACCTTTATTTAAATAGGGTAACAATAGTATACAACCGTGTCCTCTGTGTAAAATGAATAATAATAATTAAAATAAAAAACAGAAAAATACCAAAGACATAGCAGGCTGGCAAGTCATTAATCCCAAATATACATATATATATATATATACATATATATAAATAATCACGATATATAAAAAATCATTCTCATATAGATACGTGAAAATATAATAGTGATGGATTTATATATAAACACCCTGAGAAAAAGGAAAATATATTTGATGTAAACAAAATGTGAATTTCCAAAAATTCAAAAAATTATCATCTTAATATAAAGTGCCAAGTGCCAAAAAAAGCAATATGACTATTGCAAATTGTTAAATAAGTAAAAATAGAATATATGGTGCTTTTCCAATAACAACAACATATAACTTTAAAACAAAATGCCAAGTGCAATATAAACAGACAAGGGTATAATCATTCAAAGTGCCAATGTGCATATAGCTAAAATAAATAATGAGAGAGAATGAGAAAGGTATATACCTGGAGCACAGCCTGCCGGTCACAGAGAAACACAGCCCCGACGCGCGTTTCGGAATTGATCCTTCGTCAGGGGGTGGTCTCTGATCTAAACCGGGTCCTTTAAATATACATCCGCTGATTAATGCCCGGGATTTGGGCCTATTGCGGCGCGCGCGCCGCCATGGTAACCCGGATATACAACCCGCCCCCACATCACATGACCGGCAACCCGGAACTAACCGCCATTGCCTAGTCACAGACGCAGGAGCGAGGAGTCCAGGATCCTGGCTGCGCAAGCGCACAGGTCCACCCACAACAATATTCAGCAGATCCAATGTGAGGGGGAGAGGATTCAACGGCGCATGCGCTAACGGACCAATCGACTCACGAAAAAGATACAAAAAATCTAAAAGGAATATGAAAAAGGTTAAAATTATTAAAAATGATAAAAAGAACAGATTCAGAGAAAGAAAGCAGTTCACAACTTATAATTAAGTTCTCATTTAATCCTAGGGGTGATACTGTGTTAAGATTGAGTGAGATTCTTCACTATGAGGATTCATGGATTGACATGCTAATATTTTGTCTATATAAACATCCGGAATGGAAAGTGAAAAGAAGATGGGGATTTTATTTCTATATACTACCTCTCCTATATATGTTATACTGTATTTATTATTATTATTATTATTATTATTATTATTATTAATTTCTATTAATTATTATTTATTATTTTTTATTTTTTTATTTTTTATTTTTTATAATTTTATAATTCTATTTATTTTTATTTTTATTATTATTTTTATTATTTTTATTTTTATTTCTATTTACTTATATTTATATTTATTTTTATTTCTACACTTCTATTTATTTTTATTATTATTATTATTTATTTATTTATTTTTCTCTTTTTCTTTTCTTTTCTTTTTCTGAGAATGTAAAATACATAATCTCGGGGGTACATTTTATTTATTCATATTGTGGCCATTGTATTATGTTAATTGTTAATCTACACAATTTTGATCTATATAATTGTGGTTATTATATTTTTCAGTCATATATATTTTTTGTGATTATGATATAGTGCCAATTAATTCCCCCTCCCCTTTCTATTTACATTTTTCATTCATTTATATAGACATTTCTTTACCCATGTGTCTGGGTTTAGGAAGTGTGCGTGCGCTCCTGGTGACATGGTTGTGTGTCTGCGTTGCGTGTCCATGGCAACATGCTGTGGATAGCGCGTACGCATTCACACTCCTGTTGGTCCGTTAGCGCATGCGCCGTTGAATCCTCTCTCCCTCACATTGGATCTGCTGAATATTGTTGTGGGTGGACCTGTGCGCTTGCGCAGCCAGGATCCTGGACTCCTCGCTCCTGCGTCTGTGACTAGGCAACGGCGGTTAGTTCCGGGTTGCCGGTCATGTGATGTGGGGGCGGGTTGTATATCCGGGTTACCATGGCGGCGCGCGCGCCGCAATAGGCCCAAATCCCGGGCATTAACCAGCGGATGTATATTTAAAGGACCCGGTTTAGATCAGAGACCACCCCCTGACGAAGGATCAATTCCGAAACGCGCGTCGGGGCTGTGTTTCTCTGTGACCGGCTGGCTGTGCTCCAGGTATATACCTTTCTCATTCTCTCTCATTATTTATTTTAGCTATATGCACATTGGCACTTTGAATGATTATACCCTTGTCTGTTTATATTGCACTTGGCATTTTGTTTTAAAGTTATATGTTGTTGTTATTGGAAAAGCACCATATATTCTATTTTTACTTATTTAACAATTTGCAATAGTCATATTGCTTTTTTTGGCACTTGGCACTTTATATTAAGATGATAATTTTTTGAATTTTTGGAAATTCACATTTTGTTTACATCAAATATATTTTCCTTTTTCTCAGGGTGTTTACAGTATATACAAATCCATCACTATTATATTTTAACGTATCTATATGAGAAAGATTTTTTATATATCGTGATTATTTATATATATGTATATATATATATATATATATATATATATATATGTATATTTGGGATTAATGACTTGCCAGCCTGCTATGTCTTTGGTATTTTTCTATTTTTTATTTTAATTATTATTATTCATTTTACACAGAGGACACGGTTGTATACTATTGTTACCCTATTTAAATAAAGGTATACTTTTATAATAAAGATATTGTTTCTTTTATTATCATCCGGAATTTTTGTATTCAGATTATAATATGGTACTTCTTTATTGACCCAAATTCGAATACTGTCTTGTTGGTTTTTCTTTCTCTGTTTTTTATATCTTTCCCCTCTCTCTCTCCTTTCTTTCTCTCTCTGTTTTCTTTTTTCTCTCTCTGTTCTTTCTTTTCCTCAGTACCAGTTAGTATGCCCACAGTACCAGCCACTGTGCCCTCAGTACCAGTCAGTGTGATCAGCAGTGCTAAATGGGTGTGTTTGGGGCATGGACATGGGTATGACTAGTTGTGAAATGGGTGTGGTTGGGGGCATGGCCTAAAATTTGCCATTGTTCGCGCAGCGAGCCGCAGCCTTTGTCCATCTTTACCCTTCTTCAAAAGTTGGGAGGTATGCCACTGTGTGCTGACAGGACCTGGGTGAGGTCACAGTCATGTGATCAGTCAAGTAGTGGAGAAGTCACATGGTCTGGGCTTAAATGGCTGAAGGAAAGAACTTTCAGAGAACTTTCAGTGTTCATTGTGATCAGCCTGGAGAAGGAGCACGTCAGGAGAGTGCTGCATGGACTTGTGGGCATGAACTGTATGTGTTTTGTCAGTCGTGAGCGGGAGGAACCGCGCTCACATAAGGACTGTGTTTGTTCTGCCACCATTTTGTTTTGTTTTCCTGTTTTTCCTAGATGGCTGAATTTCCTTTGCCACGTCTGGGTTTATACTGCCTACAATAAACCCAAGGAAGTTCTTAAAGTTGCAGTGTACCCCTGTCTACCTCCCTGTCTACCTCCATGTCTACCTCCATGTCTACCTCCATGTGCAGCCAAGTGAGCTGCTCTACCACACCCTTACCAGGTTATGAACATCTGCCCCCAGGTGTCCACTTTCCCTCTGGTTGTTAATAAATGTCATTGGACACCATGCCATTATTTTCAGAAAAAAAAGTATTTAGTAAAATAAATATATGCGCATTAAGCTACACAAGCAATGTATATATGTCAATGACATCTTTATAGCTATGTATTCTATTTTGTCGGGTTACACAGTGATTTTACTGTAAGTGGCTGCGGAAATGATGGGTTCTCAAGGACATGGTTGCTTCCAAATTGGATGACACTCGCATGGTCCGAGTGTCGTGTAATTTTCTTATCTATTTTTTGCCGCACCCATTGACTTTTATTTGTGAATGCGATCCGATTTTCAGATCTGATCACAGCATGCTGCAAATTTTTTTTACCGGCCAATCGTGATTTGATTCGAGCTGGAAAAAAAATCGTACATGAACACCCAATGATAGAATAACACTGGTCCGAAGGCAATCCGATTTTTCTTCCGATTTAATTGCAAGTGAGGTCGAGCCCTAACTGTGAGGGTTTTGTGTAATGATTATTTCATGACACCTGCAATAATTTTAGTTAAGTCCATTGTTAAGTCAGAGAGACAAACATAAAGAAATGTTTATTATGCTTTGTGTACATGGCACCATCATTGGGCCTCACAATCTAAATGCCCTATCAGTATGGAAACCTAAATACCTGCACAAACACACAGAGAACATATAAACCCCTTACAGATGTCCTTGGTGGGATTTGAGCACAGGATCCCACTGCTGCAAAGCAACAATGCTAACCACTAAGCCACTATGCTGCAGGATACAATAGCTTGTATTCACAGCAGAACCAGATTTCCAAAAAATTATATAGTGCTCATAGTTTTTCAGAAAAAAAACATCTCTATGTACATTTTCAGAGGGGGGACACTGTTTTTGAATTAAGATTGAAAGCCTTAAACATGATTAATTGTTGTTAGGCTGGTTTCACGCATGCGTTTTTTTCCCTATACTTTAACATGGGTGCGCATACACATGCGTTTGTACGCGTTTGTTTGCGCATGCGTTTTTTGTAGTGTGCGCTTGGGTGCACAAAATGCATCCTGTTGCATTTTTTGTGCGTCCGACTTGCCCCAAAAAACCGCATGCGCACGCAATGCAGTTTTTTTTACACCAAATCACCCATTAAAGTCTATCGGTGCACATACGTGCGCATTATAATGCGCACGTGTGCGCAAAAAAAGCATGCGTTTTTTTAAAAAAATGCACCAAAACCCGCAAAAAAACGCACACAAATGCATGATGTGTTTTTTTCATGCGTTTGTGCTCGCAAAAACCCCGCGCAGCAAAAAAAAGCAAGTGTGAAAGTAGCCTTTGGCATTTATTTTAGCTTTTTTTCAGGCTGGTTCCATGTGCAATCAATCTCAACAATATATTGTATGTACTGTATATTGTAGCATCTGTTTAGACCATTGGGTTCTACAAACATGGTTGGTGTATGTACAAGAGGATTTACTATAGCATATGCTTAATATGTACACTAAATGAAGTATAAGCATAGCTTAAAAAAACCTTTTTCTTTAAAGTGCTAATGTTTTCAACATAGCATTATCAACTCAATATACATTGACTGTACTAATTATGTCACACCATATCTTGACCACTTTTTTAAAATTATTCTTACTAAGTTATTAAGCCTTGTTTTTATTGCCTACCATACAATTGCAATCATTTTTAAATAAATCATCCCACTAAGGAAGGTTAACAACACAATTATATTAATTAAGTACGTCTTGCTGAGCTCCATATGACCAAGTTTATTATTGAAATCATTAGATTTTGCTCGCATACTGGCACGTGTATCCCATAGTATGGACAAAGAGCTCATTTACAGCAATCACCTGCTGGAGAATTAGACATTTGCTCTATTTTTAATAAATAAATTACTAAGCAACATTCTTACACCATCCAACAATCAAAATACTTTATATATTTGTAACTTGTGGAACTGAGTCTGGTTTCAAAAACTGATTTTACTAAATAGCATTTTCACAACCTCATATTTATTCCTAATTAACCTATCACAATTCTCCAATACATTTTGAACTTGGGTGCTGCTACAGATATTTTAGAGGCATTCACTACCTTCAAGTGGAGTCACAAAGCTTCTCGTCATCTGGATAAAAAAAAATTATTCCTCTGCTAGACTTTAAAGGATCGAGCTGATGCTTAAAGGTACTGTCACACTTAGCGATGTACCAGCGATCCTGACCAGCGATATGACGTGGTCAGGATCGCTGGTACATCGCTAAGTGGTCGCTAGTGAGCTGCCACATAGGCAGATCTCACTAGCGACATCGCTGGGGACGGGGGTCGCTACTTACCTGTCACACCAGGCGATCCTGCGTCCTCCCGCCCGGCTCCACGCTCGTCGCTCGTCCTCACAGCAGGAAGCGCCACAGGAAGCTGACGACGAGAAACAGTCCTGAACGTTCTCGCGCGATCTGCGATAACCAGCGGGGGAGCCGGTCGTAGGTAAGTATCAGACACAGCGATATCGCTAGCAATATCGCTATAACGTCACTAGTTATAGCGATATTGCTAGCGATATCTCTTAGTGTGACATGCCCTTTAGACTGCTAGAACTGGTTCCCTACTGTATGCAGGCACTGAAGATTTAGCATTAGGAACAAATCAGATTGAAAAACCCTTGAAATTTCAACATCACAGGAGTCAATAAAGAGAATAAGTTTTTATACCCGTCATAAATGTACTTTAATACTGCATCCAGAGCTGGAGTGCAAACTGGACAATTTTCCAGGGCCCCCACACTCTTAGGGCCCCCAGATTTTGTAGCAAAAAAAGTGATGTCCAAAGGTGCGTAAGCTGTATTAACCTCGGAAGATATATTGATAATACAGAACTTGTGTTAAAACTGCTTAAATATCTTTAATGACATCACAGTAAAGTGACCTCTGATCCATGTCTATTATCACAATGTCTGGTTGGTTAGCCAACACCTGCTCATCCATCTGGATCTTGAAGTACCACAGGATTTAAGCCTTTCATTCTCCACCACTTTCTCTGGGGTCTCCAACCTTGACTTAGGGGGACTTAGCACATATGCTGTACAGATGTTCCTGTATACAATTCCCGATATTTGGTTGTGGCATTCGGATATGCTGTTCCTGCTTGCACTTTGCATTCTGCCACTATGTGTTGGATGGTTTCCGAGGTTTCTTTGCATAGTCTGCACCTGGGGTCTTCTCTTGTGTGGTAGATTCCTGATTCTATGGATCTGGCACTTAGTGCCTGCTCTTGTGCCACTATGACTAGTGCCTCCCTGGCACCTCTGGTCAAAATTACTGTTATTGGAACAGTTGAGCAAGTTGAAGTTGAAATTATCACTAAAAAGTCCTAAAGTTAAAGATGACACATTTCCTTTGTATTTTAGGCAAAAAAAGTATTTTTTTTTCCATTTTAAAAATTACAAAAAAGGAAAAAGGGCCTATGTAAAAGTTTGGACACCCTTGGAGATTTGTGTGCTAAGATAACTTTACCCAAGGTTCCAGACCTTAATTAGCCTGTTAGGGTTGTGGCTTGTTCACTAATATTGTTAGAAAAGGCCAGTTGATGCATAGTTTTAGAAAAACCCAGGATACTCTAACCATGTCGCAAAAAACAGCAGCTATGGATTCTTCTAAGCAACTGCTTAGCACTCTGAAAATGGTGGAGGCACACAAAGTAGGAGAAGGCTATAAGACGATCGTGAAGCGTTTTCAAGTTTCCCTTTCCTCAGTTCAAAATGTATTTAAGAAATGGCAGTTAACAGGAATAGTGGAGGTCAAGATAAGGTCTTGCAGGACCAAGCAAAATTTTTGTGAGAGTTGCTCGTAGGATTGCTAGAAATGCAAATCAGAACCCGTTCTTGACTGCAAAAGACCTTCAGAAAAATTTAGCAGACTCTAGAGTTGTGGCACATTGTTCTACTGTTCTAAAAAAGGCAAATGCAATTCTAGGATGCATTAACAGAAGCATACAGTCTAGATCACGTGAAGTCATTATTTCCCTCTACTCCTCTTTGGTCAGACCTCATCTGGAATATTGTGTCCAGTTTTGGGCACCACATTTTAAAAAAGACATCAACAAACTGGAGCAAGTTCAGAAAAGAGCGACCAGAATGGTGACCGGTCTGCAAACCCTGTCTTACGAGGAAAGGTTGCAGGATTTGGGAATGTTTAGTTTGCAAAAGAGAAGACTGAGAGGAGACTTAATAGCTGTCTACAAATATCTAAAGGGCTGTCACATTGTAGAAGGATCAACTTTATTCTCATTTGCACAAGAAAAGACTAGAAGCAATGGGATGAAACTGAATGGGAGGAGACACAGATTAGATATTAGAAAAAACTTTTTGACAGTTAGAGTGATCAATGAGTGGAACAGGCTGCCACGAGAAGTGGTGAGTTCTCCTTCAATGGAAGTCTTCAAACAGAGGCTGGACAGACATCTGACTGGGATGATTTAGCGAATCCTGCTTTGAGCAGGGGGTTGGACCAGATGGCCCAGGAGGTCCCTTCCAACTCTACGATTCTATGATTCTATGATTCTATGATTCTATGTTCAGAGACACTTGCAGAAATTTGGGCTTCAAAGAAGAGTCATCAGAATAATACCTCTACTCCATCCTCACCATAAAATTCAGCATCAGAAGTATGTAAAAGAACATCTAAACGAACATGTGTCGGAACATGTGTTGAGCACGGCAGGGGGTGTGATCACAGACAGGTGCATACGCATGTCTACAGCCAAAGTGGGCAAGCTCACATTCATTAAAATAAACCAGGCGGGCGACTCCCAGGACTTGTCCATACCTTTGACTGAATAGAGAAGTAAACCAGTGGCTCCAAGCCATTGTTGGGCAATGTGCACACTTTGAGTATTTGGTAAGCTTTTTACCTCCGTATTTGAAAGCCAAAACCAGGAATGGAACAGTCAGAGAAAAAGTATATTAGAAAGATGTGCACCATTTCTACACTTTTTTACCCATTCCTGGTTTTGTCTTACAAATACTGATGTAAAATCCTCTCCAAAGACTCATGTGGGCCTTATACTCCACCACAGTTTGTTTGTTATATTTGCCATTCCCAATGTTTGGGGCCTCCCCAAATTAAAAAACAAAACAAAAAACACAAAAGCAGTGCTTGGCTACCTTCTCCTCCGCCTCTTCGACCTACACCGCCATATCCACCTCATCCTACACTTTGACCTTCATCTCTTAATTCAAGATTTTTTTTTTTAAGTCTGTTATTTTAAGTCATTTCCCTATCTACATTTGTTTGCAGGACAATTTTCCTGCTTTTACCCCAATTTTGCTTCCTTTGGCAGCCCCCTGGCCCTTACTAAAGCCATTAAGTCCCCATTGACTTCTATTAGGTTTGAGTTTAAGTTCTGGTACCCGAACCATACTATGGATTTCAGTTCGGTCAAACCAGACGAACCCGGATCCTCTCATCCCTTTAGAGGACCAATAATAATTTTTTTATATATTGTATGTATTATAATATCAGTGAATTAGCATTTTACCATCAATTACCTTTGTGAAGATATTGTATTGTAACTTCCCTTAAATGTTAAATAGCCACATTGTATCAAATGAAAAGACCTTGAGCTAAACATTATCCCATGCACAGATATTGTCAACTGGGCAGTGCAAATTCAGAATGGGGCAAAATAGTTTCTATCGCTCACAGTGTGACAAGCTGCGGACACAGCAGGAAAATCTTTCAATCTCATTTAAACTGCATGGACTTCTGTGATAATCCATTGGGAATCTTCACAGTGATTCAGTAAGTAATCAGGCTCACTGCAATGCACGGCTTGTGTTAATGTGCAGAAGGAGCCTTAAATGTTGCAGATTCATTACATTTTGAGGAGAAACTTACTCTGTGCTTTCCTTTGGTAAACTGAAAGGTTTATTTAGCCGAGGAAACACGTTTGTGATCTGGAAATAGCATGAACGTCATTGCACATTACTTTACAGTTTTATAATTAGAGTGCTTGGTGAGATCTATCATGCATTCACATCGCTCTCTGCGAGGCTGCTGCAATGTTAGAATCTGGGAAAAAGAAAAAAATATTCATTTTATAGTACTTAATCAATTGAATTTTCATTTATAACACATGTGAGAGAATTTTAACCACTGCAATTAATGGAATTGTTTATATAGCATAGCCATACATTAGACCACTTTGCGTTTTCCTCTATAAGGTAAAAAGTCACCTGGTTCTCATGACTTCCCATCTTATTGCCCAAGACACATGAGAACATCTTTCCACCCCCTATGCGTCCCATTATCTCTGGTATTGGTTCATTGGGTGAACGCTTAGGGCAATGGTTAGATTCTGTTTTACAGCCATTAGTACAAGTACAACGTATACCAGAATATTTAAAGTATTCAAAGGAAGTTTTAAGCATGCTACGAGATGTCTTTTGGGACTCTAAATGGACATGGCTTGGTTGTGATGTAGTTTCTCTTTATACTTGCATACCACACAATATTGCCATTTCAGCAGTTGACTTTCTTTTCCAAACAATTTTATTAACATTTTATAACAGAGCATACATAAATGCAATATCATGAGGCATTCATGACACATGAAAGAAAAAAGAAAAAAACACAACCAGACTATAAATAATAATAATAAGAACTCATGGAAACATTTCCAGCCAGCGAGACCATTTATTTATAGAGGAAGGAAGACAGCCATTCAGCAACACCAATTTTTGCTCATATGACTTATGTAAAGTCAGCTTTGCAATAATATCGAGTGAAGAGGGCACTCAAGTGGATTTCCAATAAAACACAATTTTATTTTTAGAAACCAAAAGTAAATGAATAACCAATTTCCTAACAGAAGGATTCAAACGACTTGCATCCAACGAGAGCAGGGTGAACTGAGGAGTTAGTGAAAAATCTGATTGATTTAAAATATGAGAAATAAGAGAGGAGATGTCATCCCAAAAATGCCGAAGATGTGGAGAAAACCAAAATAAATGGGAAAGGCTACCATGATGCCCGCAATCCCTTCAACAGAGAGGGGAGGTGGATGTTTGATAAAAGCTAGACGAGATGGCGAATAGTACCATCACGATATGATTTTAAAGTAGGACTCATGGAGAGCCATAGACATGGTAGCAGAATAGGTTAGAACATGGTCAGTTCCCAAACATCTGGAGTAACAGAAAAATTCAAAACCGATTCCCATTTTTTCATATATGGGGATTTTATAAATGCAGAATCGTTGTTGAACCACTGGTAGATATAATGAGTGGACCAAAAAATATTATGGCAGCAGTTGACTTTCACCTCTGAAAATACAGTCCTTTAATTACGGCTCTGCAGGACTATATTAAGTCTATTTTGGACTCTTTATTGTCACACAACTATTTTTTCTTTAACAATAGGTTTTTCATACTGAACAGTGGTATTTCAATGGGAGCCAAGTTCTCCCCCTCGGTTTCCAATCTGGTTATGGCATGGTGGGAGGAAATTTTTATTTATAACACAAACAATCCCTTTTTTGATCATATAGAACACTACTTTAGATGTATAGATGACGTGTTGTTGATTTGGAAGGGAAACTGTGATATCATTCCTCTTTCTGTAGATTACATGAATTCTAATGACTTCAACTTAAAATTCACTTATTTTTCACATGAAAAGTCCATTTGGACCTTTGTCTTGCTGGTGAACCTAGCCATGCCATCCCTAGTTCAACTTATCGAAAAAAAAAAAAACAGCAGAAAACACGATCTTACATGCAAACAGTTTTCACCCTTTTCACACTATCAAATCTATACCCGTAGGTGAACTCACTCGAGCCAGAAGGAACTGCAGTGATGATTTGTCAGTCAAGAAAGAAACTCAAAATATTAGACACTGTCGTAAAAAAAGAAATTATCCAGATTGGACCATTGATAGAGCTATTAATATGACTAATAATAAATCTAGAAGTTCCTTAATCAATGTGGTTCCAAATTTGGATTCTAAATTAATAGCAAGGAAGTCCAAAACAAACGAATCCTGCATTAATAATAATAATTTATCTGGTTGTCCTACCTTAGTTCTCAAACATAGTACCTATTTTAAATCTATTTCCAGCATACACCAGTGCAATTTGAATATTCTGAGAGATGACAGTATTATGGATACCGTATTGGAAAATGGAATTAGAATTGTCTCTAGATGAGCACCCACATTGGGAAACTTTTTATCACTAAGTTTTTATTGTCCTAAAAAATCCCCTATAAGAGCCACATCTCAGTACCCATGCTTTCTGACTGATGTTTTGGTCATTTGAATGGTGGTTGTGCTTTCACACTCGTGGTAGCATGAAACGGGCTCTACAACCCACACAAGTGGCTCTGGTAGTGCAGCTCCTCCAGGATGGTACATCAATGCAAGCTGTGGCAAGAAGGTTTGCTGTGTCTGTCAGCATAGTGTCCAGAGGCTGGTATTGCTACCAGGAGACAGGCCAGTACACCAGGAGATGTGGAGGGGGCCATAGGAGGGCAACAACCCAGCAGCAGGACTGCTACCTCAACCTTTGTGCGCAGGCCAAATGTGTCTGCACAAACGGTTAGAAACTGACTCCATGAGGATGGTCTGAGTGCCCAACGTCCACAGATGGGGGTTGTGCTCACAGCCCAACACCGTGTGGCCCTCCAAAGAAATGCCACCCCACACCATTACTGATCCACTGCCAAACCAGTCATGCTGAAGGATGTTGCAGGCAGCAGATCGCTCTTCATGGCGTCTCCAGACTCTGTCACGTGTGTCACATGTGCTCAGTGTGAACCTGCTTTCATCTATGAAGACCACAGGGTGCCAGAGGTGAATTTGCCAATCCTGGTGTTCTGTGGCAAATGCCAAGCGTCCTGCATGGTGTTGGGCTGTGAGCACAACCCCCATCTGTGGAAGTTGGACCCTCAGACCATCCTCATGGAGTCGATTTCTAGCCGTTTGTGCTGACACATGCACATTTGTGGCCTGCTGGAGGTCATTTTGCAGGGCTCTAGGCAGTGTAAAGACAGTCCAAAGGAGCCCCAGCCAAGCATGGCTTTATGGATGAGATGCAGCTCCAGCCGGGTACCTCAGAAGAGGAAGGGAAATTGTAGAGCTTATTGGTACACTGCCACCTGAGGGAGACAGAACCCATCTATCGAAACGTGTTGTGGATATTGAATAAAAGGAAGATTTTCTAATACTTTAATCTCCCTTCTTTGCGCTCCTCTGGACCGGGTTTACTAAGCTCTGCAAATTTTCAGGGCTCTGGCAGTGCTCCTCCTGTTCCTCCTTCCACAAAGGCGGAGGTAGCAGTCCTGCTGCTAGGTTGTTGCCCTCCTACGGCCCCCTCCACGTCTCCTGGTGTACTGGTCTGTCTCCTGGTAGTGCCTCCAGCATCTGGACACTACGCTGACAGACACAGCAAACCTTCTTGCCACAGCTCGCATTGATGTGCCATCCTGAATGAGCTGCACTACCTGAGCCACTTGTGTGGGTTGCAGAGTCCGTCTCATGCTACCACGATTGTGAAAGCACAACTACCATTCAAAAGTGACCAAAACATCAGCCAGAAAGCATTGGTACTGAGAAGTGGTCTGTGGTCCCCACCTGCAGAACCACTCCTTTATTGAGGGTGTCTTGATAATTGCCAATAATATCCATCTGTTGTCTATTCCATTTGCACAACAGCATGTGAAATTGATTGTCAATCAGTGTTGCTTTCTAGGTAGACTGTTTGATTTCACAGGAAATTGATTTACTTGGAGTTATATTCTATTGTTTAAGTGTTCCCTTTATTTTTTTGATCAGTGTGTATATATATATATATATATATATATTGTTAGGGTTGGCGTATTGCATTAAATAAAATAATAGAATAAAGTGCAATCGCAATCCGGGGTCCACCATGCAGAGATATTACCTGCTGCTAGTGTGAACAATGATGGAGCAAAACAGCTAGCTTTACCTTAAACACGCTGTGATAATGCCACACAGTGTGAACAGAATGCTGAGCATCAAGCTCTTGTTACCTCACAGAGCAGTACTTTAACCTGTTAACGTCACAGGGACGTAAGCACTTGGAATAGGCTTGCTCTGCAACTGAACTGTGCTAACCGCACACATGAATGAAGCAGATGCTGAGCTGATAGAAAGGACTCATATGACGCTAGGTACAATACCCTGTTGCCTTCAAAGAAAACTATAGCTAAAGTGTTGAGCTTGCTCTGTAGCTGTATTGTGCTAACCGCACACCAAAACGAAACAGATGCTAAGCCAAGTGGCTAGTTACTCCAGTCCAGATGCTGCTGAACTAGTGCCTGACCAACACCCCAAACATGTAGCAGACTAGAGACTCAGGTTTTGAGTCATGGGTACACAACCACATAGGTGTGCTACCTGCCTGCCAACATGTACAGTTTTTGAGCATAGACAGACACATACAAACATGCAGACAGAGCGGTAGAGTATCCACCCACACACACCAAAACATAAATGACATTAGCATGCCTGCATGTGCAGCTCAGAGCCTTTTAAATGCTAAGCTCCACCCAAAACACTCACGCTCAGTCAGGCGAGGCATCACCCGTGGGCCAATCTGGAGCTGCCACATCACCAGAGCATGCAACTTTCGACCACCAATGAGTAGACACCACATCACGGACATTCTCTGTAAGGTGATCTCTGGACTTAGAGCCTGTTTGTTGGGCTCTCCATGCATGTGTTGTCTGTTATGAATGGGTCACCGAGGAGGATGGCAGGAACAGGCTAAGCCACCAGAAGACCAGAGAGCTAACTAATAAAAAACTAATGTAAGGCTGGTTTCACATTTGCGTTTTTTTCGCGGTAATTTAGCGCTAAATAGCGCATGCGTTTTTTTTCCTATACTTTGCATGGGATGCGCTTATGTGCGCATACACATGCGTTTTTACGCGTTTTACCGCGCATGCGTTTTTTTGCGGTATGCGCTCGGGCGCACAAAATGCAACTTGTTGCATTTTTTGTGCGTCCGATTTGCCTCAAAAAAACGCATGCGCGCGCAATGCGTTTTTTTACAGCAAGACACCCATTATAAGTCTATGGTGAGCATATGTGCGCATTGGCATGCTTATGTATGCGTTTTTTTGCACATGCGTTTTTTTTTTACCATTAGTTTAGACAATGGAATTTAGGGGTTTGGGTAAAGTTAGGGTTAGTTAAGGGGGTTTAGGGTTAGGGTTAGGGTCAGGGTTAGGGTTAGGGTTAGGGTCAGGGTTAGGGTTAAGTATGGTTTGGTTAAGGGTTAGGGTCAGGGTTAGGGTTAGGGTTAGGGTTAGGGTCAGGATTAGGGTTAAGTATGGTTTGGTTAAGGGTTAGGGTCAGGGTTAGGGTTAGGGTTAGGGTTAGGGTCAGGGTTAGGGTCAGGGTTAGGGTTAAGTATGGTTTGGTTAAGGGTTAGGGTCAGGGTTAGGGTTAGGGTTAGGGTCAGGGTTAGGGTTAGGGTTAAGTATGGTTTGGTTAAGGGTTAGGGTCAGGGTTAGGGTTAGGGTCAGGGTTAGGGTTAGGGTTAGGGTTAAGTATGGTTTGGTTAAGGGTTAGGGTCAGGGTTAGGGTCAGGGTTAGGGTTAAGTATGGTTTGGTTAAGGGTTAGGGTTAGGGTTAGGGTCAGGGTTAGGGTTAGGGTTAGGGTTAAGTATGGTTTGGTTAAGGGTTAGGGTTAGGGTTAGGGTTAAGTATGGTTTGGTTAAGGGTTAGGGTTAGGGTTAGGGTCAGGGTCAGGGTTAGGGTTAGGGTTAAGTATGGTTTGGTTAAGGGTTAGGGTCAGGGTTAGGGTTAGGGTTAGGGTTAGGGTCAGGGTTAGGGTTAGGGTTAAGGTTAGTTAGGGTTTGGGTTAGGGTTAAGTATGGTTTGGTTAAGGGTTAGGGTCAGGGTTAGGGTTAAGTATGGTTTGGTTAAGGGTTAGGGTCAGGGTTAGGGTTAGGGTTAGGGTCAGGGTTAGGGTTAGTAAAGTCATGGTTTGGGTTAGTGTGAGGGGCCACCTAATGTTGGAAAAAAACGCAAACGCGGTAAAAAAACGCATACAAACGCATAAAAACGCTGCGTTTTTTTCATGCATGCTCATAAAAATGCTTGAAAAAAACGCAGCAGTTGTATGCTTTTGTATGCGTTTTTCAATGCGTTTTTTTGCGGGAAAAATGCGCTGCAAAAAAAAGCAAGTGTGAAACAGGCCTAACTAATAAAAAACTGGCTTGTACATTATTTTGTTCAAAATTATGTTTACTAAATACCCTTATTATTATTATTATTATTATTATTATTATTATTGCTACCTTTATGCATTATTTGCAGTTTATTTTTTACTTTTTATTTCAGGACATTTGTGCTTTTTGCTTTTTGGTTTCTTAGGTTGGTAACTAAGCGAATTGCAGACCCCTGATCCTATCCGCACAACTAGCAGTAGAGCCATGGAGCGTTCCCATGATGCCCTAGACGCCTCGTCACAGCCGAAGGACTAACCCTAAAGACAGAAAGATCAAATCTAAACTGCCCCGGAGCAGATCCCCAAAGGAATAGACAGCCCCAAACATATATTGTCGGTGAGACAAGATGAGACACAAACACAGGCAGAGAACAGACTGAGCAAACGGTGGGGCCTAAGCTGTCTAGACAGGAAAGGATAGAAAAGATACTGCCTGCAATCATGCACAAAATTATTTTACAATAATTTTGTGTGGGATTTTGATAAAATACATTGTTGTTGGAAGGTAGTATTCTTACTCTGTGGATTATATGATATGCATAAATCACTCACAAAACCCTGAAAAAGTCCAAAACTGCTGATATACAAAAAACCTGAGATCACACGATCTCACCCCCACTAGATCAGCACTCTGGTATAACTGGCAGCAAGCAAAAAGATACTAACATAACAGGGGACTGAACAAGCTGCAACATATGAAGCAGGGCCCAGCGCTGCCCCCAGCAGGGAGCACGCTGAACCCTAGCAGCAAAACAGAAAGCAAAAAAAGACACAGATTAGATGCAAAGGATTAGCAAAAGAATCACTTAGCTGAACCATGCAGATCAGGCAGGGGACAAAAGAGCTCCAAATGCACAATGAGGAAATCACCAGCAACCTCCAAGAGCAGCCAGCTCAATTATATGCTCCCAGCCAGTAATCCCAGGTTTCCAATTATCAACGTCAGGTGGGGAACTTCCCTCCACCTGGCTAGCTCCACTACTCTCAGCAACCACCAGAGGGAGCAGAGGGAGCTTCGGCTCAGAACTGCGAGCAAGAGAATTCACAACAGTTGTCTGTCACACAGCCATGAGTCATGTAGCTCCAGTGCCGAACAGCTGAATATCGGGAGCGCCCCAGGTGTCCAGTTTACCGATGCAGCTATTCGGTAGCTATTCGCATAAACACTTATCCAAAGTTAGTCGATGAACCCTATAAATGAACAAATTGTGCACAAAGTGTCGATATTTTGTGTGACCACCATTATTTTCAAGCACTGCCTTAACTCTCTAGTCATGTAGTTCACTAGAGCTTCACAGGTTGTCACTGGAATCCTCTTCCACTCCTCCATGACGACATGACAGAGCTGGTGGATGTTAGAGACCTTGTGCTCCTCCACTTTCCGTTTGTGGATTCCCCACAAAGGCTATAGGGTTTAGGTCTACAGACATGCTAGGCCAGTCCAGCACCTTTACCCTCAGTTTCTTTACAAAGGCAGTGGTCTTCTTGGAGGTGTGACACTCTCACCACCATGCTTGTCTAAAGGAAAGACACACTTGTCTCTCTACTCTTCATCTGGTTGCCACCACACACACTTGACACAATCTGAACCAAATAAGTTTATCTTGGTCTCATCAGACAAAAGGATATGGTTCCAGTAATCCATATTCTTAGTCTGCTTGTCTTTATCAAACTGTTTGTGGGCTTTCTTGTCCATCATCTTTAGAAGAGGCTTCCTTCTGGGATGACAGCCATTCAGACTTATTTGATGCAGTGTGCGGCATTTGGTCTAAGCGCTGACAGGCAGACCCCTCACCCTTGTAACCTCTACAACAATACACATGCTCTGAGCACTGACAGGCGGAACCTTCTCACCACTTTAACCTCTGCAGCAATGGTGACAGCCCTCATACATGTATTTTGAAAGACAACCTCTGGATATGACCCTGAGCCCGTGCACTCAACTTCCTTGGTCGACCATAGCAAGGCCAGTTGTGAGTGGAAACTGTCTTGTTAAACCACTGTATGGTCTTGGCCACTGTGCTGCAGCTTAGTTTTAGGTTGTTGGCAATCTTCTTATAGCCTAGGCCATCTTTACCTAGAGCAACAATTCTTTTATTTCCGATCCTCAGAGTTTTTTTGCCATGAGGTGCCATGTTGAACTTCAAGTGAACAGTATGAGAGTGTGTGAGAGCGATAACATCAAATTTAACATACCTGCTTCCTAATCATACCTGAGACTTTGTAACACTAATGAGTCACATGACACTAAGAGGGAAAATAGTTAATTGAGCACAGTCTGGCCATTTTCACATAGGGTGTACTCACTTTTGTTGCCAGTGGAGCACCCACCAGGGCAGTGGGGAATACTTGATACCGGGCTAATTCTTAAAGAGACAGTGTCACAGCGGCGGTGTCCCAGTTCGTGGCCCTGGGCGTCCAATAAAAGGTATATATTTACAAGGGATGAAAAATAAAGAGTTTTTATAATAAGTGTTCGGGACCCCACCTGTGGTATCTGATCAGAAGCGACCAGTGCTGCAGTGCCCTCTGGACTGATGGTGATGCAGCAGAGGTGGAATAGCTCTCCATAGGCGGAGCTGAGTCCTAGGGCAGGAGAAAGATGTTGAGGAATAGTGATGATGTAGTGTGAAGCAAGGGATATAGCAGTGCTGAGTAGGTGACGCAGGAAGAAGGCAAAAGACACAGCTGAATGCAGTTCCAAAGCTTTACTCACAGTTCTGTCTGCAGTACAGATGCCCGCTTGGGGCCACGTCCTCCAGGTGAGGGATCCAGTCAACTTCCAGGCAGATACAGAACACCTTTCCAGAACTCCCAGTCAGTATATGCCTTCCCTGGACATCTCACAGTGTTGTTTTCTCACCTCTTCCTACACAATACCTCACAGTCAGTGTCCCAGGCCAGCAGCCACGGACCTTGTCAGATAACATGCACCATTCATTTTCTTGCTCCTTTCTGGCTGCCTTTCTGGCGAAGATAACTGTGGTTAGTGGATGTGGCCTCTAAAGCTGCCACAGCTGTCGGCTTGCTAGCTGAATCCTGATGTCCATTCCACTAGACAAGGGGCCGAGACCATTCTGCGACCTGGATTTCCCCCACCTGATGTCCGTCAGCGTGGAACGAGCCCCACGGGAAGCACTCTCACCACCCGTGCCCCTGGGAAATCCCTTTCCCCTTTAGGGAGCTTCCTTCAGTCACCTTCCTTCCCAGCAGCTCCAGCTAATAGGGAGCTGCTGCACACACGTCCTCTCACTTCTCCCCCAAGCGGGGAACTGGAACTCACTTCCCACAGTTCTCCCGCTCTCAACTTAAGCTCCACCTACCTCCCAGCACCCTTTACCTTACCTGAGGGGTGGGATGCTACACCTCTGGTTGAATGGAAGTACCTCTGTGGTGACTGGACCCTCAGGGGCACCACACCAGCGGTTTAGCTATTAATGTCTGTGTTATTTATGTAAGCTGTACACTGACTAACAAAATAGTTACAAAAAATGTGACGGGTGTTCTCATTTTTGTAATATACTGTTTGTGTGTACATATATAATTTTTATAATGTAAAAGTTTTTTTTAAAGGTCATAAGGAAACTAGCAGATTAGAGGCTTTAATACAATAGTCTGCAAGGCTGTGTGACCTCCATGAGTTTTTGATGCTGCTTATTTTTGCTGTGCCTTTCAGTCCCAGCAAAGTGGATGGGGATTTATAGACATATCATGCCTTCTGTTCTTTTTTTTTTACACAGAGTTATCGTGTGTATTTCAAAACCACAAGATATCAGTTTCTCTTGCTGGTACACTGAGTTTAATGTATGGATGTACCCATACAGTTGCAATAGAAGCAGAAAATCCACAGGTAAAAAACACACTTGTGATACTGCTGTGGAAATGCAGTGAACACCCATGTAAACCACACAATAAATTTTATTAAAGCCAAATACCAGGAAGTATCAAAAACAAAGCATATTTATTTAAAACATGGCATATCTAAAGAGACAGAATCTGCAGCATCAAAAATGCAATAAAAATGCAAGTAAGAAATGCACTCAAACATGCAATGAAGACATACACAAGTAACCTAATTTACAGTGGGTACAGAATGTATTCAGACCCCTTTAAATTTTTCACTCTTTGCAGCCATTTGGTAAATTCAAAAAAGTGATTTTTTTTCTCATTAATGTACACTCTGCACTCCATCTTGACTGAAAAAAAACAGAAATGTAGAAATTTTTGCAAATTTATTAAAAAAAAGAAAAACTGAAATATAACATGGTCATAAGTATTCAGACCCTTTGCTCAGTATTGAGTAGAGGTGCCCTTTTGAGCAAGTACAGCCATGAGTCTTCTTGAGACTGATGCAATTAGTTTTTCACACCTGGATTTGGGGATCCTCTGCCATTATTCCTTGCAGATCCTCTCCAGTTCCGTCAGGTTGGATGGTGACAGTCATTTTCAGGTCTCTCCAGAGATGCTCAATTGGGTTTGTCACGGGGTCCTTTTCTGGTATCACACAATCAACAGAGCAAGCGAAGAGTGAACAATTCCAAGACCTTTATTCAGGCAAAAATACGAAAAGGTCCATATTCAGTCCACCACACAAAGGATAAGATAGTCCAGAATAAGAATGCAGTCCAGTATCAGGATAAAATGTCCAGGGAAACGAGATTCCACAACTCTAGCACCAGAGGATAAAAATGGGTCCTTCTCTCTGAAATGCAGCCTTTTCACCATCTTGTCTCTACCGGAACTGACTTGTCCAGCTGCCGTTCTTCCCCCCACCCCCTTCCTTGTCCAGGGGTAGTCAAACAAGTTGCCTCCCAGAAGAGAACAAAGGGCCTTAGGGATTAATGCACTACAGGGGGTCATCAAGAGACAGATACAGTGAGGCTGTAGACTTACAATGTAATAAGAAAAACACTATGAAAATAACTGGAATTGTTAAAAATAGGAATATACAAAAAATGACATCCACATAACATATCACACCATCACAACCTCTTGCCCCCCATAATAAGTGAGCACGCCATGAGGTCTACACAGACCTCTGGCCTGCTCACTTTAGTCCACATTGCTCAGTTATTTATAATTCCTTGTACAGTGTCAGGGGTAGGTCGGCCTGGGGAGCCTATGGTTCTTCTTGTCGAGACAGTCCATCGGCGTTCTGGTGTTGGCTTCCTCGCTTGTATTGGATGGAGAAGCTGTAGGGTTGTAAGGACAAGCTCCACCGCAGCAATCTTCCATTGTCCCCTGATTCGCGATTCAGCCATGTGAGGGGGTTGTGGTCTGTAACAATTGTAAAGTCTCTGCCATACAAGTAGGGCTGCAATTTTTTTAGCACCCATACGATGGCAAGGCACTCCTTTTCAATAGTGGCATAGGCAACTTCCCGATCCAGTAGTTTCCGACTGGCAAAAGCAACAGGATGTTCTTCTCTGGCAGTGTTCACTTGGCTAAGTACTGCCCCAATCCCAAAGGTGGATGCATCTGTCCACACGAGGAACCTGCGTTTATAATCCGGGGCAGCCAAGACAGCAGCAGTGACGAGGGCAGTCTTTAACGCTGAAAAGGCATCCTTGCATGCCGTCGTCCACGTCACATTCCTAGGTATGTTCTTGTGGGTCAGGTCGGTTAGGGGCTTGGCCAAGGTGCTGAAATTAGAAACAAATTTGCGATAGTAACCAGCAGTTCCTAAAAATGCAAGTACCTGCTTTTTAGTCTGGGGTCTACACCAGTTGCTAATGGCTTCCACCTTGACAGGCTCAGGCCTTAGTGTCCCACCCCCTACTCTATGCCCGAGGTACTGCACCTCAGCCATCCCTATTTGGCACTTATCAGGGCGAATGGTCAGTCCTGCAGTAAGGATACAATCCAGCACTATGCCCAAGTGTTTAAGATGTTCCACCCAGGTTGTGCTAAAAATGGCGATGTCGTCTAAGTAAGCACAGGCAAAGTCCTGACATTGTTGTAACAGTCGATCCACCAGTCTCTGGAAAGTAGCGGGGGCAGTTTTCATCCCAAAGGGCATTCCCAGGAACTCATAAAGCCCAAATGGAGTAATGAAGGCTGAGCGCTCCCGAGCATCCTCCGTTAGGGGTATCTGCCAGTACCCCTTGCTCAAGTCTAACGTGGTCACAAATTGGGCATTGGCCAGACGATCCAATAGGTCATCAATCCTGGGCATGGGATAAGCATCACTCTTGGTGGCATCATTTAGTCGTCTGTAATCAATGCAGAATCGTTTTATACCATCCTTCTTGGGGACCAGGATGACAGGAGAGGCCCAAGAACTGTGAGATGGCTGAATAACTCCGAGTTGTTTCATCTCCTCCAGTTCGTTCTTTATCATGCCTTGAATAGCCTCTGGAACCCAGTAGGCAGCCTGCTGGATGGGGCGTTGTCTGGGGTTTCCACATGTGACTGGTGAGAGTAGTCTTCCCCGGCTTTGAGGAGAAAGCAGCAGCCCTCGGCCTTAGTACGGCGACAATATCGTCCTTTTGTATATCCGATAAATGGGAGCCCAGGGGCACTTGTTCCAGTGATCCTCCCGCTTGGGCAACCTGGAGGAGATCTGGGAGATACTCGTCGGCGGCGGTATCACTAGGGGGGTGGCAGACAGCTAGAACAGGCAGAGATCGGTCGTGGTAGTCTTTCAGCATGTTAATGTGGACGGTTTTCTGTCGTCGACCACTAGAGTCCAGGGCAATAACATAGTTAGTGTCATTAATTTTCTTGACAACCTGATAAGGGCCTTCCCACACTGCTTGAAGCTTGTTGGCAGGGGAAGCAGTAATCATGAGCACTTGCTGTCCTTCCATAAATTCCCGGTTCCTGGCATTACGGTCATACCAGGTTTTTTGTCTGGACTGGGCCATTCGCTGATGTTCTTTAGCGAAGGTAGCTAGCTGGGCGAGACGGTCTCTGAGCTCTAGAACATAGGGAACGATGGGCATTCTGGTATCTGAGATGTCTCCCTCCAAATGTTCTTTCAGAAGAGTGAGAGGCCCACGGACATTCCGGCTAAACAGTAGTTCGAAGGGAGAGAACCCTGTGGACTCTTGGAGAACCTCCCGATAGGCGAAGAGGAGATGTGGCAGGTACTTTTCCCAGTCTTTTTCAACGTCAACAAAAGCCCTCAGCATATTTTTTAGGGTTCCATTAAAGCGTTCACATAGTCCGTTGGTCTGCGGGTGGTATGGGGTGGTGCCAATGGCTCGAACACCACAGGTATGCCATAGGGACTGGACCAGATCTGACATGAACTGAGTGCCTTGATCCGACAATATTTCACTAGGAAACCCTACCCGGGTAAAAATGGTAACAAGGGCCTCGGCAACCTTTACTGCTGTAATACTGGACAGGGCCACAGCTTCAGGATACCTAGTGGCATAGTCCACCACGGTCAGGATATATTTTTTCCCCGACCTGCTGGGGTGGGCCAGAGGACCTATGATGTCGACGGCTACACGTTGAAATGGTTCCTCAATTATGGGCAGGGATTGCAGGGGTACCTTATGTCGAGCTCCTGGATGCCGCATTCGCTGGCACACATCACAGGTGCGGCAATAATGGGCTACCGACTGCGAGACGCTCGGCCAGTAAAAACTTTGGGTGAGTCTCTTTTCAGTCCTTTTTCTCCCTTGATGCCCAGCCAAGGTGATATCATGGGCCAGTTGAAGTAGCTGTGCCCTGTACTTCTGAGGGACAATGAGTTGCCTGGTCGTTGCGTCAGGTTGCCCTGGTCACTGCCCTTTGTTACACGATAATACAGTCCGTTTTCTCGAGTGAAGCCACCACCATTATCTCCCATGTGCCCAGTTTCTGCCTTTTGCCTAAGGGCTGCTAAGGTAGTGTCACCCTCTATTTCTCTCCTAAACTCCTCTCTCCCAAGACTCTCCCAATGTAGTAACAGCGAAATTATTGCTTACCGACTCTGATGCGGTTCGTGGTGGTTGCTCCCCGGTGGGGTCCACATGACATAGTGCTTGAAGGGCCGGTAGTCGGGTGACTGCTCCCACAAATTGGCACTGTAACTCTCCAATGTCGTTCCCAAGGAGGATATCTGCAGGAAGTCCTCCCATAACTCCAATCCAACACAGTTTTTCTCCACAACCATAATCCAAACGCACAGAAGCTCGCTGTATATAGTTGCGGGCACCGCCCACCAGGACAATGGGAATTCCCAGACCCTGGTAAATTGCCTCGGGTCGAGCCACACGGGGGTCAGCGATAGTCAAGAATGCCCCCGTGTCTCTAAATCCTGACACTTTGTATCCATCAATAAAGACATCCTGCAGGTGGCGTTGCCGTTGCTCTGAGTAGCTAAAGGACAGAGGCCGGAGTCCGTACACTCCAGGAGGGCTATCTATGGTGCCGTGGTCGGTGGTCCACTCTGGTGGGGGTGGTGGTAGCTCTTCCTCAGGTGTGGTGGAATGTACAAGATGCACTGGACGAGGTGGGGCTGCGTGGGGCTCCCTCCGAATTTGGCCAGACTGCAAATGTCCAGGTTGCCCACACCCATAACACCTCCTCTCTGTGATACCCCCAGGTCGTGGTCGGAACTGTTGGGGGCCTAGGATTGTGAGGCGTGATTGTCATCGGCTTGCGACTAGGTGGAAGGGCAGATATAATTGGAGGGGGACGGGGCGCGGGAGCAGGCCGTGGTTCATTGTCCAGAAGCCTCCTCCATTGCGGCCGGATAGTAAGGGCTTCATCGGCCAGGGCTGCAGCTCTATCCACGGTACACGGCGTGCGCTCCCGGACCCATTCCTGTACCTCTGCAGGGCACTTGGCAAGAAATTGTTCTATAAGGAACACCTGTATAACATCTTCCATAGTAAAGGCGTTTTCTGCTTCCAGCCTTCTCCGACATGCCTCGGACATCTTATGTGCATACATCCTAAACGATACCCCCGTGGTGCATGGGAGGTCTCGGAACTTGGCCCTATATGAGTCTGGGGTGATAGCATGGTAATCCAGGATAGTCCGCTTTACAATGTTATAATCCCAATTCCGCAGTGCATCAATGGTTCGGTAAGCCTCCGCCAAGCTTCCGTTCAGGAGCCCCACTAACAAACGCATCCAGCTAGAGTGGGGCACCTCCATCACAGCACACTGCTGCTCAAAGTCTTTGAAGAACCCCTCCACGTCTCCAGAAGCCTCATCAAATGGCTTAAACTCTGTCTGGGTGATCCGTACAGGCTCCCGGATTGCTGGGGTTACACTCCACATTGCGTTACTCCCTTTTTCAAGCTCCATTGCTTCCTGTCTCCACTGTGCCCGTCGGGCAGCCTCCTCCTTGTACTCCGGAGAGACGCCGGGGCCCAGAACCGCCATCTCTTCTTCATACCACACCAACCACTGACTTTTCTGGATGGGGATCCCTGTCTCCAGTGCTCGTCCTTCAGACATCTGGGAGGAGGTGGCCGGGCCAGCGCCCACCAGTAGATCGATTAAGGCCTCTTTAGTCAGTCCCTGGCAGTTCAGGCCCAGGTCTCTGGCTCTCTCCTGTAAACTGCATACAGTCCAATTTCTGTACTCACTCTGTGGGTGGTTCTCCATTGGGTGACGCTCTGTTGATCCTACTGCTGCCACCAGTTGTCACGGGGTCCTTCTCTGGTATCACACAATCAACAGAGCAAGTGAAGAGTGAACAATTCCAAGACCTTTATTCAGGCAAAAATATGAAAAGGTCCATATTCAGTCCACCACACAAAGGATAAGATAGTCCAGAATAAGAATGCAGTCCAGTATCAGGATAAAATGTCCAGGGAAACGAGATTCCACAACTCTAGCACCAGAGGATAAAAATGGGTCCTTCTCTCTGAAATGCAGCCTTTTCACCATCTTGTCTCTACCGGAACTGACTTGTCCAGCTGCCGTTCTTCCCCCCACCCCCTTCCTTGTCCAGTGGTAGTCAAACAAGTTGCCTCTCAGAAGAGAACAAAGGGCCTTAGGGTTTAATGCACTACAGGGGGTCATCAAGAGACAGATACAGTGAGGCTGTAGACTTACAATGTAATAAGAAAAACACTATGAAAATAACTGGAATTGTGAAAAATAGGAATATACAAAAAATGACATACACATAACATATCACACCATCACAGGGTTTATGTCAGAGCTCTGGCTGGGCCAGTCAAGAATGGTCACAGAGTTGTTCTGAAGCCACTCCTTTATTATTTTAGCTGTGTGCTTAGGCTCATTGCCTTGTTGGAAGGTGAACCTTCGGCTAAGTGTGAGGTCCAGAACACTCTGGAAGAGGTTTTCATCCAGGATATCTCTATACTTGGCTGCATTCATGATTCCTTCAATTGCATCAGTTGTCTTGTCCCTGCAGCCGAAAAACACCCCCATAGCATGATGCTGCCACCACTATGTTTCACTGTTGGGATTATATTGGGCAGGTGATGAGCAGTGCCTGATTTTCTCCACACATACCGCTTAGAATTATCATCAAAAAGTTCTATCTCCATCTCATCAGACCAGAGAATCTTATTTCTCATAGTCTCGGAGTCCTTCATGTGTTTTTAGCAATCTCTTTGCGGGCTTTCATATGTCTGGCACTGAGGAGAGGCTTCCGTCGGGCCATTCTGCCATAAAGGCCTGACTGGTGGAGGGCTGCAGTGATAGTTGACTTTGTGGAACTTTCTCCCATCTCCCTACTACTTCTGTGAAGCTCAGCCACAGTGATCTTAGTGTTCTTCTTTACCTCTATCACCAAGGCTCTTCTCCCACGATTGCTCAGTTTGGCTGGATGGCCAGGTCTAGGAAGACTTCTGGTGGTCCCAAACTTCTTCCATTTAAGGATCATGGAGGCCACTGTGCTCTTAGGAACCTCGAGTACTGCAGAAATTCTTTTGGAACCTTGGTCAGTTGAGTGCCTTGCCACAATTCTGTTTCTGAGCTCTTTGACCAGTTCCTTTGACCTCATGATTCTCAGTTGGTCTGACATGCACTGTGAGCTGTGAGGCCTTATATAGACAGGTGTGTGCCTTGTGTTACAAATCAAGTCCTATCAGTTTAATTAAACACAGCTGGACTCCAATGAAGGAGTAGAGCCATCTGAAGGAGGATCACAAGGAAATGGACAGCATGTGACTTAAATATGAGTGTCTGAGCAAAAGGTCTGAATACTTATGACCATGTGATATTTCAGTTTTTCTTTTTTAATAAACTTGCAAAAATTTGTACATTTGTTTTTTTTTCAGTCAAAATGGGGTGCAGAGTGTACATTAATGAGAAAAAAATGAACTTTTTTGAATTTTCCAAAATGGCTGCAATGAAACAAAGAGGGAAACATTTAAAGGGGTCTGAATTCTTTCTGTACCCACTGTACTTAATAAGTCCATAAATGCTGCAGAATATCTGCAATATCAAAACTCACCAAATGATGATTGTTGGAACGTAGACTTCATAGCAGGAAAACCTACAAGTAAATTGCTTATATGTTGGCTAACATTGTGTATTATAATTTTGTATGCTAAATATATGAAAACTGGGTATAGATGATTTTTTTTTAATAATATGTAAATTTCTATAAAATTTTAAATATTAGCCAAAGACACATTCTGAACAGATTGCGGACTCAGAATATCACAGCACAAGAGTTTGAAGACACGAACAGGAAATTTACTTTGGTAATTTAATAAAAACATAATTTTATGAAAGAAGTGACTTGCTGGTTGGTTCTATAAATGCCCTTGGTACACACCTAGTCCAGTCTAGTTCTCAAAGTAATGCCTAGAGAAAAAGATCAGTGAATGTACCCAGACATTTGTCATGTTTAGTGAGACAGACAATGCCTGATTGTAATTGCCTTTGTCATCGGAATCACTCTGCATGTCGCCAAAGGCGGATCATATTGATAATCTTTACATTGTTGCAAACCAATTTTGAGTAGCTGTGCTCAGACTTTGATCTGAATTGCCTAATTCATGTTAAAAGGGTAATGTGCCATTGGAAGACAATATCGTTAGAACTATCAGAGCAGAAAGTTATGTAAAATGACAAAATTTCTTTAGCATAGCAAAGAGGACACGAAGGTGTAGGACAAAGTCATCCAAATTCCTATAAATCTTGCCTAGTAATCATTATAAGACAACTTGATATTCTAATATCTTAGATTTTGTACTGTGTATACCTATTATGGTGGTTCACGGTGTACAGCTAATTAATTATGCTGATTATAGAGGAAGAAACAAACATTTCTATTACATGTAGCTCTTGTATCTTATGTCATTTGCTATTCACATTCTGGAGACTTTAGATAATTACCGTATAAACTCGTTTATAAGCTGACCCGTGTATAAGACGACCCCCCTAATTTTGCCACAAAAAGCTGGGAAAACTTATTGACTCGCTTGTAAGCCTAGGGTTAATGGTGGTCCAAGAAGATGCTCCATAGATAAAACCCCCCATATGCTGCTGCACAAGGGTTAATGCTGTCCCATAAGATGCTCCATAAATACCCCCATAATATGCTGCTGCACAAAGGTTAATGCTGCCTCATAAGATGCTCCATAAATACCCCTTATTTGCTGCTGCAATAAAAAGTAAAAAGAAATGACATACTCACCTCTCCGCCACTGGGGGCCAGGTGCCGATGTCCTGAGCCCCCGGCACCAGCGATATTTACCGGTCCCTGTTCCATTGCCATCCACTGCTGTGTCTCCCGGGTCTCTGCAGTGATGTTCAGCAGAGGGCGCACACTGACTACGTCATCGCGCCTTCTGCCGTCACAGCAGGAGGACCCGTAGACACAGCCATGCAAGGCGATGGAACAGGGATAGGTGAATATCACTCTGCCCCCATCATACTCACCCCTCCTGGCGCAAGGTCTTCTCGGCAGCGTCAACCCCTGCTTCTCCCTCTGTCGTCTGCTTCCTGCATTCAGCTGGTCACGTGATACCGATCATTAAACTCATAAATATTAGCATATTCATGAGTTTAATGAGTGACACCACGTGACCGCTGAATGCAGGAAGCAGACAGCAGAGAGAGAAGCACGGGCTGCAGAGATGTGCCAGGAGTTGTGAGTATGGTCTCTAACCCCCCCTCTCCCCCTCCCCCGCCCACCCCCCGGTATATGACTCACATATAAGCCGAGAGGGGGACTTTCAGCCCAAAAAAAATGGGCTGAAAATCTTGGCTTATACACAAGTATATATGGTAATTATAAACGTGATGTTTTCTACTCAGTACAATTCATTCCACACCTTTATCACCTTTTGCTATTTTATTGTTGTAAAATCCAGTTTAGTTAAGGAAGCACTCTTCCTCCCATCAAATTTTATATCCTCTTAATATATTGCAGTCATTATAGTATATAACACTGCACTTACAATTGCTCATTTTGCCTTTCTACCTAGTTAATTCTTCTCTTCTATTAGATCTGTGATATTACATGATTAAAAACTGACTGGCTGAATCCTTCTAAGCTCTATGTAGAAACAGGAGGTCTATTTTATCTGCATGTCATCATTGCAAAAGTCCCTGAGTGAGGAGTTTAAAAGCTGTTCCCTCTGCCCCCTTGCCAGGGATTTTTGCAGTGATGAGACACTTCTTGTCTTTACAAATAGCAAAGAAAAGAGAAGAATTATCTGTGTAGAAAGGCAAAATAAGCAATTGTAAGTACACAGTGATATATAATATGATGATTGCAATATACTGTGAGTATAAAAACGTTGATAGGAGTGCTTCTTTAAAATACTATTCCAGAAGCATTCATTAGAACTCAATATTTTATTTAGAACCAGTCTATATACATGCACAATAACAATTTCAAATAAAAATGAATTAACAGCTTAATCCCTTCCTGCTAGACTACATAACTGTACTTCAAGATGGCAGGTGATTTACTAGAATTTGATGAACAGTTACATCAGAGGAATAGCACGGGCTCAGATGTTGTGCCCATGCCATTTGTAGCAGGAGCAGACTGTTATACACAGACAAGCTCTTGCTACGTGTGCTGGGACCATTCAAATCTCAGATCCCAGCACTGTAACCCCTCACATGCAGGCAATCCCCGCATGTATTTTTTGGCTGTCTGACAGCTGCAAAACATACCGAGCGGTGACTCAAGCATGTGCACCAGCGATATTTGGTGCAAACCTGAGCACCCCAATGCAAACTTGAGTAGCGAGCACTTGCACTCAACAACACTAATCCTCATATCATCATAATTTTTTTAAACTTATGAAAAAACCTTAATCCCAACTTTTACTCTAACCCCAGCCCCAACCCCATTCCCAGCTCTAACACTAAGCCCAACCCCAACAATAAGCCCAACCCTAATGATAAGCCCAACCCTAACAATGAGCTCAACAGTAACAATAAGGCCGGGGTCACACTAACCGACGCAAAATACGGTCCGTAGTTTACAGGCGTAATACGGATGAATGACCCCTAAATAGTGCTCCGTATGTCATCCGTAAGCAAGGTGTGGTCGCGTATTTTGCGCATTTCTGCATCCGTATGTAATCCGTATGGCATCCGTATGCAATCCGTATGGCGAGATTTTCTCGCAGGCTTGCAAAATGGACATATAATGGAGCCCTATGACAGGTTTTTTTAACACAAACGAAAGAATAGATATAGACACATAGAATACATATATATATATATATATATACATTTCATTGAGACACATATATATATTTATATTTCACAGAGTTCTTCATAGCAGAATAGCCTCTAATTCAATTGCGGGCTTTTGTCAAATCATTCCCCAACCTGACATGAAATGACACATGGTTTACATACAGTAAACCATTTCCTTTCATGTTTTTTTTTGTGTCTTTCATTAGTAATTGGATGAGGGTTGATGTGTAAAATTTGGGAGGTGTAGGTGTTAATTTAAGGGGTTAATCAGCTGTAAAAAAATGTGTGGGCTCTCTCGGTAATTTGTCAATGCGGGAGCCCACACATTTTTTTACAACGAATTAACCCCTTAAATTAACACCTACACCTCCCAAATTTTAAACATCAACCCTCATCTAATTACTAATGAAAGACATACAAAAAAAACATGAAATGAAATGGTTTACTGTATGTAAACCACGTGTTATTTCATGTTGGGTTGGGAATGATTTGACAAAAGCCGGCAATTGAATTAGAGGCTATTCTGCTATGAAGAACTCTGTGAAATATAAATATATATATGTGTCTCAATGAAATGTATATATATATGTATTCTAGGTGTCTATATCTATTCTTTCGTTTGTGTTATAAAACCTGTCATAGGGCTCCATTATATGTCCATTTTGCAAGCCTGCGAGAAAATCTCGCCATACGGATTACATACGGATGCCATACGGATTACATACGGATGCAGACATGCGCAAAATATGCGACCACACCTTGCTTACGGATGACATACGGAGCACTATTTAGGGGTCATTCATCCGTATTACGCCTGTAAACTACGGACCGTATTTTGCGTCGGTTAGTGTGCTAAAATAAAATTAATCTGACAAAGGGGATGCCACGGGGGGATGATTTAATAATTATTGGCTTTTAACCACTGTGATATGTTTGGTGTGCTTCACCATCTGTGCTTTTTGTATTTGAGGATTCTACTTCATCCATCCTGTTGATCTGGAGATACCTTTATGCACCTGTGTTCTTCTGGATTTTTTTTTTAAAGAGAGGCAGAAATGCTTGTTTGCAGTTGCTCCTTCTAAAGAAGGCAGAAAGGGGTGTGGTCTTAAGGTGCATTTACTTTTTCCCAAACAGCTTCTTGACATTGGATAACTTTTTACACACAAGTAGAACTATGAAAAAGGTCTGTCATGATCTGAAGTGATCTGACAGTTTTAAATTGCACTGGGTGAACTTTTTTTACTTTGGAAAGTTCCAAGGTGTCTTGACTGTCCCCGGTGGTGGTTAGTGGTATTGCACTTTAGGTTTTTGTGCACGTAATTATGTATCAGGTGTGACACCCTATAAAGGTGTGCTAGGGGTGTGCAATCACTGCCTGTGATATTGTGAGATTGTTTTCACTCTGGGGGAGAGCCTGGAGGAAGGATGGAGCTGGTGAGGAGTCCTGCGCATCTTAGCCAGGGGGGACGTGTTTCAGCTATGGTGTCTGGACGAAGGGCTGGCATGGCGTGGTTTGGTCGCAGTGATGGTGTCAGCGGGAAGTGTCTGCATGGTCTGGTGGAGTGGCTACTATGGAGAGTGGTACTCACCATGTGGGACTTGGCTGCTGAGCTGGACTCAAGCATGCTTGACTTCGTGGCAGAAGCTGAACTCATCCTTGGGACTCTGTTATTAAGCTGCAGCAACTGGTGGTGGACTCTGCTCCTAGGCAGCACTATGGTGCAGGATCCTGTTATGGTGATGGATCCGGGTGGAGGAGAAGATGCACGCAGGTGGTGGGCTCTGTTGCTAGGAGCGCACGCAACAGAGCAAAGCTAAGTGGTGTTTCCCCTGTATTGTCTCTTTCCTCATGTGTGTTGTTAGTGCAGTGGTGGGATTAGTCTCCGCACCGACCTATTCCCTAGTGAGGGTTTAGGGTCAGGGCGAGCAAGGGCGTTAAGGTATGCGTGCGGCGACAGGTGCGGAGCCTGTTTAGGGAACGTAAGGAGTGCAGGGACACTGGCTCAGGGGAGCTTAGGAGGTCTCCACGTCCCCCATTCCCTATCGCAGGGCCCACCATTGTAATTGTTTCCCAGGTCCCCCTTATTATTTAAATTCGCCGTACTGGAGGTGGGGTTTCCAGAATTATTGTATAACGTGTAATACCTAAATTCGCCAGGTGGAGGCGGCGTATCCACCCGCACGTTTTATTATTTAAATGCGCCCCACTGGAGGCGGTGTATCCAGGGTCACGTGTGTCACATGGGTTCGCCTTGCGGAAACATCTGCGTCCTGACACACGTGATCGTGACAAGGTCTATTTAAATTGCATAACTCCTATAACCCCCTTCATGACCCAGCCTATTTTGACCTTAATGACCTGGCCATTTTTTGCAATTCTGACCAGTGTCCCTTTATGAGGTAATAACTCAGGAACGCTTCAGTGCATCCTAGTGATTCCGAGACTGTTGTTTCTTGACATTTTGCGCTTCATGTTAGTGGTAAATTTAGGTAGATAATTTTTGCATTTATTTGTGGAAAAAAATGGAAATTTGACGAAAAATTTCGCAATTTTCAAATTTTGAAATTTTTATTCTGTTAAACCAGAGAGTTATGTGAAAGAAAATAGTTAATACATAACATTTCCAACATGTCTACTTTACATCAGCACAATTTTGGAAACAAAATTTTTTTTGTTAGGAAGTTATAAGGGTTAAAAGTTGACCAGCGATTTCTCATTTTTACAACAAAATTTACAAAACCATTTTTTTTTAGGGACCACCTGACATTTGAAGTCACTTTGAGGAGTCTATATGGCAGAAAATGCCCAAAAGTGACACCATTCTAAAAACTGCACCCCTCAAGCTACTCAAAACTACATTCAAGAAGATTATTAACCCTTCAGGTGCTTCACAGGAACTAAAGCAACGAGGAAGGAAAAAATTGACATTTTAATTTTTACAACAAAAATATTCTTTTAGCATCAATTTTTTCATGGGCAACAGGATAAAATGGATCCTAAAATTTGTTGGGCAATTTCTCCTGAGTACATCGATACCTCATATGTGGTCATAAACCACTGTTTGGGCGCATGGCAGGGCTCAGAAGGGAAGGAGCGCCAATTGACTTTTTGAATGGAAAATATGCTGGAATATTTAGCGGTTGCTATGTCGCGTTTGGAGAGCCCCTGTGCGCCTAAACATTGGATCTCCCCCACAAATGACCCCATTTTGGAAATTAGACCCTCCAAGGAACTTAACTAGATGCATAATGATCACTTTGAACCCCCAGGTGCTTCAGAAATTGATCCGTTTTAGCCTCTATTTTTTCATTTTCACATGGGCAACAGGATAAAATGGATCCTGAAATTTGTTGGGCAATTTCTCCTGAGTACACAGATACCTCATATGTGGTCATAAACCACTGTTTGGGTGCACGGCAGGGCCCGGAAGGGAAGGAGCGCCATTTGACTTTTTGAATGGAAATTAGCTCCAATCGTTAGCAGACACCATGTCGCGTTTGGAGAGCCCCTGTGCACCTAAACATTGGAGCTCCCCCACAAGTGACCCCATTTTGGAAACTAGACCCCCGAAGGAACTTATCTATATGTGTGGTGAGAGCTTTGAACCCCCAAGTGCTTCACAGAAGTTTAAAACGCAGAGCAGTGAAAATAAAAAATCATATTTTTTCCTCAAAAATGATTTTTTTAGCCCGCTATTTTTTATTTTAACAAGGCTAACAGGAGAAATTGGACCCCAAAAGTTGTTGTGCAATTTGTCCTGAGTACACAGATACCCCATATGTGGGGGATCACTGTTTGGAAGCATGGGAGAGCTCATAAGGGAAGGAGCGCCATTTTGGAATGCAGACTGTGATGGAATGTTCTGCGGGCGCCATGTTGCATTTGCAGAGCTCCTGATGTGCCTAAACAGTAGAAACCCCCCACAAATGACCCCATTTTGGAAACTAGAACCCCCAAGGAGCTAATCTAGATGTGTGGTGAGCACTTTGAACTCCCAAGTGCATCACAGAAGTTTATAACGCAGAGCCATGAAAATAAAATTTTTTTTTCCTCAAAAATGATTTTTTTTAGCCTGCCATTTTTTTATTTTCCCAAGGGTAACAGGATAAATTGGACCCCAAAAGTTGTTGTCAGTTTGTCCTGAGTACGCTGGTACCCCATATGTGGGGGGGACCACTGTTTGGGCACACGTCGTTGCTCGGAATGGAGGGGGCACTGTTTGACTTTTTGGAGACCCCATGATGTGCCTAAACAGTGGAAACCCCTCAATTCTAATTCTAACTCTAACCCCAACACACCCCTAACCCTAATCCCAACCCTAATCATAACCCTAACCACCACCCTAACCCCAACACACCCCTAACCCTAATCCCAACTATAACCTTAACTACAAGCCTAACCCTAATCCCAACCCCAACCCACCCCTAAACCTAATGTTTACCCTAATTCCAACCTTAACCCTAATTACAACCCTAACCCTAATCCCAACCCTAATTCCAACCCTAACCCTAATTCTAACCCTAACCCTAATTCCAACCCTAACCCTAATTCTAATCCTAGCCCTAACCCTAATGGAAAAATAAAAATATTTTCTTTATGTTATTATTTTTCCCTACATATGGGGGTGATAAGGGGGCGGTGATTTCCTTTTTTTATTTTGATCACTGAGAGTTTATCACAGTGATCAAAATAAATGAATGAATCTGCAGCGTTGCAGATTCGAGCGGGCATACTACGCATGCGCCCGCCATTTTCCAAGATGGCGGTGCCCATGATCCGGGACGGCGGGACACCGGGAGCCAAAGTGGGACATACTAGGTACCGGGAGGGGTGGGGGGGATCAGACTGCAGGGGGAGTGGAGGGAAGGGGAGGGGGAGCAGATCGTGACGGCAGCGGCCGATCGCTGCCATCAGTCCGTGGTGTGGTCGATCGCCCCTGCCAGTCATTGTGGGGGGGTCGGGTCTCGGTCTACAGCCAAGTCTGATGCTACTGCAGCATCGGCCATGGCTGGATTGTAATATTTCATTAGATTTCATTGATGAAATATTACTATCGCTCTGATTGGTTGTTTCACTTTTAACAGCCAATCAGAGCGATCGTAGGCATGTGGGGGCTAAGCCACGCCCCCTGGGGTTAACTATAAAGGGTCCTCTATGTGCGGCTTGGATGACCTTTCAATAGCCCCGGTCACCCGACCGGCAGGGGGGCAATCAATTCATGATGCCACATAGGTATCATGGGTCGTATTGGCACGACTTTTCATAACGCCTATGTGGCGTCAAAGGTCGGGAAGGGGTTAAATTAACACTAAACAAAGAAAATGTCCCCCATCCAAAAAAATGTTTCTTAGAATCTCCTCTCTTAATCTCTTCTTTTCCTTTGATCAGCAGGAGATTAACCCTTAAATTCTGTGAGCTTTCACCAAAACTGACTATTTCTGTATTGTGCAGAAAATGCTGCAGTCTAACAAACAGTGAGGGTGATCACATTTCTTATTTTATTTGCAATATTCATTTTAGGCTTTAGTGTTCCTTTAAGCTCTTGTCCTTTTTTCAGTACAGTAAATTTTGTGAGAATGAATGGAAATTTTATAAGTGGTATATTAATAAATATGTTTGCTCTTCCAGATAGAAAACCTTGCAAACTTGAATAAATAACTGTTGATATACAGTATTGCTGGAAGAAAATGAGTTTTATGTTAACAAACAGAAAAATAAATTATTATATAGCTTGGTTCCCAAAATATGCTGATTCATCTATAAATACAGAAATTTTACACATAGTTGCTGTAAGAGCGGACAACATTATATATACAGATGAGCAGATCCAAAGAAATTCAAATTCAACAAATCTGCCAGAATCTCCATGAATTTAATGTCTCTTACTATGGTCTGGAACATAGTAAATGCAAGTCGTAGAGAAAAACAATACTCACCTCACTGCTCACCTTCTGTTTTCACTGCTCCCTGTATAGTCCTTGCCTCTTCTTCTTACTGCCTGCCATGAACTGCAACTCCATGCTTGGCTGGGAAGTGTGTGCCGTAAGGTAGCGTTGCACGATCTGAAGTCCCAGCCTAGTGTGAAAAGGACCGGGATTTTAACAGAAGATGTGATGAGGACCATACAGTGGTACAGGGCAGAGTGTGCAGAGAAGGTGGTCAGTATGTGAGTGGTGAGGCGACTACTAGTTTTTTTTAACCTTCTGGCGGCCTTCTATAGTTCAGCAAAAAAAGATGTCAACTGGCTGCCTTCTTGTTGAGTTTCTGCAGAGCAATTTACAAAAAATCAGTATTGCAGAGAAAACAATCATTGTAGAATTCAATTCCACTCAAATTCTCCCAACTCTAATTATCTGAACAGCAAATCCTTAGTTGGTCAGTGTTATATTAAACTATACTTTAAATCAATATTGCAAGCAAATTTAAAAAACTTTGTCACATTTCTTATCAGAAAAATATGCCATGTATCCTTCACCATTCATGAGTCACTTCTTCTTCTCCTTCTCCTGCCTCCTAAACTCATCATTCACTTGGAAAACGAGATAAAATCTTTCTGGCTTAGGGCATACAGACAACGCAATGCAGAATTTGATCGCAGCTGTCTATTGAAATCTATGGAGATAGAGGTGGTGGGAGGAGAACATTGAGAGATAAATCCTGCTTCAGCATTTTTTTTTAGAAATTAATTTCTCACAGCAGAGCTTTATGATTTCCCTGATGGGGATGCTGCTGCCTTTGAACATTTGCTACAGAGAGACAGTAGAGCATCCCCCATGTCTTTGTTTACTGTGCATCAGAAACATCAAACAGCCTGTCTCCACCTACTAGCTGAGAGACAACTGAAAGTGAGAGATGTATCTTACATTTTCCCCATTGCAATATCTAAGTCATATAATGGCCAGAAATAGCTGTATTCCTCATGAGAAAAGTCGCCCGGAAAGAATGGTATACTCTAAAGAAATTGTCTAAAGCAGAAAACTGTTCTAATGCTGTTTCCACTTTTAGGCAAACTCTGTTACTTATGTAATAGAGTTGCCCCTGCTAGCTGAACATTTGTAGGAGTAAGACTTCCACATGGGGCATAGAGTTTTAGCTGTCACAAATCCATTGAAAATAAACAAAATATAAGTGTAACTTGTGGCTTTTGATTAAGGTGAATTTGTCACCCTGAAAAATGCTATTTACCTGCATGTATAGGCAGGGGTGGCCTGGGATAGGGGGGAGGGGCAGAGGGACACGTGCCCCTTGGGCCAGTCACCTAATAATGGTTCTGGGACTTCCATCAGCTGGGTTAATTAACAGCACTTTTAAATCCCCGCTGGCCGCAACAAAAAAGCCTGCAGCTCTTCTTAAACAGCTCTGGCAAAAATTAAGAGACCACCACATCAAAACCCTTTCATGGGCAGCCCATTCTCCAGACCTGAACCCCATTGAAAACCTCTGGAATGTAGTCAAGGGGATGATGGATAGTCACAAGCCATCAAACAAAGAAGAACTGCTTAAATTTTTGCGCCAGAAGCAGTGTGAAAGACTGGTGGCAAGCATGCCAAGACGCTGTTTTTAAAAATCATGGTTATTCCACAAAATATTGATTTCTGAACTCTTCCTGAGTTAAAACATTAGTATTGTTGTTTCTAAATGATTATGAACTTGTTTTCTTTGCATTATTTGAGGTCTGAAAGCACTGGGTTTTTTTTAATTTTTTGACCTTTTCTCCTTTTCAGAAAAAAAAAAAATTATTGCTTGAAAATTCGGAGACATGTTGTCAGAAGTTCGTAGACTAAAAGAACAATTTACATTTTACTCAAAAATATACTTATAAAATGAAAAATCATACAAACTGAACATTTAGAAGTGGTCTCTAAATTTTTGCCAGAGCTGTAGATCAAGATGTGGCCACAGGTGATTTAAAACAGAACTGTGTATTAGTAAAGCAGCGAGGCCACTGGGTGGTGTACCTTTAAATTGCCACATCAGAAACCTGAGGCGTGCCCACATGGCATGCTGTATGTGACAAATTTCTCTGTAGCCCTCCTGTGAAGAACTCATGTCTGGGAACAGTCGGCATGAATCTCACTGACCTGCTGCCATTGGTGTAGTCTGGCAGTGACTAGTAAAAATCTGTGCACTTGTTGAGTGCTGCAGTCAGTGGGAATGTTGTTCTACCACACTGGAAGCAGTACTCATTATCTGCTGGGTACGTCATGTCATGATGAGGCCATATATCTTAGTCAAATACACTTTGTGGGGTTTCTGTTATAAATTTGGGTTGGGGGGAGGAAGAGATTGCTGAAAGTGGGTATATAGAATCATAGAATCATAGAATCATAGAATCGTAGAGTTGGAAGGGACCTCCTGGGCCATCTGGTCCAACCCCCTGCTCAAAGCAGGATTCGCTAAATCATCCCAGTCAGATGTCTGTCCAGCCTCTGTTTGAAGACTTCCATTGAAGGAGAACTCACCACTTCTCGTGGCAGCCTGTTCCACTCATTGATCACTCTAACTGTCAAAAAGTTTTTTCTAATATCTAATCTGTGTCTCCTCCCATTCAGTTTCATCCCATTGCTTCTAGTCTTTTCTTGTGCAAATGAGAATAAAGTTGATCCTTCTACAATGTGACAGCCCTTTAGATATTTGTAGACAGCTATTAAGTCTCCTCTCAGTCTTCTCTTTTGCAAACTAAACATTCCCAAATCCTGCAACCTTTCCTCGTAAGACAGGGTTTGCAGACCGGTCACCATTCTGGTCGCTCTTTTCTGAACTTGCTCCAGTTTGTTGATGTCTTTTTTAAAATGTGGTGCCCAAAACTGGACACAATATTCCAGATGAGGTCTGACCAAAGAGGAGTAGAGGGAAATAATGACTTCACGTGATCTAGACTGTATGCTTCTGTTAATACATCCTAGAATTGCATTTGCCTTTTTTGCTGCTGCATCACACTGTTGACTCATATTCAGTCTGTGATCTATTAGTATACCCAAGTCTTTTTCACATGTGCTGTCACTTAGCCCTATTCCTCCCATTCTATATATGCTTTTTTCATTTTTATTGCCCAGATGTAGTACTTTGCATTTCTCCCTGTTAAAAACCATTCTGTTAGTTGCTGCCCACTTCTCCAGTTTATTTAAATCTTTTTGAATCCTCTCTCTCTCTTCTCTAGTATTAGCTATCCCTCCTAGCTTTGTGTCATCAGCAAATTTAATCAGTTTACCCTCAATTCCTTCATCTAAATCGTTGATAAAGATGTTGAACAATACAGGGCCCAGGACAGAGCCCTGTGGTACCCCACTTGAGACATTCTTCCAACTGGATGTGCAGCCATTTACGACCACTCTTTGGGTCCGATCACTAAGCCAGTTATGAATCCACCTAACAGTTGCCTTGTCCATTCCATACTTAGTCATTTTTTCAATAAGGATTGTATGAGAGACTTTGTCAAATGCTTTGCTGAAGTCAAGATATACTATATCTACAGCATTTCCTTGATCCACCCAATCAGTGATACCGTCATAGAAGGAAATTAAGTTAGTCTGACATGACTTATTAGTTACAAACCCATGCTGACTCTGTTTAATCACTTCATTCTTATCCAGGTATTGACATACATGTTGTTTAATAATTTGTTCAAAGATCTTTCCTGGTATAGAAGTCAGACTCACCGGCCTATAGTTGCCTGGGTCCACCTTCTTCCCCTTTTTGAAGATAGGAACAACATTTGCTCTTCTCCAGTCTTCTTGCACTTCTCCTGTTCTCCAAGAATTTTCAAAGATTATGGAGAGGGGTTTAAAAATTTCTTCTGCTATCTCCTTCAGTACTCTGGGGTGTAATTCATCTGGACCTGGAGACTTGAATTCATTTAGGTTAGCTAAGTGTTTCCTCACTATCTTTCTGTTTATAGATATCCTGGATTCTTCTATTCCCTTAATAGGACAGTGAATAACAGTTGATGTTGCATTTCCTTTCTGAGAGAAAACAGATGCAAAATAGGAATTTAAAAGTTCAGCCTTCTCAACATCCTGTCTTACCATTTCATCATTTTCATCCTGTAAAAATCCTTTAGCATCTTTGACTTTTCTTTTACTTTTGACATATCCCCAAAATCCTTTATTATTGCTTTTGACATCTCTTGCAAGCCTCAGTTCATTTTCAGCTTTAGATAATCTGATTTGTGCCCTGCAGGTTCTGCAGACAGCATTATATTCTTCTTTAGATATGTCTCCCTCTTTCCATTTTATAAACATTTTTTTCTTCCTTTTTAGCATGTGCTTAAGTTCTGTGTTCATCCATCCTGGTTTCCTTAAATGCTTCCTATTCTTCCCTCTTTTCGGAATTGTTAACAACTGTGCTTTGAGAATTTCATTTTTCAAGATTTCCCATCCTTCCTGGACATTTTTGTCTTTAAGGATATCCAGCCATTGGATCCCTCCAATTCTCTTTCTGAATCCCTTAAAATCTGCCTTTCTGAAATCTGACCTTGACGTCTGAGTCTTCACAGGTCTTCCACCTCTAGTTATCCAAAATTCTAAAATAGCATGGTCGCTACCTCCTAGGGTCCCAGCCACTTTTATCTCCTCAACCATTTCCTCCCTGTTTATAAGGATTAGATCCAAGGTAGCAGTTCCCCTTGTTTTCTCCCTTACCTTTTGGAAGATAAAGTTGTCAGCAAGAGAGGATAAGAATTTCCTTGACCTGTTAGTTTTGCCTGAGAGAGATTCCCAACAAATGTCTGGATAGTTGAAATCTCCCATGACAACTATGTCATATTTTTTGGAGAACTTGGCCATCTGATGCATAAAGAGTTCATCTATATCTTCGGCTTGCACAGGCGGCCTGTAGTAAATGCCTACAATGGTGTCCTTTCCATTGTTCTGTCCTTGTATTCTTACCCAAACAGTTTCCACAGAACTCCCAGTCTCTGAAACTTCAATCTCTGTGCAGATATACGCGTTTCGAACATACAATGCGACACCCCCTCCTCGTTTATCAAGTCTGTTTCTTGCAAATAAGTTGTATCCTTCTAGTCTTGTATTCCAATCATGTGTATTGTCCCACCAAGTTTCAGTGATTCCAATGACATCATATTTCTTTTCCTGTGTTAGTAGTTCCAATTCTCCTTGTTTGTTGCCCATGCTTTGTGCATTAGTATAGAAACATTTTAGTTTGTGATTGGTTTCTCTTTCTCCAATATTTTTATTAATTAGATTCTTTTGTCTTTGTTCTTCCTTTCCACTTCTAATAGCAGAGTTCTCAATAGCATTTGTCAGGTGTATGGCTTTTTCTGGTCTTTTGCTTCCCTTCCCATGTTGTTCTAGTTTAAAGCTCTCCTTACAAGTGTAGCAAGGCGACTTCCAAATACATGCTTTCCAGTCTTCGTAAGGTGCACCCCATCTCTAGCAAGTAGTCCATCATATAAGTAGTTCACTCCGTGATCCAGAAATCCAAATCGTTGCTGACGGCACCATCGACGTAGCCAGTTGTTCACCTGCAGAATCTTATTCCACCTCCTTGTTCCATGGCCATCCACTGGGAGGATGGAAGAGAAGACCACCTGCGCTCCCAGTTCTTTCACTTTCTTGCCTAAGTCTTCAAAGTCTCTGCAGATGATTTCCAGGTCGTTTCTTGCGGTGTCATTTGTCCCCACATGTAGTAGCAGGAATGGGTAGTCATCTGTAGGTCTGAAGAGTCCTGATATCCTGTCAGACACATCTTTAATTTTTGCACCTGGAAGACAGCACATTTCTCTTGTAGTTATATCCGGTCTGCAGATAGCGGCCTCTGTTCCTCTCAGCAAGGAATCCCCCATGACCACCACTCTCCGTTTCTTCTTCACAACATTTTTCTTTCTCCATCCAGGAGGACTCTGAGGGCGTACAAGGTTGCTGTTTGTTGGCAAAGTCTTATCCTGATGTATTTCTTCATCGTTTTCCTGCGTGAGAGCCTGGTACTGGTTTCTGAGCAGTATGGGTGCTGACTGCCTCCTGATCCTCCTGCTTCTCTGGGTCACATGTCTCCATTCCTCTGTTTCTTCAGGTGCACTTCGAATTTCTTCTCTTTCTGTAACATGAAGAGATAATTTTGCTCTGTCCAAGAACTCTTCACCTTCCTTAATGATCTTCAACGTAGCTAACCTCTCTTCGAGATTTTGCAACTTTTCCTCCAACAGGGACACAAGCTTGCATTTGTGGCATGTGAAGTTTGGCTTTTCCACTGGTAAATCTGTGAACATGTAGCAAGAAATGCAGCTCACCAAATGGCTCCTGGCCTCTTCCATCTTGAGATTTCTTAAAAACGATGAAAGATGAGCCAAATTTCGCACGCCGATAGGCGCGCGGTTTTTCCGATTTCCTCTTTTCAGCTGCAACGGCCAAAACCCAGTGATCGTTGAGCTCGCGGAGACTCTTCACTTATCCCAGAAGGCACTGGGAATATGCAAATGATCTCCTCAAGACTCTTCCCCTATTTTGGAGAGATTATTATCATCCCATGGCAGAGTGTAATTATTAGGGGGAATTTGACTATGATCCGGTAGGAAGGGAGTATGCTTGGGGTACCATAATTATTATACTACAATGGGGTGAGGGGTTCAGGTGTGCAATTACTGCAAAGGGGCATCTGATTGAATCTGGGAAAAATTATTATATTATGTGTGAGGACTGGAGTTTGTCCTGATGTTGACCACCACTTAATGGAAACCTATCATGCTCAAAAATGTTATTAACCTGCATATACTGTATAGTGTCAATATGCAGGTTAATAAGGTTATTAAGGTGCCCAGCCGCTGCTCTAAAACTGCAGCACCTGGGAGAGAACTTTCATTTCTCCCAGGGACTGTCAACTTGCAGCCATACACCTGTGCCCTCATGGTTACAATAGGCATGCATTGCTGGCTGCATTACTAAAAGTGTGGCTTACTGAAAGAAAAACTACTTATTTCCTCCCATGAGCTGCTGGTTTTCAGCCATAGGTGTGATGCATGGAGCAGCTACAGTCATGGCTCACAGCACCACTCACTATACTGTGAATGGTAGCTATAAGCTGTGGTGTAGTGACCAATGTGTCCGCTAGGGGGTGCTGTGTGGATCTCCTAGGAGAGAGGATGAATGGCAGAGTCATGAATGACCATTATGTATCTCAAGGTGGGTGGCCTTGAAATGGAGACTTATGTGTGTGTTGATCAGCAGTGATACTGCTGACGTGTTGTTCAATGTGTCAGGGAGAAGTCTCCAGGTAGCTGGGGAGACAGGCAGGCCCAGTTACCTACAAACCCACCCAGGGGGTGTGTTTAAGAATGCTATTTCAAAGTGTGTATGAATGGTTCAAGGACCTGTGATGAGGTCATAGCCATGTGACCCAGTGGGCGTGGCTACGGACCATATAAGGTGGCCAGGGAAGGTCACATGTGGTGAATGCAGGGACCCGGTTGGTCCATTGTGGAAGGTCTCGCTGGGAGATGGGGCTTACTGGCTAACAGCATGTGAAGTGGCAGTGTGTAATGGCGGCCAGCATCTGAGAGATCCAGGGAACAAATGAATGTCTGGAGTATGAAGCAGCCATGAGGAGACCCTGACAGGGTGAGATATCTTGGTGGCTAGAAAGCCTGCATATTGAACATTGCATAACCTGTATGACTACAAGGTAACAGAGTGGAGCTCTGTCATGGACGCTATGCTGGTTAAATGAACTTTATGTTGTGGCTGTGGGTTTATGATGCCTGAATAAACCGCATGGAGTTATGGTTTTATGGAAAACCCGTGCTGGACGTGATTATTTGGCTGCCAAGCGAGTGATCCCCTATGTGAATGACAGCACTACCTCCCAAAGCACACGCCACAGCACTGAAGGCTCATACAGTCATCCATGTGAATTGGTCCAAGGGCAGATGGCTAACACATGGACATGGACCCACGGACTGGCCGTGACTTTCCTGACCGGAGCATGACAGCTTTATATATTTTTAATGAGCTGTGACGCTCTAGACCCATAGCAAGTCCATGCATTGCTATCCAAACTCAGACCAAATTTCACTGATGACTGAATGAGCCCTAAGATAGGCAGTCGGCCCTGCAGTGCATTTGTACAGAGTGAGCGGTCAATCAACGTGCCAAGATGTGCATAAGACCGCTGCTCACAGTGTAGTGAGCGATTACTGTAATATCTTCATCATGCCCAATGACTGAGAACAGCAGCTCTCTGGAGGTATATTACTCCTAAGGCCTCTTTCACACTTCCGTTTTTTACAATCAGTCACAATCCGCCAGGTTTTGAAAAAAACGGATTCGCAATTTTCTTTTGAGGATCCGTTTTTTTCCCCATTGACTTCCATTATTGGCGGATTGTGACGGATTGGTGTCCGTTGCATCCGTTTTTTTTGCGCATCCGCCAAAAGTTCCTGTCCGTCACCATCCTCAAAGATTTCAAAACGGAGCTTGCAACGTTTTTTTCTGTGGCGGATCCTCCAGACATTCATTTAACCCAAAATTCTTTCTGGGTGCCGGACGAAAAAAATTCTCTCTCTCTCTCTCTCATTCTTCATTTGTCGGATCCGTCAAAAAAACGGTCGGGTGCCATCCGTTGTCATCAGTACTACAACGGATCCGCCATCCGTCCTTTTGGCGGATCTTGACTGATGCAAAAAACTGAAGTGTGAAAGAGGCCTTAGTCTACAGGTAAATAGTTTTCAGAGATGTCAGGTACCATTTCAGATTCACTGGTTATTTCACCCTTGAGACATTTAAGAGGTTGTCTCACGAAGAGCAAAGTACGTTTTAGTTATTAGTTCTTGGAATAAAAATAAGTTCCACAATTGGATGTATAAAAAAAAAAGTTCCTGCGCCGAGATAATTTTTTAATGGGCCCCTTGCTATGTACTGTGAAATGGCTGTGTCTGACTTTGCAGGAATATAGTCTGATCATACACAATTCCTGGCCAGGCGAGGAAGCAAAAGAGTATACAGACGACCTAGCCGGGACAGCAGGGGATCACAGTCGACACTTTTTGTGAGGCAAAACATTTCCCTGTCTGTTTCATCAATGTTTTGCTTCAAAGAAATAATCAACTGTTATCCCATGCTGTCCTGTCTGTATAGTCTTTTCCTTCTTCCCCTGCCAGGAGATGTGGTATGACCAGACGATGTTCCTGCATGGTCAGGCACAGCCATTACACAGGCAGGAGCACATTTATAAGATTATCTCAGCACAGGAACCTTTTTTTATAAACACATCCAAATGTGGAACTTATTATTATTCCAAAATCTATTGATTAAAATGTTGAATAAAATTAACTTTGCTCCTGGCAAAATCTCTTTAAGGCTATGTGCCCACGTAGCGTTTTATTCCAGACACTAAAAACCGGACTCCTTCCCAGAAATCGCGCGTTTTTTTCCGCGCGATTTCACCACGATTATGATCGCGATTTTGCCGCGATTTTAGCGTGCGATATTCAAGCACTTTCCAAGCGATTTGAAGCATCGCTTGGAAAGTGATTGACAGGTTGGTCACACTCGTCAAACATAGTGTTTGACAAGTGTGAGCAGCTTTTTACTATTGAGGCCGCCTATGCGGCCTCAATAGTAAAAGATAGAATGTTAAAATGCTAAAAAAAATAAAAAAATCGGGGTATATTTACCTTCCGGCGTCCCGCACTGCCATCCCAGGCCTCAGCATTCCCAGTAATGCCTTGCGAGACCTGTGATGACGTAGTCTCGCGTTGCTATAGCGATCTCGCGAGACCACGTCATCACAGGGCCTTGCCGCAAGGCATTACTAGGAATGCTTAGGCCGGCAATGCAGTGCGGGACGCCGGAAGGTAAATATACCGTGATTTTTTATTTTTTATTCTTTTTTTTACAGGGGTATGGTACCCAGGGCCTGGAGGACAGTCTCCTCTCCTCCACACTGTGGGTACCAACCGCACGAGACGCTTAACTTCCCGCATGGTGGGCATAGCCACATGCGGTAAGTAAGCGATTCTCATGCATTCCTATGGGTGCGGAATCGCGGCAATTCTTTGCGATTCCGCACAAAAGAATGAGCATGCTGCGATTTTTTCCACGATGCGATTCCGCCGCGGAAAAAAGCACAGCATTAGCACAGCATGTGCGGAATGCCATAGGAATGCATGGGGCACGTTCTGTACACGATTTTTAAACGTTTTCGCACCGAAAATCGCGGCAAAAACGCTTAAAAATCTCTACGTGGGCACACAGCCTAAATGGAGTGAAAGAGAAATATACATGGTGAAAATTATAAAATTTGCACCACAGTACAGTTTCTGTGTAGAGAAATTTTGTAACGTGGATTTTTTTTTTAAATACATACCTGGCACTATTACATGTTGTGTATTTTATCTGCAAGTGAAATCCGCAGCAACTCTAGAATGTGTCGACTCACCCTTGGGCCATATTCACACCTTCAGTATTTGGTCAGTATTTTGCATCAGTATTTGTATTGTAAGCCAAAACCAGGAGTGGGTGGTAAATACAGAATTGGTGACCTGTTTCTATTATTCTTTTCCTAAGATTGTTCCACTCCTGGTTTTAGCTTACAAATACTGAGGTAAAATACTGACCAAATACTGACAGTGTGAAAGTGGCCTAATTATAATGGAGTGGAGTGACTTGTTAGTAATAATCAGATATCGCAGTAAATTTCAACTTACTCTGGGACTGCGATTGTTACATACCTGGTTACTAAGAACATTTACTGTAATAACATAAGACTGAGTAATGTGTTAATTTGTTTATAATTGGGATAAATCTTTTCTTTTTTCTATGTATTTAAACAATGCTGAAATGTTATTTTTCTGTGCATTTAAACCATTCCACATGCAGATTATTTCAATGAAATTATTGCTTGTGCACAGGATTCTTGGATTTGGCTAATATGGTCTTTTCATCTGAAGATTTAGAGCAAGCTGTAAAATGTTAATCCTCTTCGGTTCCAGAAAAAGTACATTTCCACGCACTGTATCGCGTAGAGTAGGCTTTGATAACAAAAAACAAATAGAGCACATTTTATAAATGCCTAAAATCATCAAGTTTCATGGGTCAAAGTAACCATTGTTTTTTATGTATCATGTTAAAATGGGCACAAACCATATATTTTACTCATTTTAAAATATTGTAAAACTTCTCCAAAACACCACTTCTTTGTGAAGCCCTCCCTGTTAATTAACCCAGATTTTCTGTAATATTTCAGTACCATCATAAATTATTCATACTGCCCTCTACATTGAAATACCCATGCTTCTAGAAGGCAATTCATTTGTGTACAATCTTGGTGGCAATCACAAGGAGACTTCATTGTAGTGTCACAAAAGTGACTTACCAATGCAACACGACCCAAGGATTGGTCGGTCACCAAACAGCAAAACAAAAAACACACCAGGGGCCACCAGGGGAAACTTTAACAATGGTGGGCCCTGTCGGTAGGGAACGGGGAAATGGAAACCTGCTGAAATAGCCTGAGTAAGTGCCATGATCTTAGTAATGTTCCTAAACAGGTTCTTTCAACTTGTCACCAAGCAGGATACCTAAGCCCTCGCTTGCCCTGCACCTATCCCTAAGTAGTGAATTGGCAAGTGAGGACACTGGTCCCACCGCTGCACTAAGACAACACAAGGTAAGGATATACAGACAGCAAAAGGAACAGGGTAACAAAAATACAACACTTAGCTTTCTGCTGTAAGGCACCGCACAGCAGGATAACAACACCAGATTCACCATAAACAACTGAGGCACCACTGCTCCCAGCAAGCTCCTTCTCCCAGCATGTTCACTGCAGAATGAACTCTAACACCGATGGTCAGCTGTTCCACCAGGTGACCTTTTGAAGGACGGTGGGAATGGTCACCACCTGCATCAGCAAACTCAGCAGCAATGTAATTACACCAGCGGCCACTGGGGGAAAAAAACTGACATTAACTCCCGATAGCCTGAATGGAAAAAAGTTTTTTAATGTGAGAATCCAGATCTCCAAAAATGGATTGTTACATGTGTTTTGAACTAAAAGTATGAAAATTATTTCACTCATAGTGAAGTTAAATATAATGTTTGGCTGTATCACCTGAAATAAAAAGTTAATAAAAATGAAAAGGTTGATTTTGTTTATAAACAAGCATAAATTGAACATAATTTAGATTTTTTTAAACCGGAATTTATGTGATGCAGTGAATATTCCCTCCATTCAGCTCTCAACTTTCAGGAATGGCTGCTTTATGCTCATGGAAAATAGATTAGGAGATTTAGAATAATTAGTTTGAACCATGGATGCCTGTAACACTACAATCAACTTTAACTGAATCTCTGATGTTGTTTAGTCCATCATTTGCTGACCTCTTATATGCAGTTTTTTCCTACTTTAGTATTTGTGGGTATATTTAACTAGTCTTCCAGTTGTACTATGTATTCTTATGTACCACTAAGCTCTGTCTAACCATTCACACCAATGGTGTGACATGCACAGTTTGAAGTAGAAAAGTCAAAATTTTATAATTTTTTTAAATCTTTTTCTAACCCCTTAACAACTGCAGATATGCCTTGTTATTGTAGTCATTAGGTGGCATTGTTCCTCAGAGAGAGCTCCGTTTTTATTCCTACCAGGACCTCACAATTGCAATTTACGGTCCTGATTTTTGTATGGCAACTTGAGACCAAGTTATGGCCTCGTGGTGTGATGGCTAGTTAGACCCTAACAGGTTGGGTCAGTGTAACACTGACAGGTCTCATGCACTGCAGTATTCAAATATTGCAATGTATGACATCAACAATAAAAAAGTGAAATTTATTCAATTCCCCACTTACATAACACAAGAAACATTCAGATGAGTACTCCAGTGTATGGGGGAATTGGGATAGATAACTGTTGGACAAAAAAATTGTTCATCCAACTGATATCTAATGTGTACGGGACCATGTAATGTGTATGGTTGGCATTCTTGGCTCTTGGTGCTGCTTTAGTAGTAGCGATGACATTCATAATATATACATGAATAAAGAAAACCACGGCACTCAAGATTTGCAATTCTGAAAAGTAACTTGTGACATATTGCAATGTTGATTTATTCCACATCACTTGGCGAATGTTTTGGTATTGTCTATACTTTGGCTGACTACTATATGGAAGCATATGCATGGGAGTACTGCACCAACAAACAGGACCTGTTTGCCTGCTACATAGTGTTGAGCATTCCGATACTGCAAATATCGGGTATCGGCCGATATTCGCGGTATCGGAATTCCGATACTGAGTTCCGATACTTTTAGCATATCGAATACCGGAATCGGAAGTTCCCATAATGCTATGAGCCAGTTTGATTTGATTCAGCCAATGAGGAATCCTAAGACGTGTGGGTACATCCTGTTAGGCATGTAGGCATGTTAACTAATGGCATGGCTGTGATTGGCTGCTGAAATGATGTCATGATGCACTATAAAAGCCGCCGCCATTTTGGGTTCACTCTGCTGTGAATTCAGTTAGGGACAGGATGCTGCTCTTCTGACTCTGAGGGACAGTTAGAAATAGCGATTTTCTATATTGTGCGTTAACCAGGCTACTTTAGCAACCCCTGTGTGAAGCTTTCTTTTGCCTTGCAGCGCTGTTCACAGCTGTATGCAAGGTCTGTGTGTGTGAGTGCAGCTCACGGTGTAGTGTGTTCTGCAGCCACCTCTGGCTGTAGGCCGCTCAGCGTGCGTCACTGCCTCATACGTATTTTTTTTTTATTGCTGCTCATTTTTACTGATTTCTCCTATTAGTGTGCATCCATCTGTATCCATCTACATTGGTTGCAAACACTATATAGGAGTAGATAGCGGAGCCTTTCTGCAACCTTTCAGTGCTAGTGCACAGTTCTCTCCACTGTTCACGGCTGTCTGTGAGGTCTCTGTGTGTGAGTGCAGCTCACGCTGTAGTGTGTTCTGCAGCCACCTCTGGTTGTAGTCCGTTCAGCGTGCGTCACTGCCTCATACATAGTCCTTTTTTGCTGTAGTGCTGCTTATTTTTCCTGAATTTCTCCTATTAGTGTGCTTCCATCCGTATCCAGCTAGATTGGTTGCAAACACTATATAGGAGTAGATAGCAGCCCCAGCCAGATTAGTATTAGCCTATTTTTTGGAGCCTCATCTATTGCATTGTAGGTTACCATCCTGCATTGCAATAGCTACAAAATGTTTGTGATACTTTCACTTTTACAGTACATCTTTGGTCACATCCTTTTTGTTTTTTTGAAAAAAACACGTAAATAAAGTCCACCAAACACTCCACTTTACAGTTGTGTAGGCCACATTAGCTCATATTAAAGTGTAGTCCACACACTTTATAAAAGTAGTGTTTCTTATACCTGTTAGCAGCTGTTCAGGAAAAAGCCCACTAAGCCCTTAGTACTTTTCTGCCTATCTTTATCAGTCTACCAAGATGAAGAAGGCAGGGAGTAAGGCATGTGGTCGTGGGCGTGGAGTTTCAGCAGGGAGAGGACGTGGGGATTCTGTGCCTGCTGCGGGCACCAGTGACTCAGCATCCCCCAGTTTTAACAGGGAACAGTCCTTTATGCGCAACTTTGTAGGAGCTCGCCGTACCCCACTGCTGCGGGAGGAACAAATTGAAGCCGTTGTTGGATGGATGGCAGCTAACGCATCGACTTCAATTACTTCCACATCCTCTCAGGTCCAGAGCACTGAAGAGCAACCATCTGTCTCTTCACCACCTGCCAAATTGCCCAGGCAGTCAGAGAGCCCTGGACAGGAGCCATCACATTCTTTACTTCTGTTCTCTGAATCTGTTGGCTTGGAAAGAGGGGGCCAGCCAAGTAGCATTTTAGAATGTGAAGAAGAGGGAGTATGCAGTGATGCGTAACAGCTTTGTCTCTCTGAATCTGAAGAGGCGTGTGTGCCAGTGCCTATGGTCAGCACACCTCAGTACGCATCTGATGATGATACTCAGCTGCGACTTTCTGGTGCGTACTGTGCTGGCGAGACTACCCAGGAGAAGCAGGTGTTTGAAGAGGGTAGTGTAGATGATGAGGTCCTTGACCCATCATGGCGTGAGGAACAGGAAGGTGGTGGGAGCAGCTCTGAGGAAGAGATTCCCCGAATGGCTAAGACAGGAGGGAGAGGGAGGGGGCAGACTTGTTTGCCTGTAGTCTCCACTTCGGCACCCATTTGGAGCATTCCTCTTCCAAAACCCAAAATGGGCGCTCCCAGAACTTGCAGTGCGTGGTCCTTTTTTGACACAGTTGCAGATGACATTTGCTTTGTCAAATGCAAGCTGTGTCATCAGAAAGTCAAAAGAGGGAAAAGTGTCAGCAAACTCAATACCACAAATATGTGGAAACATGTGCGGACCAAGCACGTGGTGGAGTTACAAAGACACACTGAAGACGTAGGCCAACCTACAGCACCACCTACCACCTCTTCAGCTCGTGTTGTAGCCTCTTCCTCCAGTTCACACACAGCTGGTTCGGTTTCCTCACAGGATCGCCATGGAAGAACCTCTGGCACTGTTGTACAGAGACCAAGTGTATTTCCACCTACAGCACCACGTTCCCTGTCATCCTCACACTCCCAGGCCACTCTACAACCATCGGTAGCACAGGCATGGGAGAAAAGGCGGCCAAACTCGGCAAACCATCCCCGAGCACAGGCTCTGAATGCTGGCATTGCAAAACTATTGGCCCTTGAAATGCTCTCATTCAGGCTGGTGGAGACTGACACATTCCGTAACTTCATGGCATTGGCAGTCCCACAAAACAATGTGCCCAGCCGCTTTCATTTCAGCAGGCAAGTCGTCCCTGCCCTGCAAAAGCATGTGGAGGGAAAAATAAAACATGCGCTACTAAGCGCCATCAGTAGCAAGGTCCACCTGACCACCGATGCGTGGACCAGTAACCATGAACAGGGACGATACCTTTCCCTCACTCCCCATTGGGTAAATGTTGTGGAGCCAGGTACAGATCTTGAGAGTGCACTGTACGTGTTCTGCCAACTCCAAGGATTGCAGGAATCCAGTATGTACACATTGACTCCTCCTCATACTCCAGATCCTCAGAATCAGCGCTGCAGGAGCCGTCACGGTCTACCTCCACATGGACCCGTGAACGCTTACCTGTTACAACAGATATGAGCACAGCTGTGGCCAAACGTCAACAGGCCGTACTGAAATTAGTTTCTTTGGGGAATTGAAGCCACACAGTGCAGGAGCTCTGGAATGCCATCAAGCAGGAGAGCGACGTGTGGTTTGTGCCAGCGAATCTCCAGCCAGGCTTGGTAGTGTGTGACAATGGCCGAAATCTGGTGGCAGCTCCGGGTCTAGGCAACCTCACTCACATCCCATGTCTGGCACATGTGCTCAACTTGGTCGTGCAGAGTTTTTTGAGGGACTATCCGGATCTTGATGCACTGCTGCACAAGGCCCGCATAGAGTGCGCTCACTTGCGGCGTTCCAGCATGGCAAGATCGCGCATTGCAGCTCTGCAGCGCCGATTCCGCCTTCCGGAACATCGGATCATATGTGACCTACCCACCAGGTGGAATTCAACATTACATACTGTATGTTGGAGCGGTTGTGTGAGCAGCAGGCAGCAGAAATGGAGTACCAGCTGCATCAGGTGCAAACAAGTCGCACTGCGCGCAATTCACACTTCACCACCACTGAGTGGGCCTCTATGAAGGACATCTGCCACGTTTTGCGTGCCTTCGATGATTCAATGCTGATGGCAAGTGCAGATGATGCACCAGTCAGCATGACTGTCCCCCTTATCTGCCTGCTTCAAAAAACACTGCAAGCACTAAGGGAGGAGGTTTTGGAAGAGGTGGATGATGAGGAGTCACAAATGCCATCTGCTTCTGGACAGTCAGTGCAACGTGGTTCCTCACAAAGGCCTAGGCAGGGGACACTTTGTGAGGAGGATGAGGAGGAGTCAATGGAGGACGAAGACATCTCTCCAGAGGAGGGAGGTACACAATGCTCTAGTAGTCAGTATGTAGAGCGAGGGTGGGGTGATGCAGTGCAGGCAGAGATGACGCCTCAAGCAGGGGACAGCGTTTCTTGGCCAGTTGGGAGTCTGCAGCACATGGTTGATTTCATGCTGCACTGCCTGAGAAACGACCGCCGCATCTCCCACATTCTCAACACGGCTGATTATTCGGTGTACACCCTCCTAGATCCTCGCTCCAGGGACAACTTACAAAGCCTCATAACACCGTTGAACCGGGAGCGTAAAATGCGGGAGTACCAAGACACACTGGTGCATTCCATCATGTTCTCCATTCTACCCGAGAGCAGTGCTGCTAGTGCTTTACAAAGCAGCTCTGTGCGTCGAGGCAGTGGAGGAAGCTCTGCACAAAGAGGGAGCAGAGGCAGCTCCTCAGCACAAGGCAAGACCAGTATGTCCCAAATGTGGCAAAGTTTTGTGTGCCTATCCTCAAATGTCTACACCATCACAGACAGCTCCAGTTAGCCGGATGCTACGTTTCTGTCAGATGGTGACAGAATACATGTCTTGCCCTCTCAGTGTTCTCCCAGACAGCTCTTCCCCCTTCAAGTTTTGGGTCTCTAAGCTGGATACATGGCCAGAGCTTAGCCAGTATGCATTGGAGGTGCTGGCTTGCCCTGCTGCTTGTGTATTATCGGAATGCATCTTTAGTGCCGCAGGTGGTGTACTAACAGACCGTCGCACGCGACTATCCTTTGATAATGTTGACCGGCTTACTTTTCTGAAAATGACCAAGGCCTGGATCTCGCCGGAATTTGCCAGTCCTCTTCCAGAATAAATAATTGGTTGGCAACAGTATCCAGGTCTCCTGTTGTGTTCATGTTTCTACTACCTGAACTGTAATCCCTGGGCTCCAACACGGCCAGTTGTTGCTCAGAAGTGCCGTCTGCACAGAGAAAAACACTAGCTCCTGTGTTAGTGGGGTTCAGTAATGCCAGCTGCTCCCCTGCTGTGTGTCCGGCAATATCTCCTGCTCCCTCCACATTCACACTACAGCTGATTTTAAACATGCTCCAATTAGGCCTTAGCCTACTCCATGATTGTCCCTGTGCTCCAACACCGCCAGTTGTTGCTCAGAAGTGCCGTCTGCACAGAGAAAAACACTAGCTCCTGTGTTAGTGGGGTTCAGTAACGTCAGCTGCTCCCTTGCTGTCTGTCCGGCAATATCTCCTGCTCCCTCCACATTCACACTACAACTGATTTTAAACTTGCTCCAATTAGGCCTCAGCCTACTCCATGATTGACCCTGGACTCCAACACCGCCAGCTGCTGCTCAAAAGTGCCGTCTGCACAGAGAAAAACACTAGCTCCTGTGTTAGTGGGGTTCAGTAACGCCAGCTGCTCCCCTGCTGTGTGTCCGGCAAAATGTCCTGCTCCCTCCACATTCACGCTACAACTGATTTTAAACTTGCTCCAATTAGGCCTTAGCCTACTCCATCATTGTCCCTGTGCTCCAACACCACCAGTTGTTGCTCAGAAGTGCCGTCTGCACAGAGAAAAACACTAGCTCCTGTGTTAGTGGGGTTCAGTAACGCCAGCTGCTCCCCTGCTGTGTGTCCGGCAATATCTCCTGCTCTCTCCACATTCACACTACAACTGATTTTAAACTTGCTCCAATTAGGCCTCAGCCTACTCCATGATTGACCCTGGGCTCCAACACCGCCAGTTGCTGCTCAGAAGTGCCATCTGCACCGAGAAAAACACTAGCTCCTGTGTTAGTGGGGTTCAGTAATGCCAGCTGCTCCCCTGCTGTGTGTCCGGCAATATCTCCTGCTCCCTCCACATTCACACTACAACTGATTTTAAACTTGCTCCAATTAGGCCTCAGCCTACTCCATGATTGACCCTGGGCTCCAACACCGCCAGTTGTTGCCCAGAAGTGCCGTCTGCACAGAGAAAAACACTAGCTCCTGTGTTAGTGGGGGTCAGTAACGTCAGCTGCTCCCCTGCTGTGTGTCCGGCAATGTCTCCTGCTCTGTCCACACTCACACAACAACAGATTTTAAACTTGCTCCAAATAGACCTCTGCCTCCACTCTGTTTGTACTATTAACTCTGGGTTTCAACACCGCCAGTTGCTGCTCAGAAGTGCCATCTGCACAGTCAACATATGCTCCAGTGTTATTGGGGTTCATAATGTCAGCTGATCCCCAGCTGTGTGTCTGGCAATTTCTCTTGCTCTGTCCACACTCACACAACTACAGATTTTAAACTTGCTCCAAATAGGCCTCTGGCTCCACTCTGTTTGTCCTATTAACCCTGGGCTCCAACACCGCCAGTTGCTGCTCAGTAGTGCCGTATGCACAGTCAACATATGCTCCAGTGTTATTGGGGTTCAGTAATGTCAGCTGATCCCCAGCTGTGTGTCCGGCAATTTCTCCTGCTCTGTCCACACTCACACAACTACAGATTTTAAACTTGCTCCAAATAGGCCTCTGCCTCCACTCTGTTTGTCCTATTAACCCTGGGTTCCAACACTGCCAGTTGCTGCTGAGAAGTGCCGTCTGCACAGTCAACATATGCTCCAGTGTTATTGGGGTTCAGTAATGTCAGCTGATCCCCAGCTGTGTGTCCGGCAATTTCTCCTGCTCTGTCCACACTCACACAACTACAGATTTTAAACTTTTAGGCCTCTGGCTCCACTCTGCTTGTACTATTAACCCTGGGCTCCAACACCCCCAGTTGCAGCTCAGAAGTGCCGTCTGCACAGTCTACATATACTCCAGTGTTATTGGGGTTCAGTAATGTCAGCTGATCCCCAGCTGTGTGTCCGGCAATTTCTCCTGCTCTGTCCACACTCACACAACTACAGATTTTAAACTTGCTCCAAATAGGCCTCTGGCTCCACTCTGTTTGTACTATTAACCCTGGGTTCCAACACCGCCAGTTGCTGCTCAGAAGTGCCATCTGCACAGTCAACATATGCTCCAGTGCTATTGAGGTTCAGTAATGTCAGCTGATCCCCAGCTGTGTGTCCGGCAATTTCTCCTGCTCTGTCCAAACTCACAACTACAGATTTTAAACTTGCTCCAAATTGGCCTCTGGCTCCACTCTGTTTCTACTATTAACCCTGGGCTCCAACACTGCCAGTTGCTGCTCAGAAGTGCCATCTGCACAGTCTACATATGCTCCAGTGTTATTGGGGTTCAGTAATGTCAGCTGATCCCCAGCTGTGTTTCTGGCAATTTCTCCTGCTCTGTCCACACTCATACAACTACAGATTTTAAACTTGCTCCAATTAGGCCTCTGTATCCACTCTGTTTGTAGTATTTACCCTGGTTTCCAGCACCGCCAGCTGGTTCCCGGCAGTGTCTTTGGCATGGGTACTTCCTCCTGCCCAGCCTGGTTCCAGCACGCCAGCTGTTTCCGGGTAGTGTCAACGTCACTTTGCCTCCAAAACTTTGTAATGTCGTGTTGCGGTCGGGTTAGCCGACTCTATGGTGCCTGCAGTTTAGGTGCTTCCTATGTGGGCTGCGGGATCTGGCAATAAAGACTGGTTCCGTAGTGCCAATAGGACAAGCACCCCCTATAGGACTGTGGGTTTCGGTAACTGCGGCCTGCTCGCGGCATTGCAGCTTTGTTTTTCATGGGTACCTTCTGCTACCCATCCGGGTTCCAGTACCGTCAGCTGGTTCTCAGCAGTGCCTTTGGCTTAGGTGCCTCCTTTTCGGTATCTGAGTTCCAGCAATGTCTGCTGGTCCTTGGTAGTGCTTTCTAGCACAGGTACCTCCTGCTTAGTAACCGGGTTCCAGTACCATCAGCTGGTCCTCGGTAGTGCCATTGGCTCTTGTTCCTTCTACTGCCCCTCCGGGTTCCAGCACCATCAGCTGGTCCTCGGTAGCTCCATTGGCTCTTTTAGCTTCTGCTACCCATCCGGGTTCTAGTACCGTCAGCTGGTTCTCGGCAGTGCCTTTGGCTTAGGTGCCTCCTTCTCGGTATCCGAGTTCCAGCAACGTCTGCTGGTCCTTGGTAGTGCTTTCTGGCACAGGTACCTCCTGCTTAGTAACCGGGTTCCAGTACCATCAGCTGGTCCTCGGTAGTGCCATTGGCTCTTGTTAATTCTGCTGCCCCTCCGGGTTCCAGCACCATCAGCTGGTTCTCGGCAGTGTCTTTGGCATGGGTACTCCCTCCTGCCCAGCCTGGCTCCAGCATGCCAGCTGTTTCTGGGTAGTGTCAATGTCACTTTGCCTCCAAAACTTTGTCCTGTCGTGTTGCGGTCGGGTTAGCTGACTCTATGGTGCCTGCAGTTTAGGTACTTCCTATGTGGGCTGCGGGATCTGGCAATAAAGGCTGGTTCCATAGTGCCAATAGGATAAGCACCCCGTTGGACTGTGGGTTTCGGTAATTGCGGCCTGCTTGTGGCATTGCAGCTTTGTTTTTCATGGGTACCTTCTGCTACCCATCCGGGTTCCAGTACCGTCAGCTGGTTCTCGGCAGTGCCTTTGGCTTAGGTGCCTCCTTCTCGGTATCTGAGTTCCAGCAACATCTGCTGGTCCTTGGTAGTGCTTTCTGGCAGAGGTACCTCCTGCTTAGTAACTGTGTTTCAGCACCGTCAGCTGGTCCTCGGTAGTTCCATTGGCTCTTGTTCCTTCTGCTACCCATCCAGGTTCCAGTACCATCAGCTGCTTCTCGGCAGTTCCTCAGCCTTCTTGCACCTTCTGCTACATTTCCAAGTTCAAGTTTTTTTAAATGGTTTTTGGTAATCACTTTGAATCTCCCTGAAAACAACCCTGAAGACGACGACCCTGAAGACCACCCCGAAGAAGACGACGACACCTAAGACGATGACCTTGAAGACGACGACCCTGAAGACCACCCCGAAGAAGACGACGACCCCAAAGATGACGACCCTGAAGACGATGACCCTGAAGACCACCCCCAAAGAAGACCCAAAAGATGACCCTGAAGAAGATGACCAAGAGGACAAAGAACATGAAGACAACCACCAAGATGCAGAACAACAAGAAACAAGGCCAAGAAGCAGAAGAACAAAAAGCAGAAGAACATTAAGCATAAGACTAAAAATCAGAGCAAGATATTATCTAAATTATAAGCAGAAGACTAAGCAGTGTATAGGGGTGAGTCCGTTCCGCCTTGTGGTGCCCCTGGTAAATGCCTGCTGCTGCAGGCCAAACTGAACGCGGACAAATCCTGTTGTAAATCTTTTGTGACAGGCAGAACGGAAGGTGTAATCTTCAAACTTTTATAGATAACAACTACAGGAATGCCTGTCACAAATAAGAATATGATGAAGAAGAAGAATAGGAAGAAGATGAAGAAGTAGAATATAAAGAATAATAGTTGAATAAGAAGAATATGAAGAATGTAAAAAAAGAATAATAGGAAGAAGGTTAAGAAGAAGAAGATGAATAAGGTGAAGAAGAAGTTGATGAAAAAGATGCTGCTGCTGCTGAGGATCATGAAGGAGAAAGTGTGAGAGAAGTAAAAAAGAAGGTGAAGAGCATGGAAGTAGTGAAACATACATATCTGACAAAATATTAAAAAGGTTAGCATAGTCAATATCTTTGTAACTCCGAACATCTTAAAAAAAAAAATATTCCTGCTATTCCATTTGATTGGGCTAAACCTCTATGCCTTTAATGTCTCCTCCACCTCCCCCAATACATTCTACATTATTCTTAGTTGTTTTTCTTCATGTAGAATTAACCTACAAGGAAAGAAAGGGTTTATTTTAATTCCGATATTTCTGTCCCATTGACTTGCATTGGTTTCCTGTATTGGAATCGGCGCTATCCGATACTTTTTGGGTATCGGTCTGATCCAATCCGATCCGATATTTCACGATATCGGAAGGTATCGCTCAACACTACAACCACGCATATGCTCCCATAAAGTCATTGTCCTATCACTATAGATGCCACAGTTAACATTTAATGGATGCAATTGCATCCACTAGCTTAATCTTGTTAATTCAAGATTTTTAAGAATCCTGGTTCCCTTTTTAATTCTAACTTTTTTTTATGTGGACTGCAAATCCATATTTCTGAAAAATAAGTGAAATAATACTACATCCTGTAAAGAATAATGAAGAAATGTGTGGTCATGTTCACATTAAATCTGTATACTAAACCTAGTCTAATCAAAGTACATTTTTATGCTGCTTACTGCAACCAGGATGTGAGGAAGAAGCAGTCATGTTTAATGAATATTCATAGACCGTGAAACGTAATGTTAAGATACATTAGTGTTCTTTGTCGGTGGTTACACCCACTGCTTGGCATCAGGATTCACTTGTAAGATATACACTGCCAAAATAATGTCATACCTAATGTGCAAATTTTTCTTATAAATGTCTTTCATGGTTTGTAATTCTGACTTCATTAGGGAGATTAATAGGTAAAAAAGATATATGTATTTAATGAATCATCTGTATTATGCACTTTATGGCCAGTGTTTGTGGGTGGATAAACAAATCCTGTTTGGATAACTCTGCTAAGTGGAGGTTGAATAGAAGGTGGTGCAGGCATTTTGTACAGTATATACTCTTGCTATTTCAATCAATACATAAGGGAACAATATAAAGGTACCATTGGATTTAAATGTGCATTTTTTTTGTGTTAAGAAAGAAACCCATTTACGTTGGTTGCACAGTATATTCAGCATTGGACTGGTCCACTGGAAAATCATAGCATTGAAAGCTAAAATGTCTGTAAAGTGTTACTAATTAGAGCAACGGAGGTAATGCGTAAATTACATGAGTTCAGTTGACCTGAAAGGAGAAGGAAATGAACAGAAAGGAAAAAGTAGCTGAATTTGCTTCATTAAAAGAAAGTTAAAAAAAAGTATGTGCTGTCCTCATATAATCCGCGACTCCCCCCAAATTTCACTTTAGTTTTGTATGTACAGATAATTATCACATTATTTTGAGTAAAAATTAAAACAGATGCAAATCTTAGATTTTACTTCTACAGTTACATATAAAGGAAATAGCAGAAAAAAAAATCTGTTCTATACAGAAAAAAAATTCAGTGCCTTTTTGATTGGTGGGATTATCTTCCTCTCCCTGATAAAGGCTAAATTTTGACCAGTCATGTAATTTAAAATACTTGTACCAATGTGGGTTCTTTCCATGATGAATGATCCTTAATGGTTTTTAATGCAATAAATTACTTTGTTTTATAGTTTGTTCTAGCATGTAGTGCTCTATCTGAGACTTCTTAGTAAAGTACTAATTTACCTTATGGCATCACCACCAAGGCTATTATCCAACCAGGTTCTCTCAGTGCAGTTTAATGCATTTTTTTAGCAAAAAAAATTCTTTATTATTATACAATTTCTCCCAAATAATTCGCTCTTAACCCATTCACCCCAAAGCCTGTTTTCACCTTCCTGACCAGGTCAAATTATACATTTCTAACCAGTATCCATTTATTTGGTAATAAGTAACTTCTGGAACGCTTCAACGAATCTCAGTGATGCTGAGACTATTTTTTCATGACACATTGGACTTTATGTTAGTGGTAAATTTAGTTAGAATTTTTTTGCATTTGTTTGTAGAAATATCATAATTTTTGAGAAAATTTTGAACATTTTGCAGTTTTCAAACTTTCAATTTTTATATCCTTAACCCCTTAGCGCCAAGGGGTATTTAAGTTTTTGAATTTCTGTTTTTTGATCCCCTTTTTCCCAAAGCCATACTTTTTTTATTTTTCTGTCAATATGGCCATGTGAGGGCTTGTTTTTTGCATGACAAGTTGTATTTTTAAATAACACCTTTGGTTTTAACATATCATGTACTAGAAAACGGGAAAAAATTCAAAGTGCAATGAAATTGCAAAACAAAGTGCAATTCCACAGTTTTTTGGTTTTTTTTAGCCAAGTTCAAAACATGCTAAAACTGACCTACCATTATGATTCTCCAGGTCATTACAAGTTCAAAGACACCAAACATGTATAGGTTCTTTTTTATGGACTATATAACTTGCTGTACAATTTATCCTGAGTATGCTAATATCCGGTATGTGGTGGAAAACTACTGGTTGTGTGCATAGCAAGGCTCGGAAGTAAAGCAGTGCCATTTGACATTTGGATTGCAAAATTAGCTGGAATAGATAGTGGACGTTGTGTCGCATTTGCAGATCCACGAAACAGTGAATATGGGAACATCTTACATAATATTTTGAATCACATTTATCCTGCGCTCTATGCACTCTACAATGAGCATTTATAATGTGGTTTCCATCTAAATCTCTGAATTATAGTGGTTTGAAAAAACCACTATATTGTAATCCGAACGCTGCTAACTTATTCTTCTTCTTATTATTATTAAGTTGATTTCCGCAATTAATGAGGCCCGAACCGCTACACGCACAGACTCCGTTGAGGTGTCGTTTCGAAGCCAGCGTCCATGAGAGGTGTGCTAAGTATTTTTCGTGTCGATCGGATTTGTAGTTTTTGCGCAATTTGCGTTTGAAAATTTTTTTTCCCGTCATTGGAATGCACTGTCTCCAATGCTTTTCAATGGGTAATGGCAAAACGTGCCCTGAGGCGATTGAAATGGCAGTTGAGCTCATTGATATGCGCAGGCAGACCCAGTTACTATGCCAACGCCTACGAACTTCACTTGAACCCCAGCACAGAGCCTCTGCCACATAATATCAGCTCTTAAAGCGAAACCCACAGCACAAATGCAAATCTAGCTTCATCACATGACACATGCCCCTGAGAGAGAATGTGTGCGCCAAAGTGGATTTAAAATCCCAGTCTGCCAAACTAGCTCTTAAATGGCCAACTCGCCAAAGTGATTGTTAAAGGGCCAGCGCACCCAAATGAGTCTTAAAGGGCCGACACACCAAATCGGAGCCTGATCCACCCCGGCCTCCAAATCGGAGCCTGATCCACCCCGGCCTCCAAATCGGAGCCTGATCCACCCCGGCCTCCAAATCGGAGCCTGATCCACCCCGGCCTCCAAATCGGAGCCTGATCCACCCCGGCCTCCAAATCGGAGCCTGATCCACCCCGGCCTCCAAATCGGAGCCTGATCCACCCAGGCCTCCAAATCGGAGCCTGATCCACCCAGGCCTCCAAATCGGAGCCTGATCCACCCAGGCCTCCAAATCGGAGCCTGATCCACCCAGGCCTCCAAATCGGAGCCTGATCCACCCAGGCCTCCAAATCGGAGCCTGATCCACCCCGGCCTCCAAATCGGAGGCTGATCCACCCCGGCCTCCAAATCGGAGGCTGATCCACCCCGGCCTCCAAATCGGAGGCTGATCCACCCCGGCCTCCAAATCGGAGGCTGATCCACCCCGGCCTCCAAATCGGAGGCTGAGCCACCCCGGCCTCCAAATCGGAGGCTGAGCCACCCCGGCCTCCAAATCGGCGGCTGAGCCACCCCGGCCTCCAAATCGGCGGCTGAGCCACCCCGGCCTCCAAATCGGAGGCTGAGCCACCCCGGCCTCCAAATCGGAGGCTGAGCCACCCCGGCCTCCAAATCGGAGGCTGAGCCACCCCGGCCTCCAAATCGGAGGCTGAGCCACCCCAGCCTCCAAATAAGAGGCTGATCCACCCCGGCCTCCAAATCGGAGGCTCATCGACCACAGCCACAAATCGGAAGCTCATCGACCCCGGCCTCCAAATCAGAGGCTTTTTGACCTCGGCCTCCAAATCGGAAGCTCAATGACCCCGGCCTCCAAATTGGAGGCTGAGCGACCCCAGCCTCCAAATCTTACCCAGAGTGGCGCCGCCCACCAAATCGGACCCAGAGTGGTCCCGCCCACCAAATTGGACCCAGAGTGGTCCCGCCCACCAAATTGGACCCAGAGTGGTCCCGCCCACCAAATTGGACCCAGAGGGGCTCCGCCCACCAAATCAGACCCAGAGGGGCCCCTGCCACAAAATCAGACCCTGAGGGGCCGCGGCCACAAAATCGGACCCTAATGGGCCCCAGTCACAAAATCGGACCCTGAGGGGACCCAACCACAAAATCGGACCCAGAGTGGTCCCGCCCACCAAATTGGACCCAGAGGGGCCCCACCCACAAAATCGGACCCAGAGGGGCCCCTGCCACAAAATCGGACCCTGAGGGGCCGCGGCCACAAAATCAGACCCTGAGGGGCCGCGGCCACAAAATCGGACCCAGAGGGGCCCCAACCACAAAATCGGACCCTGAGGGGACCCAACCACAAAATCAGACCCTGAGGGGCCCCTGACACAAAATCGGACCCTGAGGGGCTCCGGCCACAAAATCGGACCCTGAGGGGCCCCACCTGCAAAATTGGACCCTGAGGGGTTCCGGCCACAAAAATCGGATCCTGATTGGCCCCGGCCACAAAATCGGACCCTGAGGGGCTCCAGCCACAAAATCGGACCTTGAGGGGCCCCACCCACCAAATCATACCCTGAGGGGCCCCGGCCACCAAATCGGACCCTGAGGGGCCCCGGCCACCAAATCGGACCCTGAGTGGCCCCGGCCACCAAATCGGACCCTGAGGGGCCCCGGCCACAAAATCGGACCCTGAGGGGCCCCACCCACAAAATCGGACCCTGAGGGGCCCCACCCACAAAATCAGGCCCTGAGGGGCCCCACCCACAAAATCAGACCATGAGGCCAAAGTGGCCCCTGAGAGGCACCCACAGTTAAATCGTATCCTGAGTTGAAAGTCTTGCAGGGGCAGCAGGCAAGTCTCTCTTAAAGGGGCAGCCCGGGCACCATTTCAAACCACTATCTGTACTTCCTTCAGGAAATACACATCTAGTTATTATTATTATTATTATTTATTTATATAACACCATTGATTCCATGGTGCTGTACATGAGAAGGGGGTTACATACAAATTACAGATATCACTTACAGTAAACAAACTAACAATGACAGACTGATACAGAGTGGAGAGAGGACCCTGCCCTTTCGGGCTTACATGCTACAGGATGGTGGGGAAGGAGACAGTAGGTTGGTGGGTTACAGCAGTTCTGGTGTTGGTTGAGGTGATATCACCGGTAGTGGTGAGAGAGAAGGAGGTAGCGGGGTCATTGCAGGCTGTAGGCTTTCTTGAAGAGGTGGGTTTTCAGGTTCCGTCTGAAGGATACAAATGTGATTTAGATGAAACCACTGAGGGATCCATTCAATATAATGAGGCACCAGAGCTACTGGGTATTCCGTTTGGCCTCAGTTCAGTGGTGTCTTTCTTTTCAGTGGTGCACAAGACTGTTACCAACAGCTAGGTCATAGACAAGACAGAGTCCAAAGTGCATCCATCTGCCTCATTATATGGAATCTTCAACCGGGGTTCCGACTGAAACACGCATTTCAGAGATTTTCAAGGAAACCCCAATGTAAGCGTTCGTCATAGAGCAAGGAAGCAGAATGAGCAATTCAACAGAAGGGTCAAGTATCGATGTTATTTACTTTTTTACGCCATTCCTTGTGCGGAATAATTGCTAAGACGGCTTTGTTGTTCGGGTTAGTGCGATTACAGCAATATCAGATTTATATCAGTTTTGGCTGCTATCATATATTAAAAAATGTTTTTGAATCGCAATACTTTTGAGAGCTATAATTTTTCAATATCTCTGCCAATGGAGTCACGTGAGGGCTTATTTTTTTGTGGGATGAGTTGACACTTTTATTGGTACCATTTTTGGTCACATACCATTCTTTAACTGCTTTATATTCTAATTTTTTGGAGGCAGAATGAACAAAAAAAACAGCAATTCAGGAATTGGTTTTTTGGATTTTTTTCTGCTACTCCCCATGTAGCAAATTTGATAAAACAGCTTTATTCTTTGGGTCAGTATGATAACAGCGATACCCTACTTACGGTATATCTTTTTAATGTTTTACTACTTTTACACAATAACAACTATTTTATAGAAAAAAGAATTGTTTTGCTCCAGATAAACCGTTTTTATTTACATTCGACCTTTTGATCACCTTATATTCCACTTTTTGTTTGGCGGTATGATAAAAAAGCATAGTTTTTTGCTAAATTTTTATTTTATTTTTTTACGGTGTTCACTGAAGCGGTTAACTAGTGTGATAATTTTATAGGCTGGCTCATTCTGGATGTGGCAATTACCAAATATGTGTAACTTATTTGCTAATTTTTTTTTATAAGTATATGTATTTATAGGATTAATATTTTTTCTTTTTTTGTTCTTTATTTTGGATTTTTTTTCCATTTTTCTATATTTTTGCAAACTTTTTTTTTCTTTTTTACCTTGTCTCAGTATGGGACAACAAGTTTTCCTGCCCTGATAGCTGAGCTAACACAGAGCATTAGATCTGTGCATCACACAAAAGGATGAGGCATGTCAGCTTCTGCTCTGAGCAGGAACTTACAGGCCACCCTACCTGGGTGACACAGCAGCCATCTTTCAGCCCCAGGGTCACCATGGAGACCATAGGCACAATGTGATCACAATCGCATTATGCCGGTCGGAGCAGAGAGGGAGCACCCTTTGCAACCCAATCAATGTTGCTGTTGCTATTGACAGTGACATCAGACTGAAAGACAGAGGATATTATGCCAGAAAATTAAACTAATAGTTCTTATAATGATAACAGCAATAACAGATACAAGGAGATAAAGCTGGAGCGTGTCACAAAAGCTGTGATCCAGCTATTGCAATGCAAAGATCAATACAAATAGTTTAAACAATTTCTACAGACTATTCTCTTCTTAATTCCTACCTGGCTTCCGCTAACCGTGCCGCATTGCCACAATGCCCTAGCTAGAAAAACCTGCTCTATATCCAAGCAGAACTGAACACCAGCATCACACTGACAGTTATCCAGTGGTGAGAAGAAAGTTGACTAGCTTCTGCTTGCTTTTCTCTCCACAGGTTACAGGTACTTGGGGCAAACTGCCTCAACTGTGATATGCAACCCTTTCTTATTGACACAGTCCTAATAGCCGATCCTGTGGTAACCAGGCACTATTATCTCCCTTGCCTCCTTGAAGTAAGATCATTGCATGGTCGTGACCTGTGCCCCAGTATTCACTAAGTATTCTACTGGGATGCATTTAATCTCTGCTTGCAGGATGGGACACCCTGTGAACATATGTACAGATTTGTGCTGGGCTGCTTTTCCCTCTACATTCCCCGCTGTGCCCCCCACTACTTCAGAGGCTGGAACTTTAATGGCGGTTCTGGGTGTCCTGGCAAATCACTCAGACTCCCTAGAGTGAAGTGCTACTTCCACACTGCCAACACTGTGCATCCTGACGGTCTTCTCTTCGCCTGCATGTGGGAAGTGTCCTTAGAACTTGATAACATGGCACCGGTGGAGGATATTGAAGAACTTAGTGGAATGTTTGACATACAGGCATAGTAGAGGGACGGCCGTAGGGGTACAACAGACTTGTGTAGGGAGGCTCAGGTATGGGAGCCTGGGCGGAGGACTGATAAGGATATTGTAGGGCCAATAATGCGGCCTCAGAGGCAGAGCTGGTCTCCATCCACTTTTCCATTTGAGTTAATTTGTCTTGCATAATACACAGGGAACTCTGATTGGAGCCTCTTCATTATTTGTGCCCCCAAGGGTTGCGATGGTCTGGGTCCATACCACTTTGGAAGCATAGCTTTATTTTTTGCTTCAGGCCACCGTATCTGCGAATGTTTGCTGAAAGTTTAAGGCAGGGTCCACTCTGGCTCAATAACGCAGGACCTTCCTCAGGGAGGTACTGTAGAGTCCCAAGATAAATTGTTCTCGTAGTATCCTGTCCACAGATCCCATGCTGCCTACTCCATCTGCCTCTTTCTTTTGCACCTCTGCTAGTACTTCCTGAAGCATCATGACATATTATGAGACCCCCTTCCCTCTTTAGCTGGTAGAAGAACATTGTCCAGAGATGCCCTGCACTAGTTGTTTCAACTTATATCTCCTCACTATCTCTTTCAAGGTGTTACACGTGGCTTCTGCTTAAAGGAAAACATTTTACAGGCCTCACAATCCAGGGCGGTCAGAGTTACCTCCACTTTTAGCTCTGGGCTGACATTGTAATGCTTAACAGCACTCTGCAATCTGGTCACCCAGTTTGTTCTGCCTTCCTCCACGTATAATGCTGTGTGGATTTCAGCATATGGCTAAACCCTTCATCCACTTCCCAGTAAACAGACTGTATGGATTCTTAAGTCTATATGTATTGAGATGATGTGAACTTGGTAACAGTGAACAAAAATGGTGGATGATAATGGGTATAAACTACACGGAAATAAACAGTGTATCAGTACTGGCAGATAACAGAGACAACAGCATGATACAGAGTGCAATTGCATCAGTAACTATCATTACACAGTAACATTACAACACAGTTATGGCAAAATACATGCTGCAACACTATCCTTCTCTACACAGAAATGCAAGCTATCTGTAAGCAGTGTAAAGCATTAACTAAACTAAGAGATACAGACTACACAGAGGCTGTCTAACACAAACACATAAATGCATTAGAGTCTCTCCGGAATCCGCTGGTCAGGAGGATAGATTGAAGTGAAGAGAAAGCCAGGACACTAGTGTATCACTAAGAAAAGTCTGGGAAAGATGTGTACATATTTCTTCCTGCCTGTGAATAACTAAGGGGCAGTTCTATGCATAACACACTATTCCTTAAAGGAGACATTCTCTCTCGTACACAGAAACAAGATAAATGAGTAACCAGTGACCTATAAAGGCTGTAACTGGTACTACGCTATGAATATTAGTTTGCTGTTCATGAATGGGCAGAGCACAGGTGGACAATGGTATATTCTGGCCATAAAATTTGGGCAGTGCATTCATAAGGAGGGACCTCGCAGGGGTTCCACCATTGCCTACAGTACTCACATTAGCATTACTATCATTGCTGTCGGCGACCTTCATTTCTATGACCATTCCTCACTCGCAGCATCATCTGTAACAGTGCCAGAATGACACCACTGGGTGGGGTTGAAATAGGGTACAGTAGGCAAGGAGGCAGAAACAAAACAACGACTCTATTGAAAGACAGAGTATTTTATGCCGGAAAATGAAACTAAATGTTCTTATAAATAATGATAACAGCATTAACAGATACAAAGAGAGATAGCTGGAATGTGTCACACAAGCTGCACTCCAGCTATTGCAATACAAAGTTCAACCAAAACAGTATCAACAATTTCTACAGACTGCTGTCTTCTAAATTCCTACCTGTTTTTCTCTATCCGGGCCATGCAGCTACAATGCCCTAACTAGAGAAACCTCCTCTATAACTTAATGCAGTTGAACACTGGTGTCACACTCACAGTACTGCAGCAGTTAGGAGAAAGTCTGATAGCTCCTGCTTGCTGCTGATGTACTGGAGCCAAGTTTGCTGGATTGCACTCTTCCTTCAAGTTAACAGTTCAGTCTTCTTCCTGGTATGGTCAAGTCTTGTCCCACTTTTAATGCTGAGGGATCAGTGGTTCCACAGTGTTGCTTCCTCTCTCCAGGTTACAGGCACCTTGGGCAAACTGACTTTGATGTGTTATGCAACCCTTTCTTTCTGACAAGGTCCTGCTAGCCGATCCTGCTGTAACTGGGCACCTCTTCTCCCTTAAAGCCGCTGAGGACTCTAAAAGTAATCAGTGAGCTTCATAACGATATATGAAAAGAGAATACACAAAATCAGATGGGAAAAAATGAAATAACCATAAACATATTAAAACAAAAAGTACCAAATTTCTCAACTATCGCCAAATAGCCTCCAGCTTTCATGACATATCTATTACTAGACATTAAAATTAGGGAAAAAAAACTTACTGGTAATGCATTTAGATGCTACTTGATTGCTAGTCACTCAGATTAAGAGGTTAAATGTTCAGCAGAAGAAACACAGTTACACTTAGAGAAGCCAGGCTAGCAGATCATATTTGTATGGGACAGGAAGATCGTGTTACTTTTTTTGCATTCACAATTTGACATCCTTCTGTCTCCAGTTTAACAGTGCAGGTGGTGCATCTATGTCTTTTGGTAGGTGGGAGAGGTGGTGATTTTTCTCGATCATCTTTGAAATGGAATCTTTTCAGCCGTACTTGCAGACTACAGGGGATTCCACTCGCCTTCAGACTTCTTTTGCGCAACTTTCCACTAACCAGTTCATTAGCAAATGTTTTCAGGTAAATTCAGGTGAATGTCAGATCAGCTGCTCCTGACAGAGGGTTAAATTCATAGTGCAATTCAGTTCTCAGCATGGGGCTTACCCCCTGATCAATGCTGAGATAAATTCATTGCAAATTGACGTTTTTGGGAAAACTCAGCAAGGCTGACCAATTTGCATTTCAAAAGATTCACTTATTTTTACTAAACACAGATCTGCCAGACACCACATACATACCAGTCAGCCCTTTGCTTGTATCTGCTCCTCTCTATATCTTCTTTTATCATACTAGCATATTATTCCAGAATCACAATGTACACACCTCGCTCGTCATGCACTTCTTGGGCACATACAGTGGAGAAAAAGTATTTAGTCAGCCACCAATTGTGCAAGTTCACCCACTTAAAAAGAAGAGAGAGGCCTGTAATTTTCATCATAGGTAGACCACAACTATGAGAGTCAAAATGAGAACACAAATCCAGAAAATCATCATGTCTGATTTGGCAAGATTTATTATGATGGAAAATAAGTATTTGGTTCATAAGTTCATCTCAATATTCATCTCAATATTTTTTTATATATCCTTTGTTGGCAATGACAGAGGTCAAATGTTTTCTGTAAGTCTTCACAAGGTTGGCAAACAATGTTGGTGGCATGTTTTGGCCCATTCCTCCATGCAGATCTCCTCTAGAGCAGTGATGTTTTGGGCCTGTCGCTGGGTAACACGGACTTTGAAATCCCTCCAAAGGTTTTCTATGGGGTTGAGATCTGGAGACTGGCTAGGCCACTCCAGGATCTTCATATGCTTCTTACGAAGCCACTCCTTCATTGCCCTGGCGGTGTGCTTGGCATCATTATCATGCTGAAAGACTTATCCACATTTCATCTTCAATGCCCTTGCTGATAGAAGGAGGTTTGGACTCAAAATCTCACGATACATGGCACCTTTCATTCTTTCATGTACATGGATCAGTTGTCCTGGTCCCTTTGCAGAGTATCAGCCCCAAAGTATGATGTTGCCACCCCCATGCTTCACAGTAGGTATGGTGTTCTTTGGATGCAACTTAGCATTCTGTCTCCAGCAAACACGACGAGTTTTGCTTCTACCAAACTGTTCTACTTTAGTTTCATCAGACCATATGACATTCTCCGAATACTCTTCTGAATAATCCAAATGCTCTCTAGCAGATGGGCCCGGACATGTACTGGCTTAAGCAGGGGGACATCTCTGACATTGCAGGATCTGAGACCCTGGCGGCGTAATGTGTTACTGATGGTAGCCTTTCACCAAAGAGAACACGCTTTAACCAAGGCCAAGATAAAGATAAAAAATAGAAATTTTATTGAAAATTGCATGGAAAATAGATTAAAAACAGGTGTATATGCACCTTTGTATTGTTACAGCATAGAGCAGCATATCATATAATGGATGCGACCATGCCTTTTGTCATATCTTTTATGCATCGGTTCAATTGTCTGGAGTGCTTAGTTCCTTCCTCTTAATTTGAATGGTCTCTATCACTATTTTAGCCCGTACTCTAATCTATTTTTTCCACTTGGAAATTATTTGCTTACATATGTTTATACATGTGCCATGAATTAATTCAATAATGTGAAGGACCGCTCTCTAGGACACCAGCCATACATAAAACTTGTGGGTTTTGGAGGTCTGCCAGGAGCTTTTTACTATTAATATATTGGTTTGGGTGTACCCATCTCTTTTTCTGATACCTGAGGCATTGGGTCTGTTTTTAATCTACTTTTTATGTAATTTTCAATAAAATTTCTATTTTTTTTATCTTTACCTTGGCCTTGGCTATGGAGACCCCCGGCACAAAGATTGCCGCAGGTATTTCCGGGTCCTGGAGGGAAGGTGGCTTGCATGTCGCCTTCCCTGTCTGTAAGATCCTGATCTGATATGCTGCAGTGCAGAGCATCAGATCATCGATATGATGTAATATAGTAATGTCCCATACTGGGACAGTGTAAAAAAGTTTTAAAAAAATTACAAAGTGCAAAAATATTTTTTTTAAATTCCCTAAATAAAGAAATATATTTTTTTCCAATAAACACATATATTTATGTAAATAAAAAAACCATAAAAGTACATTTATTTGGTATCGCTGCGTCCGTAATGACCCGCACTATAAAACTGTTCTACTAGTTAACCCCTTCAGTGCACACCATAAAAAATGAGGTAAAAAGCAGTGCTTTATCATCATACCGCTGAACAAAAAGTGCAATAAAAAGCGATCAAAAAGACCGATGTCATGATCCAGGTCGGTGTTTGATTTCTGCTTCCCAACCTGGTCAGGTGGGGGTTAACCTTCTCTACTTGACTTCTCACCTGGCCATCTGTCTTTCGTTCCTGTTTTGGATTGTTCTGTCTTTCTCTGACCTTTGGGGTGTTTCTGCGTGTACGTCGGTTTCCAAGGTAAACAGCGGGTATCCAGGAGCCGCGGCTCCTGGATATCCGATGTTTACATTAGAAACCAGCGTCCAGCGTCGCTGATCGCTGGTCTCTCACTGTCACACGCAGCGATGCGCGCTGGCCAGCGGGAGGCCAGCGATCGAAAAGCAGCCCAGGCCGATGCTGCATGATCAGCGATAACCGGAAGGGGGGGTGGTCTCTGATCCCCGTCTCACACAGCGATCTCGCTGGCGAGATTGCTGTGGCGTCACAAAATCAGCGATCTCGCTAGCGAGATCGCTGTGTGTGACGGGGCTTTAAGGCTTGGCGCACATTTATCCTACGCTATGCACTGAGCGCTTACACCTGGGTTTCCGTGTAAATCCCTGAAATATGTGATTCGGACAGAACCCCCGGTGGAAGATTGCCTATAATAAGGCAGACAGAGGCTCTGTGGATGCCATAGGACCTGTGGTCTGGCAGTGTCCGTCATTTTAGAATGGCACAGTTTTGTGCACTTCTAAAAAGGACACTGCTGAACAGAGGCTTTGCACTGTGCCTCAAAGGTAGTTTTCGAACACATATGGGGTATCGGTGAACTCAGGAGAAATTGCGCAACAAACTTTGCGGTCCACTTTCTCCTTTTGCCCTTGTGACACAATTTGTAGCTAAAGATTTTTGTGGAAAATGTTTTATTTTTAATTTTCACAGCTTTCCAAAATGGTGTCACTTGGTGGGGGGTTTCCACTGTTTAGACACATCAGGGGCTCTCCAAATGCGACATGGCAACTGCTAATTATTCAAACATATTTTACTTTAAAAAAGTCAAATGGCTCTCCTTCCCTTCCAAACCCTGCCGTGTGCCCAAGCAGTTGTTTTCCTCTACATATTGGGTATCTGTGCACTCAGGAGAAATTGCACAACAAATTGTATGGAGCAACTTTTCCTTTTACCCTTATGAAAATGCAAAATTTGGAGCTAAAAAAGATTTATCTGGGAAAAATGTGATTCTTTTATTTTCACAGCTTAACGTTATAAACTTATGTGAAGCAACTGGGGGTTCTAGGTGCTCAATACACATCTAGATAAGTTCCCTAAGGGGTCTAGTTTCCAAAATGGTGTCACTTGTTGAGGATTTCCACTGTTTAGGCACATCAGGGGCTCTCCAAACACGATATGCATCCGCTAATTATTCCAGCGTATTTTACATTCAAAATGTGAAAAGGTGCTCTTTCCCTTTCAAGCCCCGCTGTGCACCCAAACAGTAGATTTCCCCTACATATAGGGTATCGGCATGCTCAGGAGAAATCTCACAACAAAGCGTATAGTCCATTTTCTCCTGTTACCCTTGCAAAAGTTAAAAAAAATTATGTCTAAAGGTAAATTTTTGTGAAAGAATAGTAAAAGTTTATTTTTTCTTCCACATTCTAAAAATTCCTGTGAAGCACCTGAAGGCTTAAGGCTTAATAAACTTCTTGAATGTGGTTTTGAGTACCTTGAGGGGTGAAGTTTTTAGAATGGTGCCATTTTGAGGTATTTTCTGTCATATAGACCCTTCAAAGTCACTTCAAATGTGAGGTGGTCCCTAAAAAAAATGGTTTTGCAAATTTTGTTGTAAAAATGAGAAATCGCTGCCCAACTTTTAACCCTTATAATTTCCTAACAAAAAATTATGTTTTAAAAATTGTGCTGATGTAAAGTAGATATGAGGAAATTTTATTTATTAACTATTTTTTTGCAATATTATTTAAGGGCAATTAAAGTTTGAAAAATGCGGAATTTTCAAAATTTTCACTTTTTCACAATGTACTTCACAATGGTGGTAAAATTTCTACCATATTACTTGCTTTTATTTTTTAAACAAGAAATGGAAATTTGGTGAAAATGTAGAATATTTTGCAATTTTAAAACTTTGAATTCTTATCCCCTTAAATCAGAGAGATCTGTCACACAAAATAATTAATAAATACCATTTCCCACATGTCAACTTTACATCAGCACAATTTTTGAAACAAAAAATTCTCATTTCTCATTTTTTCCAACAAAATTTACAAAACTATTTTTTAGGGACTACGTTACATTTGAAGTATCTTTGAAGGGTCTATATGATAGAACATACCCAAAAGTGAAACAATTCTAAAAACTATACCCCTCAAGGTACTCAAAACCACATTCAAGTTTATTAACCCTTCAGGTGCTTCACAAGAATTTTTGGAATGTGGAAAAAAAAATTAGCATTTAACTTTTTTTCACAAAAAATATACTTTAGACTCATTTTTTATTTTTGCAAGGGTAACAGGAAAAATAGACCCCAAAATTTGTTATGAAATTATGTGGGGGAAAACCACTGTTTGGGCATACTGCAGAGCTCAGAAGGGAAGTTGCACCATTTGATTTTTTGAATGAAAAATTTGCTGGAACAATTAGCAAACCTCATGTCGTGTTTGGAGAGCCTCTAATGTGCCTAAACAGTGCAAATACCCTAAAAGTGACACAATTTTGGAAACTAGACCCATCAGGGAACTTATCTAGATGTATGTTGAGCACAATGAACCCCCAGGTGCTTCACAGAAATTTATAACGTTGAGCTGCGAAAATAAAAAAAAAATCACATTTTCCCCACAAAAAATGATTTTTAGCCCCAAATATTGCATTTTCATAAGGGAAACAGGAGAAATTCCAACATAAAATTTGTTGCGCAATTTCTCCTGAAAACGTTGATACCCCATATATGGTAGAAAACTACTGTTTGGTCACATGGCAGGGTTCAGAAGGAAAGAAGCGTCATTTATGGTGAGCCCCTGTTGGGCCTAAACAGTGGAAACCCCTGACAAGTGACCCCATTTTGGAAATTAGACCCCTCAAGGAGTGCATTTAGATGCCTGGTGAGCACTTTGAAACCCTAGGTGTTTGATAGAAGTTTATAACATTGAGCCATGAAAATAAAAAAGTCACATTTTCCCCACAAAAATGTTTTTAGCCCCAAATCTTGCATTTTCATAATGGTAACAGGAAACATTGCATAATAGAATTTGTTGTACAATTTCCCCTGAGTACACCGATACCCCATATGAGGGAGAAACTATTGTTTGGGCACACGGCGGGGCTCGGAAGGAAAGTTGCATCATTTGACTTTTTCAACGCAAAATTTCTTGGACTCATTAGCGGACACTGTGTCTCATTTGGAGAGCTACTGATGTGCCTAAAAAGTGTTAGCCCTCCATAGAGAACCTCATTTTGGAAACTAGACCCCTCAAGGAATGTATTTAGATGTCTGGTGAGCACCTCGAATCCCCAGGTGCTTCACAGACGTCTATATTGTTGAGCCATGAAAATAAAAAAATCACATTTTCCATACAAAAATGTTATTTTAGCCTAAATGTTTTCATTTTCACAGGGATAGCAGGAGAAAATGGACCCCAAAATTTATTGTGTTAATTCTCCTGAGTACAACGATACCAATATAAGGTTAAACACTAGTTTTGAAGCACAGTGCAAAGTTCAGAAGGGAAGAAGCACGATATTGGAGTTCAGATTTTGCTGGAATGGTTTGAGGATGCCATGTCACATTGGCAGAGCCCTTGAGGTGCCAGAACATATAAAACCCCCCATATATGACCTCATTTTACAAACTACACATCCAAATGAATTTATCTAGGGGTGCAGTGATCATATTGACATCACCTGTACCTCACAGATTTTTATATTACTGGTGAAAAATAATTATATTTTTACACTAAAATTTTGTTTTAGCCCCAAGTTCTTCTTTTTTCTGAGGGCTAATAGGAGAAATTTTTACACCAAACTGAGGTCCATTTTTTCCTGAGTGCGCCAATAACATACGTGTAATTGGGAAATACTTTTCAGCCATAGTGCAAATCTCAGCAGGGAAGGAGCACCATATATGCTCTTATGGTTTGTGGGTGGCTAAGATGCCAACACAGCAGAACCTCCCAAAAGTGACCCTATTTTAAAAATTACAACTCTCAAATGATCATTCTGACACCACGGGTGTGTCACAGAATTTTATACCATTGTGCAGTGAATAAAAAATAATTACATCTTTACCACCAAAATTTTGTTTTAGCCCAAGATTTTACATTTTCACACAAGAAGTGGGTAAAAATGACAACAAAATTGGTACCACAATTTCAATTGAACGTGGCAATAACCTATATGTGGGTGTACAGTACTGCTTAGCCACAAGGCGAGACTCGGGAGGGACAGAGAGCTATTTGCCTCATGGAATGCAGATTTTCCTAGAATAGTTTGCGGACTCCATATGCAGAACCCCTATGTGCTAGAAGAGCAGAATCTCTCCCTCAAGTGACCTCATTTTGGAAATTATACCTTTTTGGGAAATTATTTACAGGTGTTGGTGTTTTACAGAAACAAGCAGCAGTGGATGTTGCTGAGTGAAAATTGCAAACTGCTGTAGTGACCAGCACTTTAAAGTGACCAGTACTTTATGCCCAGCTCACGCTTCTGAAAGCAGGCACCTGTAAATTAGGCGGGCTCTTATCGCTACAGAAATGCCAAACATGTGGACACTATACTGTATGTAATTTAGGCACACTGGAGCTCAGAAAGGAAGGGGGCATTTGGATTTGGGAGTGTAGAATTTGCTGAATTTCTTTTGGAGGGTGAGGAGTCATTTCAGTTTTCCAGAGTCTTTGTACTACCAGTTACATGGAAGTCCCCTATATTTCTGTTAACAAATGATGGACCTGAGTGGAGACTTGCTTTTTTTGTGGATTGAGTTGAAGCTTTCATCGGGAACATTTTACATAACGTTTGGAATCATATTTATCCTGCGCTCATTCTGAGCACTTAGGCCGGGGTCACATTGCGTTATGGCAGTCCGTTAGACGGACTGCATTACACCGCGTTATGCCACAGTGTAACGCAGTCCGCTAATGCTGCAATTGACCCCCATTATCGGGCTCATCGCGACGCATGCCATAAAGCGGCATGCGTTCGCAATGTGCCGTCATTCAGTGACGGAGCCTCAGACGTGGGCTGCAGCGTCTGAGGCTCTGTCACCGCTAGCACAGATGAATCATCTGCGCTAGTGGGTATAGCATAATGCGATCGCGTTATGCTATACCTTTAACCAGCCGTCAACGCTATGCATAGAATGGGCTGGTTAAACGCAATGTGAACCTAGTTTTACATTGGGGTTTCAATCTAAATCTCAGAGTGACGTGATTTAGATGAAATCCCGAGGGATCCAAACACTATAATGATGCAGCAGAGTTACTCTGGACTCCATCTGGCCTAAATTCAGCGTTGTCCTCTTTTTCAGAAGTGCTCAAAACTGTGGCCGGCTGGACTTTTTATTCATGCCTAAAAAGACAGACACCACTTAATCACAGGTTTGACATTGTCCACATGTCTCCATCTGCTTCATTATACAGAATCTTCCACCAGGGGTTCCATCTGAATCACATATTTCAGAGATTTACATTGAACCCCGGTGTAAGTGCTCAGTGTAGGGGCAGGGTAAATGTGAGCTGAGCTATACTGCAAACTTTGGGAGGCAGAATGAACAAATCAACAGCAGCTGAAGAATTGGTTATATTTATTTTTTATGCTGTTCCTTGTTTGTTCTAAGTGATTAGGCAACTTTATTCTTCGAGTTTTTGGTGGGATTACAGCAATACCAGATTTATATCGGGTTTCTATGTTTAGCTGCTGTCACACACTGAAGGATGTTTTTTATGCAAAAACATTTGGGAACTATAATTTTTCCATATTTTGGCAACCAGAGTAATGTGAGGGCTTGTTTTTTGTTTTCGGGTACATGTCATTTTTTAATCGCTTTCTATTCTGATTTTTGGGAGGTAGAATGAACAAAAAACAGCAATTCAGGAATTGATTTTTTTGTTTTTCTTTATGTCATTCCGTGTGTGGTAAAATTGACAAGGCAGTTGTGATGGTTACGTGTGACTGGACACACCGCCTCCAGCAGGGCGAATTTCTCTGACACACGTGACCCTGGATACACCGCCTCCAGTAGGGCGAATTTAAATAATATAACGTGCAGCCGGATACACCACCTCCAGCAGGCGAATTTCATAATTACCAGTGTAACTGGATACCCCGCCTCCAGCAGGGCGAACTTAAATAAGGGGAAACACCAGGGAAACTGATACAATGGAGGGCCCTGCGATAGGGAACGGGGACGTGAAGACCTCCTGCACTCCCCTGAGCCAGTCTCTACACTCCTAACAGTCCCTATACAGGCTCCACACCTATCGCCGAGCTGGAACCTAAGAACCCTAGCTCGCCCTGCACCTAGCCCTCTCTAGTGAAATGGACGTTGCAGAAACTAATCCCACCACTGCACTGAAACACACAAAAGGAAAGTTACAAAACAGGGGTAACACCACTTAGCTTTGCTCTGTTGCTCTTGCTCCCAGCAACAGAGTCCACCACCAGAATGCAGCTTTCCTCCTGAATAGCTGCCACCTAGCTCTGTCAGAGCTGCAAGGAAATCTCCTCTGTGACTCCTTCCACACCAGGACTCTGACTGTGCTGCCAGGAACTCTCTCTAGCTCCTTCCTCCACCAAGGATGGTTGGAAATGACCACTATCACCAACACTGATTGCAACACCTGACACTCTTTTATAGCAGAGCCAGAGAAATCACACCTGCTATATAATCACGTGGACTAAACTAAAGTAACCAGTGTGCAATGACCCTAACGGCCACCGGGGCAAAGCAAGAACTGAACCACGACAATGCAATGACCCTAATTGCCACCGGGGGGGCAAAACTATCTTTAAGCTCCACAGCTTAAGGAAAAAAAAGGTTACTAGTGCATTTTATCTGTCATGATCCAGCATGGATCATGACAGTACCCTCCCCTTAATGAGGGGCCTCTGGACCCTCAAGACCGCTGCTCACCAGGCAACCACTTACAGCGGGGACGCCCAGGTCCAGAGTTCACCCCAGTAACTACCTGCACTTCAGGTTTATGGCAAACGAACACCGTTGGTATTGGCAAAGTATGTTCCAGACAAAGCGCCGATCTGGGGAATGAGAGGTGTATGGGCAAGTATGTGGGTAACTCAAGCTGGTAAGTCTCCGGGCCCTGGATAGCTGACACCAGATATGGCCTGATCACCTGAGAATTCCAGACCCCCGCAACACACTTCCACTGGATTTTTTTGGTGGCCACCCATACATGCTCGTTCACACACAGGTCCAGACCTGAATGTTTATTGCCACACATTTGTTTGTCAAAATTTGGTGAACGCATTCTGGAACTGACAACAGAGGTGTCCCCCTGTGTCACCACACTCACACCCCCGCAATTCACCAAGGGAAATACCACCCTCCAACCTCTCCTACTACGAGGTCTGCGCCTCTCAGGGTTGACTAATGGCGAGGGTTGAGCCTTGCCCCTACTCTCATGCAGCACCTCCGCTGCTCTCACTGGAGAGGAAGGGGATGATTTTAGAGAGACGGAAGAGACAATAGCCCCTAGGCAGCAGCCCTCACACGACTGCTCCCAGATGACTACTTCCCTAGTCCGCCAATCTAAAACCGGGTTGTGTTTTTTAGACCAAGGGGGCCCACAACGATAGGTCCTGGATTTCCCTCCAAGACGTAATATGACTGGGACTCATCATGATGTTCACTATACAGAACAATGTCTTCTATGACTTGGTTTAACCCCCCTGGCTCAGTGGGACAGAGTTAATGGCCTGGACGCTTATGGGTTTGTCCGGCGTCTCACCACTCAGACCATGCGTCTGGACAAACTGAGCATCCACCAGACTGACTTCTGCTCCACTGTTAACAAGCACCGGTATGCCATCAGGTACCTTGCCAACCATCACCTCTGCTGACATAGTACCTTCTGAGGGCGATGAGGAAATATACACTCCCAGGTCATCTTCCTCCACACGACCAGGGGGGCATGGCTTCTCTGGTAGTACAGAAATTTCTGCGTCAGTGCCAAGGACTAAATAATTAGCCTGCTCACTACAGGGAAGTACCCCTTCACCTTGGGGAATACCAGGCAGCACCATGGGGACACCGACTCCACCCACCTGCCTGGGTACGTCCGCCTGTATAAGCAAGTGCTGCTCCCCAGCAGGGACTCCACGGCACATCCTCGCCAAAGCCATATATGGACCCTCTAGTTGAGGCAGAGGATAGGCCTCAGACCCATAATTTCGCTGCAGGTGCTGCTGAAACACATCATGCAGCTCCTCACTAATCTCAGTGAGTGCCAGCAGCAACTGCTCACCAGTCTGAACTTGGCCCATGGCTCACCAGAGAGAGAAAAAATGTTGGGGTTGGTGATAATGTGATGGTTACGTGTGACTGGACACACCCCCTCTAGCAGGGCAAATTTCTCTGACACACGTGACCCTGGATACACCGCCTCCAGTAGGACGAATTTAAACAATATAACATGCAGCCGGATACACCGCCTACAGCAGGCGAATTTCAGAATTACACATGTAACTGGATACACCACCTCCAGCAGGGAGAATTTAAATAATAAGGGGAAACACCAGGGAAACTGATACAATGGCGGGCCCTGCAATAGGGAACGGGGATGTGGAGACCTCCTGCACTCCCCTGAGCCAGTCTCTACACTCCTAACAGTCCCTATACAGGCTCCGCACCTATCGCCGAGCTGGAACCTAAGAACCCTAGCTCGCCCTGCACCTAGCCCTCTCTAGTGAAATGGACGTTGCAGAAACTAATCCCACCACTGCACTGAAACACACAAAAGGAAAGTTACAAAACAGGGGTAACACCACTTAGCTTTGCTCTGTTGCTCTTGCTCCCAGCAACAGAGTCCACCACCAGAATGCAGCTTTCCTCCTGAATAGCTGCCACCAAGCTCTATCAGAGCTGCAAGGAAATCCCCTCTGTGACTCCTTCCACACCAGGACTCTGACTGTGCTGCAAGGAACTCTCTCTAGCTCCTTCCTCCACCAAGGATGGTTTTTAATGACCACTATCACCAACACTGATTGCAACACCTGACACTCTTTTATAGCAGAGCCAGAGCAATCACACCTGCTATATAATCACGTGCACTAAACTTAAGTAACCAGTGTGCAATGACCCTAACGGCCACCGGGGGCAAAACTAGAACTGAAACCACCACAGTGCAATGATCCTAATGGCCACCGGGGGCAAAACTATCTTTAAGCACCACAGCTTAAGGAAAAGAAAAGGTTACTAGTGCATTTTATCTGTCATGATCCAGCATGGATCATGACAGCAGTATGATTACAGAGATACTGCATTTAAACAGTGCTTTATGTCTTTGCGCTTTCACACAATAAAAGCTATTTAATAGAAAAAATAATTATTTTTGCATCGCTTTATTCTGAGAGTTGTAACTTTTTTTTTTCTGCTGATGGAGCTGTGTGATAGCTTGTTTTTTGGTGATAAGTTGAAGTTTTTAGTGGTACCGTGTTTATATTCCTCTTTTTGGTCGTGTTTTATTTATAATAATAATAATCTTTATATAGCACCAACATATTCTGCAGTGCTTTACAGTTTAACAGTTTGAAACAAAACAGTCATAAGTAACAACATTAACAATACAAAAAATAAAGCAAAATATGACGACCCTGCTTGTGAGAGCTTACAATCTACAATGAAGTGGGGGAGATACAAAGTACAGGTCTGTATTTACAATGATGGTCTAGCCATCTTGAGAGAGTGGGGGATAGATAGAGATAGTGAATGGGCTGCATACACACACTTACACATAAAATGACTGATTAGGGAACGTGATAGGCTGCTCTGAACAAATTTGTTTTGAGGGAGCGCCTAAAACTGCAAGTTTGGACGGTCCCAATTTCTTGGGGTAGAGCATCTCAGAAAGATTGGCATAGCGCGGGAGAAGTCTTGGAGCTGAGAGTGGGAGGTACGGATTAGTGCAGAGGTTAGTCAAAAGTCGTTTGCAGAGCGCAGTGATCGGCTAGGCCGATAGACAGAAATGAGGGAGGAGATGTAAGGGGGTGCCGCACTGTGGAGAGCTCTGTGGGTGAGAACAAGCACTTTGATTTGGATCCTGTAGGGAATGGACAGCCAGTATAATGACTGGCAAAGTGTGGATGCATGTGAGTACCGATTAGCTAGGTGTACGACCCTGGCTGCTGCATTAAGGATAGACTGGAGAGGGGAAAGTCAAGTGAGGGGGAGGCCAATTAATAGAGCATTACAGTATTCCAGGCAGGAGTGGATCAAGGCGACAGTGAGGGTTTTTGTTGTTTCCATGGTGAGAATAGGGTGGATTCTAGAGTTGTTCTTTAGGTGAAAGGGGCAAGAGCTGGCAAGAGATTGTATATGGGAGGTGAAGGAGAGATTGGTGTCAAACATAACACCCAGACAGCGCACCTGCTGCCAGGGTGTTATTATGGTGCCACCCACAGAGAGGGCAATGTCAGATTTAGGGAGGTTAGTGGATGGTGGGAGCAGAAGAAGTTCAGTTTTGGAGAGGTTGAGTTTCAGATTGAGGGCGGACATGATGTTGGAGACAGACAGTCACTAGCATTCTGTAGTACAGTGGGGGTAAGGTCAGGGGATGACGTGTATAGTTGTGTGTCATCAGCACAAAGATGGTACTGAAAGCCAAATCTGCTGATGGTCTGTCCAACTGGGGCAGTGTAAGGAGAGAAGAGAAGGGGGCCAAGGACTGAGCCCTGAGGTACCCCAACAGTGAGAGGAAAAGGAGAAGAAGTGGAGCCAGAGAACAAAACACTGAAGGAGCAGTCAGAAAGATAGGAAGAGAGCCAGGAGAGGGCAGTGTCATTAATGCCTAGTGACTGGAGCCTAGAGAGTAGGAGAGGGTGGTCAACAGTGTCAAAAGCTGCGGAAAGGTTGAAAAGAATGAGCAGAGTGGTCACTGTTACATTTTGCTGTCAGAAGATCATTGGTCACTTTGATGAGTGCAGTTTCTGTCGAATGTAGAGGGTGGAAGCCGGACTGTGAAGGGTCTAGGAGGGAATGAGTGGAGAGGAAACGGGTAAGGCGGGAGTAGACAAGGTGTTCCAATAGTTTACAGATGAGGGGGAGATTGGAGACTGGTCCGAAGTTTTTTGTGCAGGATGGGTCAAGGGCGGGTTTCTTTAATAATGGAGTAATGATAGAGTGTTTGAAGGAGGATGGGAAAATGCCCGAGGAGAGGGAGAGATTAAAGATTGTTGTCATGCCGCTCTTACCACATTCCCCAGAGCCGGGACTCAGCATCCAATGTCATCACTTCCGGTATCGTGGCTGGTCCTGGGGTCCCATTGGATGCACATGCGCGCCTCTCGCACCTGAATTCTATGACTGCATGCTCAGCTCCAGGTCTTTGTCAAGCGCACATGCGCCCACTCCTCTGCCCTGACTATGGCAGCACCATCTCTGATGTCTCTATGGTCCTGGAGGACCTGACCCAGCACTCATGCCCTATATCAGGCTGCTTCTTCCTGTAGGTGGCACATGATTATTGTAGTGCTTCCTTGCTAGACCTGCTTGGTCCCTGCTTGGTCGCTTTCTGTACTCAGGTCCCCTGCCCTTGGCTCAGTCGTGCTTCCCAGTGTGCGCTCTCCTTTGCCTTGTGCCTGGGCGTGCTTCCCAGTGCAAGCTCTGCTTTGCCTTGTGCCCAGGCATTCTTCCCTGCACACACTCTGCTTTGCCTTGTACCCAGGCATGCTTCCCTGCTCACGCTCTGCCTTGCCTTGTACCCAGGCGTGCTTCCCCGCACGCTCCCTGCTTTGCCTCATACTCAGGCGTGCTTCTCAGTGCACGCTATATGCACTCCTGTATCCAGTGTGCCCCCGTGTACATGCTTTGCGCTATCCTGAACCCTGCGGGCCCCCATGAACACGCCCTGCACTATCCTGTACCCTGCGTGCCCTCGTGTGCACGCTCTGCACCATCCTGTTCCCTGCGTGCTGCCATGTCCACGCTTTACACACTTCTGTATCCTGCGTGATTTCGTCTTCTGTTAGCCGGCCACCTGGTTCCAGCAGTCGTGGTACTTCCCCCCCTCGGTCTGCGCGTGATGCTCCCTGTATAGGGAGCGGTCCTCACTAGGTCATCTTGCCCGGGGTGGGTTGGTATCGCGACCCAGAGGGTCAACTCCAGGAGTCATCACAATTGTAGTTAGGTGAGTTGTGATGACTGGAGAGAGAGACAGGAGGAGATGTGAGGGAATGGGGTCAGTAGTGCATGTAGTCGGCTGAGAAGAATAGAGGCGCCTGGAGACTTATTCTTCTGAGATAGGATCAAATATGGAGAGTGAGCCAGTGGAAATGCAGGGAGGGATGGGAGTCACTGCACTTGGTGGCTTGGATTGGATTTCCTGACTGATATTATCTATTTTCTCTATAAAGCGGGAGGCCACGTCATCCGCACAAATGTCTGTGATAGGGGCTTGTGCTTATGGCCTGACGAGGGAGAGAAAGGTGTCAAAAAGTTTCTTGGCATTGTTGGATAGTGAGGAGATCAGGGTGATGTAGTAGTTATGTTTGTCGAGGTACAGTATTTCACTTTTTGTTCAGCTATATGATGATAAAGCATTGTTTTTTGCCTTGTTTTCTATCTATTTTTATGGTGTTCACTAAAGATGTTGTCATGCCCGCCATGTCTGTTGTGCCGCATGACCCCTGGAGCAGTGTGCACGTGCACTGAATTCTCATGCCCGTTATGTCTCATGCTGCAAGCAGTGTGCACACGCACCTCGTGACTGTTGTGCTGCAAGATGCCTGGAGCAGTGTGCACGTGCGCCTTACCTCATGGCTGCACGCCGTTGCTAGGCAACCATCCGTCTCTGCTCTGATTCTGCAATCCTCTCTGTATTCCTGGAGCCCCTGATCATGTGACCTTCTCTATGGTCCAGCCCAGTCTGTTCTAGCAACGCTCTCTATGATCCTGGAGGAGCTAAACCGGAAGTTCTCCTCTGGTCCTGACCGGAAGTGCAGGTGCTAATGCCTTATATCAGACCGCCCCTTCCTATGGTCCGGGTCTGAGTATCGTGTTGCTTCCCTGCATGGCTGCTTGGTCTGCTCGGTTGCTCTCTGTATTCTGTGCCCCTGCACTCTGCCCTGTAGTGCGTCTCTGCAGACACTCTGTGCTTGTACTCTGCCTCTTGTCCCATGCCTTGTCTTGTGTTTGTCCTTTGTGCCATGTTTTGTCCTTGTTGTGCTTTGCCTTGTAGTCCTTCCTGTGTTCTCTGCCTTGCATGCTTTGCCATGTCTTGCCTTTGCTATACTTTGCCTTGTGGTCCTTCCTTTGTTCTCTGTCTTTGCTTGTTCTTCCTTGCTCTTACCTATGGTGCTCTGTTGTGCCTCCTGGTACACGCACCATTCCTCCTCTCTTACCTATGGTGCTCTGTTGTGCCTAATGGCACATGCACCATTCCTGCTCTCTGACCTTTTGTGCTCTCTGACACATTCCGGGGCTAGTCTCAAGGTTCCCCCTTGACCTGACTCTGGGCTTCGGCCTACGCTCCGCTGCTAGCTCTGTTCTCACTCTGACCTGACTCTGTGTTTCTGCCTACGTTCTGCTCCTTGCCCTGTACCTTGTCTTACCTTGTTTCTCGCCTTGCCTTGTATCTTGCGTTGCCTTGCCTTGTTTCTTCGTGTGCTCTTTGCATGCGCCTGGCCTTCATAGCCTCCAGTTTGTGCCTCAGTCGTGCCCGCCCTAGCCGTGCCCGCCTGCTTGTGCCTCAGCCGTGCTCGTCGGCCAGTGACAGCTGTGTCATCTGTTATGCCCCAGCCGGGTTCGCTGGAGTCTTACCCGCCTGTCTGTGCTGCAGCCCGACCAGCTAGCCAGTGCCCCAGCCATGCTCAATGTGCTTCCTTGCACCCACGCTGTCTCTGCACTATGTTTGCGTGCTCCTCTATTAGCACGCGCAGGCCCTCACCTGCCTCATGGCATGCCTCCCCGTGCTTCTGTAAAAGTACACGCAGGTCTTGCCATGTACCCTGTCGTGCCCTCTAGCACACACAGGTCCTAGCCTATACTCTGACGTGCCCTTCTGCACACGCAGGACTCTGCTTTTAACCCTGACCCTGGCTTGCCCCTCTGCACGCGCAGGACTCTGCCTTGAACCCTGACCCTGGCGTGCCCCTCTGCACGCGCAGGACTCTGCCTTGAACCTTGACCCTGGCGTGCCCCTCTGCACGCGCAGGACTCTGCCTTGAACCCTGTCCCTGGTGTGTCCCTCGGCACGTGCAGGACCTTGCCTTGTACTCTGACCCTGGCGTGTCCCTCGGCACTCGCAGGACCTTGCCTTGGACTTTGAACCCTGGCGTGTCTCTTCACACGCCCTCTGTCTCGTATGTTGAACTTTGAACCCTGGCGTGTCCCCTACACACGCACCTTGCCCTGGACCCTGGTGTGCCCCTAGCATGCACCCTGCCTGGAATCTTGCCTTGGACCTCGGCATGTTCCCTAACATGCACCATGTCTGGAGATCCTCTGTGCCTCCTTGCCTGTACCCTGGTTTGCCTGCTGGATTCCCGGAACCTGCCATCACTGCCAGAGATCGTAAGCATGAAGACTGCGGCCTGATGTCCGAAGCTGGTGCCCACAGCCTGATGCCCTGATCCTTGCCAGCTGCCCGGAGTCCGATGCCATTGTGTCTTTGCTGATAACCGGGTTTACCTTCTGGCACGTACCATGCCATGGACCTTGGCGTGCCACGCACGTACCTTGCTGTGTTTGCCTGTTATCACGTTTTGCACTTAATGTTATCCTGAATTTGTCTTAATGAAGATACCTTGAATTCACGTCTTGTCTTGTTTCCTGCACGTCCTTTGTTGTCAGACACTCGTACCTAGTGTCTACTTGAGCCGGCCGTATGGTTCCAGCAGTCATGGTCGCTCATCCTCTTGGTCTTGCCCCTGACACTCCCTGTATAGGGCATGGTTCCTCACAAGTTCAGCTCACCCTAGGTGGGTGCCACGACCCGGAGGGTCCACTCTGAAGAAATTGACTCAGTGTAAGCTGACCTCGTCACAGATGTTAACTTTGTCGGAGAAGGGATTTCTATCTACATAAAACTCTGGATCTACATTAGGGATTGGTATCTATTGCACACTGGCAAGTAGCCATGTTAAAAATACAGTATACCCTTAGCATGTCCCCCCCAATTCATGACAATGCAAATGGAAGTGGAGGTCATAATTTGGGATTCCTAGAGCCGAGGCTGAGAGAATGGCCTCCTTCAAGTTCTGGAACCCCTCTTTTGCTTCCGGGGTCAGTTAGCATGGCTTCTCTACAGTAGCTGGTCAGCCCCAGGAATATACTCAGTGGCAGATGGAAGTGAGCTCCATTGCTTGGCTTATGGCCTTTTCTTCTGGTGTTATGTGTTTCAGCTGAAGTGAAATGCAATGACCTAAGAAAACAACTTTTTCCTTTGCTATTGGCAGTTACCTCTTGACACCTTACATCCTTCATGGTGCAAAAATATTAACAAGGAAGCTGTTTCCATTAGACATGCAGTACCTGTTTTCTCTCTGCTCAGGGGATAGTATCTAATACGCACTGGTACAGTTCCTGGCTTCAATCTGATGAATACTGGTACTATCCTAAACCAACATCTATCTTATCCTTTACCCATACTGCAGGTGGTACCTAATCGGACATTTGCCAAATGTCCTCATCTTGGTCAGTTGCAGTTCTTCTTGCCATATAGCTAAATTAGCAACATCATTGTGAGAGGGTTGCTTCAGACAACGGGCCTGTAACAGTAATGCCTTTCTTCCAAACTTAATAAAAAAAACTGCATTCATAGCACTCAGGATATCAGCACCTATCAATAGAGTTGAGCGAAACGGGTCGAAAAAATTCAAAAGTCGCCGACTTTCGCCAAAGTCGGGTTTCATGAAACGAAACCCGACCTTAGCGTGAGGTCGGCCACGAGGTCTGCGACTTTAGCGCCAAAGTCGCATTTCAAAAGATGCTTTAGCGCCCTTTTTCATCCAATCAGGAAGAACGGACACTGTGGGCAACGTGATGACATAGGCAGCGGTCACCACCATCTTGGAGAAGGGCATGCAAGTGATTAGCTTGCTTTGTGTGGCGTCACAGAGGGTATAAAAGGACGGGGACGCCGACCGCCATGTTACTCATGCTGATCTCAGAATAGGGAGAGCTGCTGCAGCTGCTGATTCTGTAGGGAGAGCGTTAGGAAGGCAAAAGGATAAAAAAAAACTGCTTCTGCTGCTAGCGCTTTTCACTGTAGTTACTGTGCAGTGAAAGGTGAAGATTTTTGCTTTTGTGCAGCAATGCTGATGGTGATTAGCCTGCCTTTTAAGGCTAGCTGCATTGCTGTGTGCACACAGACCTTACAGACCTACACCTTATAGTTTTGTCCATTTTTCAAACAGTTTAGTATATTTGTTGTTTGATTACATTCAAAACTAGAGAGAGACAGCATGTGTCAGTCCGTATACAAAAACACGGAGCTTGACAATTTTACATACACCGTACAGCGGTGTACGTGCACCCTCCTCTCTCAGTACCGTGTAACGGCTGTTATCACGGCCAAATTGAAGCTATCTACGTGTGTGACTCTGTAAGGAAAAGTCGAGGAGTTTGTCCATTCTTACAGACCTACACCTTATAGTTTTGTCCATTTTTCAAACAGTTTAGTATATTTGCTGTTTGATTACATTCAAAACTAGAGAGAGACAGCGTGTGTCAGTCCGTATACAAAAACACGGAGCTTGACAATTTTACATACACTGTACAGCGGTGTACGTGCACGCTCTTCTCTCAGTACCGTGTAACGGCTGTTATCACGGCCAAATTGAAGCTATCTACGTGTGTGACTCTGTAAGGAAAAGCTGAGGAGTTTAACTGTTCTTACAGACCTACACTCCAAGGAGATTCCAATTCTGCCCAATTCTATATACACCTTGTAGTTTGTCATACACTAGGCAATTTCTGCTGGTCACATTGCGGTGTTATAGACACAGGGCCTGACAGAATCCAACTGTGTCCTGAAGTGTAGAGAGATTCCAATTCTCCACAGTCCTCTATCCACCTTTCTTACAACATCCAGAATCTGCCTGTCACATTGCGGTGTAAAATAAACAGGACCTGACAGAATCCAACTGTGTCCTGAAGTCTACAGAGATTCCAATTCTCCACAGTCCTCTATCCACCTTTATTACACCATCCAGAATCTGCCTGTCACATTGCGGTGTAAAATAAACAGGGCCTGACAGAATACAACTGTGTCCTGAAGTCTACAGAGATTCCAATTCTCCCCACTACTATATACACCTTGTACCTTGTTTTACAGCACCATATAGTTGGTGGTTTTTTGGGTACATTTTCCCCAAAATGAGGAAGTGTGGTGGAAGAGTCTGTGGAAGTGGGTGGGGGTTGGCAGCTGGTAATGATGGTGTTGGTGGTGGATCTGCTGGTAGTGGCAAAAGCAAAATAGCACCTATTGCAGGAGGTGTTGAGCCTGCATCATCATCTGGCTCCACAAGGCCTCGAAGGCTCCCTTTTCTGGGAGTAGGTAAACCGCTTTTGAAGCCGGAGCTTCAAGAACAAGTTTTGGCTTACATTGCTGACTCAGCCTCCAGCTCTATCGCCTCCTCTTCTGAAGTTTTAAAAAATAAAAGCACTGAGTCATCATTGGAGGCTCATGTTCATGAACCACACCTTTCCTTGTGTCCTTCACCCCAACCAAAATTGAAGGATGCAGCAGACCACACTACAGATTACTCCATGGAGCTGTTTTCACATACCATGCCTGGGTTATCAAGTCAAATCGTGAATTACCCAGTCAAAGATGAATCTGACATGGCGTGTACTGATGCACAGCCACTAGTGTTGAGCATTCCGATACTGCAAATATCGGGTATCGGCCGATATTCGCTATATCGGAATTCCGATACCGAGTACCGATATTTTTTCAATATCGGATATCGGAAGTTCCCATAATGCAATGAGCCACTGTTGTGGCTCTGATTGGCTGCCGAAATGACATCATCATGATGCGCGGTCTGTACGCATCATGATGTGCCGTCAGTTCGGGCCTTCTGGGGGGTCTGTGCCGACTGCCCGGGGGTCTGAACCGGCCTGCCCGGGGGTCTGTACCGGCCTGCCTGGGGGTCTGTACCGGCCTGCTGGGGGTCTGTGCCGGCCAGCCGGGGTCTGTGCTGACTGCCCGGGGGTCTGTGCGGACTGCCGGGGGTCTGTACCGGCCTGCCGGTGGTCTGTGCCGGCCTGCCGGTGGTCTGTGCCGACTGTTCGGGGGTCTGTGCAGGCTGCGGGGGTCAGTGCAGGCATCGTCCGATGGGACTATAAGTCCCATTGGGCGATGCCTGCTACCATGACTGTGATTGACACATTAACCAATGATGGGACAGTAGTAGTCCCATCATCCGGCTAATGTGTTGAATGTAAAAAAAAAAAAATACATGCTACATACATGCTACATACATTCAACATACATACTACATACATGCTACATGCTACATGCATACTACATATATACTACATGCATGCAACATGCATACTACATATATACTACATGCATGCAACATACATGCATACTACATATATACCACATGCATGCAACATGCATACTACATATATACCACATATATACTACATGCATGCAACATACATATATACTACATATATACTACATGCAACATGCATACTACATATATACTACATGCATGCAACATACATACTACATATATACCACATGCATGCACCATGCATACTACATATATACTACATGCATACTACATATATACCACATGCATGCAACATACATATATACAACATATATACTACATGCATGCAGCATACATATATACAACATATATACTACATGCAACATACATACTACATGTATACTACATATATACTACATGCATGCAACATACATATATACTACATATATACTACATGCAACATACATACTACATATATACTACATGCATGCAACATGTATACTACATATATACCACATATATACTACATGCATGCAACATACATACATACAACATATATACTAAATGCATGCAACAAGCATACTACATATTTACCACATATATACTACATTCATGCATCATACATACATACTTCATATATACTACATGCAACATACATACTACATATATAGTACATATATACTACATGCATGCAACATGCATACTACATATATACTACATGCATGCAACATACATACATACATACAACATATATACTACATGCATGCAACATACATATATACAACATATATACTACATGCATGCAACATGCATACTACATATATACCACATATATACTACATGCATGCAACATACATATATACTACATGCAACATACACACTACATACATACTACATATATACCACATGCATGCAACATGCTTACTACATATATACTACATGCATGCAACATACATACATACTACATATATACCACATGCATGCAACATGCATACTATATATACTACATATATACTACATGCATGCAACATACATATATACTACATACAATACATTCATACAATACATACATATAGACATACAGTACATATAACATAGAGTACATACACACCATTACTTGTCACTTTGTTCCCCGAAGCCATTGTCATCTGTGGAATAAATATTAAAATAACAAACCACCAATATACTTACCCCTGATCCGCAGAAGTCCACGAGTGTCCCACGACGATCTTGCATGGAGAACAGCAGCATCAGCTGATGCTACCGTTCTCTACGGGTTTCAGGAATCCAATGACGGGAGGTAGGTATCCTTCCGCACTGTATTCCTCCGCCACTGTAAAAAAAGTCCCTAGTCTCACTTTATGGCAAAAGCTGCGTGGGAAATTTCTCACACAGCAATGCCATAAAGTGAGACTAGGGACTTTTTTTTTTACAGTGGCGGAGGAATACAGTGTGGAAGGATACCTACCTCCTGTCATTGGATGCCTGGAGCCCGTAGAGAACGGTAGCATCAGCTGATGCTGCTGTTCTCCACGCAAGATCGTCATGGGACACTCGTGGACTTCTGTGGATCAGGGGTAAGTATATTGGTGGTTTGTTATTTTAATATTTATTCCACAGATGACAATGGCTTCGGGGAACAAAGTGACAAGTGATGGTGAGTATGTACTTTATGTTATATGTACTGTATGTCTATATGTATGTATTGTATGTAGTATATATGAATGTTGCATGCATGTAGTATATATGTAGTATATATGTAGTATGCATGTTGCATGCATGTGGTATATATGTAGTATGTATGTAGTATGTTTGTTGCATGTAGTATATATGTAGTATATATGTTTGTTGCATGTATGTAGTATATATGTGGTATATATGTAGTATGCATGTAGTATATATGTTGTATATATGTATGTTGCATGCATGTAGTATATATGTTGCATATATGTATGTTGCATGCATGTGGTATATATGTAGTATGCATGTAGTATATATGTAGTGTGTATGTTGCATGCATGTAGTATATATGTAGTATGCATGTTGCATGCATGTAGTATATATGTAGTATGTATGTTGCATGTAGTATATATGTAGTATATATGTATGTTGCATGCATGTAGTATATATGTGGTATATATGTAGTATGCATGTTGCGTGCATGTAGTATATATGTTGTATATATGTATGTTTCATGCATGTGATATATATGTAGTATGCATGTAGTATATATGTAGTATGTATGTAGTATGCATGTATGTTGCATGCATGTAGTATGTTGCATGTAGTATATATGCAGTATATATGTATGTTGCATGCATGTAGTATATACAGTGGGGCAAAAAAGTATTTAGTCAGTCAGCAATAGTGCAAGTTCCACCACTTAAAAAGATGAGAGGCGTCTGTAATTTACATCATAGGTAGACCTCAACTATGGGAGACAAACTGAGAAAAAAAAATCCAGAAAATCACATTGTCTGTTTTTTTTTCATTTTATTTGCATATTATGGTGGAAAATAAGTATTTGGTCAGAAACAAAATTTCATCTCAATACTTTGTGATATATCCTTTGTTGGCAATGACAGAGGTCAAACGTTTTCTGTAAGTCTTCACAAGGTTGCCACACACTGTTGCTGGTATGTTGGCCCTTTCCTCCATGCAGATCTCCTCTAGAGCAGTGATGTTTTTGGCTTTTCGCTTGGCAACACGGACTTTCAACTCCCTCCAAAGGTTTTCTATAGGGTTGAGATCGGGAGACTGGCTAGGCCACTCCAGGACCTTGAAATGCTTCTTACGAAGCCACTCCTTCGTTGCCCTGGCGGTGTGCTTTGGATCATTGTCATTTTGAAAGACCCAGCCACGTTTCATCTTCAATGCCCTTGCTGATGGAAGGAGGTTTGCACTCAAAATCTCACGATACATGGCCCCATTCATTCTTTCATGTACCCGGATCAGTCGTCCTGGCCCCTTTGCAGAGAAACAGCCCCAAAGCATGATGTTTCCACCACCATGCTTTACAGTAGGTATGGTGTTTGATGGATGCAACTCAGTATTCTTTTTCCTCCAAACACGACAAGTTGTGTTTCTACCAAACAGTTCCAGTTTGGTTTCATCACACCATAGGACATTCTCCCAAAACTCCTCTGGATCATCCAAATGCTCTCTAGCAAACTTCAGACGGGCCCGGACATGTACAGGCTTAAGCAGTGGGACACGTCTGGCACTGCAGGATCTGAGTCCATGGTGGCGTAGTGTGTTACTTATGGTAGGCCTTGTTACATTGGTCCCAGCTCTCTGCAGTTCATTCACTAGGTCCCCCCGCGTGGTTCTGGGATTTTTGCTCACCGTTCTTGTGATCATTCTGACCCCACGGGGTGGGATTTTGCGTGGAGCACCAGATCGAGGGAGATTATCAGTGGTCTTGTATGTCTTCCATTTTCTAATTATTGCTCCCACAGTTGATTTCTTCACTCCAAGCTGGTTGGCTATTGCAGATTCAGTCTTCCCAGCCTGGTGCAGGGCTACAATTTTGTTTCTGGTGTCCTTTGACAGCTCTTTGGTCTTCACCATAGTGGAGTTTGGAGTCAGACTGTTTGAGGGTGTACACAGGTGTATTTTTATACTGATAACAAGTTTAAACATGTGCCATTACTACAGGTAATGAGTGGAGGAAAGAGGAGACTCTTAAAGAAGAAGTTACAGGTCTGTGAGAGCCAGAAATCTTGATTGCTTGTTTCTGACCAAATACTTATTTTCCACCATAATATGTAAATAAAATGAAAAAAAAACCAGACAATGTGATTTTCTGGATTTTTTTTTCTCAGTTTGTCTCCCATAGTTGAGGTCTACCTATGATGTAAATTACAGACGCCTCTCATCTTTTTAAGTGGTGGAACTTGCACTATTGCTGACTGACTAAATACTTTTTTGCCCCACTGTATGTAGTATGTATGTTGCATGTAGTATGTATGTTGTATATATGTATGTTGCATGCATGAAGTATATATGTTGTATATATGTATGTTGCATGCATGTTGTATATATGTAGTATGCATGTAGTATATATGTGGTATATATGTAGTATGCCTGTTGCATGCATGTGGTATATATGTAGTATGTATGTATGTTGCATGCATGTAGTATATATGTGGTATATATGTAGTATGCATATTGCATGCATGTAGTATATATGTATGTTGCATGCATGTAGTATATATGTGGTAGATATGTAGTATGCATGTAGTATATATGTGGTATATATGTAGTATGCATGTTGCATGCATGTGGTATATATGTAGTATGTATGTATGTATGTGGTATATATGTAGTATGCATGTTGCATGCATGTGGTATATATGTAGTATGTATGTATGTTGCCTGCATGTAGTATATATGTAGTATGCATGTTGCATGTAGTATATATGTAGTATATGTGTATGTTGCAGGCATGTAGTATATATGTGGTATATATGTATTATGCATGTTGCATGCATGTGGTATATATGTAGTATGTATGTAGGTTGCATGCATGTAGTATATATGTAGTATGCATGTTGCATGTAGTATATATGTAGTATATATGTTGCATGCATGTAGTATATATGTGGTATATATGTAGTATGCATGTTGCATGCATGTGGTATATATGTAGTATGTTGCATGCATGTAGTATATATGTAGTATGCATGTTGCATGCATGTAGTATATATGTTGTATGTACGTATGTTGCATGCATGTAGTGTATATGTAGTATGTATATAGCATGTAGCATGTATGTAGTATGTATGTTGCATGTATGTAGCATGTATGTAGTATGTATGTAGCATGTATTTTTATTTTATTTTTTTTACATTCAACACATTAGCCGGATGATGGGACTACTACTGTCCCATCATTGGCTAATGTGTCAATCACCGTCATGGTAGCAGGCATCACCCGATGGGACTTGTAGTCCCATCGGACGATGCCTGCACAGACCCCCGCAGCCTGCACAGACCCCCGACAGTCGGTAAAGACCACCGGCAGGCCGGTACAGACCCCCGCCAGTCCACACAGACCCCCGGGCAGTCGGCACAGACCCCCGGAAGGTCTGTACACACCCCCGAGAGGCTGTACAAGGACAGAAAAGGGTTTTTCTTATTCCGATATCGGAAGTCCCATAGACTTGAATGGGACTTCCGGTATCGGAATCGGCGATACCCGATACTTTTTTCGTATCAGGCCGATACCATCCGATCCGATATTTTAGGGTATCGGATGGTATCGCTCAACATTAACAGCCACTGATAGATGATTCTGCTGGTACATTCACTCAGAGCACTACATTATCCTCGCAGTGTACTGAGCCAGAATCTGACCCAGATGAAACTCAGGTGCCCCTTCCCGCATACTATACCACCATACACGGTGACACAGAGGAAGGTGCACATGACATTGAAGAGGAGGTGATGGATGACCCAGTTGTTGACCCAGATTGGCATCCATTGGGGGTAGAGGGTACCGCTGCCAATAGCTCAGAAGAGGAGGAGGAGCATCCGCAGCGGGCATCGACATTGCAACAGCTATTATCTGGCAGGCCTAGAGCAGTCCAAAAACGGGTTACAAAAACCAAAAGAGTTGCAGCACAGCTTGGCCAGACGGTCAAAATAGCACAGCGTGCAAGGCCTCAAAATGTCTTCCATAGTAGGAAGAGTGCAGTGTGTCACTTTTTTTAACAAAATCCTAATGATCAGGCAAAGGTTATCTGTAAGAAGTGCGCAAAGACCTTTAGCCGAGGGAAAAATCTGAGAAATTTGAAAACCAGTTGCATGCTAAGACATTTAACCACCATGCACTTGCAAGCGTGGACGGACTACCAAAACTCACGTACCACATGTGCTACTGCTCCCAAAGAAGGTAGTCAGCAAAACTACATTGTTTCCCCCACTGTAAGTCCACCGGTTAGCACACCACCAGCAGCAAATGTTGAGTTGTCATCGCAAGGGCAAATCAGTCAGGGAATCACACTGTTATTGCAACGAAAGACTGAATCTAGACCATCAGAAGGAACACCAACTCCATCACCATCATCAACCCTCTCTCAGTCCGCCATGTTCACCGCTAGTTCCACCATATGCAGCTCTCAAGTCCAGCTCACCCTACCAGAGACTATGAGTAGGACAAGAAAGTACTCATCCTCTCATCCGTGTACACTGGGTTTGAACACCCACATTGCCAAACTAATCTCGTTAGAGATGATGCCCTATCGGTTGGTTGAAAGCGCAGCTTTCCGCAAACTCGTGGCCTACGCAGTACCACGCTATGACCTACCCAGTCACCACTTCTTTTCTCGCAAACCCATCCCAGCCCTCCACCTTCATGTGAAAGACCGCATTGTCCATGCGCTCAAGCAATCAGTGAGTGGAAAGGTGCACCTCACAACTGATGCATGGTCCAGTAGGCATGGCCAGGGCCGTTACGTGTCCATCACTGCGCACTGGGTTAATGTGGTGGATGCAGGGTCCACAGGGGACAGCTGTGCTGGCACAGTGCTGCCTAGCCCACGGTATAGGAAACAGTTGGCTATAGGCATTCGACCCTCCTCCTCCTCCAGAAGCGAAAGCTCGTCCACAGAGCGCAGTCGCATGAGCAATGCATCCGCAGCTGGCAGTGGTGCACACGATTTGTCCCACTATCGATCAGCTAGTGGAAAGCGTCAGCAGGCTGTGTTGCAGATGATGTGGTTGGACAACAGACACATGGCGGAGGTACTGGCCGACTACTTTCAGCGACAAACTGAGTCATGGCAGGGCAGTCTACATCTTGAGGCAGGCAAGGTAGTTAGTGATAACGGCTGGAATTTTGTGGCAGCCATAGCCCTTTCAAAACTCAGACACATACCTTGCTTGGCTCACACCTTGAACCTGGTGGTGCAGTGCTTCCTCACTAATTATCCGGAGTTAACAGGCCTGCTCCATAAGGTTCGAAGACTGTGCTCGCACATCCGCCGGTCGCCGGTACACTCCAGTCATATGCAGAAGCTGCAGCGATTGCTCCACCTTCCCAATCACCGCCTAATTATCAACGTTGCAACAAGGTGGAACTCCATCCTGCACATGGTTGAGTGGCTGTGCGAACAGAGGCAGGCCGTAATGCATTTGTGGGAGGATACACCGGCAGGCACTTTGAGGGCAGACATGTAGTTGACAAGTGTGCAGTGGTCGAAGCTGAAAGACCTCTGCAAAGTCCTTCAATGTTTTGAGGAATGCACACGGCTGGTAAGCGCAGACGACGCCATCATAAGCATGATCATCCCACTTATGCGTCTGCTCATGCAAACTTTGACGCACATCAAGGAGCAGGCGTCTGCAGTCGAGGATGATGAGGAAGAGGAGGAGGGAAGCCTTGATGACAGTCAGCCATTGTCAGTTCAGGGAACTGTCGTGGACGAGGTGGAGGAAGAAGAGGAGGAGGAAGATGATGGGGATGATTATTTAGGGGAGGAGGATGCTTCTCGTGGGGCAAGAGAAAATGTTGGCGTGGCAAGGTCTGGTACTGGGTTTGTGCATGACTGGACGGATGTGGATTTGCCTGAAAGTGCTCCTCCACCCAGCACTCGCATTGCATCATTGACACCAGGAACATTGGCCCACATGTCAGATTATGCCTTGCAAATCCTAAAAAGGGAACCCCCGCATTGCCAAAATGATGAATGACGACGACTACTCATTGGCCAGCATCCTGGATCCACGCTATAAAGGCAAATTCCAAAACATCATGCCACAGGAGAACCTTGACCTAATATTGGCTAACAAACAAGCAACTCTGGTAAACCGGTTGGTTGAGGCATTCCCAGCACACAGCAGCGGTGATGGTTCTCACATGAGCCGTAGGGGCCGGGGCAACTTGGAAGAGGTGTTGGTGGTGCACACATCAGAAGTGGCGTTGGAGACAGGGGTTTCATGACCATGTTGTGGACTGATTTTTCAAGTCCTGCTCACACGACTAGTAATACTGCATCAATTGAAAGTGACAGGAGACAGCACTTGTCAACTATGGTTACAAACTACTTTTCCTCCTATATCGATGTTCTCCATCACAGGTCATTCCCATTTGACTATTGGGCAGCTAAACTGGACATCTGGACTGAATTGGCACAATATGCCTTACAGGAGCTCGCTTGCCCAGCTGCAAGTGTGCTATCGGAAAGAGTCTTCAGTGCTCCTGGATCAATCCTGACAGAAAAAAGGACCCATCTGTTGACCCAAAATGTGGATGATCTAACCTTCATTAAAATGAATCATGCATGGGTTTCCAAGGATTTTGTCACACCTTACCCTGATGACACATAGGTTGACAGAAAAATGGCTTTCTTTGGTCCACCTCTTCCTGGGACTTGACCAAGTTCGCCTTTAGCAGCAGGTGAATGTCCCACATCAGCATATGCTATTTTGTAAACCTCCCTAACAGGGCTGCCTCCTCCCCCCATGTCCGGGGTCACCACCTAGCGCACGCAACCGTGCGAGTGCCGTTGCCCTGGACAGGTGGGTGGGCCGGCTCTTGGGCTCGGGCACTGGCACAGAGTCCCTCATAGTGCAATCAGGTGTCTCTGACGGTGGCGGTGCACACCCGCTGTCAGACACACCGCCATACTATGAGGGGCCCAGTGCCAGTACCGACGCCCACGAGTGGGCCCCCCATGCTTGGGCAGGGCCCCAGCATTTGCAATATTTACCTCTCACTGCTCCTCCGCTGTGCAGTCTGGCCTGTCAAATCCTTCACTGGGACTGCCACTACAAATTTGGTGAACTGATAGAAGATGAAGGTTAAGACGTAGCTATGCCCTGTCCCACTGGCCGGGATCTAGCTTCAGATGACAGGAGGTAGGTATCCTTCCACACTGTATTCCTCCGCCACTGTAAAAAAAGTCCCTAGTCTCACTTTATGGCAAAAGCTGCGTGGGAAATTTCTCACACAGCAATGCCATAAAGTGAGACTAGGGACTTTTTTTTTTACAGTGGCGGAGGAATACAGTGTGGAAGGATACCTACCTCCTGTCATTGGATGCCTGGAGCCCGTAGAGAACGGTAGCATCAGCTGATGCTGCTGTTCTCCACGCAAGATCGTCGTGGGACACTCGTGGACTTCTGTGGATCAGGGGTAAGTATATTGGTGGTTTGTTATTTTAATATTTATTCCACAGATGACAATGGCTTCGGGGAACAAAGTGACAAGTGATGGTATGTACTTTATGTTATATGTACTGTATGTCTATATGTATGTATTGTATGTAGTATATATGAATGTTGCATGCATGTAGTATATATGTAGTATATATGTAGTATGCATGTTGCATGCATGTGGTATATATGTAGTATGTATGTAGTATGTTTGTTGCATGTAGTATATATGTAGTATATATGTTTGTTGCATGTATGTAGTATATATGTGGTATATATGTAGTATGCATGTAGTATATATGTTGTATATATGTATGTTGCATGCATGTAGTATATATGTTGCATATATGTATGTTGCATGCATGTGGTATATATGTAGTATGCATGTAGTATATATGTAGTGTGTATGTTGCATGCATGTAGTATATATGTAGTATGCATGTTGCATGCATGTAGTATATATGTAGTATGTATGTTGCATGTAGTATATATGTAGTATATATGTATGTTGCATGCATGTGATATATATGTAGTATGCATGTAGTATATATGTAGTATGTATGTAGTATGCATGTATGTTGCATGCATGTAGTATGTTGCATGTAGTATATATGCAGTATATATGTATGTTGCATGCATGTAGTATATACAGTGGGGCAAAAAAGTATTTAGTCAGTCAGCAATAGTGCAAGTTCCACCACTTAAAAAGATGAGAGGCGTCTGTAATTTACATCATAGGTAGACCTCAACTATGGGAGACAAACTGAGAAAAAAAAATCCAGAAAATCACATTGTCTGTTTTTTTTTCATTTTATTTGCATATTATGGTGGAAAATAAGTATTTGGTCAGAAACAAAATTTCATCTCAATACTTTGTGATATATCCTTTGTTGGCAATGACAGAGGTCAAACATTTTCTGTAAGTCTTCACAAGGTTGCCACACACTGTTGTTGGTATGTTGGCCCTTTCCTCCATGCAGATCTCCTCTAGAGCAGTGATGTTTTTGGCTTTTCGCTTGGCAACACGGACTTTCAACTCCCTCCAAAGGTTTTCTATAGGGTTGAGATCGGGAGACTGGCTAGGCCACTCCAGGACCTTGAAATGCTTCTTACGAAACCACTCCTTCGTTGCCCTGGCGGTGTGCTTTGGATCATTGTCATGTTGAAAGACCCAGCCACGTTTCATCTCAATGCCCTTGCTGATGGAAGGAGGTTTGCACTCAAAATCTCACGATACATGGCCCCATTCATTCTTTCATGTACCCGGATCAGTCGTCCTGGCCCCTTTGCAGAGAAACAGCCCCAAAGCATGATGTTTCCACCACCATGCTTTACAGTAGGTATGGTGTTTGATGGATGCAACTCAGTATTCTTTTTCCTCCAAACACGACAAGTTGTGTTTCTACCAAACAGTTCCAGTTTGGTTTCATCACACCATAGGACATTCTCCCAAAACTCCTCTGGATCATCCAAATGCTCTCTAGCAAACTTCAGACGGGCCCGGACATGTACAGGCTTAAGCAGTGGGACACGTCTGGCACTGCAGGATCTGAGTCCATGGTGGCGTAGTGTGTTACTTATGGTAGGCCTTGTTACATTGGTCCCAGCTCTCTGCAGTTCATTCACTAGGTCCCCCCGCGTGGTTCTGGGATTTTTGCTCACCGTTCTTGTGATCATTCTGACCCCACGGGGTGGGATTTTGCGTGGAGCACCAGATCGAGGGAGATTATCAGTGGTCTTGTATGTCTTCCATTTTCTAATTATTGCTCCCACAGTTGATTTCTTCACTCCAAGCTGGTTGGCTATTGCAGATTCAGTCTTCCCAGCCTGGTGCAGGGCTACAATTTTGTTTCTGGTGTCCTTTGACAGCTCTTTGGTCTTCACCATAGTGGAGTTTGGAGTCAGACTGTTTGAGGGTGTACACAGGTGTCTTTTTATACTGATAACAAGTTTAAACAGGTGCCATTACTACAGGTAATGAGTGGAGGAAAGAGGAGACTCTTAAAGAAGAAGTTACAGGTCTGTGAGAGCCAGAAATCTTGATTGCTTGTTTCTGACCAAATACTTATTTTCCACCATAATATGTAAATAAAATGAAAAAAAAACCAGACAATGTGATTTTCTGGATTTTTTTTTCTCAGTTTGTCTCCCATAGTTGAGGTCTACCTATGATGTAAATTACAGACGCCTCTCATCTTTTTAAGTGGTGGAACTTGCACTATTGCTGACTGACTAAATACTTTTTTGCCCCACTGTATGCAGTATGTATGTTGCATGTAGTATGTATGTTGTATATATGTATGTTGCATGCATGAAGTATATATGTTGTATATATGTATGTTGCATGCATGTTGTATATATGTAGTATGCATGTAGTATATATGTGGTATATATGTAGTATGCCTGTTGCATGCATGTGGTATATATGTAGTATGTATGTATGTTGCATGCATGTAGTATATATGTGGTATATATGTAGTATGCATATTGCATGCATGTAGTATATATGTATGTTGCATGCATGTAGTATATATGTGGTAGATATGTAGTATGCATGTAGTATATATGTGGTATATATGTAGTATGCATGTTGCATGCATGTGGTATATATGTAGTATGTATGTATGTATGTGGTATATATGTAGTATGCATGTTGCATGCATGTGGTATATATGTAGTATGTTTGTATGTTGTCTGCATGTAGTATATATGTAGTATGCATGTTGCATGTAGTATATATGTAGTATATGTGTATGTTGCATGCATGTAGTATATATGTGGTATATATGTATTATGCATGTTGCATGCATGTGGTATATATGTAGTATGTATGTAGGTTGCATGCATGTAGTATATATGTAGTATGCATGTTGCATGTAGTATATATGTAGTATATATGTTGCATGCATGTAGTATATATGTGGTATATATGTAGTATGCATGTTGCATGCATGTGGTATATATGTAGTATGTTGCATGCATGTAGTATATATGTAGTATGCATGTTGCATGCATGTAGTATATATGTTGTATGTACGTATGTTGCATGCATGTAGTGTATATGTAGTATGTATATAGCATGTAGCATGTATGTAGTATGTATGTTGCATGTATGTAGCATGTATGTAGTATGTATGTAGCATGTATTTTTATTTTATTTTTTTTACATTCAACACATTAGCCGGATGATGGGACTACTACTGTCCCATCATTGGCTAATGTGTCAATCACCGTCATGGTAGCAGGCATCACCCGATGGGACTTGTAGTCCCATCGGACGATGCCTGCACAGACCCCCGCAGCCTGCACAGACCCCCGACAGTCGGTAAAGACCACCGGCAGGCCGGCACAGCCCCCTGGCAGGCCGGTACAGACCCCCGCCAGTCCGCACAGACCCCCGGGCAGTCGGCACAGACCCCCAGAAGGTCTGTACACACCCCCGAGAGGCTGTACAAGGACAGAAAAGGGTTTTTCTTATTCCGATATCGGAAGTCCCATAGACTTGAATGGGACTTCCGGTATCGGAATCGGCGATACCCGATACTTTTTTCGTATCGGGCCGATACCATCCGATCCGATATTTTAGGGTATCGGATGGTATCGCTCAACATTAACAGCCACTGATAGATGATTCTGCTGGTACATTCACTCAGAGCACTACATTATCCTCGCAGTGTACTGAGCCAGAATTTGACCCAGATGAAACTCAGGTGCCCCTTCCCGCATACTATACCACCATACACGGTGACACAGAGGAAGGTGCACATGACATTGAAGAGGAGGTGATGGATGACCCAGTTGTTGACCCAGATTGGCATCCATTGGGGGTAGAGGGTACCGCTGCCAATAGCTCAGAAGAGGAGGAGGAGCATCCGCAGCGGGCATCGACATTGCAACAGCTGTTATCTGGCAGGCCTAGAGCAGTCCAAAAACGGGTTACAAAAACCAAAAGAGTTGCAGCACAGCTTGGCCAGACGGTCAAAATAGCACAGCGTGCAAGGCCTCAAAATGTCTTCCATAGTAGGAAGAGTGCAGTGTGTCACTTTTTTTAACAAAATCCTAATGATCAGGCAAAGGTTATCTGTAAGAAGTGCGCAAAGACCTTTAGCCGAGGGAAAAATCTGAGAAATTTGAAAACCAGTTGCATGCTAAGACATTTAACCACCATGCACTTGCAAGCATGGACGGACTACCAAAACTCACGTACCACATGTGCTACTGCTCCCAAAGAAGGTAGTCAGCAACACTACATTGTTTCCCCCACTGTAAGTCCACCGGTTAGCACACCACCAGCAGCAAATGTTGAGTTGTCATCGCAAGGGCAAATCAGTCAGGGAATCACACTGTTATTGCAACGAAAGACTGAATCTAGACCATCAGAAAGAACACCAACTCCATCACCATCATCAACCCTCTCTCAGTCCGCCATGTTCACCGCTAGTTCCACCATATGCAGCTCTCAAGTCCAGCTCACCCTACCAGAGACTATGAGTAGGACAAGAAAGTACTCATCCTCTCATCCGTGTACACTGGATTTGAACACCCACATTGCCAAACTAATCTCGTTAGAGATGATGCCCTATCGGTTGGTTGAAAGCGCAGCTTTCCGCAAACTCGTGGCCTACGCAGTACCACGCTATGACCTACCCAGTCACCACTTCTTTTCTCGCAAACCCATCCCAGCCCTCCACCTTCATGTGAAAGACCGCATTGTCCATGCGCTCAAGCAATCAGTGAGTGGAAAGGTGCACCTCACAACTGATGCATGGTCCAGTAGGCATGGCCAGGGCCGTTACGTGTCCATCACTGCGCACTGGGTTAATGTGGTGGATGCAGGGTCCACAGGGGACAGCTGTGCTGGCACAGTGCTGCCTAGCCCACGGTATAGGAAACAGTTGGCTGTAGGCATTCGACCCTCCTCCTCCTCCAGAAGCGAAAGCTCGTCCACAGAGCGCAGTCGCACGAGCAATGCATCCGCAGCTGGCAGTGGTGCACACGATTTGTCCCACTATCGATCAGCTAGTGGAAAGCGTCAGCAGGCTGTGTTGCAGATGATGTGGTTGGACAACAGACACATGGCGGAGGTACTGGCCGACTACTTTCAGCGACAAACTGAGTCATGGCAGGGCAGTCTACATCTTGAGGCAGGCAAGGTAGTTAGTGATAACAGCTGGAATTTTGTGGCAGCCATAGCCCTTTCAAAACTCAGACACATACCTTGCTTGGCTCACACCTTGAACCTGGTGGTGCAGTGCTTCCTCACTAATTATCCGGAGTTAACAGGCCTGCTCCATAAGGTTCGAAGACTGTGCTCGCACATCCGCCGGTCGCCGGTACACTCCAGTCATATGCAGAAGCTGCAGCGATTGCTCCACCTTCCCAAGCACCGCCTAATTATCAACGTTGCAACAAGGTGGAACTCCATCCTGCACATGGTTGAGTGGCTGTGCGAACAGAGGCAGGCCGTAATGCATTTGTGGGAGGATACACCGGCAGGCACTTTGAGGGCAGACATGTAGTTGACAAGTGTGCAGTGGTCGAAGCTGAAAGACCTCTGCAAAGTCCTTCAATGTTTTGAGGAATGCACACGGCTGGTAAGCGCAGACGACGCCATCATAAGCATGAGCATCCCACTTATGCGTCTGCTCATGCAAACTTTGACGCACATCAAGGAGCAGGCGTCTGCAGTCGAGGATGTTGAGGAAGAGGAGGAGGGAAGCCTTGATGACAGTCAGCCATTGTCTGTTCAGGGAACTGTCGTGGACGAGGTGGAGGAAGAAGAGGAGGAGGAGGATGATGGGGATGATTATTTAGGGGAGGAGGATGCTTCTCGTGGGGCAAGAGAAAATGTTGGCGTGGCAAGGTCTGGTACTGGGTTTGTGCATGACTGGAGGGATGTGGATTTGCCTGAAAGTGCTCCTCCACCCAGCACTCGCATTGCATCATTGACACCGGGAACATTGGCCCACATGTCAGATTATGCCTTGCAAATCCTAAAAAGGGAACCCCGCATTGCCAAAATGATGAATGACGACGACTACTCATTGGCCAGCATCCTGGATCCACGCTATAAAGGCAAATTCCAAAACATCATGCCACAGGAGAACCTTGACCTAATATTGGCTAACAAACAAGCAACTCTGGTAAACCGGTTGGTTGAGGCATTCCCAGCACACAGCAGCGGTGATGGTTCTCACATGAGCCGTAGGGGCCGGGGCAACTTGGAAGAGGTGTTGGTGGTGCACACATCAGAAGTGGCGTTGGAGACAGGGGTTTCATGACCATGTTGTGGACTGATTTTTCAAGTCCCGCTCACACGACTAGTAATACTGCATCAATTGAAAGTGACAGGAGACAGCACTTGTCAACTATGGTTACAAACTACTTTTCCTCCCATATCGATGTTCTCCATCACAGGTCATTCCCATTTGACTATTGGGCAGCTAAACTGGACATCTGGACTGAATTGGCACAATATGCCTTACAGGAGCTCGCTTGCCCAGCTGCAAGTGTGCTATCGGAAAGAGTCTTCAGTGCTGCTGGATCAATCCTGACAGAAAAAAGGACCCATCTGTCGACCCAAAATGTGGATGATCTAACCTTCATTAAAATGAATCATGCATGGGTTTCCAAGGATTTTGTCACACCTTACCCTGATGACACATAGGTTGACAGAAAAATGGCTTTCTTTGGTCCACCTCTTCCTGGGACTTGACCAAGTTCGCCTTTGGCAGCAGGTGAATGTCCCACATCAGCATATGCTATTTTGTAAACCTCCCTAACAGGGCTGCCTCCTCCCCCCATGTCCGGGGTCACCACCTAGCGCACGCAACCGTGCGAGTGCCGTTGCCCTGGACAGGTGGGTGGGCCGGCTCTTGGGCTCGGGCACTGGCACAGAGTCCCTCATAGTGCAATCAGGTGTCTCTGACAGTGGTGGTGCACACCCGCTGTCAGACACACCGCCATACTATGAGGGGCCCAGTGCCAGTACCGACGCCCACGAGTGGGCCCCCCATGCTTGGGCAGGGCCCCAGCATTTGCAATATTTACCTCTCACTGCTCCTCCGCTGTGCAGTCTGGCCTGTCAAATCCTTCACTGGGACTGCCACTACAAATTTGGTGAATTGATAGAAGATGAAGGTTAAGACGTAGCTATGCCCTGTCCCACTGGCCGGGATCTAGCTTCAGATGATCAATGGCTTCCATTTCTTATGGACGTTGACTCACAATGAGATGCAGTGGTGGTTTCTTATCAGCTTTCACCGTTTTCCTACCCACAGACCTGTGACATTCCAGCGCACATTTTTAAATGTGCCCTCTCATGCCAATCCAAATGAATCGCCTACGGCCTGTGGCTTCTGTCTTTTGCACTCCAAAGTTACGTAACAGAGCATGATAGGCAGTGAGCACCATGTTTACATCTCTCCCTGTGATCAAAATTATATGGATATGAGTAATGATGATGGGATCAATGGTACTGCGATACAGCAACACTTTCTTCACAAAGAAAGGTTTTCGCTGTCTCCACACACTAATTATTTGAGGGTCTGCATCGTCTCTGAGAATTGTGACGGAAGATTATCCCGTGAATAGGAATTCCTAGATTTCTGCAATCACTAGAATTTATGTCAGTAATTGTATGCATCTCATTTCCTATTGCAGAGAGTCTGGAATGTCTTACTGAGACAGAAATATATATGAAGATTTAAAAATACCACCCAAAGTGTATACTGGTGTACGCTTCAAATACATTTCCTTTTTTCTACTTTTTAGATTGTTGTCTAATCCATACTGAGAACATGGAGATTTTAAATATTTAAACTATGCTATATATACCTGCTATCCAGTGATAATGTACCCTTTCTCAACTTTGTACAAGCTGGTCAAATCCATACTGGGCCTGAGACCGTCTGAGCCTGCCTCCTGATCTATAGACATAGGTTTTTAATGTGTAAACTATGCTATACATACCTGTTATCCAGTGATACGGTACCCTTTCTCACCTTTGTCCAATCACGTCTAATCCATACTGGGCCTGAGACCGTCTGAGCCTGCCTCCTGATATATAGACATAGGTTTTTAATGTGTAAACTATGCTACATATATACGTGTTACCTGGTGAAACTGTACCCTTTATCAACTTTTTAGAATCTTGTCGAATCCATACTGGGCCTGAGAACGGCTGCCGAGCTGTTAAGCAAGCTACAGCAACTGTGGTTTGGACACGTAATTTTTTGCATTTTTTCAGGAATGCCGGTTAGGCCTAATTCAGGAATTGCGGTTGACCTGCACTTACTGGGAAATCATCGTTCGCGGGGAATAATTGGAATCACAGATCCCCATCACTAACGGTGTTCTGCTGGTTATCTGCACCTGTAAGCGACAAAAGCTGGTCCTTTCAGTGAAGCGCGCATGCAGCCCCGGACATGTAACGCCATGATAGACCATGATAGTGCCAGAGCCTCACGTATCCCTCAAGTAAGCTTGACGCGTACTGCGGGGGCATGCCAGAGTCTCGTTCGTTAACGGAATAAAGCTGACAAATTGCTAGCACAACTACAAACGGACATACCACACCACACACACAATCGACAAAGCTTTCAATATGTGCGTCGTTTCTTGAGGTGGCATGGTTATGGTTTCCCTGGTGGAGTCCAATTAAGCAGCAGGCTTCACTCCTGGTGGTGCCCTTTTGGACATTCCTTTAAGGTTCAGCTTTACAATCATACTGCCCCCGGAAAGCAAACACTTGGCCTTCATGGACGGTGTTTGGAGGTTCGTGGGAATAACGCCGCCCGATCGCCAGTTGGCATAATTTATTGGTGGGAAGTCCGACGGTATATGATCGTGTTCGATTTCAGAATTTTTTTTTTTTGGTTGGTATTTTACATTTTTATTCCAGCCTTTCTTGGCTTCATAAGGGAATGACAAGCCTATATCTGTGTCTCCTCCACCTCCTCCTTTTACTCCTCCACCTCTTTTCTAAATGTAGTTGCCCTTTTAAGTTGTTTTGTAATTGTTTTCTATGTGTTTGTATGTGTTTGTGTTTGCCTGCCATTGTTTTCATTGGGGTTCGACGAACATTCGACGAACTTGCCTCCTGTGTGACGAACCAAAACACTAGCGTGGTGCTTCAACACTACACCTGATATACAGACGTACATTGTTAATGTTTAAACTATGCTATATATACCTGCTATCTGATGATACTGTACACTTTGTCTACTTTTTATATTCTTGTCTAATCCATACTGAGCCTGTGAGTGTCTCTGTGTGACTGATGGAATATATATGGAGATTGACAATTATCCTTTGACTGAATAGAGCTGTACATTTCTGATACAGTGCCATATATCTGATGTTATTTTATGTCTATTTTGTGCAAAATTTTGAAGTTTGGTGGAAGAGGCCGCAGACGTGGGCGCAGGGGGCCAGCTGGTGATGATGGTGGTGGTGCATCTGCTGGTAGTGGCAAAAGCACAATAGCAGCTAAGGCAGGAGGTGTTGAGCCTGCGTCATGGTCTGGGTATCATGGTCATGATACCTTTTCTGGGAGTAGGTTAACCGCTTTTAAAGGCGGAGCATGAGGAACTGGTTTTGGCTTACATTGCCGAAACAGACTCCATCAAATATGCCCGCCTCTTCTGAAGTTTCAAAAAATGCAAGCACTGAGTGGTCAAGTGCTGGCTCCTGGTCAGGAAGAACCCCTTTCCTTGTGTCCTGCACCCCCACCCAAACTGAATGAGGCAGCAGGCCACATTTCACATTAGTTCATGTAGCTCTTTCTATCATACCATGCCTGGGTTATCAAGTCAAATCGTGAATTCCCCAGTCCAAGATGAATCTGACGTGGAGTGTGGGTGGGCAGCCAGGGAAGTGGGGTTAATCTGTACCGGGCCGGTGTCTCACAGGGATGTGTCATGGTGGTGGTGACCCGTTCTGTGGCCCTGGGCGTCCATGCAAAGGGGTGAATTACGTTTATAGGTGAATGATACGTGACGCCACCTCTGGTTTCTGATTAGATTGACCAGCGCTGCAGTGTCGCTTCTGTGGGACAGATGTTGTGGTGCAGCTAAGATGTAGAAGACCTGCACAGGTAGGGCCGTAGTCGCAGGGCAGATGAAAGAGTTGGGAGATGGTGTGCAGTGCAGGATGTAGCTGAGCCGTGCACCAGGCACAGGAGAAAGATGACAGACACAGTCGTGCAGTTCCTTTACCTGTACTTGGTAGGTGCTTTCCAGGACCCAGAGTACAGATGGAGAAGGAGTTGGTCAGCCTGGAAGCCAATTTGGATTTCTCTCTCTGCAGATAGGTAGTGTGGCCTCCGTTCTAGCGCTTATCTGAGGTACTCGCAGTGCTGAGTTCAATGAAGTTCCCCCTGTTGACTCTCTTTTGGATCTTTCTCGTATGGCTGGCAGCCGTAGCCTTTTCCTTCTGGCTCACACACGCCGATGCTGGGGCCTCCGAGCCTCAGTTGGGTACAGAGCATTTACAGCTGCTACTTCCTCCGGATTCTGCTGCAGGAATGTCAGTGTCCCTACAAACTCGAAGACCGGAATCCGGACCATGCGCTCCAGCTAGGAGTGAGACTTAACTCTGCTCATCCTCCAGCTCCCCTTCTCATGTCCACACACTTCCACTTCCCTACACAGAATGGCCTAACTTACCTCCTCCCGACCACAGAGAGCAGCTCCTCAGCAGTCATGTTCAGAGGTCTCCCTGCTGCGTGGAGTGGGAAATGTGTTGTGTGTTGGTTTAACTGCTAGAGAGATCCTTCGTTGCTCTCAAGCATGACATCACACTCCCTAGGAGGAAGGTAATGCCACTGTGGCGACCGTACTCCTGGGGACGCCACAAGTGCACTGATGCCCAGCCACTGCTAGATGATTCTGCTGGTACATTGACCCAGACCACTACATTCCCCTCACACTCTACACAGCCAGAATCTGACCCAGAGGAAACTCAGGTTCCCCTTTCTGCATACTATACCACCTTACACGGTGACAAAGAGGAAGGTGCAGATGAAAGTGCAGGTTCCTTGAGCTGGTGGGGGGGCATGCTCATGGGCGACGGCACTGGCACAGGGCCCCTCATAGTACGCAAAAGTGTCTCTGCCGGTGGGAGGGTGGAGGGCCCACCCCCACCCACCGTCAGACACACCGCCACACACCGCCATACTATTAGAGGGGCCCTGTGCCACTGCCATCACCAACGAGTGGGCCCCCCTGCTTGCTCAGGATCACAGCACTTGCAAAGTTGAAATACTTACCTCTCCCTGCTCCACCGCCATGACGTCTTCCGCGTTTCCTGACAGTGATAGTCTGATCAGAAAGCGCAATGACATCACGTCTGTAAGCCCTCTGCCTAAACAGCCATGTGCAGTGAGATGGACGATGGGGACAACGAGGAGTCCAGGCTAGTACAGGGATTTCATAGCGAGGAGACTTATTTAATTGTTTTCAATGTTGGGACAGCAATTTTTGGGGAGCACTATACTCTGGAGAATGATATATGGGGCCCACCACACACTGGAGCATTCCAAAGGTGGACATCAGACACTGGAGCAGCATTTACAGGGCACATTATACACTAGAGCATTAGAAATGGGGCCCATTATGTATGGAGCATTATTTGGGCCCATAAAACAGTGGAGCTTCATCCATGGGGACCAACATATACTGTAGCATTATGTGGAGCTCATCATATACTGTTTCAAACATTATATGGGACCAATGATTCTGTATGGAGAAATATATGGGCCTCATTACTCTGTATAGCGCACTATGCGGTGGCCATAATACTGTATGGAGTAATATACTGTCTGATTTTGGAGCTATTAAAAATTGATATCAGTCATGAGATGTAAAAAGTGAAGTATTTTTCATTGTACTATACTGCTATTTCTCTGCCGTATTGGAGCATCATGAGTTGTGATATGTGTTAAAGGGGCGCTATTTGGCCCAGGGCACATGAAAACCTGGAGCCAGCCCTACCTCCCCCACAAATTTAGCCAAATAACCCCCATTTTTCAGTGCGTAACTAGTATTATGAAGTAAATTAAGGTTGAAAAGCTTCAGTAGTCAGAATTGATGTTTTCGGCATTCAAAAGGGCACTGTAGGTGTGTTTCCTGTCCTCCACTCCCTGCCGACTTTGCTTCCCCTTTGACTTGCATTGGGTTTCGTTTTTCAGTCGGCCATCGACTTTTCATGATAATCAGCCGATTTTGTTCAACCCGACTTTTGCGAAAGTCGGGTTTCATGAAACCCGACTCGACCAGAAAAAAGGCAAAGTCGCTCATCTCTACCTATCAAGATTATAGGACATTTATCTGAGACTAGCAATTAGGCACACAAGTCTGTGGTACGTGCTATTCACACATTCATGGGTTCTGTTTCATACAAGGGATGAACTATTCCACCTGCTCCTAATCCCTGTACCATCTTCCCTGTCATGAATTGTTGTGGCATATCCTGTTTCTTATATATTATAGTACAGCTCACCCCCTATCAATCAGGCATTTTAATTGTTTCCCAGGAAGAAGATTTAATTATGTGATTAGTGATTGGACCATCCTGTGGGGGAACCGCTATTCTTGTTTACACTTCTCTGGGTCTGTTATCCCATCTTTCCTTTTCTTCTCTCTCTACTGTTACCCTGTGAAGTGTACCTGCCGCCTGTGCCACAGTTTTCACAGCATTATTAAATGCATCCGGAGGTATAATCACCATAACAGGAGTTGCCTTCTGCTGCTTCTTTACTTTCCTATTATTAATCTGGTCCCCTATCCCCTACACATGGGAAGGGATTGTATATACATTCTGGCCGTATTCTCATTACTTCTGTTCTCAGATTTTCCTTTCAGTAACATATTTTTACAAATCTAGCCTCTCTGGGGTTTTTCAAATCATAGTTATGAGGTGTAAGGGTTGTCTGCAAGAGTAATGTAAAATGTTTCCTCATTTCTCCCCTCCGTAGGGATTGCTTGGGGCTGTTCCTTACTGGATTGGAGAAACTGTCTGTGAACCCCTGTGGCAACTCAAGGGTAATAAGTATAGAGGAGAAACATCATATACAAGTCAGCTAGTTTGCATATGCGGAGACATGGGGATTAGTCCTCCCCCCATGTTTGGCACCTATGGGACCCCTGGCTGATGGTATATCACCAGGGTCTACCAGAGATGGGGTGGAGATGAGGCTAAACGAACCAGGCAAGTATAGAATTATACAGATGTTAAGGCTGCAGACACAGAAGAAATCTCCTGTCAGCACATAACTTCGCTCTTTGGGCTGCTTAAGGGGGGGCCGGTCTCATCCCCTCTGCTACTACAGGGGCAGAGGGAGCTGTGGAAACACAGACTGATCTTGTGAAGGGGGAGCTGCAGATTGCCTGACATACATTCTCTCATTCTAACTTCATCACACTTAGTATTAAAACAGACCATATCATTCAGAGGTTCTGATCCACGCTACAACTTGCACACCCTAGTCATATTTTCCAATCCATACAGCATGCTCCTTACTTAAACACTCGTTGTATCTCTCAGCATCCAAACATCCATTCCTTGGCATTCCTGCCTTTTCAAGAATTGTCAGCGGTATTGTTAACTGCTTTATAATCCTGCCCAAGACTCACCAGGTCCTTTATCTTATATCTCGGATCCGTAGTCTATCCTGACCTGGTGTGCCTAGCTCCCATAACAGCTGCCAAAGGTAGCGACCCCTATCTTCAGACCTGTTATGTAATAGCGGGATCCCACTGGACTACTACAATAGCCAGCAATCCTACTATCAAAGCAATAACCTGAACCGCAGCTCTCAGTTCTATCCTGATGCTGATACATACTCTCCCAAACAATTAGACAGATTACCGTCAACAACACAGTTCCAAACACAAGCGCTATATATACTCCTCATACATCTGGAACTGAGCCCTTACTAGACTCTGAATATGCAAAGTCTATTCCTGAATCCACTCCGGGTTCAATAAGATAATATTCGTGCGTGATATTATGTTGCCACCTTGGCATATACCATCTAGAGTCCAATACATCTACCCAGCTTTTGAACAATACATATGACAAGAATATACTCTGCACCTATACTGGTGAACTGAACACAGACCCTTTTCACACAGCATATGGTACACACATGGTAAGCATTTGTCTGACATTTCAATCACATCCATACACGCAGTACTTCTGTACTCTCCTGCTCCCCACATCTTATCAAAAATGCTCTAGTGCCAATGGACAAAAACATAAATCACATCTAATTGTAGAAACTCTTGCTTGGTTCACTATATCCTCTAATTAGCATCCTATCTGAGTACCGGGTTGCATACAAAAAACATTTACATTTATATTCACATAGATTGTCTTCACGTGATTTTCCCTCTTCACTACAAACTCCCACCCGGGAGCTTCCTATAAGTTTTTTTCTTTTTTTCCCCAAGTAGTAACTAACCGGAGAGTTTTATCTTAGGACTCTTTCACACATCCGGTTTGTGCCGTCAGGCACAATCCGGCATGTGTGTAAAAAAACGGATCCGTTTTTTTTACCACCGGATGCGTTTTTTTGTCATTGAGAAGCACATGCGCCGGATCGCACCGCATGTGCTTCCGTTTGTTCCGGTTTTTACCAGATCTGGCTGAATTCCTCTGTCGGGCGGCCGGACAGGACTGGTGCTGCAGCATTTTTTTGTCCGGCGAAAAAAGCCGGACATGGACGTATGCGGCCCTTCCGGCTCTGTGGGACAATGTTTCTCAATGGCACATTCCGGCCGCCGGATCAGGCTTCTACCTGATCCGGCCACCGCATGCACGGTTTTACCCTGTGCGCATGCCCGGAAATCTCTCTCTCTTTCATACCCCGTTCTCTCTCTCTTTCATACCCCGGTCTCTCTCTCTTTCATACCCCGTTCTCTCTCTCTTTCATACCCCGTTCTCTCTCTCTTTCATAACCCGTTCACCGGCTCGTGGATCCTTTTCTTCCCCGGCGACTCCTTTGCAACATAGCCGTGTCAGGCGCCGTAAGATGCGCCGCATATACTTCCGGTCCCTCCATTCACGGCTGGATCCAGCACTCCATCTTTTTGCCGCACGGAGCCGGAATGCCACCGACAGACATGTGAAAGTAGCCTTACTCACTGCTTTGAGTAATGAAAAGGCTATTTATACACTGAACACACATCATTTAGTCTCCATACATCAACAGTGCAGCTTAGTGCCCCACAACACAGATTCAGCAATATATCAGGTCTGCATTATAACCAGATCAGTTCAGCACAGCATTATCAGTACTACTTATCAATTAACATTTGACAAGGCATCAACAAACAAAAGAAGAATAAAAGTTAGAGCAAACATAAACCAAGTATAGCAAAGCAGGATCAAGACAATTTGATTGCAATATTTTCCATATTAACTAACACTGACATCATTACAAACAGAAAGACAGGAACCCTTGTTATAGACACAGACAAAACAAATGGTAAATCATCGCACTTCATCCTGAAACAAAACAATTGTTCACAGCACTTAAACAAACAGGCAATCAAGCAAGAGATAACAAATAATATATATCTTTTTTACCCGAGGGCTTTTCCCGTTAGATATCCCCACAGACTGACTCCAGATAGCCTCTTTTCCCGGAGAGAAAACTGAGTGAGTAACAAATCTTCTCACTTACCCGGGATCTGGTTTTCTGTTCAGGTTAGAGGCGGTCAATTGTTCAGTCTGAGATGAAAGTCGAAGAGGAATATTATATCCCGCTGAAGGCCCCCAAGTTGTAAGAGAAGGGATTTCTATGTCTCCTCGGGTATAACTCAGGAGGAGCTTTTCCCTAGGTACCTAGGATTGGGAGAAATAAAACGAGAGACACAGGTTGCTTGTCTATCAAGTAAATCTCCCTCTTTATTAAGGTGGGAGCTTGATCTTTTATAGCAAACCAGAAGAGGAAATGAACAAATATGGACAATTCTGTAACATTGTGTAACAATTGACAAAATGGAGGAGAGCTTACACAATAATTGGCAAGAAAGATAGTTATATAACGATATGTCAACTATATCATGAGTTATGAGATATTATTTAATTGGAGGTGACAGGAATATGTGAGGGTTTTGGCATTTCCCTTATGTCAATTTAACAATTCGTCGAACCATATCATGTTAGTACATTTTGGCCAAGAAGATATTTGGCCTGAACATATTTAGACATTATTCAAGGAAAGAAGAGGGGAATTTGGAACTGACCACTGGCAGAATTATCCAACCACGTAGACAGATGATAACAATTAAAATGGTGTCATGGGTTACCAGTTGTTTTTCAATTATTTTTCTACACTTTAGAGAACTAAGATTAACCATTTCTTTGACACTTAAAGGGACAGTTTTATAGGTCGTGTCGTTCCAGACAAGGGAATACCAAATATATGTACTTTAATTGTTTATTTTTTTCTTAAAAAGTATGTATTTATAAGTACAATATATTTTTATTGTTTTAATTTTTTTATTTTATCTTTACAAATTTCACTTTTTTTAACTTTTTTACTTTGTGCTACTATGGGACTTTCATTTTTTGCAGGCTGATCGCTTGTACAGCGTAGGGATGCAGGCAGCGCGGCATTGGCAGGCAAACTTGCTTCATCATGCTCTGAGCATAATGAAGCAACTTTGCTTGCTCTGGTGACGAGGATGTCATCATGACAATGTTGGGACCCTGCGATAACGTTGCAGGGTCTCAGATCCAAGGGAGGAGGGGCTTTCCTCCATCTGCCTGTTCCAGAACTGAAGCACCTTATTTAGGGGGTTAAAGTGCCAGAAGTGGTGCGAGACATCTCCTAGCACTGAGTGGCCGGTGTCTGCTTTCAGAATTAACTGACACCCAACGGCGATCACACAAAATATTTCCATATGTCCCAGGTCACTAATTACCAGGCCACCTGGACATATGGATACGTCTAAGGTTGGAAAGGGGCTAAATGCAAAGCAATATCAATTGACCAATAAAATGGCTACTGAAGCAGTGTCCAAAAGTATTACATAAATTGTTTTCGTTTTAGTGAATCAAAACAGTGCCACCACCTCTCCCTTGAAAGTTTATAAATTGCAAAGGTAATATTTTTTTATCTAAAACAACTCACATTTACTGACATGTTACTGTATAATGTTTTTTAAGCTCCAGTTCTGAATACATATCTAAAAGACAAACAATGCATTTACATATACTGTGCTTTAATATTCCTCTACTCATAAATGACCCACATTGCCTGCAGTCATAGATTTATTCCTGATGCTCAATTCTCAGTAAATAGGGGAAGATGCCATGATACCAATTTTGCATCTTTTATTATTTAAGCCTAAGCTGTAGCATAAAGTCAACCTGATGGAGAATGTAAATATGGTTATTTTCCCTAAGAAGCAAATACTTTCTCCTTCGATATAGCTTTAGTATATGCGTGGGTTAAACATACATTACTGAAAGGTTAATATCTTTTTTATGTTGATGTCGAATTCTGCTGCCTGAAATGTACTGTCCGCTGAATGGAGACTCTCTAGAGGATTTCTCACATTTCTAAATTCTTAACAATTTAGCGGATGCTGATAAGTGAGGGGAGTTGGGGCACAATGTACAGTTGGATTCCAAAAGGTTTGTTGATTTTGACAAGGTTTCAAACACTTGCTTACATTTACTTATTCTCAAGGAGACTGCTTTCTATTACTGTTAGATTAAAAATAGAACAGATGGGAAGAGAGGTGAGATAAGAATACGCTGGAGTAGTCAAGTTTAATATTTAAGTATAATCAAGTTTTTAAAGCATGGTCAACAAACCCAAGTGAGAACTTGATCAGTTAAGATGGACTTAAGCTGGAGTCACACATAGCGACTTACCAGCGATCGCGACAACAATATCAACGTGTCAGGATCGCTGGTAAGTCGCTATGTGATCGCTGGTGAGCTGTCACACAGACAGCTTCACCAGCGATCAGCACAGTGACTCCGAGCGCGCGGCGTCGCTGTGTTCGTTAGTTACCAGCGCGCTGATGCAGGGAGCTGGTAACTAACGTACACATCGGGTATCTAAGGGACACACGTCCCTTGGATACCCGATGTGTACGTTAGTTACCAGCTGATCGCTGGTCTCCCGCCTGTCACACACAGCAATGCGTGCTGACCAGCGGGAGATCAGCGATGAAAGAAATGTCCAGAGGTTTCTTGCAGCGATCAGCGATACCGGCAGTGGGGCCGGTCGCTGATCGCTGTCACACACAGCGATCTCGCTGGTGAGATCGCTGTTGTGTCACAAAACTTGTGACTCAGCAGCGATCTCGCTAGCGAGATCGCTATGTGTGATGGGGCCCTTAGACTGAGACATAAGCCTAAAGGGCCCATTACACACAGCGATCTCGCTGGCGAGATCACTGATTTTGTGACACATCAGCGATCTCTCCAGCGAGATCACTGTGTGACTTCCAGCAGCGATCGGCCCCCCGGGGGGGTATTGCTGATCGTGCTGGATCGTCCTGGCCTGTTTTTTCATCGCTGGTCTCCCGCTGGCCAGCACGTCATCTTATCCTGCAAAAAATTAGCTGCCATATAGCTCCATCCACAGAACAATAAAAAGTTATAGCTCTCAGAATAAAGCAATGCAAAAATATTTTTTTTCTCTAAAAAAGATTTTATTGTGTAAAAGCGCCAAAACATAAAAAAAATATAAATGAGGTATCGCTGTGGTCGTACTGACCCGAAGAATAAAGTGGTCTCACCAATTTTACCACACATGAAACGGTATTAAAAAAAGCAATTCCTGAATTGCTGGTTCTTGTTCATTCTATCTCCCAAAAATAAGAATAGAAAGCGATAAAAAAAAGTCCCGAAAATGGTACCAATAAAAACATCAGCTCGCCTTGCAAAAAACAAGCCTTTGCTTGACTCTGTCAGCTGAAATATGAAAAAATTATAGGTCTCAAAATATGGTGATGCAAAAATTAGTTTTCGCAATAAAAAGCATATTTTAGTGTGTGACAGCAGCCAAACATAAAGCCCAATATAAATCTGGTATCGCTGTAATCGCACCAACCCGAAAAATAAAGTAGACTAATCACTTATACTGCACGAATAATGGTGTAAAAATAAATAAAACCAATTCTTAAGCTGCTGGTGATTTTTTCATTCCGCCTCCCAAAGATCGCAGTAAGGCTTAGTGCACATTTATCCTATGCACTGCGCTGAGCGCTTACACTGTGGCTTCATGTAAATCTTATGAAATACGTGATTCAGACAGAACCCCCACCAGACAATTTCCTATAATGAGACAGATGGAGACACTGTGGATGCCATAGAACCTGTGATCCGGCGGTGTACATCTTTTTAGGATTGCATACAAGTGCCGTCGGCCACAGTTTTGTGCAATTCTGAAAAGGTCACCGCTGAACAGAGGCCATACAGAGTCCAGAGTAATATTATAGCGAATAGATCCCTCAGGGGTTTCATCTGCCACGTCACTTTGAGAATTAGATGGAAATCCCAAAGTACATGCTCAGCATAGAGTGTCGGATAAATGTGATCCCAAACGTTATGTAAAATGTTCCCAATAAAAGCTTCAACTTAATCCACAAGAAAAGCAAGTTCCCACTCAGATCTGTCATCTGTTAATGGAAATACAGCAAATTCTCAGCTCCCAAATCCAAATGCCCCCTCCCTTCTGAGCTCCAGTGTGCCTAAACAACATTTAGCGGCCACATGTTTGACTTTTCTGTAGTGATGAGAGCCCGTCTAATTTACAGGTGAGTGTCTCCAGAAGCATGAGCTGGGCAAAATATATTGGTGACTGCAATATACTGGTCACTACAACAGCAGTTTGCAATTTTCACTCAGCAACATCCATTGCTGCCTGTTTCTGGAAACACCCAAAATCATCAAGATCGTCACTACATCTGTAGGTAAATTCCCAAAGGGTTATAATTTCCAAAATGGGGTCTCTTATGGGGGCTTCTGCTGTTCTGGCACCTCAGGGGCTCTGCCAATGTAACATGGCATCCTCAAACAAGTGCAGCAAAATCTCCACTGTAATATTGTGCTACTGCCCTTCTGAGCTTTGCACTGTGCCTAAAAAGTAGTTTTCTACGACATATGGGGCTTTGGCGAACTCAGGAGAAATTACAGAACAAACTTTATGGTCCATTCACTCATTTTGCCCTCGTAAAAATACAAAATTTGTAGCTAAGAAAGAATCTTGTGGGAAAAATATGATTTTTTTAATTTTCACAGCTTAATGTTAGCACTTGGGGGTTTAAGGTACTCATTACACATCTAGATAAAGTCCCAAACGGGTCTCATTTCCAAAATGATGTCATTTGTGGGGGTTTCCACTGTTTAGGCTCATCAGGGGGTCTTCAAATATGACATGGCGTCCGGTAATTATTCCATCAAATTTTGCATTCAAAAAGTCAAATTGAGCTCCTTCCCTTAAAGCCCTGCCATGCGCCCAAACAGTAGTATTCCCCCACATATGGAGTATCAGTGTACTTAGGAGAAATTGCACAACAAATTGTATGGAGAAATTTGTCCTGTTACCCTTATGAAAATACAAAATATAGAGCTAAGAAAGATTTATTTAGGAAAAATGTGATTTTTTTTATTTAAACGGCTCTACGTTATAAACTTCTGTGAAGCACCTGTGGATTCAAGGTACTCAGTACACCTCTACTTAAGTTCCATAAGGGGTCTAGTTTCCAAAATGGTACCACTTGGCTGTGGTTTCCACTGTTTAGGCACATCAGGGACTCTCCAAAAGCGACATGGCAACAGCTAATTATTCCAGCATTCAGTATTTTAAATTCAAAAAGTCAAATGGTGCTCTTTTCCTTCCAAGCCCTGCCGTGCACCCAAACAGCTGTTTTCCTCCACATATTGGGTATCTGGGCTCTCAGGAGAAATTGCACAACAAATTGTATGGAGCAAATTCTCTTGTTACCCTTATGAAAATGCAAAATTTGGAGTTAAAAAAGATTTATCTGGAAAAATGTGGTTCTTTTTTTTTACAGCTTAACGTTATAAACTTCTGTGAAACACCTGTTTGTTCAAGGTGTTCAATACACATCTAGATAAGTTCCCTAAGGGGTCTAGTTTCCAAAATGGTGTCACTTGTTGATGGTTTCCACTGTTTAGGCACATCAGGGACTCTCCAAACATGACACGGCGTCCGCTAATTATGCAAGCAAATTTTACATTCAAAAAGTGAAATAGCGCTCCTTCCATTCCGAGCCCTGCCGTGTGCCCAAATAGTAGATTTCCCCCACATATGTGGTATCGGCATGCTCAGGAAAAATTTCACAACTAAATGTATGGTCCATTTTCTCCTGTTACCCTTGCAAAAGTAAAAAAAAATTAGGTCTGAAGGAAAAATTTTGTGAAAGAAAAGTAAATGTTTATTTTTTTCTTCCACATTCCAAAAATTCCTGTGAAGCACCTAAACTTCTTGAATGTGGTTTTGAGCACCTTGAGGGGTGACGTTTTTAGAATGGTGTCATTTTTGTTTTTTTTTGTCATATAGGCCCCTCAAAGTCACTTCAAATGTGAGGTGGATCTGATAAAAATGGTTTTGCAAATTTTGTTGCAAAAATGAGAAATCGCTGGTCAAATTTTAACCCTTATAACTTCCTAATAAAAAAAATTATGTTTCCAAAATTGTGCTAATGTAAAGTAGACACGTGGCAAATGTTATTTATTAATTATTTTGTGTGATATGACTCTCTGATTTAAGGGAATATAAAATAAAAGTTTGAAAATTCTGAAATTTTAAAAATGTTTGCCAAATTTCAGTTTTTTCCACATATAACCACAAGTTATATCAAAGAAATTTTACCACTATCCTAAATCACAATATGTCATGATAAAAAATAAATCTCAGAATCACAAGGATCTGTTGAAGCATTCCAGAGTTATGACCTCATAAAGTGACAGTGGTCACAATTGAAAAATTTGGCCTGGTTAGGAAGGTGAAAACAGGCTTCGGGGTGAAGGGGTTAAGTTTGGAGTGGAAAATCCTGCTGATAGGTCCTCTTTAATCATTATCTCACCAAAATATACTATCAAGGGAGAATTAGGAGGCCTGCAATATACATTAGATGGTATTGGTATCCTATGGAGGCATGGTTTAGGTATGCTCTTTAGTCTAGGAGTTTGTTACAGATGTGCTTTATGTGAAATCACTAATTGTATGATTCCATGAGTGTAAATATTTGTTCAGTTGTTCTTAACTAAGTAAATTCTACATATGTGCATCCATTAACCATCCATGTGATCAACTAATTCATACCTGTGCCTATATCTTTCCAAGGATGAGGTATAGGCACAGGTATGAATTAGTTGATCACATGTTGGTGGACACTGCGCTGAAAAGCTGCCCTGCACCTCTCTGCATATGGGCACGTCTAACAAACTGCAACATCACTTTTTCACGGGTTATATCCTTGAGAGACACTGAGTCCTAGTAATGTTTCCTACAGCAGTTCCACCAAGCAGTCAGTACATTGAGGAAGGTCCTAACAACCAAAACGTCCGTATTTTGTACTATGTGTGGACTGCATTAAATTACCTTCTTATCATCCGTTGAGTGCCAAATTAATTTGATTTATACACCATGGCAAGACTGAGCACAACAAGACACATGAAGAAATTGGCAATATTGATGATTGTAGAATGCCAAGGAAATAGCACAGCAGCTTAAAGCCTCATCAAGATTAGTTCTTTTCTAAATCAGAGGAGTCCAGCAGTGCAATCAGCTCAAAACTGATAGCAACCAGTGGGACTCAGCTACATCAATCTACTGTTTGTAGAAGTCTGTATAGAAGTACAGCATTTCTTCTGCGGTGTTGCTATCAGTGTGTCAAGAGTGGGAGAAGAGGGTTGCATTGACAATCCAACACAATTGGCAGCACTTTGAACCCATTTTATAAGTGGTCATAATCTTGTAAATAACTCATGAAAGAATAAAGTTACATTAAAACCAAGCAAACCATTGTTTTTCTTGTGAAATTCTTAATGAGTTTGATGTGTCACATGAACCTCTTCCCATTAAAATAAATAAAGTTGGATCCAAAATGGCTGACTTCAAAATGGCCGCCATGGTCACCACCCATCTTGAAAAGTTTCCCCCTTCCCATATACTAATGTTCCACAAACAGGAAGTTGCTATCACTAACCATTCCCATTTTATTTAGTTGTATCCATATTAATGGCCCACTGTTGTGAATTCCCTTGCTCGGAGTTCAGGGCCGAAGCTCCCTCTGCTCCCTCTGGTGGATACTGAGAGTAGTGGAGCTGGCCAGGTTGATGGAGTTACCCAACCTGATGACGATAATTGGGAGACTGGGATTGCTGGCTGGGAGCGTATAACTGAGCTGGCAGCTCTTGGAGGTTGCTGGTGATTTCCTTCGTGTGCATTTGGAGTTCTTTTGTCGCCTGCCTGATCTGCATGGTTCAGCTAAGTGATTCTTTTGCTAATCCTTTGCATCTAATTTGGTTGTGTCTTTTTTTTTGCTTTCTGTTTTGCTGCTAGGGTTCAGCGTGCTCCCTGCTGGGGGAAGCGCTGGGCCCTGCTTTATATGTTGCAGCTTGTTCAGTCCCCTGTTATGTTAGTATCTTTTTGCTTTGTTGCCAGTTTATACCAGAGTGCTGATCTAGCCGGGGGGAGGTCGTGTGACCTCAGGTTTTTTGTATATCAGAAGTGTTGGACATTTTTAGGGTTTTGTGCATGATTACAGACAGTATCTTTTCTGTCCTGTCCTGTCTAGACAGCTTTGGCCCAACCGTTTGCTCAGTCTTTTCTCTGCCTGTCTTTGTGTCTCATCTTGTCTCACCGACAGTATATATTTGGGGGCTGTCTATTCCTTTGGGGATCTGCTCCGGGGCAGTTTAGATTTTACTTTTCTGTCTTTAAGCTTAGTTAGTTCTCCGGCTGTGACGAAGCGTCTAGGGCTTCGTAGGAATGCTCCACGGCTCCTGCTAGTTGTGTTGATAGGATCAGGGGTCTGTAATCCGCTTAGTTACCAACCTCTCTGGACTTCTGGTTGCTTAGCCTGTTCCTGCCATCCTCCAATGACCCATTCATAACAGCCCACCCTGTAGTTGTCATAAAAGAATTGCTGTCAAAAATTCGTATATTTGATATGGAAACAATACAAAATTGACTCAACTATAGATCAAAACATTGAAACTTTGACACAGAAAGAGGTAACAATTGCTCTGGACTGGTTCATCAACAGAACAGAAGGCAGTTTGTTCATTGAGAACTGAAGACTTATTCGCTGGAGATCTGAACAATTATGAGTGTCTGCAGTCAACAGTGAAGCATGGTGGAGGTTACTTGCAAGTTTGGGTCTGCATTTTAGTAAATGGAGTTGGAGATTTGGATATGATTAAATATAACCTGTCACCTCATCATTAAGGACACCATTAAAATGGAACCTGTTACCTTGGTGAACATTATCAGAATATATAGGCTTATTCTGCAAGTAGAGTTACAATGCACTCTGGCAAAGTACAGCAAAGCACACTGTCAATTAAAGCATCAGGGAATGCACGCAGCTGCCACTCACAGTGCTGTGCATAGTGAATGTAACCGAACTGTGCATGCTTCCATGACTGAAGGCCAGAAGCTCCTGGGAGGAAACAAGTTTATTTTCTCTTGGTAACGGCATTTACATACAGATAAACACTACATTTTCAGGTGAGTAGCATTTTCCAAGTTGGCAGGTTTCCTTTGATGGTGTCCTCATTGCTGAAAAACACATGCAAATAATTATCTATCATGTAAAGGTACTGTCACACTTAGCGATGCACCAGCGATCCCGACCAGCGATATGATGCGGTCAGGATCGCTGGTGCATCACTAAGTGGTCGCTAGTGAGCTGCCACACAGGCAGATCTCACCAGCAACATAGCAGCGGTCAGGGATCGTTACTTACCTGTCAGACGAGGCGATCCTGCCCGCGTCCACGCGTCGCTCGTCGGCGCCACAGGAAGCCCAGCAGGAAGCTGACGACGAGAAACGGTCCAGGACGTTCTCGCACAATCAGCGATAACCAGCGGGGGAGCCGGTCGGAGGTAAGTATCAGACATAGCGATATCGCTAGCAATATCGCTGCTACGTCACAAAAACCGGTGACGTTATAGCGATATTGCTAGCGATATCGCTTAGTGTGACAGGCCCTTAATACCATCAGGGAGACAACTGATTGACTCCAAATTTATTCTTCTCAAGGACAACAACCCCATCCATACAACCAATATCATTAAGAACTATTTTCAGCATGAAAGTAGAACAGAGAGTCCTAGAAGTGATGATATGACCCCCACATAATCTGCGTGATTGCATAAAGACAGGATTTGTTGTTTTGAAGCTAAGGGGCAGTCACACCAAATCTTGATTAGATTTAGTTTTCTCTTTTGTTCATTCACTTTGCATTTCGTTAATTGATAAAAAGATAAGCTATCAATCTTTCTATATTTGAAAGTGTCAAGGAATGACACCGGAGAGATCGCACAGATCTGACTGCGGCCACCAATTGTCAAAGATCACAGCCAGGGAAGTCACGCTGAACCACCCTGCTGTTACCTTTTTACCTTTATGTCTCAAACAGCCCTCTGGTGCCCCCTATTATCAGGATAATTACACGATTGGCCGACAATTATCGGATGAGACTGCAGCTGTTATCAATAATAGGCCGGTTATTGGAGATCTAACAGTGAGCGTATCTAAATATATAATTGCCTTTAATTGTCTGTCATCCACTTCAGTCTGGATGTCCCCGAATCCCACAATCCACTGCACAGCACCAGAAGTACGCCGACCGCCATTTTGGAACACTCAAGTGATGCCGCTCGGATCCAGGATGCAGCTACGATCCCAACCGCCGCTGAGATCCCAGCTGCCGCTCGGATGCAGGTCGCCGCTGCGATCCTGAACGCCGCTGCAATCCCGACCGCCTCTGGGATCCGGGCCGCTGCTTGGATCTCAGCCGCCGCTCAGATCCCAGCTGCCGCTCGGATCCAGGCCGCCGCTGCGATCACAAGGCTGTGAAAGGGGTGTAAAGAGGGGATATAACGAGAGGGGTGTAATGAAGGGGGTATAATGAGAGGGTGTAATGAGGGAAGCCGCAGCCGGACCCCCGCCAGGACCCACCGCCTGACTACATGCGCCGAATCCTGCCGCTGCTTGCCCACCCAACTCTGTGCATTCACAGCCGGCAGGAAAGACCGCGGCTTGAGGCCTGTGCTGGAGATTGGGTGAGGCCATCCTCTGGTGGCGTCACACACCATCTCCAGCACAGGCCGCAAAATACCGTCTTTCCTGTCGGTTGTGACTGCATGAAAGTGGGTGGGCCGCCACCCCCAGTGCCACAAAGCTGCCCCCATCGTGATGTTACTGCCCTCCCTATGCAATAGCATCGGGCACAGATCTAGTGGAATATAAACCTCTGATTCCAAAGCATGGAATATACGGTATATATACCCTGGTATGGTCACTGGTAACTCCACAATAACTGATGAACTGCTATTAGTTGCCACTGCCAGTCATTTATACAGGCCGACTGGACCCCTGCTTTCTGGTAACATGGGTTTCAGGAGTGTGGTTTACAGAACAGCTAGTGAAACAGAGCACTTTTGATTGGAAACATCCAGTGAACAGGAATCATGCATACACTGATACAGTTGTGCTCAAAAGTTTACATACCCCGGCAGATGTTTTGCTTTTTTGGCCTTTTTTTAGAGAATATGAATGATAACACCAAAATTTTTTTCTCCACTCTTGGTGAGTGGTTGGGTGAAGCCATTTATTGTCAAACTCCTGTGTTTTCTCTTTTTAAATCATAATGACAACCCAAAACATCCAAATAACCCTGATCATAAGTTCACATACCCTGCTGATTTTGCCTGATAGCATGCACAAAAGTTGACATAAATGGATTTGAATGGCTACTAAAGGTAACATCTTCATCTGTGACCTGTTTGCTTGTAATCAGTGTGTGTGCATAAAGCGGCACCCACTGACTCACTGGGGACCCATGGAGGAGCGGGGGCCCTAAGCAGCTGCCTGGTCTGCCTGTCCCTAATGCCGGCCCTGGGATGGATGTGTTATGGATCTTAATATTTTCTATGATAGAAAGCATTCTTACTTTGTAGCTTTTTGTTCATACTGTATAAATAGATGTTAGGGACGGCGGAATGCACTAAATAATAAATAATAGTAAGTGCGTTTGCCACCCAGGGTCCACCGTGCAGAGGTGTTACACTGCTGCTATGTAATGGCAGATGCACAATATGGCGGTATAACGCACGCAGATTGAACGTCACCCGGTGTGCGCTGGGCGGTCTCTGTTACGTCACAGAGACACCTAGGCATTAAATACAAAGACCGAGCCTGTTGATGTCACAGGACTTGGCGGAATGCACGCACAGTATATGGTCACAAGACTCGGGCCCAAGACACAGGGTCAGCGTCCTTCTAGACCTACTGTGTGTGCAACTGCGGATGCCAATAAGTACTGCTGACTGCAGTGCAGCAACAAACACTGCCGCTGTACGACAATGCCCGGTAGCAGGCACACTGTCGGACGCTAGCACAGTGGATGATATGCACTGTGGCCTGTAGCTTGCCACTTATTGGCGCTGACTCTATCACTAGTTCCCTATCCACACACGTAATATCAGAGGGAGGGGAATCTTAATGAGTAATTTTTAAGTCCATGCATCCGTCATCATTCATACAGGTAGCAACTAGAGTCTATACTAGCACATGGCCGAGCGGCCATGTGAACCTTTTATAGCCGGGACCTTCCGGAAGCTTCCAGATCCCTGAGATGGACCAATCAGATCTGGAGAAGGACCTGTGCATGTGATTCCCGATCTCTAATGGGAGATCGTCTCGTGAGCATGCTCAGTGGAGCGACGGAAGGACCTAGCCTCTGGAGTGGCTTGCTGCTGAGCAGCCTGCATTGCTATTGCCGGCCCAGAGGTGGCAGCAACAGCCAGACCCACAGAGCTGGTCTGAGCAGAGCATTGGGAACGACCGGGCTGCTGAGCAGGCTCCTCTGTGGTCGATGGGGAATGAGAGATCGCTGAATGCAAGGCTCTGGATTCCTGCTGTGCAGTTGCAGGAACCCGACGCCTAACATTACCCCCCTGCTAGGGCCCCCTCCCCTCTGAGCCTCACTACTCTCAAATGCCGCGATAAGGAGTGGGACGTGAATGTTCTCCACAGGTTCCCAGGTCCGGGCCTCTGGACCATGACCCTTCCAATCCACCAAATAAAATTTTTTGCCACGCACCACCCTGTGTCCGACAATGGCGTTAACCTCAAACTCAACTGAAGACTGATGTCCTGGCAGATGACTCGGAAAACCAGGAGATGTGAACAGGTTTGAGAAGGAACACATGGAAGGTGTCAGAGATGGCCAAGTGTGATGGAAGAGACAGACGATAGACCACCAAGCTGATCTGCTTGAGGATTTTGAAAGGAACAATGTATCGCGGCGGAACAATGTATCGCGGCGCGAAATTGGAGGACTCGGCCCGTAGCCTGATATTTCGGGCAGAGAGCCACACCAAGTCACCAGGGGCAAAAGTTGGAGCGGAGCGCCAATGTGTGTCGGAGGACGCCCTCATTCTCTCCTTAGAGGCTCGAATGTCATCCTCGGTGCGATCCCAAATGTCGCGACTGCCCAGTGTGCCATCTTGGAATCAGTGGATGACACTGGCATCGGGACGGGGACATGCGGATGCAGACCATAATTAAGAAGGAATGGCGTCTGACGTGTGGAGTCAGCCACTGCATTATTCAGGGCAAATTCGGCCCACAGTAGTAAGGATGCCCAGTCTTCCTGACTGGCCGAGACAAAATGTCGCAGGTTCTTGACCAGAGTTTGGTTGGCTCTCTCAACCAACCCATTCATCTCGGGATGATAGGCGGAAGACAAGTTTAGCTCGATACTGAGTAGATTGCAGAGCTCCCTCCAAAACTGAGATGCAAATTGAGGACCTCGGTCACTAACAATTTTGTCCGGCATACCATGCAAACAAAATACGTGCTTTATGAGCAGTGCGGCGAGACCATGAGCGGAAGGCAGCCGCGCGAGTGGCACCAGATGCACAATTTTAGAAAAATGATCAGTGACCACCCAGATGACCGTGATGCCACCGGATTTGGGCAGGCCGACCACAAAATCCATGCCAACCATCTCCCAGGGTCTGTCTGCCACCGGCAGGGGATACAGTAACCCAGCCGGCCTCTGCCTATAGGACCTGTTCCGAGCACAAGAGACGCATGCCTGAATGTATTCTTTTGTGTCCCGAGCCATGTGCGGGCACCAATAAGACCTTGCCAGGAGTTCTGTGGTCTGCTTATTACCAAAGTGACCACCCACCCTGGACGCGTGTGCCCACGCGAGAACCTCTGGCCGCAGGTGATGATGGACAAAGGTCTTGCCGGCGGTACTGACTCGAGAGCGACCGTGGCCACAGTCATCAGACTCTCAGTAGGGACGATTAACTGAGGCACAGCCTCCTCCTCTGCCGAGACCACCGAGTGAGAGAGAGCATCAGCCCGGACGTTCTTCTCACCGGACAGATAGTGCAAGGTGAAGCAGAAGCGGGAGTAGAAGAGCGACCACCTAGCTTGACAAGAATTCAAGCGCTGGGCTGTTTGTAAATAGACCAGGTTTTTATGGTCAGTGTTCACCTGAAAGGGGAACCGGGCTCCCTCCAGGAGATGTCTCCACTCGGAAAAGGCCAACTTCATTGCCAGCAACTCCCTGTCCCTGATGGAGTAGTTCCTCTCCGCCGGTGAGAAGGTCTTTGAGAAGAAGAAGCAGGGATGCTTCCGACCTTGATCATCCTTCTGGAAAAGGACTGCTCCTGCACCGACAGATGAGGCATCCACCTCTAGGATAAAGGGTTTATCCACATCGGGACGGTGGAGGATAGGAGCGCCAGCAAAATGAGTTTTAAGAGACGAGAAGGCTGCGGAGACCTGTTCTGACCAAACCTTGGGATTGGCTCCTTTTTGGTGAGGGCAACCAAAGGAGCTACCAGTGTGGAGAAGTGGGGATTGAACTGACGGTAATAATTCATGAACCCCAAAAAGCACTGCACTGTTTTAAGAGAATGGGGCTCCTGCCAGTCCATTACCGCCTGCAGTTTGGCAGGATCCATAGCCAACCCCTGGGCTGAGATGATATAGCGCAGGAACGGCAAGGACTCATGCTCAAATTGGCACTTCTCCAACTTGGCAAAGAGAGAATTCGCCCCCAAACGGTCGAAGAACTTGCAGACATCTCTCCGGTGAGAGGTCAAATCTGGAGAAAAGATGAGGATCTCATCCAGATAGACCGCCACCAAGGGCATAAAGTTTCCTTCTGCCCCGGAGTCCACGTGACCTCTATCTCCCAGGTGGAAGCACCGCTATCTAATGTCCCTCGGAATACCGGTTTGGGGGAGAAAGTTTCCATATCAAATAGACCCCACCAACTACCACTGGGCGTGATTGTTTTATTGACAGCTGCGGACACCTGTTAGCCAGGTGACCAAACTGTCGACACTGGAAACAGCATGCGGAGCTTCGTACCGGGTGCGGCTTGGAACCGGTTCGAGACACCTGCATGGGATCTAGAGGTTTAGCGGAGGTAGGAGCCAACCTAACCTTCTGACTGGATTGAGCAAGTTCCAGCCCAAGCTCTGTGAAACGACGATCAATGCAGGTGGAAATAGCAATCAGCTCTTCCAGACTTTCGGGGACCTCCCTGGTAGCTAGAGCATCTTTGACATGCTCTGCCAGACCTCTCCAGAACACAGGGACTAGTGTCTTATCAGGCCACTCAAGCTCGGAAGCCAGTGTCCGGAAACGGATGGCATAATGGCTGACCGAGCGGGACCCCTATGTTAATGCTAGTAACTGGAGAGAGGGGTCGTGATTGACCCGTGGCCCCAAAAAGACCTGCTTTAGGGACTTTAGAAACTGAGCAGCGCTCAAAATCACGGGGTCACCACGCTCCCACAGTGGCGTGGCCTATTCCAACGCCCTGCCCGACAGGAGGGAAATGATAAACCCCACCTTAGCCCGCTCTGTAGGGAATCGCGTGGCTAGTAACTCAAGCTGGATAGAGCACTGGCTCACAAAACCCCTACAGGTGGCGCTGTCACCCAAAAACTTGTCGGGCAACTGGAGATGGGATGGCACAGGCGTCGATGTGGGCATACGAGAGACAGCATCTGTGACTGCCTTGACAGCGGCCACAGTAACCTTTGCAGCTGAGGTGGGACTCTCAAGAGCCGCCAACCTTCCCTCCAGCCGCCGAATATACTGCAGTAGCTGCTGCTGGTCCGCCATTACTAGCCAGACCCTGGCGCTAGCATAATGTTATGGATGGCGGAAGGCACTAAATAATAAATAATAGTAAGTGCGTTCTCCGCCCGGGGTCCACCGTGCAGAGGTGTTACACTGCTGCTATGTAATGGAAGACGCACAATATGTCGGTATAACGCACGCAGGTTGAACGTCACCCGGTGTGCGCTGGGTGGTCTCTGTTACTTCACAGAGACGCCTAGGCGTTAAATACAAAGACCGAACCTGTTGACATCACAGGACTTGGCGGAATGCATGCACTGTATATGGTCATAGGACTCGGGCCCAGACACAGGGTCAGTGTCCTTCTAGACCTACCGTGCGTGCGGCGTCCCAACTATGGATGCCAATAAGTACTGCTGACTGCAGTGCAGCAACAGACACTGCTGCTGTGCGACAATGCCCGGTAGCAGGCACACTGTCGGACGCTAGTACCGTGGATGATATGCACTGTGGCCTCTAGCTTGCCACTGACTGGCGCTGACTCTATCACTAGTTCCCTATCCACACACGTAATATCAGAGGGAGGGGAATCTTAATGAGTCATTTTTAAGTCCATGCATCCATCATCATTCATCATACAGGTTGCAACTAGAATCTATACTAGCGCATGGCCGAGCGGCCATGCGAACCTTTTATAGCCGGGACCTTCCGGAAGCTTCCAGATCCCTGAGATGGCTCAATCAGATCTGGAGAAGGATCTGTGCATGTGACTCCTGGTCTCCAATGGGAGATCGTCTCGTGAGCATGCTCTGCAGTTGCAGGAACCCGACGCCTGACAAATAATACTCAGGTATATCTTTATGCTTAGCTTAGTTACATCACAATTTCCATTTGATCTACTTTAGACATCCCGCACTCACAACAATATCCAATACAGCAGCTGTACAAGCTGGCCACTTTGAATCCTGTGTGCAAAAATATATCATTTTTATGAGACAATAATCTCTTTAGAGTAACTTATCCAAGTCATAAACAACCCCATCACATCCACTTTGTTTCAAATTGCTATTCAGGTCATCGCCCTAAAATACCAGATATTTTATCCCTGTGTATTAGGCCTCCTTAGATATCTAACAAATCCAGAAATGTGTGTAGAATAGAACATCCCATATATAAGCCACAACTAATAACAGATCATATGGATCATATGTAGAATGATTATCTACTGTTGCAGTCTAAATATAGTCTCATCTATAATTCAAGCTTTCTGCTTCCACTCAGATGTTAAAGACAAGAATGACATTTTTGTAGCCAGTGAATTAATTAACACTTTCTGTTTCATCAAATTCAAAGTCTTGCTACTGTGTTTTTACCTTTACAATGTATTCATATTCATGATTTGATATGTGGTGCTCAATACTGATCTGTTAGATACTTGTGATATTTCATCTGATGGTTACATAGAATGAAGCTGCATAGGCTGGATGTTAGGGGGGATCTATAACTTTACCTATCTATCTATCTATCTATCTATCTATCTATCTATCTATCTATCTGTCTCTATATAAGTGTGCTTACTGCCAACCTACTGGAAAAGAAATTTAAAAGAATGCATCTTAATTCGCACTAGTAGCACTAACTGGAGACTAGTAGTCCTCATTTACAGACTCCCTTGGACAGTCATATAAAGAGTATGTATACTAGAGATATTGTTGATTTGTAAAATAAATTTTTCCTCAAATTTCTTCATATTTTAGTAGCAAGAAAATTTGCATAACCTGAAAAAGAAGTGTTGCTAACATTGTGCTAGCAACTAAGATAGTGGTTGGTTGTCATTATATCCCTAACAACCACACTATTTTCCGTGACTCATAGCTATCTTGTCACTGTAATATGTGCAGGAAAGGACAAATGAAATGTTTATATACTATGGAGTGATTTGGTCCTAAATATGGGACTCTACATACACAGATCCACAATGCAGAATACATTTGTGAGCTGCTCTTATTGTTTATATTTTAATATATGTAATTCTTGATGCCTTAGGGTGATATAGCGGTATATATAAAGATTAAATGCTCCAGTGTATTTTATAGATCCCTCGGCTTCTCCTCGCTCTAGATAATTGACAGGTCTTTGGATGTGTGTCCATAGGAAGAGACCTGCCAATGAACTGGAGTGATGCAGGGAGAAGCTGGCTAAGAAGTTTTCTGGACTAGTCATGTCTATTCCTATAGTCTCTGAACTGCCAGAGCAGTTCAGTGAAAATATACCTAGCTGCAATTGTGAAGTCAGGCTCTGATTTCTGCAGCCCGTGGTTTAGGCAACATGAACAGGTTCTTTTTAATATCCATGGTTTTCTAGGGTATAAAAAAGGTTGTTCATGATTTTATTTCATACAATCCAAGCCTCTGACAAGGCTGTATTTAGCCCGAACAACTCCTTTGAGTAGTTTTGGTGGTTGTCTGTGGTTGACTATTTATATGTGTATGTAAGTGCTTATATATATATACTATGTCATTGACAGATAGATAGATCGATAGATAGATACATAGGTAGATCTATCTATCTATAGATCTGTCTATCTATCGATCGAACGATCTATCTATCTATTTATCTATCTATCTTTCTATCTATCTATCATTGATAGATAGGGATAGATATCTATCTATCAATGATATACATATATATATATATATCTTAAGAGTAAATGGAAATATCCCCTGGCTGTCTAGGGTCGATAGGAGGTTACTGTTTCAATGCTTGTGTCCAATTCTTTAGGCTATTCCAAAGTCATCTCTCAGCCGGAACATCTACTTCTTTTAGTGTACTGAACTTATCACAGAGCTGTCATGTAAAGGGAATGTCACCTCATTTTTTCCCTATGAGATGCGGCCACAGCCATCAGGGGCTTATCTATAGCATTCTGTAATGCTGTAGATAAGCCCCCGATGTAACCTGAAAGATAAGAAAAATGAGTTATATTACACTAACACGGGGGGCGGTCCGATCCGATGGGTGTCGCGGTCCATGTCCGGTGCCTCCCATCTTCTAGTGATGACGTCCTCCATCTTGCTTCTGTCGCAGCTTTCGTGCAGGTGTAATTCTCTGCCCTGTTGAGGGCAGAGTAAAGCACTGCAGTGTGCAGGTGCCGGACCTCTCTGACCTTTTCCAGCACCTGTGCACTGCAGTACTCTGCTCTGCCCTCAACAGGGCAGAGAATAATGCCTGCGCAGGAGCACGACAGGAACCAAGGAAGAGGACGTCATGGCTAGAAGATGGGAGATGCCGGACCCAGACCTGCGACACCCATCGGACCAGACCGCCCCCCAGGTGAATATAATATAACTCATTATTCTTATCTTTCAGGTTATATCGGGGTCTTATCTACAGCATTACAGAATGCTGTAGATATACAATATAGACTTTGATCCTGATTCATCAAAGCCATTACAGTAGAATTTAGGTGTAAAATTGAAAAATTGTTGCGCAATGCAGAGTTGCACAATTATTTTGAAAAGTTTGGCATATTTACTCTGGTTTCACCAAAATGACCAGAGCCGAGGCGGGACAAGGGTATAACGGTGGCTATTTGATAAAAATGAGCTAATGATAGAAATTTGCCAACTTTGTCAAATATTTCCGAAGAAATTTGATTTGCAATGAATGCATTTGCAAAATCAGATAAGCCTCCAATTTCCTTGAAAACATGTGTGTAATACTTTGTGGAGTCCTAGGATAATATTAAACACTTTTCAAGCGCTTTAACACAAACACATTCTTAACCCCTTCACGACCTTTGACGCCACATAGGCGTCATGAAAAGTCGTGCCAAAATGACCCATGATGCCTATGTGGCGTCATGACTTTAAAGCCCCCCCTGCGGGTCGGGTGACCAAGGGCACTGAAAGGTCACCCGACCCACAGATACAGAGGGCTTTGTTCTTAACCACAGGGGGCGTGGCTTTTTGCCCCCACGTGGCTACGATCGCTCTGATTGGCTGTTAAAAGTGAAACAGCCAATCAGAGCGATAGTAATATTTCATCGATGAAAATTGATGAAATATTACAATCCAGCCATGTCCGACGCTGCTGTAGCATCAGACATGGCTGGAGACCGTGATCCGACCCCCCAATCGACTCACAGAGCCAATCGGCCCCGATACTGACTGACGGCGGCAATGTGCCGCCGCCGCCGTCATCATCAGCTCCCCTCCCCCTTCTCTGGGCTCCCCCCACCTTCTGACCCCCCTCACCCCCCCGGTACCTCCGATGTCTCTCTCCGCCTCCCGGTGTCCCGCGATCCTGCTTCATGGCGCCGCCATCTTGGAAAATGGCGGGCGCATGTGCAGTGCGCCCGCCGGCTGCAATTTCCCTTCATTCATTTTGATCACTGTGATAAACTCTCACAGTGATCAAAATAGAATGAAAAGTAAACAAACCCCCGTTTATCACCCCCATAGGCAGGATCAACTAATAAAGTAAAGAAATTATTTTTATTTTTATTTTTCCATTAGGGTTAGGGTTGGAAAGAGGGTTAGGGTTGGAAAGAGGGTTAGCGTTAGGGTTGGAAAGAGGGTTAGGGTTGGAAATAGGGTGAGGATTAGGGTTGGAATTAGGGTTAGTGTTGGAATTAGGGTTAGAGTGGAATTAGGGTTAGAGTGGAATTAGGGTTAGGGTTGGAATTAGGGTTAGGGTTAGAACTAGGGTTAGGGTTGGAATTAGGGTTAGGGTTGGAATTAGGGTTAGGGGGGTGTTGGGGTTAGGGTTCTGGTTATGGTTGGGATTAGGGTTAGGGATGTGTTGGGGTTAGGGCTGTGGTTATGGGTGTGTTGGGGTTTGGGTTGGAGTTAGAATTGTGGGGTTTCCACTGTTTAGGCACATCAGGGGGTCTCCAAACGTGACATGGTGCAACCATTGATACCAGCCAATTTTGCGTTCAAAAAGTCAAACGGTGATCCCTCCTTTCCAAGCCCCGACGTGTGCCCAAACAGTGGTTTACCCCAACATATGGGGTATCAGCGTAATCAGGAAAAATTTCACAACAACTTTGGTGGTCTAATTTCTCCTGTTACCCTTGGGAAAATAAAAAATTGGGGGCTAAAAAATTATGTTTTTGAAAAAAAATGATTTTTTTATTTTCACGTCTCTGCGTTATAAACGTCTGTGAAGCACTTGGGGGTTCAAAGTGCTCACCAAACATCTAGATAAGTTCCTTGGAAGGTCTAGTTTCCAAAATGGGGTCACTTGTGGGGGGTTTCTACTGTTTAGGCACATCAGGGGCTCTGCAAATTGAACGACGGCCGCAGACCTTTCCATCAAAGTCTGCATTTCAAAACGTCACTACTTCCATTCTCAGCCCTTACGTGCGCCCAAACAATGGTTCCCCCCACATATGGGGTACCAGCGTACTCAGGACAAACTGGACAACAACTTTTGGGGTCCAATTTCTCCTGTTACCCTTGTGAAAATAAAAATTTGAGAGCTAAAATAATAATTTTTGGAGGAAAAAAATGATTTTTTATTTTCACAGCTTTGCGTTATTAACTTCTGTGAAGCACTTGAGGGTTCAAAGTGCTCACCACACATCTAGATAAGTTCCTTGGGGGGGTCAAATTTCCAAAATGGGGTTACTTGTGGGGGGATTCCACAGTTTAGGCACACCAGGGGCTCTGCAAATGTAACATGACGCCCGCAGACCATTCCATCAAAGTCAGCATTTCATAATGTCACTACTTCCCTTCCGAGCCCTGACGTGTGCCCAAACAGTGGTCCCTACCCACATATGGGGTACCAGCATACTCAGGACAAACTGGAAAACAACTTTTGGAGTCCAGTTTCTCCTGGTACCCTTGTGAAAATAAAAAATTGCGCACTAAAAAATGATTTTTTGAGGAAAAAAATTTTTTTTTATTTTCACGTCACTGCATTATAAACTTTTGTGAAGCACTTGGGGGTTCAAAGTGCTCACTATGCATCTTGATAAGTTCCTTAGGGGGTCTAGTTTCCAAAATGGGGTTATTTGTGGGGGAGCTCCAATGTTTAGGCACACAGGGGCTCTCCAAAGACGACATGGTGTCCGCTAGCGATTAGAGGTAATTTTCATTTCAAAAAGTCAAATGGTTCTCCTTCCCTTCTGAGCCCTGCCGTGCGCCCAAACAGCGGTTCCCCCCCACATATGGGGTATCGGTGTACTCAGAACACATTGCACAACAACTTTTGTGGTCCAATTTGTCCTGTTACCCTTGTGAAAATGAAAAATAGCGTGCTAAAAAAATCATTTTTGAGGGAGAAAAATTATTTTTTCTTTTCACTGCTCTGCGTTATAAACTTCTGTGAAGCACCTGGGGGTTCAAAGTGCTCACTACACATCTAGATAAGTTCCATAAGGGGTCTAGTTTCCAAAATGGTGTCACTTGTGGGGGGTTTTCACTGTTTAGGCACACAGGGGCTCTACAAACGCGACATGGTGTCCGATAACGATTGGAGCTAATTTTCCATTCAAAAAGTCAAATAGCGCTCCTTCACTTACGGACCCTGCTGTGCGCCCAAACAGTGGTTTATGACCACATATGAGGTATCTGTGCACTCAGGAGAAATTGCCCAACAAATTTTAGAATCCATTTTATCCTGTTGCCCATGTGAAAATGAAAAAACTGAGGCTAAAAGAACATTTTTGTGAAAAAAAGTCCTTTTTTTTACCGATCAATTTGTGAAGCACCTGGGGGGTTCAAAGTGATCACTATGCAAGTAGATAAGTTCCTTGGGGGGTCTAGTTTCCAAAATTGGGTCACTTGTGGGGGAGCTCCAAAGTTTAGGCACACAGGGGCTCTCTAAACGCGACATGGCAACCGCTAAATATTCCAGCATGTTTTCCATTCAAAAAGTTAAATGGCGCTCCTTCCCTTCTGAGCCCTGCCGTGTGCCCAAACAGTGGTTTATGACCACATATGAGGTATTGGTGTACTCAGAAGAAATTGCCCAACAAATTTTAGGATCCATTTTACCCTGTTGCCCTTGTGAAAATGAAAAAATTTATGCTAAAATAAAATTTTTGTTGTAAAAATTAAAATGTCCATTTTTTCTTTCTACGTTGCTTTAGTTCCTGCGAAACATCTGAAGGGTTAATAATCTTCTTGAATGTAGTTTTGAGTAGCTTGATGGGTGCAGTTTTTAGAATGGTGTCACTTTTGGGTATTTTCTGCCATGTAGACCCCTCAAAGGGACTTCAAATGTGAGGTGGTCCTTAAAAAAAATGGTTTTGTAAATTTTGTTGTAAAAATGAGAAATCGCTGGTCAACTTTTAACCCTTATAACTTCCTAACAAAAAAAAATTGTTTCCAAAATTGTGCTGATGTAAAGTAGACATGTGGTAAATGTTATTTAGTAACCACTTTGTGTCACATAACTCTCTGGTTTAACAGAATAAAATTCAAAATTTGAAAATTGCGAAATTTTCTAAATTTTTACCAAATTTCTGATTTTTTCACAAATAAAAGCAAAAATGATCGACCTAAATTTACCACTAACATGAAGCCCAATATGTTACGAAAAAACATTCTCAGAATCGCTAGTATCCATTGAAGCGTTCCTGAGTTATTACCTCACAAAGGGACACTGGTCAGAATTGCAAAAAATGGCCTGGTCATTAAGGTAAAAATAGGCTGGGTCATGAAGGGGTTAATATTGTCAACGTGACTTCCATATATATGGTATGTCCCCCTGCGCTACTCCCATGGTACATAGGCAAATCTGTCTGTGCCACCAACTTAGGAATGACCATAGTTCAGATCAGTGGTGTGACCATGCCAAAGGATTGCACTATCCATATTCAGGACCACTCCTGGCCAAAGTAGGAAACCAGAAGCTGAGTGCAGTGTGCTACTCAAGCTAAATCACGAGATCACTCCTCTAAGGCTTTTAATGGTTATTTGTATCCATGTTATCATACAGGTTTAGGCTTGTTCCTCTTTACATGTGTGAATGGTGTTTTTTGCTGAAATGAGGGTGTTAGGAGCAGAAAGCTCATATATCTCTTCTCCACTGTGTGAATCAGCCGTACTCCACTTTCAAACCTGACTAATTCCAGAATCACAAATCTATTTTGTAAGGTAGAGTTGCTGCAGACAGGTAGTCCTCCATGTACTTCTGTGTACAAATCTAAGTATACTTTTTCATTGCGGGATGTTAGGATCTGAGAAAGCCTTCTTCATATTCTATCTACATTAATGCTCACTCTTGACACCATGCTTGATACTGTATTGCTGTCTTTTACTTTTGACCTTTTTATTTCTAGACAAGTCCATGTATCTGGCATTGCTGTCTTTTAAGGAAGACTGTTCGATTTTCAGTGCATTGGGTGAGCCACACACTGGCCTTATACAAGTAGGGGAAGGTTGGGTACCAACGAAGGGTAAGGATGCCGAGTGATGTCAGGGGGCTTGTAGAGCAAGAGGTAGTAGTGTGAGCATTATGCAGAGGCAGGGGTGATTTACTGCATCTCTGAAGCTCTCCTTCCTCTCTGTGCTGCTTCACTGCATGTACACTGGCTGCTCCTACCTCCTCCCCTTTTGTTTCTCTTTCACTGCCTGGGATCAGCAGTCTTCAGTGAAGAAAGCACAGCAAAGATGCTTAAAAGAGCTACATGGACCCAGGCTGAGCCATGTAGAATAGCACACTGTCCATTAGCCATGCAGCCAGGAGCCTGAAGACAAGATACTGTCATACTGACATTTCTGAAAAGTCACATTGGCTGGATGCAAAAATAGAATCCATGCTCTTTCTGAGTGATTCATTCCCAAACTGCAGACCTAGGATGATACTGTGCTGCATTCTGATGTAGAAGACATCCAATATTTGTCAAACCTGTGATAACAGCAGGATGTTGCTTGCCTGAAGGAAGGGGAGAAAAGAGCACAGCTGCATGCATGGATGTGTTTGGCTTTGCAAAGATTGCTAAGCTATCCAGGTAAGTTTACCTCTGTCACATTGTATGGATGGGGAGCATGTGTGACCAGTGCTACTGTACCTCCTTAAAGAGCGAGAGGGGGAGGGGGTGCAAGCTAAGGCATGCATTCTGCAGTCACCGGACTACCATTGGAACCATACAGATCTTAGATTTCCGGCAGATCAAAGTTGTCATCTCATTTACGCGACCTATTTCTTGTGCATTTGATTGTTGCATTTCTGTGACCCTCTTTACTGTGAAAACAATCACTATATGATGTTATATGGAGCCAGCCACATTTTGTCTAGCATCTTCTCTCTGGGTGGTGGGGCTGTGGGGGGATTTCTTTACAATGCTTTTAACAATGGACATGTCCAGAGATCAGACTGTGCAACACCACTGGTTGCTAACTGCTATGAATATAAAATAGGTTGCGTAATTACATATAAGCTATAGAATATTCTGAAATACTGTGATAGATGATAGATAGATTGATATGATTGATAAATAATGTATAGATAATCAGATAAGAAATAGACGTATAATATGAAGCTATATTGACAGATTCCAGCTGATGCAATGTAGAGAAATTACTTTACTCGATACTTGTTCAGGCCTTGATCAATATGGCAAACGTCTATGTAGTTAAGGTTAGCTCATTGGAAAAGCACAGTCTTCATATCAATTTCTTAGGATTAATCTAGCAGAGAATTCGTCTTGTTAGCTGCTCTTCCTCCTCAGAGACACCTTTTCTAAAAGTCTTCTTTTGCAACAGTTGCTACAGCGTAATTCAAGAAGAATAAACCGTACCGGCCTACTTATTTTTCATAGTGTTATTATGTGTGCTAGCGTACAGTTAGAAACTTCCTTCTTTATGACCACAGTACTTTTAACCAGTGATCTAACATAACTTTGCTCATGACTTTCATTAATATTAGGAAATCTTGCTAGAATCATTGAGGCTTTTGGCACTGGAAAATAAATGAGAGTAGTTTTCATATTGCCCACACTTTTCCTAAACTGTCCATTATTCATAATGGGTCCCAAGTAATACTAAATCAACACACCATCACTCTAAGTGCTATTGATGAAGAGCCTTTTAGGGTACCATTGTATCCATAGGATCTATGGCATTCGTTTATTTAGTATAATTTAATACTAAGTATCTAATACCTATAATATTGGCACAATGTAGTTGTTTAGTGGAAATTTTGGAAATATTTAGGAAAAATATTTTGTTTGGATATGGCAATAAAACAACGATAAAAATGACGTAGATTGGTAAGTCACTTGATATGAACTTTTGATTATTTTATGTACTCAGCATTTGAGATCTATTAGTTGTAATTCTATTATATGGTTTCTTCTACTACACTTTTGCCAACCTGCAATAGTTATTAAACTAGAAAATATGTTATATTAAAATCCAAGATTATATTCTTTTTCAATCCCCTAGCACACATTTTCTCAACAGCATGCCAGTCTTATAAAGAACCTTAAAGGATAAAATAAGAACATAATCACTCTCCGTGGGAAATGCATTTAATTACTTGTATGCAAAGATTGTAGGTCTGTGTAGTCACTCTTCAGTGTCTAGCGACATATGATTTTGACAGTGTTGCAGTTATTAAAAGGACACTAATTAAAGTCATCATCTGAGGCTATGTACAACTCTAGAAGAAAACTTAAGATTTGCTGTCAAGAAAACTGCCTTTATGTTGATGTTGTTCTGACATTTGGGGAATAAAAGTGCTTTAGTTGCAGGATTTCCTGATTTCTACGTGGATAATCTTCCTAAAGGATTTAGCTCTGATCACAACATTTATGAAGAAGGACGTCCAATTCCAGTGGTGCAGATAGTGCTTGCCTTCATTCCTCCATATCTGATCATCAACAAACACTCTGCACATTGACAAATGTTGTCCATGACAAACCTTTGCCAAACAAGTCTCCATAGAATGCATCTCCGTAACTTTTAGAAGTTAGGCCAAGGAAATTATTTATTTCAGACACAATGCTGGAACAATCATTTCAGCAGGATTTTTCTTTGTGAAACTCATTTTTACAATGCTAACATTGTAATTGTCCTCATGTTTTGCTAGAATAAAAATTGACATTTATTTGTGGAAATTACATACACCAAATTTTGTAGCGTATTTACCGTAGCAAGTGTGTTAAAGCTTAGTATTTTGTCCAATCTATGATTAACTGCTGGAAAAGCCAATATATGAAAAACATATTTAATATTTGTAAAGCTAAGATATTTTAATTCCAGACTTTCCATAGCAGTCCTGGTAACAGTAAGGCTGGGTTCACATAGCGTTTAGGGGGTGCGTTTAACGTATCCGTTACATAGCGGCATTAACGCTATGTAATGGATGCGCTAACGCACCCATACACTGCTATAGACAAGTGCATCGCTAACGCATGCCATAATCGGCATGCGTTAGTGATGTGCCGTCATTCTGTGACGGACCCTCGGACGCGGTCTGCAGCTGTTCTCAAACAGCTGCACTGTTCTCAAACTCTGTTAGAGTTTGAGTCGAGTGTCATCTGTCGAGTGTCATCTTAGTGTGATCCAATTCTCTTGGAGAAATTTGTGAACTTAATTTCTAAATTCTGTGGTAATGGTGATTGGACTGAAATTGGATGTTATCCAAGTGAAGTCCAATGTTTCACATGCACCCTAGACTTGTATGGGTGCATGTTCTGTGAATTCTGAAGTCACTCTTAGCATGCTGTAATTTTTTCCACAGGCCAGCTGTAGAAAACAATTGCAGAGCTACACCTGCCCCATCTTATAAAATTGGTCTGAGTGCTATCCAATAAAACAACAGATAGCACTCAGCTGTGTTATACGCTCATGTCAGTGAGCCCTCTAGCTAAAATCACATGCCCAACAATTACCTTCAAGTCTGACACATTTTTAAGAGGCAGAACTTACTGCTGTGGATATGCTGTTGAAGTCAGTAGATACACGTGCATCTCACAAAATTAGAATATCAACAAAAAGTTAATTTATTTCAGTTCTTCAAAACAAGAAGTGAAACATATATTATATAGAGTCATTACAGAGTGATCTATTTCAAGTGTTTATTTCTGTTAACATTGATGATTATGGTTTACAGCCAATGAAAACCCCAAAGTCATTATCTCAGTAAATTATGTTCAGTAAATGCACTCAATACTTGGTCAGGGCTCCTTTTGCATCAGTTACTGCATCATTGCGGCGTGGCATGGAAGCGATCAGTCTGTGGCACTGCTGAGGTGTTATGGAAGCCCAGGTTGCTTTGAGAGCAGCCTTCAGCCCGTCTCCATTGTTGGGTCTGGTGTCTCATCTTCCTCTTGATAATACCCCATAGATTCTTTATGGGGTTAAGGTCAGATGAGTTTGCTGGCCAATCACGCACAGTGATACTGTTGTTTTTATACCAGGCACTGGTACAGTGTGGACAGGTGCCAAGTCCTGCTGGAGAATGAAATTTCCATCTCCAAAAAGCTTGTGGGCAGAAAAAAGCATGAAGCTCTCTAACATTTCCTGGTACACGGCTGTGCTGACTTTGGTCTTGATAAAACACAGTGGACCTACACCAGCAGATGACATGGCTCCCCAAACCATCTCTGATTGTGGAAACTTCACACTAGACCTTGGAAATCAGGGTCCCAGAGTCTGGAGGAAGAGAGGAGAGGCACACAATCTAAGCTGCTTGAGGTCTAGCGTGAAGTTTCCACAATCAGTGATGGTTTGGTGAGCTATGTCATCTGCTGGTGTAGGTCCTCTGTGTTTTATCAAGAGCAAAGTCAGCGCAGCCGTCTACCAGGAAATTTAAGAGCACATCATGCTTCCCTCTGCCAACAAGCTTTTTGGAGATGGAAATTTCATTCTCCAGCAGGACTTAGCACCTGTCCACACTGCCAAAAGTACAAATGCCTAGTTTAAAAACAACAGTATCACTGTGCTTGATTGGCCAGCAAAGTCGCCTGACCTTAGCCCCATAGAGAAACTATAGGGTATTGTAAAGAGGAAGATGAGAGACACCAGACCCCACAATGCAGACAAGCTTAATGCTGCTATCAAAGCAACCTGGGCTTCTATATCACCTCAGCAGTGCCGAAGGTTGATCGCCTCTATGCCATGCCGCATTGATGCAGTAATTGATGCCAAAGGAGCCCCGACCAAGTATTGAGTGCATTTATTCAATATACATTTCAGTAGGCCAACATTTCGGATTTTAAAATCATTTTTTCAAGCTGGTGTTATAAAGTATTCTAATTTACTGAGATATTGACTTTTGAGTTTTCATTGTCTGTAAGCCATAGTCATCAACATAAACAGAAATAAACACATGAAATACATCACTCTGTTTGTAATGACTCTATATAATATGAGTTTCACTTTTTGTATTGAAGAACTGCAATAAATTCACGTTTTGCTGATATTCTAGTTTTGTGAGATGCACCTGTATGGCTAATCCATTGAAGCAATTTCAGAAACATTTGGGTTTTCTATAGGGCATGTAAAGGGGGCTACAAATATCCCATTCACATGCACTAGATGAGGAATATTGGCAGATTTGATGAGGACTTAGACACTGGAACAACATCAATGTTCATCAAGTCTGTGAAAAAAGGAATTTAAACTAAATGTTTTTTATATTAATTGAAACTTTTTTAAGTGATGCTAAGCTCTGAGACAAACCTGAATTTCCTCTTCCAAGGTTATCTACATTACAAATATTTGAACCTAAACATATAGAATAAAATAGCTTTGTATTATCTATAAAAGCCAACTTTTCTTTGTCAAAAGATGATTTTCATGAATAGTTATGGGTCAAGGACACCTAAGAACTGTGTACTAATGAAACTTTAACAGGTATATAACTAAACAATGTGATTTACAGTAAGACCCTTATATCACTGCCTTTTTAAGCCCCAATATATCTATTTTATAAGTAATTCTATAATTTAATGATCAGAAACCACATGATTAAGGTTTAAAGCAAAAACTTAAAAAGTTGAATTATTTTATAAATATGTTGCATTATGTGTCTTGTGTAGATGCAACATTACAGTGTGTATTATACTTTAGAGTTGCATTCACAACTCGGCTGGAACTTCCTGGTTTTCTCTGCTTGTTAACTGTAAGGCTGTGTGCACACGTTGTGGATTTAGATGCATTTCCGCAGTATTTTTGGACATGCGGAATTGCCTCAAATCTGCAGTGTAGTGCACAGCCAATGTTATTCTATGTGAAAATAAGAATTGTTGTGCACATGCTGTGGAAAAATCAGCGCGCGGAAGCGCAGCATTTTTTTCCCCAGCATGTCAATTCTTTTTGCAGATCTGCAGTGTTTTTGCACCCATTGACTTCCATTGAGTCAGGCACATCTGCAGCAAAACTGCAGATATGAATAAGATCTGCGGATTTGCTGCGGATGTGGGTGCTAGAAACGCTGCAGATCGGGAGGAGGGAAGTGTGTGGGCAGAGACTGTGTGCGAGAGTCTGCGTGTATGTGTGTGTGCATGTCTGTGTGTGTCTCTGTGTGTGTGCGTATGTGTCCCTGTGTGTGTGCATGTCTGTGTGCAGCCATTGTCTGATGTGGCTACTGCTCCCATCTGGCTATGAATGTTCACAGTGATAGCATTGCCGATGATGGGAAAGTAGTCCCATCAGACAATGCATGTGTTCAGTAGTAAAAGAAAAAAAAACATACAGTACATACATATACACATATATTACAGACAGTACATACAACATATAACATAGAGTTCATACTCTCCAATCACCAAGTCCCTGAAGCCCTCGATCTCCTGTAATAAAAATAAAATAATAAGCCAACTTATACTTACCTTTCTGCTGTAGTCCAGTTAATAACGAGAGTCCCATGACGATCTCCCATGTAGAACACTGACATCAGGCGATGTCAGTGCTCTACAGGGGCTCCTATGATGAACTGACAGGTGGAGGTAATCCTCTGCGATGTATCCCTCCGCCGCTGCCGGGAGAGAGGTCACCTGAGTTCATTCTCTCACAAGCTGCATTGTGTGAGAAAATTCCCATGTAACATTGCCATAAAGAGAGAGCCTGAACTTAGGTAACCTCTTCAGTGATGCACTGCAGGAGGATTATCTCCTGTCAGTGTGTCACTGGAGGCCCTGTAGAGCAGTGACATCACCTGATGTCACTGTTCTATAGGGGAGATCGTCGTGGGACACTCGTTATTAATTGCACTATGTTGTAACAGGGAGTATACTATTGGTTTATTATTTTTTATTTTTTGCAGGTGATTGATGGCTATGGGGAATTAGGCATGGTTGTAAGTATGGTGCAATTAAGAATACTAAAATACTTATTCTGGCTGTATGAATCTTTATTTAACTTTTTCACTACTATAGGATTAGTAATGGATAGGCGTCTTATTGACGCCTCTCCATTATTAACTGGGCTGGATGTCACCTTACAATACAAAGGTCACATTAATCTCCTATTACCCCATATGCCACCACTACACGGTAGTGGGAAGAGAGAGGCTAAATGCCCGAATTGGCACATCTTAGAGATGCGCCATTTCTGGGGCGGCTGTGGGTTGGTGTTTGTAGCCACAGGGGCCAATATCCATGGCTCCTTCCTAGACTATTAATATCAGCCTGCAGCTGTCTGCATAGCCTTTTCTGGTTATTAATTATAGGGGACCCCATGTCATTTTTTTGGGGTGCCCCTCTATTTTAATAGCCAGTAAAGGCTATGCAGACAGCTGTGGGATGATATTAATAGCTCGGGAAGATCCATGGGTATTTCCCCCTTACCAGACTATAAACATCGGCCCCCAGTCACTGGCTTTCCCTCTTTGGACTGGAAAATTAAACGGGAGCACACTCAAATTTTTTCCTTTTTTTACATTAAACGAGTCTCGCACCTCATTACCAGCCACTGCCGCCAGCACTCGGGACCGGAGTGCGCGGCTGCATGTATTTCTATGCAGTTGAATGCTCCGGTCTGAGTGCCAGCAGCAGTGCCGGGTATTGAGGTGTGAGACTAGTGCGAGTTTCTCGCAAGTGTGACCCTGGCCTAACGCAGATTATTTCTATGTATAGATATATCTATCTATAGATAGATAGATATATCTCTAGATAGATACTGTATATCAGTAGGTAGTTATCTATCTATAGATATATCTATCTATCTGTGTGTAAACATTATTCTTCAATGGAGTATGTAAAAGAAGAGGTTGGACAAAGAAATGACATCCCAATTCTTTATTTTTGTTAAATAACATATCTTTATTTAGCTTACAAAAGCGCATACAAATCTGCATGAAAATCCGCATCAAAAACGCATCAAATTCACGTGGATTTTTACCTGCGTTTTCTGCCAAGAGATGCAGATTCTGTGCAGAAAATTCCGCAGGCAAATCTGCAACGTCTGCACATACCCTAATGTAATGGTTTACATTTCTGGCAGGGCAATCTTTATATGGGACTCTATACAGTACAGTAATGTACACTAACTTTTCGATTGTATTTTGGAAGCGTATCTAAGCTGTTAGGGATGGGTATGATTTTAAGCTTGTTGAGTGTTTCGAATGACAACCAGTGGAACTCTGCATCTAAGCAATACATAGCTGCACAGCCAGATAAGCAATTCTTGTTCTTTATTATTATATCTGAGTACAATATAAACTGTAATGGTCAGTCCCCAGTAAGTAAAGAATTGATCCGTTATTATATTTATATTCACATAATATTTTGCTTAGGTTAGTTAAGATACACTCCACATCAGTGGACCTCTGCTTGGTTTGATCTCAAATTCATGTCTACATGTTGGTTTTTTCAAAGATACTGAATAGCAAGGATAGAAAGGTGTGGAGTCCATCATCAGTGTTTATCTAGTTGTCAAACAATAATTAAGTAGAAATTTAATGAAGAGAGTTTTGGGGACCTTGGACGTAAATAAAACTATATTACTGAGTGCTAGTGTAAATATATTAAATAGCATATTTATAAATCTATATTTTATGATTCTCATATGAAAAAATGAAATGTAATAAAGCTAGGATCTTTAACTATTTGTATATACCAGCTGGTCCCTTGGATCTATGCAGAACACCAGCCAACAAGATACAACAAGTACTTCTGTCAGGTATCTCTCCTGCGTGCTACTAGATAGATAGATAGATAGATAGATAGATAGATAGATAGATAGATAGATAGATAGATAAAAATATAATGCGAAAAAAAAACTATGAAATACAATAGAAAATTTTCCAAAAGCCATTTTCTTACCTTTTATAGAACACATAGTAAAAAGAAAATATTATCATGGACTTTCTCTTCCAAACATGATCTTTATACTAAGTGTGTCTTTTGGCCCTCAGTACATTCATGTTTTTGTTAGAGTCAAGGATTGAAGAAAAAAGGCTGGCACCATTGTTACACCTGCAGCAAGCTTGTATGTACATTTTTGGAACGCTAAAGATACCTTGCCCCTGGGATCACGGTTGCTCACCACAAGAAAATACAATTCAGGCAATGCCCATGAATGAGAACGAGTACGAGGCACGATTGTCCTGCTCGTACCCCATGACCCCATCCTGCTTACATATTGTAACTTCAACTAATAAAATGAACTTTTTAATGGGGCAGTGAATGCTACCTTTTCTTTTATTCATGGACATTCGTTTTATTACCTTGTGCCAGTCATTGCACCGGTTGCCCATCCACCCCAGAATTCAATATAAACTTATTACTCTCACCCACAAAGCACTCCACAGTTCAGCACCACCCTACAACTCCTCTGTCGTCTCTGTCTACCACACTACCCTTGCTCTCCATTCTGCTAATGACCTGAGGTTAACATCCTCAATAATCAGAACCTCCCACTCCAGTCTCCAAGACTTTTCACTTGCTGTGCTAAGTTTTTGGAATGCACTACCACGATAATTTGATTAATCTCCAATACCCACAGTTTTACGCGTGCCCTAAAAACACATTTCTTCAGACTGGCCTACCGCCTCAACACATCTAACTATCACTGTGTTGCCCATTCAAAATTTTCACCATAACCAGGTTCCTGGATCATGTCCTCACACGCTTTATGCATTTAATGGCCCTCTGTGTCGGTACTTTTACATATTCTGGCTGATAACCGATTCATGCAGCATAACATGAACACTCGATTTCTTACATTATGGCTGGTCCAAACGATGAAAGCAATTGTTACCATCCACCTTTCGTGTCTCCCCTATTTCCTCATAGATTGTAAGCTTGCGAGCAGGGCCCTCTTTCCTCCTGGTATCTGTTGATTTATATGATTATTGTTATGCTGCAATGTCTTTTATTGTCTGTACCAGACCCCTCTAAAATGTAAAGTGCTGCGGAATATTTTGGCGCTATAGAAATAAAATTATTATTGTGTTTTTTTTTCTAAATGAGCACAGTAAGAAATATTGAGCGATTGTGCAGAAATTAACTTCCATTTAAAACTTTAAAATAAAATTAACAATCGGTCAGAGTTTTCAATGGATGTTATAGTTACGTCTACTCTCCATTAAACACTAGGCACAGTTATCCATTTTGTTTGTAAATTAAAGAAATTATTATAAAAAAATGAGATGATTAATTAACCTCTTCTAATATTCGCTACTGATAAAATTGTTGCAAAACACCAATTCACCTGAATCCTCCCACAGGGCCACACAGTTACATTCTAAAGTTAATTTTTCAGGATTATTTTATAACTAATGTGTAAGTTTAGAATCTCCATCTAGCGGTGGCTGCAGATAGCCATAGATGTATTGCTTTTTCTATGGCTGTGTGAAGGACTGCATGAGTTCTACAACAAATTTACCTTTAAATTAAGTTTTGTTCATATGTACGTTAGAGTCTCTGCCCAAATTGCAGGACAAAATATGGTAGATTGTACTATTTCTTCCAGTAAAATGATACTGAAAAACCATGTTAGAGTCAGTTGGCTCCATCAGGAGCTGCTGTTTTCTAGAAAGCAGATAACAATTCTCAGTACTCCTTATAAATCTTATTTTTAGCTTATAAGGGCTAACTCTTCTTAACTTTACTGTTGTATGACTGTTAATGTTTCCCCTTCCACTCCTGTGTTTGTTAATTCTCCCTATTCTGATGGATGTTCAGTGGGCTATGGCAGTCATGGCAAACACTGCAAAATCCTTGGTTAGAAAATGGAATTTCCTGGCTTCTAGTCAGGAGGAGAAAACCATCAACAGCCCAAGGAAGAATCTGATGCTGATAAAGGGTCAACAACATGGTACAGTGAATCAGTCATGAGGAGGAGCTGGGATGAAGGGGTTATAAGAAATTGGTGCCAGGGAAAAAGGACAATGTGGCTTAGATCTCATGTGCAGAAGGATCTGCTACAAGTGATGAAGTGCTATCAGACCCCATTCAGTCCTGCAAAGTACACCAGATGTGAGGACAGTGGCTGAGAAAAGTCCCCTAGATGGGACAAAGAGGTCCTGGAATAAGACAAAGTTTCACTCCTTTTGTGACCACCAAGAGTGTCTAGGAAAGTTACTATTCGTCAGAGTCCAAGACCAGACTATGTGAAAGGATTGATGTTGCAACACTGAACTTCCAATTTGTATGAATCCCTGTTAAATGATCAGGTTTTATTCCTAGTCAGATGTGTGAGAGTAATTTTTCTATACTTAGACTAGAACTATATTTGACCCCAATGGACCTGTGACCGTCTTGGTTGCTGTAAACAGGCAATAGGTATGTTGCACATTTTTGGCAATGGTAAAGTTGTGTAGTGGCTTTGAAGAGTCAGGAAAATGCTCTGGTTCTCCTTTTCACTTGAACTGTGCAATGCTGTGAGTGGCACATAAGTGGGGAAAACTATGTGGATTACCTTGATGTTGGGAACTTCTAGCACCATGCTGTTTAACTGTTTTTGCCTTTGTTAGTAATACTATTGTCACGGCCCGGTCACGGCCCCCGTCGCGCACCCTCATACTTACCATCAAGCGCAGCAGCCTCTCTCCTCCCTCCGTCAGCGGCGGCGTCCTCCTCAGACCGGCCTGTGGCCTGTGACGTCACTACAGGCCTTGCGCATGCGCCATAGGCCGCTGCCAGCTCTCCCTGTCTCTTCTTATGCTCCGGCGGTGCCCTGACCCGGTAGCACCGCTGGACCAATGGGGGCCGGTCCTCAGGTATTTCAGGCCGCCCTCCCATATTGGAGGTGCCTGATTGTTGTTTGTGCTATCCGCACGCTAGGCCCTCATGCCCCTGCCCTGTGCACTGCACCGGTTCTTATACCTTCCTGTGCTTCTATTGCAGTCCTACTCCGGTCCTGTGTGTTCCTGCTCTGCTCTGCCTGCCCGTGTCTTGCTCCTGCAGTCCTACTCCGGTCCTGTCTACCCGTGCCTGATTCCTGCAGTCCTACTCCAGTCCTGTCTACCCGTGCCTGTTTCCTGCAGTCCTACTCCGGTCCTGTCTACCCATGCCTGAATCCTGCAGTCCTACTCCGGTCCTGTCTACCAGTGCCTGTTTCCTGCAGTCCTACTCCAGTCCTGTCTACCCATGCCTGATTCCTGCTGTCCTTCTCCAGTCTCCACCCGAGGCCTTCGCCTTCCCTGTGCTCGTGGTACCAGGTCATCTGTCTCGCTCCGGTCCATTCCGAGCCACCCCTCTTGGTACTGGCTGCCGTGGCATTCAAACCCCTGGGCCTGCTCCCAAGGGTCCCTCTATAGGGGTCGGTCCCACCAGGTTGCTCGCCCGGGGCCCCTCGGTGCCACGGTCCAGAGGGTCCACTCCTGGAAGCCTGTCTTGCCTAGCGAAACTCTAACAGTACGATCAGGCCATGGATTCTGCTGGTGCTTCTGCTTCCGCTCAAAAGGAGTTGCTCTTTTTGCGGGAGAACCAGGGGCACTTCATGTCCGTAATGAAATCCATGGAGTCGCGCTTGTCAGCTCTTCAGGCCGCCGATCCGGGAAATGCTGCTCAACTGGCCAGTCTCCAACAGGAGCTGGGCCAGCAGCGTGACGCCCAGTCCCATATCTTGACTTATATGGCCTCTGTAGATAATCGCTTGGTGGCTCTCCAGTCCGCCGCCACGGCATCTGCCGCTCCCCCCAGTCCCGCTTCTTTTCCCTCTCCTCGCCTTGCCAAACAACCCCGGTACAATGGCGGCCCCAAACATTGCAGAGGGTTGTTAAACCAATGTAGCCTTCACTTCGAGCTTCTACCTCACCAGTATCCCTCCGATAGAGCCAAAGTGGCCTTTATCATGTCCCATCTGGAGGGGGAGGCCCTGTCTTGGCTAAACACTCTCTGGGAGAGGGATGATCCCGTGGATTCAAACATTCCGGTCTTTTTGGATACTTTTCGTAGGGTGTTTGATGAGCCAGGACAGGTAGCCTCTCTTACTGAGTCTGTTTTCAACCTCCACCAGGGCGCCCTCAGTGATTGACAGTATGCCATTCGGTTCCGCACATTGTCTTCGGAATTGAGTTGGAATAATGCGGCACTGGTAGGAGCATTTTGGCGTGGGTTATGGGGCAGGACAAAGGATGAGTTGGTGGGTCAGGATACTCCCACCACTCTCGAGGACCTCATTTCCCTTGCCACTCGCATAGACCTCCAGTTTCAGGAGCGTGCAGGAGTCAGCTAGGGACAGGAGACCCACCAGACCAATCCCATCTGCGAATCGGTCCTTTAGTCCACGACCAGCTGGGTCCACCACACTCCTCCTCCCGAGCCCATGCATGTTGACCGTGTCAGGTTGTCTGGCTGAGTCATGTCAGAAAGAGAGACGGGCACAAGGTATATGTTTCTATTGTGGAGGAGCATTGCATTTCATCCGTTCTTGTCCTGAGAGACCGGGAAACTCTTCCACCTAGGCCAGGTAAGAGAGGTCTCCCTAGGTGTTAATGATTCCTCTCAACCCCTCACGATGTCTGTTCTTTTGCTTTCAGGGGAGAGACGTGGGTCCGAGGTGGCCTACGTGGATTCGGGCTCGGCAGGTAACTTCATCAGGCGTGAAGAGGTGGACAAGTACCGAATTCCCGTGGTTACCCTAAAGAATCCTCGATTAATTGCTTCAGTTGACGGCAAACCACTACAGAAACCCATCACCATGGTCACTGAGGAGGTTGATTTGCAAGTCGGCGCTCTCCACCGGGAAAGAGTGGCTTTCTACATGCTGCCTGATTTGTCTCACGCAATTCTGCTTGGTCTTCCGTGGCTACAGACCCATCAGCCGGTCCTCGAATGGTCGTCCGGGGAGGTATTGCGCTGGGGACACTCGTGTCAAGGCCGGTGTCTGAACCCTATTCGTCCTGCTGCTACCGCACGCCCACCTCGGGGCTTTCCTCGGCTTATTGGTCCTACGCAGATGTCTTTGACAAGAAGGAGGCGGAGATCCTTCCTCCGCACCGGTCTTTCGACTGTCCAAACGAGTTAATCCCCGGTTCGAGCCCTCCAAGGGGTAGGATTTACCCACTGTCTTCCGCAGAAACCTCAGCCATGTCCCAGTACATCCAGGAGAACTTCACCAGAGGATTTATACGGAAGTCCTTCTCCCCCGCAGGAGCCGGTTTCTTCTTTGTCAAAAATAAGGACGGTTCGCTGCGTCCGTGCATTGACTATAGGGGCTTGAACATCACTATCAAGAACAGGCACCCCCTTCCACTCATCCCGGAGTTGTTTGATTGCCTCAGAGGGGTGCGGATTTTCTCCAAGTTGGATCTCAGAGGAGCCTACAATCTTATCCGCATCCATGCAGGCGATGAATGGAAGACCGCTTTTAACACCCGTGACGGTCACTATGAGTACCTGGTTATGCCCTTTGGTCTGTGCAATGCTCCCGCTGTGTTTCAAGAGTTCATCAATGAGATCTTCCGGGACCTTTTGTACTCCTGTGTGGTAGTGTACTTGGATGACATCCTTGTCTTCTCCCCAGACCTTCCGTCTAATAGGAGGACTGTCCGCCTGGTTCATCAGCGTCTTCGGGAGAATCGTTTGTACGCCAAGAAGGAGAAATGACTGTTCGAGCAAACCTCGCTACCATTTCTGGGCTACATCATCTCCGACACCGGACTGCAGATGGATCCCGAGAAACTGTCTGCCATTCTCAAATGGCCCCACCCCGACGGCATAAGACGCTTTCTCGGATTCGCCAATTATTACAGGCAATATATACCGCACTTCTCGTCACTTACCAAGCCGAGCTCCGCCCTTACCCGTAGGCGACGAGCTCCAACTCCTTGACTCCAGAGGCTGAAGAGGCCTTCCAACCACAAAAACGGGCATTTTCCACGGCCCCTGGGTTGTCCCGTCCTGAGAACAGCAAATCCTTCATGCTGGAGGTGGACGCATCCTCGACAGGTGCCGGGGCTGTACTATATCAGAAAACCGCCTCTGGTTGCCTACGCCCTTGTGGATTCTTCTCCAAAGCCTTCTCCCCATCCGAGTGCAACTACTCGATTGGCGACCGTGAACTCTTGGCCATCAAATTGGCATTGGAGGAGTGGTGTCACGTTCTGGAGGGAGCTGTCCACACGTTTGTTACTTACTTGGACCACAAGAGACTTAATCCCCAGCAGGCCAGGTGGTCCTGGTTTTTCGCTCGCTTTGATTTTGAGCTCCATTTTCGCCCTGGGGACAGAAACACCAAAGCCGATGCCCTATCCAGAGTCTTCCAAACGTCCGAGGTTGGGGAGGAACCATCTCACATCATCGAATCCACGAAGACTAGCACCGTGGCTTTCTCCACCTCCAGGCAAGACTCTTGTGCCTGAGAATGCCAAAAGAAGAGTTCTGCTTTGGGGGCATTCCTCCAAATTGGCAGGCCATGCTGGAATTCAGAAGACTCTTGCTCTCATATCTCGGCACTATTGGTAGCCAACTCTCCGCCAAGATGTGGCAGACTTCGCTGCCTCCTGTCCCTCATGCGCTAGGAATAAGATACCACGTTGGCCTCCATCTGGCCTGCTGCTCCCTTTGCCAGTTCCTACGTTACCTTGGGAAAACATTGCCATGGACTTTATCACCAATTTGCCCCGCTCATCCGGTTGTACGGTGATTCTAGTGGTGGTGGACCGCTTTTCCAAAATGGCACATTTTATCCCTCTGAGCGGCCTCCCCTCTGCGCCCGGATTAGCTAAGATCTTCATCTATCAAATTTTTAGGCTACATGGCCCACCTCAACATATTTTATCTGACCGAGGAGTCCAGTTTACTTCCACGTTTTGGAGAGCACTTTGCTGACTCCAGGATATATCCCTGGATTTCTCATCCGCCTACCATCCGCAGACCAACGGGCAAGTAGAGCGAACTAAACAAACGTGGACTGGATATCTTCGCAATTTCTCCAACGCCCACCAGAACGACTGGGTTGACTTGCTTCCTTGGGCGGAGTTCGCCTACAACAATCATACCGGCGAATCCTCGACCAAGTCGCCGTTCTTCGTGGTGTTTGGCAGACATCCCGGTATTCCTCTCCCTGTAGCTCCGGCCTCCGAGGTACCTGCAGCCAACTCCTTGTCCCAAGAATTTTCTGAGATCTGGTCCAAGACCAACACGGCACTCAAGAAGGCCAGTGAACGAATGAAGAATCACGCAGACAAGAGGAGGTTAGATCCTCCGCCGTTTCACATCGGGGATAAAGTCTGGCTCTCATCCAAGTATATCCGGTTAAAATTACCCTCTTACAAGCTGGGCCCCCGGTACATCGGCCCCTTTGAGATCCTGGAATGTGTCAATGAAGTCGCCTACAAGTTGAAGTTGCCTGCTTCACTTCGAATCCCAAACACCTTCCACGTATCTCTCTTGAAACCCATGGTACTAAATCAGTTCCATCCCTCACCCTGTCCTGCTCCTTGGCCAGTGGGCTCCGACAACACCTTCAAGGTAAGAGATATTCTCGCCATTTAAAGAGTCAGAGGGAGGGCCTTTTTTTCTTATTGACTGGAAGGGTTTTGGTCCTGAGGAGAGGTCCTGGGAACCCCGGGAGAATATCAACGCTCCCTGCATTTTCAGGAGATTTTTTACCAATCGCAGCAGGGGGCGGCTTAAGGGGGAGGGTAATGTCACAGCCCCGGTCACGGCCCCCGTCGCGCACCCATATACTTACCATCCAGCGCCACAGCCTCTCTCCTCCCTCCGTCGCCAGCGGCGTCCTCCTCAGACCGACCCGTGGCCTGTGACGTCACTACAGGCCTTGCGCATGTGCCATAGGCCACGGCCGGCTCTTCCTGTCTCTTCTTATGCTCGGTAGCACCGCCGGACCAATGGGCGCCGGTCCTCGGGTATTTCAGGCCGCCCTCCCATAATGGAGGCGCCTGATCGTTGTTTGTGCTATCCGCACACTAGGCCCCTGTGCCCCTGCCCTGTGCGCTGCGCCAGTTCTCATAACTTCCTGTGCTTCTATTGCAGTTCTACTCCGGTCCTGTGTGTTCCTGCTCTGCCCTGCCTGCCCATGTCTTGCTCCTGCAGTCCTAATCCGGTCCTGTCTACCCGTGCCAGATTCCTGCAGTCCTACTCCGGTCCTGTCTACCTGTGCCTGTTTCCTGCAGTCCTACTCCGGTCCTGTCTACCCATGCCTGATTCCTGCAGCCCTACTCCGGTCCTGTCTACCTGTGCCTGATTCCTGCAGTCCTACTCCAGTCCTGTCTACCCGTGCCTGATTCCTGCAGCCCTACTCCGGTCCTGTCTACCCGTGCCTGATTCCTGCTGTCCTACTCCAGTCTCCACCCGAAACCTTCGCCTTCCCTGTGCTCGTGGTACCAGGTCCTCTGTCTCTCTCCAGTCCATTCCCAGCCACCCCTCTTGGTACTGGCTGCCGTGGCATTCGAACCCCTGGGCCTGCTCCTAACGGTCCCTGTATAGGGGTCGGTCCCACCAGGTTGCTCGCCCGGGGCCCCTCGGTGCCATGGTCCAGAGGGTCCACTCCTGGAAGCCCGCCTTGCCTAGTGAAACGCTAACAACTATGATGGTTTTGTAGTAGAAGAATTTTAAAACTCTACTTTGCATAGAGTATTTGCAAATATTTATTTTCTAATCTGCTGAATTTATACAGTTTCTCACACTTGTTGCATTAATGACAGATGAGCAGTTTCAAACAATCATTTGAAGGGTGCCTTTTCCAAAATGCATGTTTCAGCTCCTTCTACAGATGATGAATAGGATTTAGATCAGGGTTTACCAAAGACCTCTTCAGAATAGTTCAGTGCTTTGCTTTGTTTTGGGTCATTATTAGAGTTAAGCGATACCAGCCGATACTTGAAAATATCGGATCGGAATGGATCGGCCGATCTTAAAAAAAAGTATCGGTATCGCCGATTCCGATACCGGGAACCAATGCAAGTCAATGGGGCCAAAATATCGGAATTAAAAAAAACCCTTTCTTTCCTTGTAGGTTAATTCTACATGAAGAAAAACAACTAAGAATAATGTAGAATGTATTGTGGGAGGTGGAGGAGACATTAAAGCCATAGAGGTTTAGCCCAATCAAATGGAATAGCAGGAATTAAACTTTTTTTTTAAAGATGTTAGGAGTTACAAAGATATTGACTATGTTAGCCTCATTTATATTTTGCCAGACATGTATGTCTTCTTCTTCTTTCTTCTTTCTTCTTCTTTCTTATTCTTTTTCCTTTTTTTACCTTCTTCTTCTTCTTCTTATTCCTTTTTTTACATTCTTCTTCTTCTTCTTCCTTTTTTTACATTCTTCTACTTCCTTTTTTTACATTCTTCTTCTTCCTTTTTTTACATTCTTCTTCTTATTCCTTTTTTTACATACTTCTTCTTCTTCCTTTTTTAAATTCTTCTACTTCCTTTTTTTACATTCTTCTTCTTCTTCCTTTTCTTACATTCTTCATATTCTTCTTATTCAACAATTATTATTCTACATATTCAACTTCTTCATCTTCTTCCTATTCTTCTTCATCATATTCTTGCTTGTGTCAGGCATTCCTGTAGTTGTTATCTAGAAAAGTTAGAAGTTTACACCTTCCGTTCTGCCTGTCACAAAAGATTTACAACAGGATTTGTCCGCGTTCAGTTTGGCCTGCAGCAGCAGGCCTTTTCCAGGGGCACCACGAGGAGGAACGGACTCACCCCCATACACTGCTTAGTCTTCTTCTGCTTATAAATAAGATAATATCATTTGCTCAGAGTATTAGTCTTATGCTTAATGTTCTTCTGCTTTGTTTTTTTTATGCTTCTTTGTCTTCTCTCTCTTGTTGTTCTGCATCTTGGTGGTTGTCTTCCTGTTCTTTGTCCTCTTGAACCAGCTGACGGTACTGGCACCCGGAGGGGCAGCAGAAGGAACAAGAGCCAATGGCACAACCGAGGACCAGCTGACGGTGCTGGAACCCGGTTACTAAGCAGGAGGTACCTGTGCTACAAAGCACTACCAAGGACCAGCAGACGTTGCCGGAACTCGGATACCGAGATGGAGGCACCTAGGCCAAAGGCTCTGACGAGAACCAGCTGACGGTGCTGGAACCCGGAGGGGTAGCATAAGCTGCAAGAGCAAATGGAAATAGCGAGGACCAGCTGACAGTGCTGGCACCCGGAGGGGCAGCAGAAGGAATAAGAGCCAATGGCACAACCGAGGACCAGCTGACGGTGCTGGAACCCGGTTACTAAGCAGGAGGTACCTGTGCTACAAAGCACTACCAAGGACCAGCAGACGTTGCCGGAACTCGGATACCGAGATGGAGGCACCTAGGCCAAAGGCTCTGACGAGAACCAGCTGACGGTGCTGGAACCCGGAGGGGTAGCATAAGCTGCAAGAGCAAATGGAAATAGCGAGGACCAGCTGACAGTGCTGGCACCCGGAGGGGCAGCAGAAGGAATAAGAGCCAATGGCACAACCGAGGACCAGCTGACGGTGCTGGAACCCGGTTACTAAGCAGGAGGTACCTGTGCTACAAAGCACTACCAAGGACCAGCAGACGTTGCCGGAACTCGGATACCGAGATGGAGGCACCTAGGCCAAAGGCTCTGACGAGAACCAGCTGACGGTGCTGGAACCCGGAGGGGTATCAGAAGTTACCCCTGAAAAGCAAAGTTGGCATGCCGCAAGCTGGCCGCAGTTACCGAATCACACAGTCCTACAGGGGGTGCTTGTCCTACTGGCATTATGGAACAAGCCTTTCTTACCAGAACCCGCAGTCCACATAGGAAGCACCTAAACTGCTGGCACCCTAGCCTCGGCTAACCCAACCGCAACACGACATGGCAACTTGGGGTGGCAAACTGACATTGACACTTCCCGGAAACAGCAGGCAGGGCTGGAACCAAGCTGGGCAGGAGGGAGTACCCGTGCCAAAGTCAGTTATGAGCAGCAACTGGCGATGTTGGAGCCCAGGACAAGCACTTAGCAGGCTGAGGCCTGATGTGCTGTCAATTGGGAGGCAGCAGGACAGATTGCCATCAAAACAGCAGGGGAACAGCTGACGTTACTGAACCCCACAAACACAGGAGCTAGTGTTTTACTCTGTGAAGACGGCACTTCCGAGCAACAACTGGCTGTGTTGAAGCCCAGGGACAAGCACGGAGCAGGCTGAGGCTGCATTGAAGAAATTTTAAGATCGGTTGTAGACTACTAATTTGAACCAAGCTCCACTTAGGCCTGTGGCTTCACTGATTTTCGTATTTCCCCTGTCCTCCAACCCCGCCAGTTACAGCTCCGAAGTGGCGTCTGCACAATCCACACTTGTTCCTGTGTTACAGGTGTTCAGTCCGGTCAGTTAATCCCCTGATGTGTGTCCGGCAATGTCGCCTGCTCTGTCCACATTCCCATAATGGGAATGTGGACAGAGCAGGCGACATTGCCGGACACACATCAGGGGATTAACTGACCGGACTGAACACCTGTGACACAGGAACAAGTGTGGATTGTGCAGACGCCACTTCGGAGCTGTAACTGGCAGGGTTGGAGGACAGGGGAAATACGAGAGACAGTGGAGCCACAGGCCTAATTGGAGCACGGTTAAAAATCAGTAGTGGTACGACTGTGTAGGCAGCAGGAGACTTTGCCATCCACACAGCAGGGGATCAGCTGACATTACTGAACCCCACTGAGACACGGGAGCAAGTATCTCTTTCCGTGTGGACGGCACTTCCGAACTACAACTGGCTGTGTTGAAGCCCAGGAAATAGGAGGGTGTAGGCAGAGGCCTACTGTATTTTGAATGAGGTGACAGCAGGAGAGACTGCCATCCACACAGCAGGGGATCAGCTGACGTTACTGAACCCCACTGAGACACGGGAGCAAGTATCTCTTTCCGTGTGGACGGCACTTCCGAACTACAACTGGCTGTGTTGAAGCCCAGGAAATAGGAGGGTGTAGGCAGAGGCCTACTGTATTTTGAATGAGGTGACAGCAGGAGAGACTGCCATCCACACAGCAGGGGATCAGCTGACATTACTGAACCCCACTGAGACACGGGAGCAAGTATCTCTTTCCGTGTGGACGGCACTTCCGAACTACAACTGGCTGTGTTGAAGCCCAGGAAATAGGAGGGTGTAGGCAGAGGCCTACTGTATTTTGAATGAGGTGACAGCAGGAGAGACTGCCATCCACACAGCAGGGGATCAGCTGACGTTACTGAACCCCACTGAGACACGGGAGCAAGTATCTCTTTCCGTGTGGACGGCACTTCCGAACTACAACTGGCTGTGTTGAAGCCCAGGAAATAGTTGGGTGTAGGCAGAGGCCTACTGTATTTTGAATGAGGTGACAGCAGGAGAGACTGCCATCCACACAGCAGGGGATCAGCTGACGTTACTGAACCCCACTGAGACACGGGAGCAAGTATCTCTTTCCGTGTGGACGGCACTTCCGAACTACAACTGGCTGTGTTGAAGCCCAGGAAATAGGAGGGTGTAGGCAGAGGCCTACTGTATTTTGAATGAGGTGACAGCAGGAGAGACTGCCATCCACACAGCAGGGGATCAGCTGACATTACTGAACCCCACTGAGACACGGGAGCAAGTATCTCTTTCCGTGTGGACGGCACTTCCGAACTACAACTGGCTGTGTTGAAGCCCAGGAAATAGGAGGGTGTAGGCAGAGGCCTACTGTATTTTGAATGAGGTGACAGCAGGAGAGACTGCCATCCACACAGCAGGGGATCAGCTGACATTACTGAACCCCACTGAGACACGGGAGCAAGTATCTCTTTCCGTGTGGACGGCACTTCCGAACTACAACTGGCTGTGTTGAAGCCCAGGAAATAGGAGGGTGTAGGCAGAGGCCTACTGTATTTTGAATGAGGTGACAGCAGGAGAGACTGCCATCCACACAGCAGGGGACCAGCTGACGTTACTGAACCCCACTGAGACACGGGAGCAAGTATCTCTATCCGTGTGGACGGCACTTCCGAACTACAACTGGCTGTGTTGAAGCCCAGGAAATAGGAGGGTGTAGGCAGAGGCCTACTGTCTTTGTAATGCGGAGACAGCAGGAGAGACTGCCATCTCCACAGCAGGGGATCAGCTGGAAATGATGAACCCCACTAACACTTGAACGAATGTGTTTGGCTCTGTGGAGACGACACTTCTGAACACCAACTGACACTGTTGGAGCCCAGGATTAGGCGAGGAGCAGGCTGGGGCCTACTGGATTTTGGCAGGTGAAGGCAGCAGGAGACTTGCCATCTCCACAGCAGGGGAACAGCTGGCAGTGCTGAACCCCACTAACACTCTAACGAATGTGTTTGGCTCTGTGGAGACGACACTTCTGAACACCAACTGACGCTGTTGGAGCCCAGGATTAGGCGAGGAGCAGGCTGGGGCCTACTGGATTTTGGCAGGTGAAGGCAGCAGGAGGCTTGCCATCTCCACAGCAGGGGAACAGCTGGCAGTGCTGAACCCCACTAACACTCTAACGAATGTGTTTGGCTCTGTGGAGACGACACTTCTGAACACCAACTGACGCTGTTGGAGCCCAGGATTAGGCGAGGAGCAGGCTGTGGCCTACTGGATTTTGGCAGGTGAAGGCAGCAGGAGACTTGCCATCTCCACAGCAGGGGAACAGCTGGCAGTGCTGAACCCCACTAACACTCTAACGAATGTGTTTGGCTCTGTGGAGACGACACTTCTGAACACCAACTGACGCTGTTGGAGCCCAGGATTAGGCGAGGAGCAGGCTGGGGCCTACTGGATTTTGGCAGGTGAAGGCAGCAGGAGACTTGCCATCTCCACAGCAGGGGAACAGCTGGCAGTGCTGTACCCCACTAACACTCTAACGAATGTGTTTGGCTCTGTGGAGACGACACTTCTGAACACCAACTGACGCTGTTGGAGCCCAGGATTACGCATGCCGCATGCAGAGGCCAATGGGCAGCGGTTTTTATGGAGGTTGTGGACTACTACTGTTTCTAACCATGCTCCACTTAGGCCTCTGGCTTCACTGTCTCTACTATTTACCCTGGCCTCCAACCCCGCCAGCTACATCTCTGAAGTGGCGTCAGCACAATCTACACTTGTTCCTGTGTTACTGGTGCTCAGTCCCGTCAGTTGATCCCCTGATGTTTGTCCGGCAAGTTCGCCAGCTCTGTCCTCATTCCCACTACTGGTTAGGGGAATGTGGACAGAGCAGGAGACCTTGCCGGACACACATCAGGGGATAAACTGATGGGACTGAGCCACAGGAACACAGGAACAAGTGTAGATTGTGCTGACGCCACTTCAGAGATGTAGATGGCGGGGTTGGAGGTCAAGGGAAATAGTAGAGACAGTGGAGCCAGAGACCTAAGTTGGGCACGGTTAAAAATCAGTAGTGGTTTGAATGTTGATGGAGCTGGTGACTTTGCCGTCCACACAGCAGGGGATCAGCTGGCATTACTGAACCCCACTAACACAGGAGCTAGTGTGTTTCTCTGTGCAGATGACACATCTGAGCGACAACTGGCTGTGTTGAAGCACAGGGATTATAGTTCAGGTGGTAGAAAAATGAACACACCAGCAGACCTGGATACAGTTGCCAACCACTAATTTAGTCTGTAAGAGGAATGGCAAAGTCTTTGGAGATCCAGGCCTTGTTCATTTTCAGAAAAGTCAGCCAGTCAACATTATCGGAAGATAGTCGCGTGCGACGGTCTGTTAGTACACCACCTGCGGCACTAAAGACACGTTCCGATAATACACTGGCAGCAGGGCAAGCCAGCACCTCCAATGCATACTGGCTAAGCTCTGGCCATGTATCCAGCTTAGAGACCCAAAACTTGAAGGGGGAAGAGCCATCTGGGAGTACAGCGACAGGGCAAGACATGTAGTCTGACACCATCTGACGGAAGCGTTGCCTCCTGCTGACTCGAGGCGTCGCTGATGGTGTAGACAATTGTGGTGGACACACAAAACTTTGCCACATTTGGGCCATAGTGGTCTTGCCTTGTGCTGCGGCGCTGCCTCTGCTCCCTCTTTGTGCAGAGTTTCCTCCACTGCCTCGACGCACAGAGCTGCTTTGTAAAGCACTAGCAACAATGCTGTCGGGTGGAATGGAAAACATTATGGACTGCACCAGTGACTCTTCGTACTCCCGCATTTTACGCTCCCGGTTCAACGTTGGTATGAGCCTTTGTACGCTGTCCCGGTAGCGAGGATCTAGGAGGGTGTACACCCAATAATCAGCCGAGACGAGAATGTGGGCGATGCGGCGGTCGTTTCTCAGGCACTGCAGCATGAAATCAACCATGTGCTGCAGACTCCCAACTGCCAAAGAACAGCTGTCCCCTGTTTGAGGCGTGACCTCGGCCTGCTCTGCATCACCCCACCCTCGCTGTACATACTGAGTAGAGGTTTGTGTACCTCCCTCCTCTGGAGAGATGTCTTCCTCCTCCATCGACTCCTCCTCATCCTCCTCACAAAGTGTCCCCTGCCTAGGCCTTTGTGAGGAAACACGTAGCGCAGACTGTCCAGAAGCAGATGGCATTTGGGACTCCTCATCCTCCACCTCTTCTGAAACCTCATCCCTTAGTGCTTGCAGTGTTTGTTGAAGCAGGCAGATAAGGGGGACAGTCATGCTGACTAGTGCATCATCTGCACTCGCCATCCGCGTGGATTCATCGAAGGCACGCAAAACGAGGCAGATGTCCTTCATAGAGGCCCACTCAATGGTGCTGAAGTGTGAACTGCGCACAGTGCGACTTGTTTGCGCCTGATGCAGCTGGTACTCCATGACTGCTGCCTGCTGCTCACACAACCGCTCCAGCATATGTAACGTTGAATTCCACCGGGTGGGTAGGTCACATATGATGCGATGTTCCGGAAGGCCAAATCGTCGCTGCAGAGCAGCGAGGCGCGATCTTGCCGTGCTGGAACGTCGCAAGTGAGCGCACTCTATGCGGACCTTGTGCAACAGTGCAGCAAGATCCGGATAGTCCCTCAGAAAGCTCTGCACGACCAAGTTAAGAACATGTGCCAGACATGGGATGTGTGTGAGGTTGCCTAGGCCAAGAGCTGCCACCAGATTTCGGCCATTGTCACACACTACCAAGCCCGGCTGGAGATTCGCTGGCCCAAACCACACATCGCTCTCCAGCTTGATAGCATTCCAGAGCTCCTGCGCTGTGTGGCTTCGATTCCCCAAAGAAATTAATTTGAGTACAGCCTGTTGACGTTTGGCCACGGCTGTGCTCATATCGGTCGTAACAGGCTCCTGCTCTGCTGTTTCTGAGGAACTTGAGTAGGAGGAGGAGTCTATGTGTACAGACTGGAGTCCTGCAATCCGTGGCGTTGGAAGAACACGTACAGCGCCACTCTCCAGATCCGTACCCGGCTCCACAACATTGACCCAGTGGGTAGTGAGGGAAAGGTATCGTCCCTGTCCATGGTTACTGGTCCACGCATCGGTGGTCAGGTGGACCTTGCTACTAACGGCGTTTAGTAGCGCATGTTTTATTTTGCCCTCAACATGTTTCTGCAGGGCAGGGACGGCTCGCCTGCTGAAATAAAAGCGGCTGGGCACGTTGTATTGGGGGACTGCCAATGCCATTAAGTCCCGGAAGGTGTCAGTGTCCACCAGCCTGAATGACAGCATTTCAACTGCCAGAAGTTTGGCAATGCCAGCATTCAGAGACTGTGCTCGGGGATGGTTTGCCGAGTAAGGGCGCCTTTTATCCCATGCCTGTGCTACCGATGGCTGTGATGGATGGGAACGTGCTGCTATGGGTGTAATCTGACAGGCTCTCCAGACAACAGTGGCAGAGGTTCTTCCTTGGCGATCCTGTGAGGAAGCCGAACCAGCAGTGTGTGAGCTGGAGGAAGAGGGCCCAACACGAACTGAAGAGGTGGTAGGTGGTGCTGTACGTTGGCCTACGTCTTCAGGGTGTCTCTGCAACTCCAACTCGTGCTTGGTGCGCACATGTTTCCACATATTTGTGGTATTGAGGTTGCTGACATTTCTCCCTCTTTTGACTCTCTGATGACACAGCTTGCATTTGACAAAGCAAATGTCATCTGCAACTGTGTCAAAAAAGGACCACGCACTGCAACTCTTGTGAGCGCCCGGTTTGCCTTTGGAAGGAGGAATGCTCCTAACGGGTGCCGAAGTGGAGGGTACAGGCAACCAAGTCTTCCCCCTCCCTCTGCCTCCTGTTTTGGCCGGTAGGGGAATCTCTTCCTCCAAACTGCTCCCACCACCTTCCTGTTGCTCACGCCATGATGGGTCAAGGACCTCATCATCTTCCCTCCCCTCTTCAAACAGCTGCTTCTCCGGGGTTGTCTCGCCAGCACCGTACGCACCAGAAAGTGGCAACTGAGTCTCGTCATCATCTGATGCGTACTGAGGTGTGCTGACCATAGGCACTGGCCCACTCGCCTCTTCAGATTCAGAGGGACAAAGAAGTTGCGCATCACTGCATACTCCCTCTTCTTCACATTCAGGAATGCTGCTTGGCTGGCCCCCTCTTTCCAAGCCAACAGATTCCGAGAACAGAAGTAGAGACTGTGATGGCTCCTGTCCATGTCTCTCTGACTGCCTGGGCACTTTGGCAGGTGGTGAAGAGACAGATGGTTGCTCTTCGGTGCTCTGACCCTGAGAGGATGCGGAAGTAATTGAAGTCGATGCGTTAGCTGCCATCCATCCGACAACGGCTTCAATTTGTTCCTCCCGCAGCAGTGGGGTACGTTGAGGTCCTACAAAGCTGCGCATAAAGGACTGTTGCCTGCTAAAACTGGGGGATGCTGATCCACTGGTGCCCGCAGCAGGCCCAGAATCCCCACGTCCTCTACCTGTAGAATCCCCACGTCCTCTCCCTGCAGAATCCCCACGTCCTCTCCCTGCTGAAACTCCACGCCCACGCCCACGCCCACGCGCCTTACTCCCTGCCTTCTTCATCTTGCAAGACTGCTTAAGATAGGCAAAAAAGTACAAAGGGGGGCCTTAGTGTGCTTATTCCTGAACAGCTGGTTACAGGTACAAGAAACACTAATTTTATGAAGTGTGTGTGTGTGGACTAGACTTTAATAGGAGCTGATGTGGCCTACACAAGTTCAAAATGTAGTGTTTGGTGAACTTTTTTTGTGGTTTCTTTGTTGGAAACAAACTCAAAGTATGTGAACAAAGAATTGAAACTGATAGTATCACCAACTTTTTGGAGCTATTACAATGCAGGCAGGTAACCTACAATGCAAAAGATGAGGCTCCAAAAAAATTGGGTAATACTAATCTGGCTGCGCCGGCAGGGCACAAGCCAGAAAAAAGGCTCCTCTATCTACTCCTATATAGTGTTTGCAACCAACCAATGTTGATGGATACGGATGGATGCACACTAATAGGAGAAGAAAAAATGAGCTGCACTCAAAGACAAATATGTGTGAGGCAGTGACGCACGTTGAGCGTCCTACAACCAGACGTAGCTGCAGGACACTCTACTCAGCGTGAGCTGCACTCACACACAGTCAGAGGCCTCTCAGACAGCCGTCAACAGTGCAGCTAAGTGGGCACTGGCACTGACAGGCTGCAGAAAGGCTCCGCTGTGTACTCCTATATAGTGTTTGCAACCACCGTAGATGGAGACGGATGGATGCACACTAATAGAAGAAAAAATGAGCTGCACTCAAATAAAAATATGTGTGAGGCACTGACACACGCTGAGCGTCCTACAGCCAGACGTAGCTGCAGGACACACTACTCAGCGTGAGCTGCACTCACACACAGTCAGAGACCTCTCAGACAGCCGTGAACAGTGCAGCAAAGTGGACACTAGCACTGAAAGGCTGCAGAAAGGCTCTGCTGTCTACTACTAGTGTTTGCAACCAACGTATATGGATACGGATGGAAGCACACTAGATTGAAATTATGTAAAAAATGCAGCTCAAAAAATAAAAGATGTATGAGGCAGCAGTGATCACACTGGGTGGCCTACAGCCTGACGTGGCTGCAGGACCCACTCCACAGCGTGAGCTGCACTCACACAGCCCTTGCAGACAGCTGTGAACACTGCTGCTAGGGCAAAGAAGGCTACAGTGGTGGTTTATGTAGCCTGGGTAAAGCACTAGATGTTTGGTGGAATCGCTATTTCTAACTGTCCCTCACAGTCTTCTACAGCAGCCTGTCCCTAACTGAATTCACAGCAGAGTGACCAGAAATGGCGGCTGCGGTGGCTTTTATAGTGCATCATGACATCATTTCGGCAGCCAATCACAGCCATGCCAATAGTTAACATGCCTACATGCCTAACAGGATGTGCCCACACTTCGGAGGATTCCCATTGGCTTAATCAAAGCAAGCAGGCTCATAGCATGATGGGAACTTCCTATTCCGATTCCGATTCCGGAATCCGATATGCCAAAAGTATCGGAACTAAGTATCGGAATTCCGATACCGCTAATATCGTCCGATACCCGATACTTGCGGTATCGGAATGCTCAACACTAGTCATTATTATGTTGGAGGACCCATTACCTGTGACTCAGACCAAGCTTCCTGACACTAGGTATCACATTTTGCACCAGAATGCTTTGATAGTTTTGAGATTTCATTGCACCCAGCACAGATTCAAGACACCCTGCGCAAGGTGCAGCAAAGCAGCCCAAAACATAACCATGGTTTGTTTCATTTGTCCAATGGACCTTCTTCCAAAACGTTTATGGCTTGTCAATATGCATGTTGTCAAATTTCAGCCTTGCTTTATAATATTTGCTTTCAATGGTGGTTTCCTCCTTGGTCATCTCATTTCCCATAAAGTCCACTTTGGCCAAGGCAGAGACGGATGGTGCGATCTGACACTGGTATATCTTGATCTTGGAGTCCTCCTCCAATCTCATTGGAAGTTGTTCTGGGCTCTTTGGTTACTATTTGTATTGTTTGCCTCTATAATTTGTCATGAGTTTTCTTCTTGTGGCCAGGTTCAGGGAGGTTGCCTATACCCTAGAAACCTTAAATGTATTAATAATATGTCCAAGCCTAGTAACAAGAACAAGAACCTGTTTGGAGATGGTCTTAAAGCCTTTAACTTTAGCATGTTTGTCTATAATTTTCTTTCTAATATTTTAAGACAACTCACTCCTTATATTTCTTTGGTCCATATTCAGTGAGGTACACACCATGATACCAAACAGCACAGTACCTACTTTTCATTCTTCAAATTGACAGACTGACTGATTACTAGTTTGTAGACATATGTGATGCTAATCACAGGACACACTTTAGTTTAACATATCCCCATGGTCAAAATATTTTCAATCTTTTCTAAGGGTACCATCATTTTTGTCCAGGTCATTTTCATTATTTAGGTTTTTTTTCTGTTGAGCCACAATTCAAAAGCAATATCTTATTTTCATTTATACTCTGCAAATTTAAGTAGAAAATTACTGTTTATCAGTTTCAAATGTTTTCGGTGACCATTACATATTTTTCTTACTTTAACAGAATGGTACAAACGGTTTTGTCCTCAAAAATTTTGGAGGACGGGTAAAATCGGTTTATTTTAACACTTCGAAGATACATATACTGTATATGAAGACTATGTATATTCAATCTCTGCAGAACAATCCTAAATTTTGTCCTTCACTAGAAATATGCGCACAATGCAGATATTGAACCCCTACATCTAATGTAGCCTGTAGACAACCACTACGACAATAGAAGTAGCTGCTTACAAACTGAAGTATTATCCATACTATTTAATTCACAAGGGAAACATTGCATCAAGCTTCCCTCTGCTGAATTTACAAGTAATATCCTTCTATCTACCCTTGCTAATAATACAAATACATGGGAGAATTGTATTTTAGTACAGGAATCTAAGCCATGTGGATCCTACTGATTATTCGTTTTCTAATTGGAGATGTGAGTTTTTTTCACCTCCACATAAAGATTGTATTATAAATATGCAGTTCAGTTGCAATTGACAAATAATACTCTTCTTTTCCAATTATCTGTGATGCATGGTAATCTAGGTTATGATGACAGATGCTGCCTTCAGGGATTTATTAAACTTGGGATAGCTGTGCATCCCTCTTAGCTGCCACTTTTATGGGTATCTACCATGTGTTCAGTTAAGGGTTTAGTTTTGCTTGTTTGTTTGTTTTTTATTCTAATTGAGAGAATTCTTTAAAAAAAATTGTTATTTGTGGTAAATTAACTGTAAAATTCAGAGTATGTGAAGAAGCTTCCCTTTTTTATTATTGTTGCTCTTTTGGGAATAGCTAAGCCTAATTTCCAGCGGTTAAAATGTGGAACAGATATAAATTGTAATCCATCCGTTAGTATATGAAAAGACGAAGCCTACTATTACTAAGTTTTATATTTGCTCAGTATGGTATATATCATAAGTATTCTTTAGTTAAATGGAATTTCTGTGACTTTAGAAAAAACAAAAAAATTACCTAAGCACTAACAGGCAGGTAATTGCAACTTACCTACTTGTTGTGTCCGGTGAGATTCTTCCACAGCACAAAGCGGTCACAGACCGCTCCTGTCAGGGATTCAGAAGCCTCTGCTGTTGTCACGTCTACAGAGCGGAGGCTTCATTTCCGCACTGCTCTGTAAATGAGGTGGGACTTCTGACGTCATTCTGACTGACAGCAGGATCCTCGCTGCCTCACTATTAGTGCTTAGTCATATTTTTTTTTATAAAGTCCTGGATATACCCTTTAAAGGAGTTGTACAGTCCACATTCACGGTGTATTTCAGAACTTTACCAGAATAGGTAATTGGGTATAGACATTGTCACTATCTTCTATGGAATCTCAGATCATAGGTTAACACATTAGATACTGTATGTTATATATAGATGTTGTTACATTTTCTATTAAACAAAAATTTCAGGTTCTTTTGCACTTGCTGGTATAACCTTCACCCAATCCTTCACAGGTTCACAGCTTTTCTGTTCATAAAATAAGAGTTGAGAGTTATTCAATTCCATCCACAAGAGAAATCATCTAGAGTTTAATATTAGCTGCATCATAAACACATATAAGCCATAACCTAGACTAACTCTAAAAAGTTAGACATATTGAAGAGTTGGCACCACAACTGTTAATTGTAGTGTATTGTAACCCAAGCTAAACACCAGGTACAACCTACCATGTTTCATTGTCTGTGCTTCTATAATTTCATAAATAATGCAATTATTTCTCATATTTTTTCTCAGAAAAGAGATGTTCCCTTTTACCATTTTTACAATATCCTGACTTGTTTACTTTGAATTTAGATGATGAATGTGTCACACTTTGTCTATAACCGTATATCTAAATAATTGTAAAACTTTGCTATGGACTAAGTAAATAAGCTTTCGAACATGTACATATTAAGTCACCAACGGTAACGGTAACATTTTTTAATCTATTCACCCAAACTACATGTACAAGGACTAGTCCTTTTGATCTTTTGGTTATTTTACTTTGCTCTTACCTATCTCTCTTTTATGCTTTTTTCTCATTTCTCTCTCTATTTCATTCTCTTTTCTTTCTCTTTCCTTCTCTTGCTATCTATTTCCTTCTCTCTCTCTTTCCTACTCTGTTTTTCCTTTTGCCTTTCTTTTTCCTGCTCTCTCTCCCTTTCTCTTTTACTTCTCTCCTTTCCTCTTTTTCCTTCTCTCTCCCTTTCTTTTTTTCTGCTCTCTCCCTTTCTCTTTTTCCTCCTCTCTCCCTTTCTCTTTTGCCTTCTCTCTCCCTTTCTCTTTTTCCTTCTCTCTCTCTCCTTTTCTCTTTTTCCTGCTTTATCTTTCTCTTTTCCCAGCTCTCTCTCCCTTCCTCTTTTTTCTTCTCTCCCTTTCTCTTTTTCCTTCTCTCTCTCCTTTTCTCTTTCTCCTTATCTTTCTTCTTTTCTTTTTTTAATCCTTTCTCTCCCTTTCTCTTTTTCCTTATCTCTCTCCCTTTCTTTTTTTTCTTCTCTCTCCCTTTCTTTTTTTCTTCTTTTCTCCTTTTCTCTTTTTCTTTCTCTCTCCCTTTCTCTTTTTCTTCCCTCTATCCCTTTCTCTTTTGTTCTTTTCTCTCCTTTTCTCTTTTGTTCTTCTCTCTCTTTTTCTCTTTTTCCTTCTAACTTTACTGCTGTTTTTTTCTTCTTGACTTAAAGGATTTAAAACTTGTAATTAGACTCAAACGTAAGCATAACTTACTGCAATATCTTCACCTTGCTACTTCCATTCTGCCTCCTGCTGGCTCTGTTGTTTATTTTTTCACTGTCATTCTGACAACACATCGTATTATATCTATAGTGACATCACTGCTACAACAAACACTTGTGGCCATGGTTACCTAGCATGCTGTCACAATAGACGTCATGTCAGCACAAACAATGCGATATCAGAAACAATAAGTTATGGCGGAGACCAGGTGCAGGAAGTTAGAGTGAAATCAGTAAAGTAAGTTTATAAAACTGTGATCTTTACATTTAAAAATCTCCAGAGAAAAAACAAAACAGGATTAAATTATAATTTTATAATTATAAAATTCTAGGTTATTTTAGGTTATTTTAATAAGTTACATGTTAAATAAAATATGAAAAACAAGGAGATAATTCTATGGCAGGGAAAAAGTGCAAATTTGCAATTTATTTTAAAGCAAAACCTGTCATGAGGTTCATGCAGTCTAAACCATGGGCAGTATGAATTCTACTATGGCTGTGTTATTTCAGCAGTGTATGTTATACTCTGAAAAACTTGGCTTTTCCGATCACGTGTGTTATTGAAAGATATCTTGGAATTACAGTGGCATGTAAATGTTTGGAAACCCCTGATCAAAATTGCTGTTATTGTGAAGATTTAAGCATGCTGAAGATTGGCATATTGAAGATTAAATAATCTCATGAAGACGTAAGGTTAAAGATGACATATTTCCTTTGTATTTTAGGCAAAAAAAAATATTGTCATTTTTTACATTTTAAAAATTCCAAAAAAGGAAAATAGGCCAATGTAAAGGTTTAGACATCCTTGAAGATTTGTGTGTTAAGAAAACTTTGACCAAGGTTTCAGGCCTTAATTAGCCTGTTAGGGTTATGGCTTGTTCAGTATCATCATTAGGAAAAGCGAGGTGATGCAATTTTCCCAGTTTCATAAAAACCCAGCCTCCTCTAGCCTTCTGCCTAAAAACAACAGCCTTGGGTTCTTCTAATCAGCTGCCTAGCACTCTGAAAATTAAAATAATGGAGACCCACAAAGCAGGAGAAGGCTATAAGAAGATAGCAAAGAGTTTTCAAGTTGCTCTTTCCCTGTTTGAAATTTAAATAACAGTTAACAGGAATAGTGGAGGTCAAGATAAGGTCTAGAAGATCAAGTAAAATTTCAGTGAAAGCTGCTCGTATTATTGCTGGGGAGGAAAATCAGAATCCCAGCTTGACTTCAAAAGACCTTTGGAAAGGTTTAGCAGACTATTGACTTGTTGTACATTGTTATATTGTTTGAAGAGACAAGCATAAATATGTCCTTCATGGAAGAGTCATCAGACGAACACCTCTCCTGTGTCCTCACTATAAAATTCAGCATCAGAAGTATGCAAAAGAATATCTAAACAAGCCTTATGCATTTGGAGACAAGTTCTGTGGACCGATAAGGATAAAATAGAACTCTCTGGCCACAATTATCAAAGGTATGTGTGAAAAAAAGGGTACAGAATTTCAGGAAAAGAACATTGCGTCAACCATTAAGCATGGGGGTGGGTCAGTCATGCATTGGGGTTGTGTTATAACCAATATCACGGTGAACATTTCAATTTGTGTTGTGGAAAGTATGTATGTAATAACAATAATAATCTTTATTTTTATATAGCGCTAACATATTCCACAGCGCTTTACAGTTTACACACATTATCATCACTGTCCCCAATGGGGCTCACAATCTAAATTCCCTATCAGTATGTCTTTGGAATGTGGGAGGAAACTGGAGTACCTGAAGGAAACCCACGCAAACACAGGAAGAACATACAAACTCCTTGCAGATGTTGTCCTTGGTGGAATTCAAACCCAGGACTCCAGTGCTGCAAGGCTGCAATGCTATCCACTGAGACACCGTGCTGCAATGATCAGCTGATCACCAGGTTGCATTTATTTAAAAATATGGATATATATATGTATTATGGTACATAAAGAAATTATCTAAATATCTTGTTCATGTCATTATCTACCTGGTTAGAAAATTATCACAAGTAGCCAATTTGAACCAAGAATCAGTCAGACTTATGTGAGACTGAGTCCTACCTCTTCATGGTCTTTCAAAAAAGGAAGGAAATCATGAAAAGACATGGCTCCAGGTCTGACAGAAGTCTTATAGATAGGCGATTCCAATTTGTTTTCTGTAACTAAATCTGTGTATATGTGGATGTAGTGTTTTGTGTGTGTGTGTGTTAATATACTGAACCATTGCAGTATTTTCCAGTATCCAGCTTCATTCCACTTCTCATTGATGTCACTGCCCTTCAGACTATCCAGATCACTCTATGCATGTGGTCAGGGCCGGTGTAAGGGGCAGGCAGACCAGCCAGCTGCCTAGGGCCCCTGGTCCCCCAGGGGCCCCCAGCTAGCAGCACATCATGCCACCGCTATGGGGCCTCTGTGAGGCAGGGGCGCCTGCCTGCCCCCGGCGCTGACTCCCCCTGCTGCCGCATTGAGCTATACCAATGATGGAGGCAAGAGCGTCAGCTGACTCTCCCTCTCCCATCATTCCCCACTCTGCCTCAGTGGGTGTGCTTTCACTGTGTACTAGGCAGTGCAGGAGGACTGTGGGGCCACTCTTGGGGGGTATGCCATGTGCGGCTGGGCTATATATACCATGTGCGGCTGGGCTATATATGCCATGTGCGGCTGGGCTATATATACCATGTGTGGCTGGGCTATATATACCATGTGTGGCTAGGTGCTATATACTATGGTGCAGGGCTGTATACCATGTGTGGTTGGGCTATATACCATGTGGTGCTGGGCTGTATACCATGTGGTGCTGGGCTGAATACCATATGGTGCTGGGCTGTATACCATGTGGGGCTGGGCTATATACCATGGTGGGGCTGGGCTATATACTATGTTGTGCTGGGCTATATACAATGCGGCTGTGTTATGTACCAGGGGGGTACATTTTACATTATATTCTATGGGGGAGACTGTGGTATATAATATGGGGGGCTACATTATATTCTATGGGGAGCTGTATTATATGTATTATATTCTATGGGAGGTGATTGCATCATACTCTGAGGGGGCTACATTTTACTATATGAGGAGGCTACATTGTATTCTATGGGGGGCTGCATTATATTCTGTGGGGGGCTAGATTATATTGTATGGGGGCTTCATTATACTTTATAAGGGGCTACATTATATTCTATGGGAGCTGCATTATACTATTTGAGGAGGGCTACATTGTATTCTATGGAGGGGTTACATTATACTATATAAGGGGCTTCAATATACTCTATGAGGGGGCTGCCATATATTCTATGGAGGGGCTGCATTATACTATATGAGGGGGGCTACATTATATTCTATGGGGGGTTCATTATATTCTGTGGAGTGGCTGCATTATACTCTGTGGGGTAGCTGCATTATGCTCTAAGGGGTGGCTGCATTATACTATCAGAGGAGGTTGCATTATATTCTATGGGGGTTACATTATAATGTATGGCAAGGCTGCATTATATTCTGTGGGGTGGCTGCATTATGCTCTATGGTGTGGCTGCATTATACTGTATCGAGGACTATGGGGAATACATTATATGAAGAACTATGGGGTGCATTATACTATGGGAAGTGAATTGTACTACATTGATGACTATGGCGGTGATTATACTAATTTGGAGCACTATGAGGAGTGTATTATACTACATGGAGGGCTGGGCAGTGTATTTTAATATATGGAGGGCTATGAGGAGTGTATTATACTATATGGAGGACTGAGGAGTGTAGTATACTATATGGAGGACTAAGGGGTATATTATATTATATGGAGGACTATGGGGTGTAAACTGTAGATGTGCTGCTAATAACATGATACTGTATGGTGATCTGTTAATGTTCCATTAGTGATCATTCTGTCCCCATAATTCTTTCTCAGATGGTGGAAAGAGACCAGGAAACAAGTGTTGAACGACTTCAATATTGTCGATCACACTCATTTAGCGGCCTGAACTCAGCACATGTAACTACAACCGAAATGCTTCTGTGTGATGTGCAATATGTTAGCATTTGGGGGCCCATTTTAAACTTTGCCTAGGGCCCCACTTTACCTACAACTGGCCCTGCATGTGGTGGAAGTGTTTTTTTTCTTTTTACAATGTAAGGCTATGGAGCATCGTTCTTACTTTCCATAGGATTACATTGTAAAAGCCACTTCTGGGTCACACAGAGTGCAGTGTAACCTCGAGAGTCTGATGTCACTGAGAAGAGGAGCAGTATGTTGCTGGATACTGGAGAAGGCAGCAGTAGATGAGTATATTAACACACACATTGCACTAAATGCACATATACAAAGGTTTAGAATTAAAAAAAATCATGGGAGAGGTTCCTTAAAGAAGCCACACATTTTTAATTCCACTTTGAACCTCCTAATTCAAGAACTTATTAGAGACTGCCACAATGGAAATGAAAAAAAAATGCTAATGTAGTAATACAAGATCTGCAGACAAAGTTTTCACTGCTATTGGTTTATATTCTTACTCAAAAATATCATAAATGTCATAAATACATATCATTAATACCCAATCGATATCCTCATTTTGGAGACATGAACTTTTCAAGAATTAGCCCATAGATTGTATTTAGTGTTAATAAAAGTTAAGGTTTAAAACTGTCAGTAGAGATGAATGAATCAATTTTCAGGACACTGATCCAATGGCCATATCAGCTTTCTACAGCCGCCGAACAGGAACCCTGCGAACTGTCTCCTACCTATTCTGATTGCCTTCTCTGATTAATAAGCAGCTGATCGGCACTCTGTGATCGTGGTGCATGTGGTGAGAAACGGCAAAATGGAAAGAAACCCTGGCACTCACGTGTAGAATAATTGCTTATTTAATCCAGTGATATTCAAATAATCTGACGTTTGAGCCCATTCAAGGCTTTCGTCAATTTTCTTTTATTTACAAGTCTGGGATGAGCTGAAATGTCTAATTGTTTGAATTTCTCTGGATTAAATAAGCAATTATTCTACATGTGAGTGCCGTAATTTCTTTCCATTTTCCTCTGATTAGTAGGACCTGGACTTCTTCATTCATAAGTCACACTACAATGATGATTTGACATTGGGTCTAGAAATCATATGAGGCAACAGGTAAGAGGCTACTGATGTGCCTTCAGGACCAGGGTCATACGTATCATTTTTCTCATCTCTAACGATCAGTCTACTGGAAAAAAAATTAATGAATAAACCTAATGACTTCTAGAAAACAGCTGCCTGCCCAACAAATATGAATTCAGAATATTGATTAATGAAAAGCAAATGGCAGCTATTAAGGCTTCATGTTCCTTGGATAATTTGAGGCAGCCCCTTGTGCATTGCACTTGAAATCAAATAGTTTTTGGATGATGGCCCTCCCATACTATTCCACCTTGAAAAGCTGGCAATGTAAACGATAAAATATATTTGTGCTGGACATTTTATATCAGCTAATGTACAGCTTCATTCAATCAACATGATTGTTTGACGTTTCACGTTGCTTTTAAATTTCCTGTATTGAGTACTTACTAATTCACAGACAACCTTTGTAGTGTGCACAAAGCACTAATTGTCATGCAACTTAATAGTACTTCAACGTTTCCACCTTTGAATCTGATCTTAAATTACAGTATTTCCTTGCAGTAGTTTTCTGGACCACCGCTCGCGCTGCTTGGTCATCGTGCCTGAAATGGTCATATACACAGGCTAGGGACATAAATCTAAAAATGCAATTATAATAAAACACTGCAGACTACAAGTTACACAGCTTTGAACTATAAGTACACAGATGAAAATAGGTTTATTCTACAATACCCTTGATAAAGAGCCTCCCTCTGGTACTGAACACTTACATCCATTTCATCAAATATGTTTAATTCTATGAAAATTATTATTGAAGTTTACATGGACCATTTTCACTTCAGATTAACTAAATTTCAATTAACTTCACTGTATCACCACATCAATTTCTATTTACTTTGGCCTTCTAGTCACACAATAGCCAAGTATTCAATTATATTTTGAGATGCTAATTTTTACATAATTCATAAATTGTTGCTATATGCATGTTATCAAGTATGAATAATTCAAGAAATGTTCAAAATAAATATCAAACAAATATAAAAAAAATTAAAGTTTTCACATTGTTTCAAAAAAATGCTTTATAAGTAGAATTTATAATTTTGTATACCAGACCACTTATAAGATGAAGCTTTGCCTTCTTCAGAGTCTGCTCTTTCATATAACTTGATAAACTACAGATATTTCAATAATATCCCGCACAATAATTGCCAGTTGCAATGAATTTGTTGCTGCATTTTCTCCTTTAAATCAGATCAAACAGTAGAGTAAGTTCAGTTCAATGGTGGTGAGTGGTGACAAACTGAAAAAAAATGCGATGCGCTGACCGACTATATGTAGATATTTCCCCAGAGATGACAGAGGCAACTTGTATTTAGAACTGATTTTACTAGAGGAAATCTGGTAGATAACTATATACATTTGTGAGGTAAACGGGTCAGCCTATTACTTATAGATAAATATTTGCAGACAGGCCATTTCTAAGAGTGATTTTGGCTGCTTTCAGGTTCTCTATCTGTGGAAACCCTCACTCAGTTACACCTCAGTAGCTGAGCTGTTTTCTCCCTCTGAGGCGACTTACCCTCCCAGAAATGCAGTGAAAATCCTCTCACAATGGCGGCTGTCCACTGCCTTCCCTTCTATCTTCTTGTGGCAAGGCTCAGATCCCTGTAGAGGCCTGTCTACTGTCAGAGTCTCACATACCAGTCCTTGCTGCCATCACCATCCTTTTCTGATTGACTCAAATCTTACCGCCTCATAACAGTTAGCTCCTCCCCATAACATGTGACTTTCCGAAAAACAGTCATTGGTTGACTGCACTGTGAATACTCCTTCCCATAAAACTCATTAAAACCTTTACTGATGTTGTCCCTGTAAGAAAATTCAAGCAAAGAAATGGGAATAACATAGGAAAAACCACATACAATGAAAATGCAGAAATAACAAAAATACTTCTATTTCAGAAACTTTATGTGATAGAGCAAAACTAAGCATATTTTTGGAATCAGCACATCAAACTCCATAAAACAGACATATTACCTTTGTTAATGATTTTTTTTGTTTTGACCAGTGTAATTGACAGAATGGTTAACACATTTTGAAACATATTTTATCGGTCCTTGGGAGTGATGAAAAAGATGAAAAATGGGAAAAACAGACACTTATTTCCCGTATTTTCCCATGTGACGATATCGCCCAATTCTCTGCAAAAAAAACAACAGAATGTGACAGTGACATAAACATGTATTACAATAAAATGCCATCAATATTTGAAAGAATATACATTTCTCTAAACGACATGTACGAAAAATCCTGAAAATGAGCCTGATCTGGAACTGGAGTAAATGGCCTAGCACTGAACTGATTAAAGAGGATGTCCATTGCAATGCCCCCATCGATTTAAACAGTGGAAAGAAGTATATTTGTAAATGCCTCTTGTTGCCATTCATGCCTGTGAGCTGCGCTATCGCTGGCTGTTCACTGCGCATCATGTGTCCCCAGCTGCATAAGTCGCCGACATCCGCTGCCACATCAAGTTTCCAGAATACAGAGGTGTCACCCAGTGACACACACCCCCCCTTAGTGACTGGGCTGTGGGTGAAGTTTTATGATACATCACAGCCCAACATACAGCAAGTGCTTGCTGCCAATTTAAACAGAATAGAGAAGGAAAGGAAACCACGTGCTGGATACTGACCTGTGACGTGCGGTGAAACTCCCACCCCCTACTATGAGCTTATCATTAATTGAAAATTTCCCACACTGATTATACAAGAACCACAAGACAGATTTCTTCACCCCAGGTATCATTTTAATCATTTTAACACTGACAACCTGACAGTGTTTGCAGCTTACATAGCAAAATCCTGCTGACAGATTTGCTTTAAGTAATTTATAGCTTACTGACAATACACATTTTAAAATCCTAATGTACAGATAAATCCCTCTTCGACCTTAAAAAAAAAGAAAAAAACACTTGGCATTCTAAGGGTACGTGCACACGCTCCATAATGGTGGAGATAGGAACCCGCAGCGGATTCCGCAGAAAGAATTGACATGTCAATTCTTTCTGCGGTTTCAAAACCGCAGCAAATCCACGCGGATTTTTCCGCTACGTCTACACAGCGTTTTTTTTGTACCATTCATTTGAATGGTACTGTACACCGCAGCTAAAACTGCTGTGGGTCCGCAGCGGCCGAAACCGCTGCGGAAACGCAGCGGAATCCGCAGCGTGTGCACGTACCCTAACAGTTTGTGATTTGTATTTATTTTTTTGCAGTCCACAAGATCATATTTCATGTTTCAATCAGTTATTTTAACCTTTCTTGATTTAGATAGCTGAGGATTACTAGGACAGTAGTTAAGAAATTCTGGTTCAATGATGGATGTCGAAATGGTGAATGTGCCTTCACCATTGTGATGGATGTCACTGTACATAAGCTCCACATTGCTGAACCACTTGTTATAGTAATCCATAGCAATCTGATGTTGTGGATAGTCTCTAAATAGAAAATTCCTTCCATGTCGAGTACCTGTTTGATGGTGATCATAGTATGTTAGCTACTGCCAACTTCTTAGGCAGTAAAAATTGAAATCTAAAGAACACCTTACATGTCATATCCATAAAGGCCCCTGCAAAAACAGAAGCCATGAAACAGATAAAAACATGAACTGTAGATTTTATATCCCAAATACTAGAGCAGTATTATATTGTATAAATGTAATTGTACCTGTTTAGTAATGCAGAAGAACTTGTATTGTTTGAGTATCCTGATATTCACATTCCAAAGGATTCTGATTCTGATATTTATTTGTCCGTCTTTGTGTTTGGGGCTGAATTTTTTTTTCTTTCTGGTTTTATTAACTTTTTTTTTTAGCATTTTTTTTTACTGTTTTACTTTTGCTTTCACAAGATGTATTTCTGAATATTCAACATTTGATGTGGTTCGTGGTCATTGTAAGGTTTTAGCTCATTGGTAGTTCGCAGTGTTCACACAGGCACACAGTTTGTTGTCCGAAAAGGAAGGTTTATTTCCTATAAACTTCCAACAGAAAGTAATAACCAAACAAAGAGTCCATACAGGAGAATTGTCATGATCCAGGACGGGATTTCGCTTTGACCCGTCCTGGTTAGACTAGGGGTTAATTGTGCTGCCTCTCTCTGGCAGCAGGAGGCTATTTAGTGCTCACTGGACCTGGGTCCGGTGTCAGTTATACTCCTGCCCTCGGCTGAGTTAAGTGACCTCTTGTATACGTGTGCCTTGTGCCTGATATCTTGCTTGTTTGTTCGGTTGTGATCTGGTTCTGTCCCTGTTACGAGTTCTGCCTGACCCTCTTGTACTGCGCTACCTCTCGTGTATGACTCTCTGCTTGTGACCCGACTTCTCTCTGCTCGTCCCCTTGGTACCACGTCGCCCTCTTGTGTATGACCTTTGGCTCTGTCTGACTACCCGTCTGTTCGTCCCTCCTGTACCTTGTTCGCCCGTACTGTGTGTGACCTCTGTTTTGCCTGACTCTGAGTTGTTGTATGGTGTCCTGTCCTATCTGAATACAGGACGCTAAGCCCTGCCCCCTTGCAGTCACATGACCATAGGTCCCGTGCACATTATTCAGTTTTAGTGTCCGCAGGTCCTTTGCCTCTTTACCTTCCAGCGCTGACTGGACCCTGACACTATTATCCTGAAGCACGCATGGCCACCTCTGCTGCACACTCCACAGGTATCTTTTAGCACTGCTTCTGTTCTCAGGACACACGCACTGGCTCTAGGAGCGAGTGTAGTGCGGTGTCTCTGACATTATAACTGACCCATACCATTTTTTTTTTTTTTTCTCTGCTCCCATTCACCTGTGTGTGTGTGATGGATCCTGTGCACGCTCTTTCTGAGCAGGTTAAGCATCTGACGCAGATGTCTCAGAAACTCTTTGGAGAACAAAGAGTCCTGGCTCAGTCTCAGCAGCTGATCGCTGACACTGTGTAGGGGGTTCTTTCATTGGGGGATCGGGATGTTACATTAATTTCCCCTGAGTCTCCAGTGAAGTTACCAGATACCTTTTCTGGAGATAAAAATGACTTCAGAGTGTTCAAGGAGGGCTGTAAGTTTTTTTTTTCCTTAAGACCACACTCTTCTGGGGATGAAAGTCAGAGAGTGGGGGTCATTATGTCTCTGTTAAGGGGAGCCCCCCAAGCTTGGGCTTTCTCCCTTCCTACCACGGCCCCTGAGCGTATGACTGTGGATGCATTTTTTGAGGCCCTGGGGCATATTTATGATGAGCCTGATCGGGTGCGTATGGCTGAGGACAGGCTGATGAATGTTTGCCAGGGGAAACACTCAGCCGAGTGGTTTTGCTCAGAGTTCAGATGCTGGGCTGCTGAGGTCTGCTGGAATGACGCTGCTCTCCGGGGGTTGTTCCGCAGAGGCCTGTCTGAGCATCTGAAAGACGCCTTGGCTCTCCACCCCCCACCTGATGCCCTGGAGGAAGCTATGACACAGGCCGTCCAAATGGATCGCAGGTTACGGGCAAGGGGAGTGATACAAACCGAGACATCATTGTTCTCCCAAGGAAGGGGAGCCAGTTCTTCACTGAAAATCACGGCGATGGGAACCATCAACCGTAAGGAGGAAGAAAGAAGGCAATGGCACGTGAGAAAATGCTGTGTTCACAGTGGCGAGTCTGGACATGGGAAAAAGGATTGCCCCTCCCGGCCACTAACCAACAAACGACTGAGCCCGGGTGATTATCGTGGAGGTCACCCAGGCTCTCAGGTACCCTTTTCTGCATTTTCTAAAATGTCATTCCAAGTGGAACTTTGTTGTGGGGGTGTCTCCACATCCACAACTGCCTTTGTGGATTGCGGCTCATCATTGAACTTTATTGACTCTGACTTGGTGGCCAGGTGTAAGTTAGGGACAGTTAGGTTGGAGACTCCGATTCACCTTGTTGCTATTGACAAAACACCACTGGGTAAGAATGACATTGTGTTTTGTACTGAAGAGTTTCTCCTTAAAGTGAGTTCCTTACATCAGGAACGTATTTCATGTTTTGTAATGAACAACCTGCCTGCGGGACTGGTGTTGGGGTTCCCCTGGTTACAGCTGCATAATCCTGTGATTAATTGGGAATCTCGGGATATTGTTAAATGGGGTCCCTATTGCTCTGAGAAATGTCTTGTTTCTGTGTCTGTGTCATCCGTGGGTCTAGAAGGCATTCCGGAGTGCCTGATAGATTATACTGACGTTTTCTCCGAAAAAGAGGCTGAGGTTTTACCACCACACCGCCCATTTGATTGTGCCATTGACCTGGTTCCAGGTGCTAAATTGCCCAAAGCCCGCCTGTATAACCTCTCGGGTCCGGAACGGGCTGCGATGAAGGAATATATTTCTGAGAGCCTCCGTAAGGGACACATTCGTCCTTCTGTTTCTCCTGTGGTGGCAGGGTTCTTTTTTGTAAAAAAAAAAGACGGTGGTTTGCGCCCATGCCTCGATTTTCGTGAGTTAAATAAAATAACTGTGAGGAATACTTATCCCCTTCCACTTATTCCTGATTTATACAATCAGTTGTCCGGAGCTAAGTGGTTTTCGAAATTAGACCTACGGGGAGCGTATAACCTTATCCGAGTCCGGGATGGAGATGAATGGAAGACCGCCTTTCTCACTACTGAAGGGTTGTTTGAAAATTTGGTCATGCCCTTCGGCCTGACCAACGCTCCAGCGGTCTTCCAAAATTTCATAAATCATGTGTTCTCCGATTTGATTGGACGTTTTATGGTGGTGTATTTGGATGACATTTTAATCTACTCGCCTGATAAACAGACTCACATTGGTCATGTTCGGGCAGTTCTCCAAAGGCTCAGGGAGAACTGTCTGTTTGCTAAACTTGAAAAATGTTTATTTTTTGTTCAGGAACTGTCCTTTCTGGGGTTCATCATGTCTGCTGAAGGGTATCGCATGGATCCTAATAAGGTGCAGGCCATTCTCGAGTGGGTTCAACCGTGTGATTTGAAGGGTCTGCAACGTTTCCTAGGGTTCGCTAATTATTATCGGAAATTTATAAGGGGGTTCTCACAGGTGGTTAAACCCCTCACAGACATGACTCAAAAGGGGGCCGATATCAAGAATTGGTCAACCGCAGCGGTAGCGGCATTTCAGTTTTTGAAAAAATGTTTCATGTCGGCCCCGGTTCTTATCCAACCGGACCCCTCTGAACCATTTATTGTTGAGGTAGACGCCTCAGAGGTGGGGGTGGGGGCGGTATTGTCCCAGGGACCCGCCACTTTGACCAATTTAAGACCTTGCGCCTTTTTCTCAAAGAAGTTCTCTCCGGCAGAGAGAAACTATGATGTGGGGAATCGGGAACTTCTGGCCATAAAATTGGCTTTTGCAGAATGGAGGCATTTTTTGGAGGGGGCTGTCCATCCTATAACGGTAATCATGGACCACAAAAACCTAGCTTACATCGAGTCTGCTAAAAGGTTGACTCCCAGACAGGCTAGATGGTCACTTTTTTTTTCTCGATTCAACTTCTCGATCACTTTCCGACCAGGATCCAAGAATATCAGAGCGGATGCGTTGTCACGCAGTCTAGATCCGGTGTCCCCCCGGAACCTCCATCCTCCATTCTTCAGCCTGGGGTGGTGGTGGCAGAGGTTTCTAATGTGTTGGAACGAGAGATTCGAGAAGCCCAGGCTCTTGCACCTCCAGCTAAGCCGGTGGATAAACTTTATGTGCCAGCTCAGTTTCGTCTCAAGGTCCTCCAGGAGTTCCATGACTCAGTTCTGGGTGGACATCCAGGGATCTCAGCGACCCGGAAGGCCATTGCTAGAATGTTCTGGTGGTCTTCTTTAGCCTCTGATGTTGGGGAGTATGTGTCTGCGTGTGAGGTTTGTGCCCGTGCGAAATCTCCCCATAACCGGCCAGCCGGGGAATTGGTACCACTGCCAATTCCTGAGAGACCATGGACTCATCTGTCCATGGATTTCATCACCAACCTTCCCCCTTCCAAGGGTAATACCGTGGTCTGGGTCGTAGTGGACAGGTTTAGTAAGCAGGCACATTTTGTACCTTTGGCAGCTCTACCTAATGCGGAAACATTGTCCAGATTGTTTGTGGAGCATGTGGTGCGGTTGCATGGGGTACCCCTGAATGTGGTGTCTGATAGGGGAGTGCAATTTGTGTCCAGATTTTGGAGAGCTTTTTGTAGGAGGTTGGGTATTAGTCTGTCCTTTTCATCCGCCTACCATCCAGAGACTAATGGGCAGACTGAGCGGACCAATCAGTCTCTGGAGCAAATTCTGCGTTGTTTGACCTCAGCCCGACAGGATGATTGGTGTTCTGTGTTACCATTGGCTGAGTTTGCTTTTAACAACCGCACTAACCAGTCTACGGGTACATCTCCTTTTTTTTGCAATTATGGGTTTCATCCTCATTTTGGAGAATTTTCCCGCTTGAATTCTGGGTGTCCTGGGGCGGACGAGTCGATCCAGCGGTTGGGGGAGGTATGGCGGGAGGTCCAGAATAACATTACGAAGGCCCAGGACAAATTTAAATTTTTTGCGGACAAAAAACGATCCGTGGGTCCAGTGTTTCAGGTTGGGGATAAGGTATGGTTATCCACCAAAAATATAAGGCTCAAGGTCCCCTCTGCGAAGCTTGGACCCAAGTTTATAGGTCCCTATGTAATTACCGAAGCAGTTAACCCGGTGGCTTTTCGGTTGCAGCTCCCGCCATCTCTGCGGATCCCAAATGTTTTCCATAAGGCCCTTTTGAAACCTGTGAGGTCCAGTGGGGAGGGATCATCATCTTCCCCGACACCGGTTCTGGTAGATGGGCAGGCTGAGTACGAGGTGGAACGAATTGTCGACTCCAGGTTGGTCCGTCGCGCCCTTCAGTATTTGATACATTGGAAGGGCTACGGTCCTGAGGAACGCTCGTGGGTTCCTGCTCGATCAGTTCATGCGGATCGGTTGATCCGAGCCTTTCACGCCAAGTACCCTGAGAGACCTGGGGGTCCGGTGGCCCCCCATTGAGAGGAGGGTACTGTCATGATCCAGGACGGGATTTCGCTTTGACCCGTCCTGGTTAGACTAGGGGTTAATTGTGCTGACTCTCTCTGGCAGCAGGAGGCTATTTAGTGCTCACTGGACCTGGGTCCGGTGTCAGTTATACTCCTGCCCTCGGCTGAGTTAAGTGACCTCTTGTATACGTGTGCCTTGTGCCTGATATCTTGCTTGTTTGTTCGGTTGTGATCTGGTTCTGTCCCTGTTACGAGTTCTGCCTGACCCTCTTGTACTGCGCTACCTCTCGTGTATGACTCTCTGCTTGTGACCCGACTTCTCTCTGCTCGTCCCCTTGGTACCACGTCGCCCTCTTGTGTATGACCTTTGGCTCTGTCTGACTACCCGTCTGTTCGTCCCTCCTGTACCTTGTTCGCCCGTACTGTGTGTGACCTCTGTTTTGCCTGACTCTGAATTGTTGTATGGTGTCCTGTCCTATCTGAATACAGGACGCTAAGCCCCGCCCCCTTGCAGTCACATGACCATAGGTCCCGTGCACATTATTCAGTTTTAGTGTCCGCAGGTCCTTTGCCTCTTTACCTTCCAGCGCTGACTGGACCCTGACACTATTATCCTGAAGCACGCATGGCCACCTCTGCTGCACACTCCACAGGTATCTTTTAGCACTGCTTCTGTTCTCAGGACACACGCACTGGCTCTAGGAGCGAGTGTAGTGCGGTGTCTCTGACAAGAATGAGAAACAGGGCGGTTCAGCTCTATATACAAAGTCCATTGCTCGTTCTCTTGCAGAGTCTAAGCAACATACACAGGTCCTCCACCTTGCAAACACAGACCCAAATACCAGAAGTGTTAGGCTATGTGCACACGCTGCGGTCTTTGCTGCGGATCCGCTGCGGTTTTGGCCGCTGCGGATCTGCAGCAATTCTGCAGACAGTGTACAGTAGCCTGTTATCCTATGGGATTTACATTCTGCTGTACACATGCTGTGGATTTTTAACTGCGGAAAATCTGCGGTTTTGAATCCGCAGAAAGAAATGACATGTCACTTCTTTTCTGCGGATTCTGCTGTGGTTTACCATCTCCTCCATTGTAGACAGGCCCAGATTGGCAATATAACCAACCGGGCATTTTCCCGCTGGGCCGCTGTCATGTGGGCCGCGGGCGGCAGCGCCCGATCATCTGGCCGCTTGCCAGCGCTTGCAGCCACTGTTGCTCCTGCCGCTGGCCCTCTGCGGGCACGGCGGTGATAGTTTCAAGTTCCTCCCGCACTGCAGGGAGATAAGCCACCATGCCTCCCCACCACCACCACCCTCGCCTTAGCATGAGACCCCCCCCGCAGCCACTCACAGCGTCGCACTCGCTTGCCTGCTCGCTCTGTTCGCAGGACCTGTGATGAGGTCACAGGAGGGGAGGAGTCAGGGGGTCACATGATCAGGAGCCTTTGTCCAGACCCCCGATCATGTCACCCCTGACTCCGCCCCTCCTGTGACCTCATCATAGGTCCTGTGCGCTCAGCCTTGCCTCTACCGTCTGCAAGACTCTGCTTTGCTGTTGTCATGGTGCTGGTTGAGGTAAGTATGTGTGGGGTCAGGATTTACAGTGTGGATGTAGCAGAGCTGTGTGTGAATGAGATGTACGGAGCAGAGCCGTGTGTGTACGAGATGTACGGAGCAGAGCCGTGTGTGTACGAGGTGTACGGAGCGGAGCCGCGTGTGTACGAGGTGTACGGAGCGGAGCCGCGTGTGTACGAGGTGTACGGAGCGGAGCCGTGTGTACGAGGTGTACGGAGCGGAGCCGTGTGTACGGAGCGGAGCCGTGTGTACGAGGTGTATGGAGCGGAGCCGTGTGTACGAGGTGTATGGAGCGGAGCCGTGTGTACGAGATGTACGGAGCAGAGCCGTGTGTGTACGAGGTGTACGGAGCGGAGCCGCGTGTGTACGAGGTGTACGGAGCGGAGCCGCGTGTGTACGAGGTGTACGGAGCGGAGCCGTGTGTACGAGGTGTACGGAGCGGAGCCGTGTGTATGAGGTGTACGGAGCGGAGCCGTGTGTACGGAGCGGAGCCGTGTGTACGAGGTGTACGGAGCGGAGCCGTGTGTACGAGGTGTATGGAGCGGAGCCGTGTGTACGAGATGTACGGAGCAGAGCCGTGTGTGTACGAGGTGTACGGAGCGGAGCCGCGTGTGTACGAGGTGTACGGAGCGGAGCCGCGTGTGTACGAGGTGTACGGAGCGGAGCCGTGTGTACGAGGTGTACGGAGCGGAGCCGTGTGTATGAGGTGTACGGAGCGGAGCCGTGTGTACGGAGCGGAGCCGTGTGTACGAGGTGTACGGAGCGGAGCCGTGTGTACGAGGTGTATGGAGCGGAGCCGTGTGTACGAGGTGTACGGAGAGGAGCCGTGTGTGTACGAGGTGTACGGAGCGGAGCCGTGTGTATGAGGTGTACGGAGCGGAGCCACGCGTGTACGGAGAGGAGCCGCGCGTGTACGAGGTGTACGGAGAGGAGCCGCGTGTACAAGGTGTACGGAGAGGAGCCGCGTGTACGAGGTGTACGGAGCGGAGCCGCGTGTACGAGGTGTACGGAGCGGAGCCGTGTGTGTACGAGGTGTATGGAGCGGAGCCGCTTGTACGAGATGTACGGAGAGGAGCCGCGTGTGTACGAGGTGTACGGAGCGGAGCCGGGTGTACGAGGTGTACGGAGCGGAGCCGTGTGTGTACGAGGTGTACGGAGAGGAGCCGCGTGTACGAGGTGTATGGAGAGGAGCCGTGTGTATGAGGTGTACGGAGCGGAGCCATGTGTACGGAGCCGAGCCGTGTGTACGAGGTGTACGGAGCGGAGCCGTGTGTATGAGGTGTACGGAGCGGAGCCGTGTGTATGAGGTGTACGGAGCGGAGCCGTGTGTACGGAGCGGAGCCGTGTGTACGAGGTGTACGGAGCGGAGCCGTGTGTACGAGGTGTACGGAGCGGAACCGTGTGTATGAGGTGTACGGAGCGGAGCCACACGTGTACGAGGTGTACGGAGAGGAGCCGTGTGTACGAGGTGTACGGAGCGGAGCCGTGTGTGTGTACGATGTGGAGCCGCGTGTGTACGAGGTGGACGGAGCGGAGCCGCGCGTGTGCGAGGTGTACGGAGAGGAGCCGCGCGTGTACGAGGTGTACGGAGAGGAGCCGTGCATGTACGAGGTGGACGGAGTGGAGCCGTGTGTGTACGGGATGTACGGAGCGGAGCCAAGTGTGTACAAAGCATACAAAGCGGGCTTTTCCCACGGACACAGGAGTACACGGCGGAGCCCCGAGGAGCATTTTAAAACACACACATGACGTTCCACCTGAAGTGATGTGCTGGAAGCTGACCGGAAATGAGATAATTTCTTGAGGAGATTGTGACAGAACCAGGAATGCTTCATATCCATCACCGTGTTCTCCTCCGACAGCGCAGACAGCAGGATCGCCTTGGAATCGGGGATGCCGGCCATGTGAGCGGATCATTGTAGGTCCTGCACCGGGAGGCTCAGGTGGGCACTACAATGGGAGCCGGACTGCTATAGTATCTTTATAGAATCTTTCTTTATTTCTTTCTCTCTTTCTCTGTTCTTTCATTCTCTGTTCTGTCTTTCCCTCATTTTCTTTCTCTCTCTGTTCTTTCTTTCTCTCTCTGTTCTTTCTTTCTCTCTCTAATCTATCTTTTTTCTCTCTCTGTTCTTTCTTCCCCTCTTTCTTTCTTTCTTTCTTTCTTTTTCTTTCCTCTCTTTCTCTCTGTTCTTTCTTTCTTTTCTTTACTTCTTTCTTTCTCTCTCTGTTCTTTCTCTGTCTCTCTCTGTTCTTTCTTTCTCTCTTTCCCCTCTTTCTTTCTCTCTCTGTTCTTTCTCTGTCTCTCTCTGTTCTTTCTTTCTTTCCCCTCTTTCTTTCTCTCTCTGTTCTTTCTCTGTCTCTCACTGTTCTTTCTTTGTCTCTCACTGTTCTTTCTTTCGCCTTTCTTTCTCGCTCTCTCTGTTTTCTTTTTTCTCTCTCTCTCTGTTTTCTCTCTTCCTTAGTGCCAGTCAGTGTGCCCATAATGCCAGCCACTGTGCCCTCAGTACCAGTCAGTGTGATCAGCAGTGCTAAATGGGTGCGATTAGGTGTGGACATGGGTGTGACTAGTTGTGAAATGGGTGTGGCTGGGCATGGCCAAAATTTGCAGCGGCGCGCTGCGCGCGCCGCAGTCTTTCTCCGTCTTTCCCTTCTTCAAAAGTTGGGAGGTATGATAGGGGTGGCTATGACCAGGGGGTCTGGTTGCCCAATAGAGAGCAGTTCTGCCAGGAATTCTGTCACCGTGCATACAAAAGGGGACAGAGATTTGGGAGGAGTACTGTACCTAAAAGCAATAAATAGGACTGAGCTGAAATACTGGACACAGCTGTGACTACATGTTATATAGTCGTGTTAATCTCCTCTCACTTCTTGTAAACTACAAGTGTACAAAGATATTATATAGTCACCATGTGACTAGTGGGCCTGTGTAACTTCAAATGCCAGGGCTGAATTTTAGTCCCAGTCCGGCCCTGATTGTAGAGGTGATAAACTGCAGGGGAAAGCCGCAGGCCAATCCGCAGGTAAAACCGCAGGTCATTTTACCTGCGGTTCCGCATATACAAATCCGCAGACCAATCCACAGCGTGTGCACATAGCCTTACTCCCATACCAGGAAGAACAGCTCAGCCGCTCTTTTAAACCACCTGCACCTCCTGGATTGGAGGGTGGGAATGACTAGCTCTGGCCATCTCATCTAAGCATTCCTAACAAATCGGAACCCATATATTGGTCCTATTGACCCTCTTAGCACCTCATAGCCAAGATTCTGTCAGCTGCTTGTCTACATCTTATATTAGCTGAGATAAAAAAGATTGATAAAAGAGTTACAAACTCTCCCATTGAACTATGACAATGAGCTTGTTTACAGATACTCAATTTTACCCATTCTGCAGCAAGCAATGAGCAATGCAATACATATTATAAAAACATTGCAACATTTATAATGAAACTCAATTACAGAAATGATTTTAGCCCCAAATACATGCATTTACAAGTAAAAAAAGTCATCAATGGTGGACAAGTCCTTTAAAAAAGACATGTCACCAGGTAAAAAAGTAGTCTGTTTTTGCTCTAGTTTGCCATTGCTCTCCTGATTATTGCATTTTTTTTTGTTATTTTCAAAACCACCATACAGTTCTAGAGATATAGGCCTTTTTATTTAGTGCTAATTTTTATGATATTTACTAAGGGGAGTTTATGTATATATTTATTTTACTCATTTATATAGCGCTATTAATTCCACAGCGCTTTACAGACATTATTGACACTGTCCCAGATTGGGGGGGAGTTGCTTACAATATTCTCTAGGCGCATGTCATAGGCTGTTCTACATTATTGCTGTGAAAGCAACGTGTCGTTGGCAAAGAACTTAAAAATTACCACTAAATAAAGGGTCTATATCTCTGGAACTATATCGTAGATTTATAAAAAAAATACCTGTAATACTCAGTAGAGCGGTGGGATTAAAATAAGAGCAAAACTGTTCACTTTTTACCGAGTGACATGTCTTTAAAGATGCTAAGGTAAGCTTGCCTATATTATTTTTTAATAAGGTTCATAATCAGCATATACCTACCGTATGGGGAATAAAAAAAATGTAAGTGCCAAATAAGGACAGAGATGGGCAATAAGTGATGAGGTTAGCTGATAGAGGGTTTGGGTGGTGAGACCTTTCATGGATTGCAGCCTCACCTCCTTTTTCATTTGATTCAGCAGAAACTGATTGTCTTGAGTAATGCTGGCACACAAAATTAGCTATAAAACAGTTTCATTACAATGCAGAAAATATGCATATTCACATGCTGTGTAAAAGCGTCTCTGTCATTTAAGAAAGACCATTTTCAATCGATAAAATGAAAGGTGCTTCCATAATTTTGGGCAGTACAAGACTCCATAGTGTTCGTGTAAAATCTCTTTTGTTTTGCTGTCTGCTACAACTATTTAATTTGTGATGGATAGATCTATACACGACATCATTATATTTTATTATGCTATTAAATTCTCTCAATTAATCAAAGGAAGATGAAAACGCTTGATGGTGTCAGAACAGCTTAAAAAGAACCTGTCTGCTGATTCATGCAGCCTAAACCACGCTGCAGACCTTAATTGAAAAACGTAATTGAACATTTGGCCAGGGATGAGACGAAAAGTCCAAGAGGTATGTCTCTCCTGACTTCTTCCCACCCACTCAGCAAGAATGACAGGTCTCACCCTATGCACACATAGGCAAAAACCTACCATTCTGGTGGGGAGAAGCCAGTGGGGTCCTTATCTGGCATGTCCACTCATCCTTGGTCGAAATTTCAACTATATTTTTATGAAACATTGGTTCCAAATAAAACCTATTATCTTATATAATGATTGCTTTCTATATTTATTACCACCATAGTGAATTAGCTTTGGTTAATTAATAGTTGCAGACTCAGTGCTGGTACCTGATATAATCATGTAAAATAGTGACTTTGACCTTTTTATAGGCTATGTAATTTATTACCCCTCTCCTGTCTTTTGTCTGAGTTGTTTATCTGTATGTTATTTAACCCCTTAGTGACAGAGCAAGTTTGCAGCTTAATGACCAGGCCAATTTTTACAATTCTGACCACTGTCACTTTATGAGGTTATAACTCTGGAACGCTTTAACGGATCCCACTGATTCTGAGATTTCTTTTTATGACATATTGTACTTCATGTTAGTGGTAAAATTTCTTCGATATGTCTTGTGTTTATTTATGAAAAAAACGGAAATATGGCGAAAATTTTGAAAATTTTGCAATTTTAAAACTTTAAATTTTTATGCCCTTAAATCAGAGCGATGTATCACACAAATTTCTTAATAAATAACATTTCCCACATGTCTACTTTACATCAGCACAATTTTGGAAACAAAATTTTTTTGTTAGGAAGTTATAAGGGTTAAAAGTTAACTAGTGATTTCTCATTTTCACAATAAAATTTACAAAACCATTTTTTTAGGGACCACATCATATTTAAAGTGATTTTGAGGGGTGTATATGACAGAAAATACCCAAAAGTGACACCATTCTAAAAACTAGACCCCTCAATATGCTCAAAACCACATTCAAGAAGTTTATTAACCCTTTACGTGTATCACAGGAACTAAAGCAATGTGGAAGGAAAGAATTAACATTTACTTCAGAACCAATTTTTTTATTTTCACAAGTGTTAAAAGAGAAAATGAACCACAAAATTTGTTGTGCAATTTCTCCTGAATACATTGATACCCAAAATGTGGGAGTAAACCACTTATTCTGCGCACAGCAGAGCTCGCAAGGGAGGGAGCGCCGGTTGACTTTTTCAACACAGAATTGGCTGGAATTGAGATCGGACGCCATATTGCGTTTGGAGAGCCCCTGATGTTCCTAAACAGTGGAAACCCCCAACAAGTGACTCGATTTTGGAAACTAGACTCATTAAGGAACTTTTCTAGATGTGTGGTGAGCACTTTGAACCTTCAAGTGCTTCACAGAAGTTTATAAGGTATAGCCATGAAAATAAAAAATCCTTTTTTTCCACAAAAAATTTTATTTTTACAAGGGTAACAGGAGAAATCATACCCCCACAGTTGCTGTGCGATTTGTCCTGAGTACGCTGATACCCCACGCCCTTGATGTGCCTAAACAGTATAAATCACCCACAAGTGACCCCATATTGGAAACTAGAACTAGACCCCCCAAGGAGCTTATCTAGATGTGTGGTGAGCACTTTGAACCCCCAAGTGCTTCACAGAAGTTTATATACGCAGAGCCGTGAAAATAAAAAATCATTTTTTTCCTCAAAAATGATTTTTTTTTAGCCGCTCTTTTTTATTTTCCAAAGGCTAACAGGAGAAATTGGACCACAAAAGTTGTTGAGCAATTTGTCCTGAGTACGCTGATACCCCATTTGTGGGGGGAACCACTGTTTGGGCGCATGGGAGAGCTCGGAAGAGAAGGAGCACCATTTTGGAATGCAGACTTTGCTGGAATGGTCTGCGGGCGTCATGTTGCGTTTGCAGAACCCCTGATATGCCTAAACAGTATAAACCCCCCACAAGTGACCCCATTTTGGAAGCTAGACTCCCCAAGGAGCTTATCTAGATGTGTGGTGAGCACTTTGAACCCCCAAGTGCTTCACAGAAGTTTATAACGCAGAGCCGTGAAAATTAAAAAGTCTTTTTGCTTTCCACAAAAGTGATTTTTTAGCCCCCAATTTTTTTATTTTCCCCAGGGTAACAGGAGAAATTAGACCCCCAAAGTTGGTAAATAGTGGAAACCCCTCAATTCTTGCTCCAACCCTAATTCCAACACACCCCTAACCCTAATCCCAACCCTAATCCCTAATCCTAATTCTAACCCTAATCCTAATATGTCCTAACCCTAATTCTAACCCTAACCCTAATTCTAACCCTAACCCTAGCCCTAACCCTAATTCCAACCGTAACCCTAATTCCAACCCTAACCCTAGCCCTGACCCTAATTCCAACCCTAACCCTAATTTCAACCCTAACCCCAGCCCTAACCTAGCCCTAACCCTAGCCCTAGCCCTAACCCTAGCCCTAACCCTAGCCCTAGCTGTAACCCTAACCCTAGCCCTAGCCCTAATTCCAACCCTAACCCTAACCCTTGCCCTAACCCTAGCCCTAACCCTAATTCCGACCCTAACCCTAATTCCAACCCTAGCCCTAGCCCTAACCCTAGCCCTAACCCTAATGGAAAAATGAGAAACAATATATTTTCTTTATTTCATTATGTTTGACTAACTAAGGCGATGATAAACGGGGGGGTTATTTATTATTTTTTTTATTTTCATCACTATGATAGTTTATCATAGTGATCAAAATGGATCTGCCAGCTGGCAGATTCGCGGCGGGCGCACTGTGCATACGCCCACCATTTTCTTCCGGATCTAAGATGGCGGCGCCCACCGGAGGATGCCGGCAGGACAGAGGACCACCGTGATGGAATCCAGGACCACCGGGAGGTAAAGGGGGATCAGGGACCCTATTTCTATCTCCTCTGATGTGCGATCACATCAGAGGAAAGAGAAATTAAATGCAAATTTGCGTCTTTTTTTGCGATCGCCGTTATAGGGTTAATTTTGGCGATCGCAAAAGCGGGGTTGGTAAAAATCGACCCGATTCATGTTCTCTGGGGTCTCGGCTACCCCCGGCAGTATGAATGATTAATTAGATTATATGAGTGGTGAAATGCATAGTTTGATTTTTACCAGGCATTTATAATTTTGGCTTAAATGTTCTAAGCAATCATACAAGTACAATGTGTTATAATATACTAATTTATTAAATTAAATGGTTTTAGCATCAAGCGCATAAGTAGAGATGACAGCACACAAGGAGTACCATATACTGTAAGGTTAAGTAGAGTTAACAATAGTGAGATCTGGCAGTGAGGGGCAGTGAGATCTGGCAGTGAGATCTGGCAGTGAGCGGCAGTGACATCTAGCAGTGGCAATGTATAGATGTTACACACGGCCTCAAGTTCTATACCAAAAGTTGTGATGTTACAGTACAGTGCAGTACTGTACTGCCTCCAAATTCATAATTGCTTTAGGTGTATTTTATATATTGTACACTCTGTTGTGATATCACAATACACCACAAACTCCAATCCTTTTACTTATTTATGATGCTCTCTAATCATAATTATGATGTGCTTGTGACACTACAGTTGGAAGCATCCAGTAAAGTGTGTGGTGTAGTGACCACTGTGTCCGCTAGGGGGCACTGTGTGGGTGTCCCAGGAGAGAGGATGAGTGGCAGGATGCTGAATGATCGTTATGTATCCCAAGGTAGGTGGCCTTGGCATGGAAGCTTGAATGTGTGTTGATCAGCAGAGGTACTGCTGAGCTTTTGCTACACTGTGTCAGGGAGAGCTTTCCAGGTAGCTGGTGAGACGGGCGAGACCAGCTACCTACAAATCCACCCAGGGGTTTGTGTTTAAAAATGCTTATGGTAAAGACTATGTGAGTGTGCTTGTAGGACCTGTGATGAGGTCATAGCCATGTGATATGGTGGGCGTGGCTACGGACCATATAAGGTAGCCAGGGTAAGTCACATGAGTGAATGCTTTGACCCGGTTGGTCCGTTTGGAAGGTCTCGCTGGAAGACGTGTCTGCCTTCCTGAAGTGCCTGTGTGTATAATGGCTGCACGTGTCAGAGTTCCCAGGGGAGGGAATGGACATCTGCAGTGTGGTGAAGCAACCATGAGGTAACCCTGACAGGATGAAATAACTGTGAGGCTAGAGAGCCTGCATATTGGACATTGCATTACCTGTGTCACTACAGGGTTAACAGAGTGGAGCTCTATCATGGAGCTATGCTGTTTTGATATGAACTTTCTATTGCTGTGGGTTTATGATGCCTGAATAAACCGCATGGACTGTTATTGTTTTATGGAAAATCCGTGCCGGATCTGACTATTTGGCTGGAAAGCGAGTATCCCCAACCTTAATAACAAGCTTCATGATCCGTATTCTTAGGACAGATCACCAATATCACATCATCACTCAACATGGCCAATTTTTTGTTTGCAGGTCCCTAAGTGGGCAGAATTAGACAGTTTAAAGAGTTGAGAAACTGTAGCTCTGTACTTCCTCTGCGTGGTGGTTAATCTTGGGTACTGAAGATTAGCTCTCATTCACCCAATAGCTGCTGCTGTGTCCAAGGATGGCCACTATACAGAGTACAGAACTGTGGTGTCTCAGATTCATACACTGTGTACTTCCAGCCACTGTAGGACCTGTAAACTGGTGATTGGTTGCAGTCCCAGTCAGCAGATTAGCGGCACATGTTCCCAGTCCAAAAGCATCATGATAATATGAAAATTGTTTCCTGGCAGTGCTGTTCTTTGCTTTATCACTGCCTTGTGTAGTTTATTATACAGAATGCTGTATCATCTCATTTTCCAAGTAGATCCTCCAAGCAGTCAGCTCAGTGGATTTGTGATATGGAAAGCAGAACCATTAACAGTAAGCCACAGTCTTTACTGCTTTTTATTAGAGAATTTTCTTTATATAAAGATATTAATGGTATAATTTCTTGCAGGGATAATATACAAATATGTAACTAGAGTCCAGTATATTATAGGTAAAATGGATGAAAAGTTGATTATTTTTTGCTCATAAAGCTCCTAAATTGTGACACTAAATGAGAGAGATGCCCAGTGCGCGAAGGGAGAGGTGGGGAAACAGGTAAATGAGAGCCATGACGAAAGGGAGGGGGAGAAGATGGTTGACCCCTAAACACTCATGATGAACCCTGCATTCCATATCACCCTAAATGGGTCATTCTCCCTGTGTCCTGTCATGTGCTTTAGCCCTGACTGTCTCTGGGCCTAGCGCTGGACATCAGTAAGCAGTAAGTAGTAGTACTACTTACTACTATGACAAGACAACACAGGGAATGAGACAGACAAGGGAAAACACACAAACAAATAGAATTCCACAGGTATCTAAATGAATTCTAAATTCCACAGGTATCTAAATGAATACTACAGCTTCTCCAGAAATACTTTCTCCAGAGAAGTAAGGCACAGGATAGAAATTTTAAAGCTGGAAGGGGAGGAAACTAGGAGAGGGTTTAAATAATGAAAGTGGAGCAGTCCTAATAAGCTGCATGTGACACAGGAGCCAATGGAAAATTCAGCACAGTTTAAACAAGGAATTCTTAACCCCTTCCATACCACAAGAAATCATAACCCTGTTTAACTCATGAATGACGATGTAGATACCAAAGAGGATCTGTGATCAGCTAACCACTGTGATCTCTCAAATCCCAGACACACCACAGGTCCTAGCTGTCACATTCATGACAAAAATATAATGATCCATATAAGAATGCAAAAAATGGTGCAGCAGTGGTGCATTTTTTAATAAAGTTTTAAGTGTTTACTAAATTATATCACAAAATGGGTTAAATTGTGCATTTGTTTTTAATGCATTCAACCCATAATAAAAGTGAACATTAATGTAACACAAAAATTCATGTCGTCTCACAAAACATTAGGCCTCACATTTCGATGCTTACAGGAAAATAAAAAAAATATATTTTATGGCTCTGAATAGGAGAATTCTACTGGCTATCTAAACAGGCCAATCAAGACTTTTTTTTTATCAGTGAACGGACTTATCTTCAAACTTTGCGGAATTCAGCTGCCTTTCTCCATTTTAAGGTATGTTCAGATGTGATTTTTTGTTTTTTTGTAGAGAATACATTTAGGGCACAAATTAGCAATTAGACCTGATGAGGGGGTTTGGATTATATCACTTGCAGTACAAGTATCACCAGTGATTGCATAGGCACTAATAGAATGTCAAGGTGCCTTAACTACGTGAGGCCATATGGGTAGGAAATAAAACAGGAAAAAAATTATATGACTATACATGCTACAGTCATATTTTGCTCAGATTTCAGAATGAAAATTAGGAAGTTTCTAGATGAGCAATTAAGAAGAAAAATTAAATGTGATTTTTTTTTTTTGCAAAATTTTAACCTAGAAAATCAGAGCCTTATACAGTATTTCAATATGTCCCCTATAATCCAAACATGCTGAAAATGAAAACAAAAAACATTTTAGGCCATGTTCACTCTTTCAGTATTTGGTCAGTATTTTACATCAGTATCTGGAAGCCAAAACCAGTTTGTGAAAAATTCAGAAGTGGTGACGTGTTTCTATTATACGTTTCTTTTGACTGTGCCACTCCTGATTTTGCCTTACAAATACTGATGCAAAATACTGACCAAATACTGAGCATGTGGACGTGGCCTTAATACCAACATATTTTACTGTTTATCGGATAGAACACTGACCCATGTTTTTAACGAGGCAGTGCAGACGACCAATTTCTTCCACTGACAGAATCTGTATGTCGAAAAAATTGCAGCATGCTGTGATTTGACTCTGAAATCGGATGAGACTCTCCCATTCAAGTCTATGGGTGCGAGAAAAAAATTGGATGCCAGAGTATGGCATCCAATTTTTACTGATACATTGAAATTCTGTAACATAGGAAACTGTAAATGGTTAATAGCTGCTGCACTTGGATAACAAGTGAGAAATAAATTGTCCCACTTTTTTGGATGAAAATCGTACCATTTTTTCTTAATACTGAAATGTGACCTTAGCCCTACACTGATACTTTTTTTTAACCTATCCTGAAAGATATATTCAAGTTCTACTTCTCAGGTTTTCTTGTTGAGAGCAAAAGTAATAAAAATAATTTGCAGCACTAATATGAATCTTTTGCTCTTTCTCATGAGGTGCTTTTTGGGTTGAGAAAGTAAAGGACTTTTCTATAAAGTAAGCTATTGCTGCAAACTGATTTATTGCTTAATTAAATCAAATTTTAAGCTTTGGATGTGTAGTAAAAAAAAGGTGTAATGCTTGGCTTGGAACATGAATATATTAACTCATTTATACTGTATCATTCTATGAGGAGTAATATTTTGAGGTTAAGGTTATGTTTTATAGCTTGCGTATCAATCAGCCTTATGCTCGCAGAGACACGTAATTGTGTTCTCATGCCTTGGGTGTTAAATTGTGCAGCATCTTCTTATTTTAAGGGGTTGTCCACTTTCTGAAATGTTACAAATGCTGTAAAATACTGAATATAACAAACACAGCAGGCACTCGCCCTCCCAGCTGCTCTGGATTCATTGGCTGCAGTTTGGATGTCGCTTCGACAGCACACATCACTGCTATAGAGAATGGTTGATCTCAGTGGCTCATGCTGTCTACCGTGGCACAGCCACCATGCTTAGGCTAGTTTAACACTAGACTATGGAGAAGCTGTGGAGGGCTGCGGGCTTCCTCCGTGAAGCTCCGCCCACGCCACACCTCCTCCGGTCAGCTCCGCCTCCATCGGCATGCGGTCTGCGTACCCTATCTTTAGCATTCGATATGCAGGCCGTGCCGATGTATGCGGATGCCTCCGCATGCGTCGTTTTCACAGTGCGGCGACTGCACCAAAATGCAGCAAGTTGCGTTCGGCGCAGGACGCTGCACCGTCAAAACGACGTATGCGGAGACATCTGCATACATCAGCACGGCCTGCATATCGAATGCTAAAGATAGGGTACGCAGACCGCATGCCGATGGAGGCGGAGCTGACCAGAGGAGGTGCGGCCATGGGTGGAGCTTCACGGAGGAAGCCCCAGCCCTCCACAGCTCCTCCATACACTAGTGTGAAACTAGCCTTAGTGATGATGTGCTGTCAATATGTTGTCACTGCTGCGACCAAATCACTGAGACCGGAGAGCAAGCGCTGGACCTTGGGAGGGCGAGTACTTACTGTGTTTATCATTTTTGCCATTTTACAGCAGATGGGGTCCACTTTCCTGAAAGTAGACAGCCTCTGTAATCATAAAAAATTAGTAGAATGATGACCTTTTGTTGGATTAATATACTATATTATATTTCTATGTAGAATCTACTTTTTTTTTACTCGTTTACCTGTTTTGTAAATTGCATGCCTATGAAACAAAATACATTTTTATGTGGGTTGCACTATTGTAACGTGTTTCGACATTATAACAATTGAATTTCATTTGACTTTTATTTTTGTCTTATTTCTATAAATGATCTTTCTAATGTAAAGCGGAACAATAAGAATAGCTACAGGACTAGTACATTAAAATACACACGTCCATCAAGTTCAACTAGAAGAAAGAATAACAGATGGCGGTTATATTAAACGAATGTGAAACATTTGTGTACTTCTTAATTTCATTTTAGATTGCTTAAAGCAATGATTCTGATTACTATGATCCCTGTAGTCGTAGTGTGAAGGTTGTTGCTGAAACTTTCAAGAATACTGCTGCCAATATGAGTGGAGAGCTAGTTGTCAGCAGACTCTGAGTGAATGTAAGAGGTTGGCGCAGCTGGTGATGTCACTCACCAGCACCTGCCCATTCCGTTCTGGAGCAGTTGGCGGGGAGAAAAATAATAGGGGAATAGAGGTTATTAGATGATTTATCGGCTAGCACTCGGATTAATATTATACTATGGGGCAGTAATGCTGATCAGCGACTTTTTTTTTCTCATGCCATTTGAAAAAGATCGCAGCATGCTGTGAGTTGCTGCGCAAATTGGATCTCACTCACCCATTCAAGTCTATGTGTGCATGGAGAACATCAAACTGCACTCGGATGACATGTGAGTGCAGTCCAATTTCCGCACACTTCAACAATGCGGAAGATGGAAACATTTTCTTCTTCATCTTCCCCTCACCAGTGCTTCGATTTTGTCATGTGAGAGCATCAAATCACACTGAACTGACACTCGGATCAAACTCTGATGAGAATTAGATCAGAGTGTCATTTACATAGTCGGCCCGATTCTCTTGCATGAGAGAATCTAAACTCATCTGACCCTGGCCTTAGAAAGGAACTTCACAGATTAACCCCTTTATGAGTGGGCTAGTCTGTTTTTAGGTCACTTGGCCTACAGGAGGACAAAAACAGCGCTAGAAACCGGGTATGTTGACATTTGGTAAGCATTTCGTTACCCTTGCAATACATCAGATACATACAGTTAGGTCCATATATATTTGGACAGAGACAACATTTTTCTAATTTTGGTTCTAGACATTACCACAATGAATTTCAAACAAAACAATTCAGATGCAGTTGAAGTTCAGACTTTCAGCTTTCATTTGAGGGTTTTTCCACATTGAAATTGGATGAAGGGTTTAGGAGTTTCAGCTCCTTAACATGTGCCACCCTGTTTTTAAAGGGACCAAAAGTAATTGGACAATTGACTCCAAGGCTATTTCATGGACAGGTGTGGGCAATCCCTTTGTTATGTCATTCTCAATTAAGCAGATAAAAGGCCTGGAGTTGATTTGAGGTGTGGTGCTTGCATTTGGAAGGTTTTGCTGTGAAGGAAACATGCGGTCAATGGAGCTCTCCATGCAGGTGAAACAAGCCATCCTTAAGCTGCAAAAACAGAAAAAACCCATCTGAGAAATTGCTACAACATTAGGAGTGGCAAAATCTACAGTTTGGTACATCCTGAGAAAGAAAGAAAGCACTGGTGAACTCATCAATGCAAAAAGACCTGGGCGCCCATGGAAGACAACAGTGGTGGATGATCACAGAATAATCTCCATGGTGAAGAGAAACTCCTTCACAACAACCAACCAAGTGAACAACACTCTCCAGGAGGTAGGCGTATCAATATCCAAATCTACCATAAAGAGAAGACTGCATGAAAGTAAATACAGAGGGTTAACTGCACGGTGCAAGTCACTCATAAGCATCAAGAATAAAAAGGCTAGACTGGACTTTGCTAAAAAACATCTAAAAAAACAGCACAGTTCTGGAAGAACATTCTTTGGACAGATGAAACCAAGATCAACCTCTACCAGAATGATGGAAAGAGAAAAGTATGGCGAAGGTGTTGTACAGCTCATGATCCAAAACATACCACATCATCTGTAAAACATGGCGGAGGCAGTGTGATGGCTTGGGCATGCATGGCTGCCAGTGGCACTGGGTCACTAGTGTTTATTGATGATGTGACACAGGACAGAAGCAGCCGAATGAATTCTGAGGTATTCAGAGCCATACTGTGTGCTCAGATCCAGCCAAATGCAGTCAAACTGATTGGTCGTCGTTTCATACTACAGATGGACAATGACCCAAAGCATAAAGCCAAAGCAACCCAGGAGTTTATTAAAGCAAAGAAGTGGAATATTCTTGAATGGCCAAGTCAGTCACCTGATCTCAACCCAATTGAGCATGCATTTCACTTGTTAAAGACTAAACTTCCGACAGAAAGGCCCACAAACAAACAGCAATTGAAAACCACCGCAGTGAAGGCCTGGCAGAGCATCAAAAAGGAGGAAACACAGCGTCTGGTGATGTCCATGAGTTGAAGACTTCAGGCAACCAAGTACTAGAAATGAACATTTTATTTACAATTATTTAATCTGTCCAATTACTTTTGGTCCCATTAAAAACAGGGTGGCACATGTTAAGGAGCTGAAACTCCTAAACCCTTCATCCAAGTTTAATGTGGATACCCTCAAATGAAAGCTGAAAGTCTGAACTTCAACTGCATCTGAATTGTTTTGTTTAAAATTCATTGTGGTAATGTCTAGAACCAAAATTAGAAAAATGTTGTCTCTGTCCAAATATATATGGACCTAACTGTAACTAGGAAGGTTTATGGAAAAAAAAAACCTTCAAGTCCCCTCCTAAATATGATATCACAGAGTTCATACAAACTCTGATTAGTTATAGGTGTGGTAACAAGAAACAACGTTGGTGTATTGTACAGATCAGCTCTGCCTTCCATTTCTCCTTTATGAAGGTATAAAGCCAGGAAATAAAACTTTATTATGTTGTTCTTTGCCTTCAAAAAGTGGGTCCCTAAATATGACACCTACCATACAGAACCTTATGATTTCTGGGCTCTAGTATAAATCGCAGATTCACAATTTCCCTTTCCAATTTCCAATATTTTACAATTTCCCTTTCCATTCTTGCCATCGCAAAGGGAGCGACAAGATGTATTTCATAGATCCTTGATATTGAAGGGTTACAGTATACTACAAATAGGAAAAATTAAAATTTTTAATTAAAGTTTGCAGAATGTAAGAGCCTTTTTATTTCCAGATTTGTTTTGATGTCGTACTTGAAAGAAGCGCCATGGAAAGATGCCATCTGTTGGGTAATCGCTTCTGTTGAAAGATTGTAATTATTTTATGTTATAGTATTTTTCACATAGGTCAGCAAAGTATGGTTCACAAAATGATCTTCCAATTTTAGAGAATAATATTTCATTTGCTATTAGAACCCAGATGTGATTTTTGAGTTTTATTTAGAATTTGACAGTAATTAGGGTGGGGGTAAAAGGAAGTTATTTAGTCAGAAATCATTGGACTATTATTCTATAGCGTGAGTTATGTGGGTGGTGTGTTAAGAGCATTCTTTCATTTTTACTCATAAGCAATGTCATTCGAAAGGGAAAAAAGCATCAACACTGCTTATCCTGTCAGCTGAAAATCAGTCCAGATAATGAACTCTAAATCTGCCAAACAGAATGTTAAATAAGTCTGTCGATTTGGACTCAATCAGAATACTTAAGACCGTCACTGGAATATAGTGGTCTCCATGATTCTGCTAGATTAACTCCATTCATCCAAGCAGATTATATTTGTTACACTATTAACGGTCGGAAGTGTAGAACAATATGGAGATACAGAATGTTGTCATACATGGTAAACGTATTAATTTATTGAAGATTCTATGCCGACTTTACTTACTCTTCCAGTCATAGATCTTACTTCTCACTAAATATGTTGATGGTGCAAGAAGGGGGTCACGAGGACAATTACTCCAATGAGAAGAATTACTTATCAAAATTGCTATCACTGCCATACCTATTTAATGATATTAATAGGTAACAAGAGAAGATAATATCATGCTAATAGGTAAGACTAGGAATGACAACAAAACTGGAAAACAGTGAAAATAATGACTAGGAATATCAAATAACTCTACCACGAGGTTGTAATGCAGTCATGCACATATTATTTTAGTAAATGCTATAAATGTTATCCAATGTACGTGAATGTGGCATAAGTTCAATATGTCAAACCTAATTTGCTGTTGGCAAGACACAGAAAAAGACAGCGGGATATAGACTTCATCTAGAGATAAATAGATAGCGTTGGATAGATTCATAGATGGGTAGGTACATAGATACATAGATTTGTGACTTGTTCAAAACTTATTTCACCCACTGTGTACTGTATGTGTCTAAATATATATATATATATATATATATATATATGATGGATATTTATGAATGAGGTAGATACAGTGGGGAAAAAGTAATTAGTCAGCCACCAATTGTGCAAGTTCTCCCACTTAAAAAGATGAGAGAGGCCTGTAATTGACATCATAGGTAGACCACAACTATGAGAGTCAAAATGAGAAAACAAATCCAGAATATCTCCTTGTCTGATTTGGCAAGATTTATTTTGCAAATTATAGTGGAAAATAAGTATTTGGTCATTAGCAAAGGTTCATCTCAGTATTTTATTATATATCCTTTGTTGGCAATGACAGAGGTCAAACATTTTCTGTTAGTCTTCACAAAGTTGGCACACACTGTTTGTGTTATGTTGGTCCATTCTTCCATGCAGATCTCCTCTAGAGAAGTAATGTTTTGGGCCTGTCGCTGGGCAACATGGACTTTCGAATCCCTCCAAAGGTTTTACATGGGGTTGAGTTCTGAAGACTGGTTAGGCCACTCCAGGACTTTCATATGCTTCTTACAAAACCACTCCTTTATTGCCCTGGTGTTGTGCTTGGGATTATTGTCATGCTGAAAGACTCATCCACATTTCATCTTCAATGCCCTTGCTGATGGAAAGTGGTTGGCACTCAAAATCTCATGATACATGGCCCCATTCATTCTTTCATGTACATGGATCAGTCATCCTGGTCCCTTTGCAGAGAAACAACCCCAAATCATGATGTTGCCAACCCCATGCTTCACAGTAGGTATGGTGTTCTTTGGATGCACGAAAAGTTTTGTTTCTACCAAACAGTTCTACTTTGGTTACATTCTCCCAATACTTTTCTGGATAATCCAAATGTTCTCCAGCAAACTTCAGACGGGCCAGGACATGTACTGGCTTAAGCAGGGGGACATGTCTGGCACTGCAGGATCTGAGTCCCTGGCAGCGTAGTGTGTTACTGATGGCAGCCCTTGTTACGTTGGTCACTGCTCTAAGTAGGTCATTCACTAGGTCCCCCCATGTGGTTCTGAAATTTTTGCTCACCGTTCTTGTGATCATTTTGACCTCACGGGATGAGATCTTGCGTGGAGCCACAGATCGAGGGAGATTTTTGAGTCGTCTTGTATGTCTTCCATTTTCTTATTTTTGCTCCCACAGTTTATTTCATCACACCAAGCTGCTTGCCTATTGCAGATTCAGTCTTCCCAGCCTGGTGCAAGGGTGCATTTTTGTTTCTGGTGTCCTTCGACAGCTCTTTGGTCTTCACCATAGTGGAGTTTGGAGTGTGACTGCTTGATGTTGTGGACAGGTGTCTTTTATATTGATAACAAGTTCAGACAGGTGCCATTACTACAGGCAATGAATGGAGGACAGAGGAGCCTCTTAAAGAAGAAGTTACAGGTCTGTGAGAGCCAGAAATCTTGCATGTTTTTAGGTGACCAAATATTTATTTTCCACCATAATTTGCAAAATAAATCTTGCCAAATCAGACAAGGTGATTTTCTGGATTTGTTTTCTGATTTTCACTCTCATAATTGTGGTCTACCTATTATGTAAATTACAGGCCTCTCTCATCTTTTTAAGTGCTAGAACTTGCACATCTGGTGGCCGACTCTATACTTTTTTTTCAGACTGTAGATGATGGTAAAATGGATAATGTACACAGGCATGTGATACAGTGAGTAAAAAATATTTGATTCACTGAGAATTTTGCAAGCTTTTCCAAATACAAAGAATGGAGAGCAGCAATTTTTATTGTAGGTACACTTCAGCTGTGAGAGACAGAATCTTTAAAAAAATCCAGAAAATCACATTGTACGATTTTTACATATTTGCTTAATAATTGCATGAAATAATTATTTGATACAATAGAAAAACAGAACTTAATATTTGGCACAGAATTGTTTGCAATCACAGAGGTCAAACATTTCCTGTAGTTCTTGACCAAATTTGCACACACAGCAACAGCAGCAGGGACGTTGGCCCAGTCCTCCATACAGATCTTCTCCAGATCTTTCATGTTTCAGGGCTGTTACTTGGCAACTTTGAGTTTCAGCTCCCTCCAAAGATTTACTACTGGGTTTAGGTCTGGAGACTAGCTGCACCACTCCAGGACCTTGAAAGGTTTGTCATGTAGCTACTCCTTAGTTGCCCTGGCTATGTGTTTTATCACATTGGAAGACACAGCCACAACCCATCTACAATGCTCTTATTGAGGGAAGGAGGTTGTTGACCAAAACTTACGCTACTTGACCCCATTCATCCTCACTTCAATACAGTGCAGTAATCATGTCCCCTTTGCAGAAAAGCATTCTCAAAGTATGAAGTTTCCCCATCATGCTTCACAGTTGGGAAAGTGTTCTTTGAGCTCTACTCATCCTTCATCTTCCTCCAAACATGGAGAGTGTAGTTGATATCAAAAGTTCTATTTTGGTTTCTGCTGACCACATGACCTTCTCCCATGACTCCTTTGGATCACCCTGATATTCATTGGTGAACGTCAAAAGGGCCTGGACATGTGCTGGTATGAGCAGGGGGACCTTGCTTGTTCTGCAGGATTTTAATCCATGAAGGCATAGTGTCTTACTAACAGTAATCTTTGAAACCGTGGTCACACCTCTCTTCGGGTCATTGACCAGGTCCTTCCATGTAGTTCTGGACTGATTCCTGACCTTTCTCCGAATCATCATTGCACAAAAACAAAATCTTTTGGATAAGTGTATGTTTTTAGTAGTCTGTGAAATAAATACCGTACATACTCGAGTATAAGCCGAGATTTTCAGCCCATTTTTTAAGGCTGAAAGTGCCCCTCTCTGCTTATACTCGAGTCATATATGCAGGGGTCGGCAGGGGAGGGGGAGTGCAGATGTCAGATCATACTTACCCCCTCCTGGCGTGGTCCATGCAGCCCCTGCTTCTCCCAAGGTCTCCGGTGCCTATGTTCAGCGGTCACGTGATGCCGCTCGTTAAAGTCATGACTATGCGCATACTCATGACTTTAATTAGCGGTACCACGTGACCGCTGAAGGAAGAGCTGCGGGAGAAGGGACCATGGGAGACGCAGGGGCTGCAGAGATGTACGTGGAGGGGGAAGTATATGCGATATTCACCTGTCCCCATTCCACCTCCATGCGCCGCTCTGTCTTCCGCATCTTCTGGTTGTGACGTTCAGGTCAGAGGGCGGAATGACGTGGTTAGTGCGATCCCTCTGCCTGAACAGTCACTGACAGAGGACCCGGACGACAGAGCGGCACGCGGCGGTGTAACGGGGACAGGTGAATATCGCAGGTGCCAGGGCCTGAGCCAGCGGCGACACCGGCATCTGGCCACCAGCGACGAGAGGTGAGTATGTCTTTTTTTTTTCGCAGCAGCATATGGGGCCATAACCTTTATGGAGCAGCATATGGGGCATAATCTATGGAGTATCTTATGGGGCAGCATATGGGGCATAATCTATGGAGCATCTTATGGGTTTGCGTATGGGGCATAATCTAAGGAGCAGCATATGGGGCATAATCTATGGAGCATCTTATGGGGCCATAACCTTTATGGAGCAGCATGTGGGGCATAATCTATGGAGCATCTTATGGGGCCATAACCTTTATTGAGCAGCATATGGGGCATATTATTCTATGGAGCATCTTATGGGGCCATTATTATCCTTTGTGCGGCATTATATGGGGCATATTTTGCATGGAGCATCTTATGGGGCCATCATGAACTGTATGGAGCATTATATGGGGCTCCTGATTGAATATGGATATTCAAAAGCATTTAACTTACTGATGTCTCATTTAATTTTACCTTTATTGGTTTCTATTTTTATTTTTGAAATTTACCAGTAGCTGCTGCATTTTTCACCCTAGGCTTATACTCGAGTCAATAAGTTTTCCCATTTTTGTGTGGCAAAATTAGGGATGTCAGCTTATACTCGGGTCAGCTTATACTCAAGTATATACGGGTAATTGGCATCAGCCATCTAGTTGCCATTTATAGGCCCCAAAAATATTTTTTTCTAGACTAGTGTGTGTTTTTTAGCAGTCTGTGAAATAAATAACTGGCATTAGCCATCTAGTTGCCATTTCTAGGCCTAAAAAATAATTTTTCTGGACTTGTGTGTTTTATAGTATTGTTGAAAATAAATAAATCTTCACTTCCGCCATCTCTTTGCAAGTGTTTACAAAATCCACTTCCAAAAATGAGAAAAACATTAAATAAGAGACATGGATGTGGTGATGCTGATGTAGCTGCTGTTGGTAGTGGTGGTGTAGCTGATGCAGGGAGAGGATGTGGTCATTCTGCACCTGCTATGTGCCCAAATACAACACTTTCCTCTTGTGCACGCACACACCACAGGACATTACTCATCCTTTCTTAGACACAAATACTGCTGCATGAATGGTGAGGCCACAAGATGTTGAAAAGGTGTTAGATTAGATGGCTAACAGTGGCTCCAGTTCCTTTGCAATTAGTGTTGAGCATTCCGATACCGCAAGTATCGGGTATCGGCCGATACTTGCTGTATCGGAATTCCGATACCGACTTCCGATATTTTTTCAATATCGGAATTCGGCATCGGAATCGGAAGTTCAGTTGATTGACGGCCTGACGTCATCATGATGCGCGGTGTGTGCGCATCATGATGCGCCGTCATTTCGGGCCTTCCGGGGGTCTCTGCCGGCCTGCCGGGGGGCTGTGCCGGCCTGCAGGGGGGCTGTGTGGACTGCCCGGGGTCTGTACCGGCCTGCCGGGGGGCTGTGCCGGCCTGCCGGTGGTCTGTGCACCCTGTGGGGGTCTGTACCGGCCTGCCGGGGGGCTGTGCCGGCCTGCCGGGGGGCTGTGCTGATGTCCGGGGGTCTGTGCAAGCATCGTCCGATGGGACTACAAGTCCCATCGGGCGATGCCTGCTACCATGACAGTGATTGACACATTAGCCAATGATGGGACAGTAGTAGTCCCATCATCCGGCTAATGTGTTAAATGTTAAAAAAAAAAAAAAAAAAATACTACATACATACTACATGCATGCTACATACATACTACATGCTACATACATACTACATGCTACATACATACTACATACATGCTACATGCATGCTACATACATACTACATGCTACATACATACTACATATATACTACATACATACATACATACTACATACATACTACATATATACTACATGCATGCTACATACATACTACATGCTACATACATACTACATATATACTACATACATGCTACATACATACTGCATGCTACATACATACTACATACATACTACATACATACATACATACTACATACATACTACATATATACTACATGCATGCTACATACATACTACATGCTACATACATACTACATATATACTACATACATACTACATACATGCTACATACATACTGCATGCTACATACATACTACATACATACTACATACATACTACATGCATGCTACATACATACTACATGCATGCTACATACATACTACATGCATGCTACATACATACTACATGCTACATACATACCACATACATACTACATACATACTACATACTACATATATACTACATGCATGCTACATACATACTACATGCTACATACATACCACATACATACTACATACATACTACATACATACTACATGCTACATACATACTACATATATACTACATGCATGCTACATACATACTACATGCTACATACATACCACATACATACTACATACATACTACATACATACTACATGCTACATACATACTACATATATACTACATGCATGCTACATACATACTACATGCTACATACATACCACATACATACTACATACATACTACATACATACTACATGCTACATACATACTACATATATACTACATGCATGCTACATACATACTACATATATACTACATGCATGCTACATACATACTACATGCTACATGCATGCTACATACATACTACATACATACTACATGCTACATACATACCACATATATACTACATACATACAATACATTCATACAATACATACATAGACATACAGTACATATAACATAGAGTAACATACTTACCAATACTTGTCACATTGTTCCCCGAAGCCATTGTCTTTTCCGGGATAAATATTAACATAACAAACCACAAAAATACTCACCCACGATCCGAAGCAGTCCACGAGTGTGTCCCACGACGATCTTGGGTAGAGAACGGCAGCATCAGATGATGCTGCCGTTCTCTACGGGCTGCAGGAATCCAATGACGGAAGGTAGGTATCCTTCCGCACTGTATTCCTCCGCCACTTAAAAAAAAAAAAGTCCCTAGTCTCACTTTATGCCATTGCTGCGTGGGAAATTCCCACACAGCAATGGCATAAAGTGAGACTAGGGACTTTTTTTTTTTTTAAGTGGCAGAGGAATACAGTGCGGAAGGATACCTACCTTCCGTCATTGGATTCCTGCAGCCCGTAGAGAACGGCAGCAACAGCTGATGCTGCAGTTCTCTACCCAAGATCGTCGTGGGACACACTCGTGGACTGCTTCGGATCGTGGGTGAGTATTTTTGTGGTTTGTTATGTTAATATTTATCCCGGAAAAGACAATGGCTTCGGGGAACAATGTGACAAGTATTGGTAAGTATGTTACTCTATGTTATATGTACTGTATGTCTATGTATGTATTGTATGAATGTATTGTATGTATGTAGTATATATGTGGTATGTATGTAGCATGTAGTATGTATGTAGTATGTATGTAGCATGTAGTATGTAGCATGCATGTAGTATATATGTAGTATGTATGTAGCATGTAGTATATATGTAGCATGCATGTAGCATGCAGTATGTATGTAGCATGCATGTAGTATATATGTAGTATGTATGTAGCATGTAGTATGTAGCATGCATGTAGTATATATGTAGTATGTAGCATGTAGTATGTATGTAGCATGCATGTAGTATATATGTGTTATGTATGTAGCATGTAGCATGCATGTAGCATGTAGTATGTATGTAGCATGCATGTAGTATATATGTAGTATATATGTGGTATGTATGTAGCATGCAGTATGTATGTAGCATGCATGTAGTATATATGTAGTATGTATGTTGCATGTAGTATTTATGTAGTATGAATGTAGTATGTATGTAGTATGTAGTATGAATGTAGCATGTATGTAGTATGCATGTTGTATGTATGTAGCATGTAATTTTTTTTTTTTTTTTTACATTTAACACATTAGCCGGATGATGGGACTACTACTGTCCCATCATTGGCTAATGTGTCAATCACTGTCATGGTAGCAGGCATCGCCCGATGGGACTTGTAGTCCCATCGGACGATGCCTGCACAGACCCCCGGAGCCTGCACAGACCACCGGCAGGCCGGCACAGCCCCCCGGCAGGCCGGCACAGCCCCCCGGAGCCTGCACAGCCCCCCGGCAGGCCGGCACAGCCCCCCGGAGCCTGCACAGACCACCGGCAGGCCGGCACAGACCACCGGAGCCTGCACAGACCCCCTGGCAGGCCGGCACAGCCCCCCGAAAGGCCCGTACAGACCCCAGAGAGGCTGTACAAGGGCAGGAAAGGGTTTTTCTTATTCCGATACCGGAAGTCCCATAGACTTGAATGGGACTTCCGGTATCGGAATCGGCGATACCGATACTTTTTTTAAAGATCGGCCGATACCATCCGATACGATACTTTGAAGTATCGGACGGTATCGCTCAACTCTATTTGCAATCCTTCAACCTGGTTCATTTAGAAAGTGCAGAGTTGGAACCTAAGGACCATGGTCATCCAGATTCCACCTCAACCCCTTGCAAATAAGCCAAGCAGTCCCAAGTCATGCAGCAGTCTCTTCTGCTTTTTGATGACTCTGCTGGCTGGCACATTTACTTGCCCCTGCTCCAGAAGTGAAAGAGACTGAGTGTACTGTTGTCTAACCACTTGTTAGGTTGGAGGATGAGTATGTGGAAGGACTAGTGCACACAGTAAGTGGACCACTACAGTACATATCAGATGATGTCAAAACTCAGTTGCCATCTGCAGTGTCTTTCTGCAGTATACAGAATGGCAAGGAGTACAGGGTTGTGGAGTCAGAGGAAGATGATGTAGGGGCATGATGAGGTCCTACACCCCGCATAGAGCGGAGGCCATCCTAGTGACATGCACAGTTTGGAAGATGAGGAGGTCGCCACGCAGCACAGCAAAAGTGGAAGTAAGGTGTAAAGGCACAGCAGGCAGCCCCTAGCCAGTACATCGGTTGCTACTGCCACCAAGATGATGCCACCAAAAACAGTTCAAAAGAGTTCCATGGAGTGGCATTTCTTCAGGGAATGTGCTGTGAACAAGCAATAGGTGGTTTGCACTCTGTGCCATCAGCAGGGCTGGACTGCAAGAGCAGCAGCAGTCAATAATGGAGTTTCAGCTGCAGCACGTTAGGTTGATTTGCTGAGAAGAACAACACCACTTCACAACTGGGCTCCATGAGGGACTTGTGTGCCATGTTGCGCAGCTTTGAATATTTCACTAATATGCCAGCTTTGATGATGCCATCATAAGCTTTACTATACCACTTATATGCCTGCTGTAAAAACAATACAAGTGAGGTGGCAGCACAGGACGAAGAGGAGCAGGAGGGGGAGCAGAGCCAATACACACTGTTATCAGGCCTGTCGTCCACACATGGCTCAGTGGATGGGTTGCTGTCCCAACATTGGCCAGGTACCCAAATGTACAACCAGGGGACAGTTTGTGGAAGGATGATGATGGAATGTGATGACTCCTGGAGTGGACCCTCTGGGTCGTGGCACCAACCCTCCCAGGGAGTGTCAGGGGCAAGCCCCAGGGGGTGAGGTACCACGACTGCTGGCACCAGGTGGCCAGCTCACAGGAGACACGAGTGGGTGAGTGTGTCTGCAGGAATGTGTAAAGCATGGACACGGGAACCCGTGGTATACAGAGACTTCGTACGTCCGGGTGTGAGTGAAGCAGGATGCGTGCAAGGAGCACGTCAGAGCACTGAGTCAGGCAGCAGGTGTGCCAGGAGGTGTAACAGAGTACAGGAGCAGGGTGTGTGCCAGAGGGCACAACTGAGCATAAGACAGAGTGCAGGATTGGAACGTGTGCCAGGAGGCACAACTGAGTAAGAGACAGAGTACAGGATCAGAGCATGTGCCAGGAGGCACAGCTGAGTATGAGACAAGGCACAGGGTCCGAGTGTGTTCCAGGAGGCACAACTGAGTATAAGACAGAGCACAGGATAAGAGTGTGTGCCAGGAGGCACAACTAAGTACAAGACAGAGCACAGGGTCAGAGCGTGTGCCAGGAGGCACAACCAAGTACAGGGCAGAGTGCAGGTTCAGAGCGGGTGCCAAGAGGCAGAACAGAGTGCAAGGCAGGGGACCCGAATACAGGGCACAGCCAGGCAAGGACATGGCAGACCAAGCCAGGAAGCACAACAATAATCAGGCACCTTCCCTAGGAAGAGGTAGTCTGATATAGCACATGATCACGAGAGCTTCCGGGTCAAGTCCTCCAGTACCATAGAAAGGACTGACCTGGAGACCGAACTGAGAAAAGCGTGCAAGCGCAGACATAACATTATGGAGACAGGGACCTAGGTACGAGAGGTGCGCGTGCGCACCCGGCGGGACCCCCGGAGTGACCGCAGCTCCGGAAGAGATGACGTCAGGGCCGAGGTCCCGCCCCCAGGTGAGCGCGGCATGACATGGAAGAGAAGGAAGAGGTGGAAGAGAAGGAATAGCTGTGTTTACAGTGGGGTGACACTCAGATCAATTTATGGGCATCACTGGAGCGTGTATTTTGGGATACAGAGTACCCAACCAATTTACCTTCTACCAATGTCAGCTTGTCAGTGTCTCTGGGCAGCCTTAAATATATGAATCAATACATGCTGCAGTGCCTGTGCAATGACCGCCAAGTTGCCCGTAATGTTACCAGTGCAGATTACTGGTTGGCCACACTGCTGGATCCCTGCTATAAGGACAACATACCATCATTACTTCCATCACTGAAGAGAGATTGCAAAATGCGTGAATAGAAGCACACAATGGTAGAAAAACTTCTAATGGCTTTCCTACCTGAAAGCGGGGGGCTCAGCAGAACAACAAGGCAGACATGGAGGAGGAAGTCCCCGACACAACTTAGGCACCGACAGCACCTCACAAAGCAGGGTTAGCATGGCCGAAATGTGGCAAAACTTTATGAGCACGCCACAACATCCAGCACCACCATCTGATATGGTCCTCAAGTCTCCACTTACTAACTGATGGGTCTGCCACAGGACTTGTCCATACCTTTGGATGACTAAGGCCTCTTTCACACTTCAGTTTTTTACAATCAGTCACAATCCGCCAGGTTTTGAAAAAAACGGATCCTCAATTTTTTTTGGAGGATCCGTTTTTTTTCCCCCATTGACTTCCATTAATGGCGGATTGTGACGGATTGCCTTCCGTTGCATCCGTTTTTTTTGAGGATCCGCCAAAAGTTGCTGTCCGTCTCCATCCTCAAAGATTTCAAAACGGAGCTTGCAATGTTTTTTTCTCTGGCGGATCCTCCAAACACTCATTTAACCCGAAATTCTTTCTGGGTGCCAGTCAAAAAAAAAAAAAAAGTCTCTCTCTCTCTCTCTCCTTCCCTCCCCCCTTCCCAGCCAGCGATTCCTTTAAATTTCCTCATTTTCAGGATCCGTCTGAAAACGGATCACGTGCCATCCGTTCACATCAGTTGACAACTTATCCGCTTGTCTGACTTTTTGGCGGATTTGAACTGATGCAAAAAACTGAAGTGTGAAAGAGGCCTAAGACAACTATAACAGTCACACCAAGCCAGTCTTAACTCTATTTGTCATTTGTTCCTGCTTTGGTGTTTTGGTGCTTTTTCTATATATGTAAATAAATACATGACTATTTTTTGCAAAGGAACTAATTTTCTGAGTGCGGCTGTTTCTTCATCTTCTAATATTACTTTTGGGTACAACCAAGTTCAGCCAGCACCACTCATATAGCATTGTGCGCATCTTTTCTATGCCCTCCATATTTTTAGCCTTTGGGGGCAGTATCTATGGCCCCTTCCTAGTCTATTAATATCAGCCCGCAGCTGACTGCTTAGCCATTGCTGGCTATTATTTATAGGGGGTCCCTATGTAATTTTTTAGGGTCCCCATTTTAATAGCCAGTAAAGGCTAAGTATAAAGTTGAGAGCTGATATTATTAGCCTGGGAAGCTCTATGGGTATTACCCCCTTCACAGGCTATAAACATGGGCCCTCAGCCATCGGCTTTCCATTTGCTGGGTCCAAAAATTGCGCGGGAGCCCATACCATTTTTATCCGAAAAATAATCTTTAATTAATTAAATACATGTACACTAAGCTGCATACACTGTACTAATTGTATTTGTCACTGACATCTGTATATCTACCTATTCTATTTGTGTTTACTGTATGTAATCCATCTCTTTTATCCTGTTGGCTCCTGAAGAGATGGTACTGTACATTGCAGATGAATTGCCGGCTTTTCTTCTATCTATGTAATACATATATATATACACCATATACTGTATACTCGAGTATAAGCTGAGATTTTCAGCCCTTTTTTAGGCTAAAAGTGCCCCTCTTGGTTTATACTCGAGTCATTGTCCCAGGGGGTAGGTGGGGGAGGGCGAGCACAGGAGCCAGCAACTGTCAGATAATACTCCCTCCCTCCTGGCGTGGTCTCTGCACTTCCCTGTTTCTCAAATGGTCTCTGGCACCGCAACTCTTCCTGTGTTCAGCAGTCATGTGGTACCGCTCATTAAAGTAATGAATATGCACGTGACTCCATTCCCATAGGCGTGGAGCGCATATTCATTACTTTAATGAGTGGTACCATGTGACGGCTGAACACTGAAAGGAACTACCAGTTCCAGAGACCATCAGAGAAGCAAGAAGTGCAGAGACCGCACCAGGAGGGCGTGAGTATGATGAGGAGGATGGGGGGGCCATGCGATATTCACCTGTCCCCGTTCCACCGCTGTGCGCCACTCTGTCTTCCACATCCTCTGGCTGTGACGTTCAGGTCAGAGGGCACGATGACGTGTTTAGTGCATGCCCTCTGCCTGAACAGTCACTGCAGAGACCCAGAAGACAGAGTGGCGCACAGTGGTGGAACGGGGATAGGTGAATATCGCAGGTGCAAGGTCCCTGAGCCAGCAGTGACACCGGCAACTGGCCCCCATAGTGCGCCGGTGTCCCCGCTTGTTCAGGACACCAGCACCTGGCCCCCAGCGACGAGAGGTGAGTATGTCTTTTTTATTGCAACAGCATATGGGGTATATATCTATGGAGCATCTTATCGGCCCATCAACCTTTATGTAGAATTATATGGGGCATCTTATGGGGCCATCAACCTTTATGGAGCAGCATATGGGGCATATATATCTATGGAGCATCTTATGGGGCCATCAACCTTTATGGAGCAGCATATGGGGCATATAATTCTATGGAGCATCTTATGGGGCCATCAACATTTATGGAGCAGCATATGGGGCATATATATCTTTGGAGCATCTTATGGGGCCATCAACCTTTATGGAGCAGCATATGGGGCATAATATACTATGGAGCATCTTATGAGGCTATCATTAACATTTTATGCAGCATTACAGTATATGGGGCATATTTTAATATGGAGCATCTTATGGGGCCATTATTAACCTTTGTGTGGCATTATATGGGGCGTATTTTGTATGGAGCATCTTATGGGGCCCATCATGAACTGTATGGAGCATTATATGGGACTCCTGATTCAATATGGATATTTAAAAACATTTATCCTACTGATGTCTCAATTAATTTTACTTTTATTGGTATCTATTCTTATTTTTGAAATTTACCAGTAGCTGCTGCATTTCCCAACCTATGCTTAGTAGGCACACTATGCGAAAGATGGCGACTGCATGCGTAGTGTGCCTACTGAGCATGCTCGAATTCCTTTGAGAGCTCTGGACACAGGGATTGGCTAGATGATTGTGACATCATGGACATGTGCAGTAGTGCACTTCCTGATAAGTGATAGATAGATGATAGATAGATAGACATAAGATAAATATCTTACTGTACTACAGGATTAGACCAGACTTTGGTTGGGCTATTGATATGCATACACTAAAGTTATCAATTAATTTAAAGTAAATTAACCATTTTTCATTTAATAACATGGTGAATGGTTTACATTTGATAGTTACATAAGCTTTTCACAGCTAAAGTGCTTTAAAATACTATTGAACAATAACAAACAGGGAATGAATACTGTCAGCTAATGGCATATACGCCAAAATAACTCATCCATTTGTATCAACATTTGATCTGCTAAATCACATTTAGCAGCATTCATCTCTGTTCTCCTGCATTGTGTATATGCTTTTAATTACATCAGGAAATGGATGCTTCCACTGATTCTTTAGAGTAAAGTATTAAGGTGCCTTAGGCAATAAAACTACTCTGACTTGGTTTAATCATTACCTAGTTTCCTATGAATAGTATTTAAAAGGCCACAAAAAAATCAAATACATTAAGCATGAGTGAATAATGTCATAAGTTGTCAGGATATATTGGATAAAAGTATTAGGGAAAGGGCATATTTCCATGATCTATAGTATATTGACATGTGACTTGAAAGTGTTCACTATTGCTGATTTAAGTTACCAATGTATTATATTGTTATAATGAAATATTAAGTCTGTCTATAAAGATCCACAAAGCCCTATTCACTGACTGCATTCATTAATGCATTAATAAGGAAATATAGGGCAACAATTCAGCCCTTCACTAATGATTACGTTGGGCAGCCAACTGCATAAGTCACCTTAAAGTGACTGTCTACCCATGAATATCATTTAGTTTTTCAACATTCTCTAACGATTAATCTCTTAATGAATCCTTATAGTAGTCAAAATTCATTTTTTATGATACAGAGCGCTAAATCTCCTGCAAATAAATAGATTTAAAGGGAAACTGTTACCTGATTGATGTTGCCTAAACCCAGGGCAGCATGAATCAGACCTGACTACATGATTGCAGCCAAGTAGATTGTTCTCTGAACGCTCTGACTTTTCCCAGCATCGCTCCAGGTGATTGACAGATCACTTGCAGGAAAGACTTGTTAATCACATGCAGTGTCGGTGGGAAAAGCCAGGATGGGGCGACGCTGGGCTAGTCAAGTCCGTTGTCACTGGCCTCATCTTTGGAATTTCAGAGAAACTCATACTTGAGAGTGTTTTTCGAGAAAAATATATAATTGCAGCCAAGATGTGAGTCATGCTGCCGTGGCTTGGGCTGCATGAATCCACTAACAGGTTTCCATTAAATTATTATAACGCTGACTTCCTTCAGCTACCACTAGAAGGTCCTCATGAATAATAACACAACACGGCCATTAACCTCTCCCCAGTTATGGCTGCATGAGATTGGAGATTTGCTTTAGAGAAACAGAACTCTGACTGCTAGATGTATTAAAGGGCATCTGTCAGCATAAACCAAGAGTAAAAACTAAGCACATAGCCTTGTAGGTTATATAACCCCATAACAATTACACTAGAAGTGTTCTAATTACTGACTCTCATCTGCAGAAACTGAAATTTAGTCTATTATGCTAATCAGATAATCAGTGTACTCTTGGTGTGGCCAAGAGGCTCAGTGCACTATTTTGCCCATTGGTATTGCATGTCTCTGTCTCCCTTGCTGGTGATTGACAGCATTGGTTTGCCTAAGCTTTCCCTGCGGACAATGTTCACTCCACACAAGCCAGTGCTACCATCACAAATGAAGGAGGCAGAGACAGTTGAAAAACGTTGTGCTGAGCCTCTTGGCCACACATAGGGTGCACCAAGCATCCTAATTAGTATATTTGAGTAAGCTTCAATTTTTTAAATAATGGCAGGAGTGATTGGAACACTAAAGAAGGGACTTATATCAGGACTAGTGATGAGCAAGCACTAAAATGCTGGGGTGCTCAGGTCAAGCAAATTGGAATACTCGGGTACTCGGACAGAACAACAAGCCCAATGTAAGTCTATGGGAGACCCTAACATCTTTATCGCGATCCCCCGGGGGGTCCTTTCAAGGTCTAAAAACGTCAGAAAATGATGGAAACACTGCTAAAATGACACGGGAACATCATGACAACTGCCCCTGGAAGGATTTCTCACTCCTAGGTCACATTTTTAAACAATGTTGTCAGAGTTTCACACCCTTTTTACAGGCACACTCAAAAACCTACAAAAACTAAACCAAAATGGATGTTGCTGGGAAATATGTTGAGGAACATCCTTTCCAGGTTAATGACTAAGCCAAAATAATTAACCCAAAACAAAAATGTTCTTCCACCACTTGGGTTATGTTGACATACAGCGTTTTTGAGGCGTTTTGCAACTTTAGCATTGCTTTCAACCAATGCAAATGTATTCACTGGGAAATCTCATTGTAACATTTAACAACCCTAGCTGGCCATGTGGTGTGTGACACATATGCAGACACATATTGTTTCATTTATGAAGGAAGGACTCTTAAATTCACAGAGCCTATTTTTACTGGGGCATCAGGCAGCAGTAATCTTCTTAAAGGGCCATTATTAAACAATGGGTCTCCTATGCTGTTATTGCCAATGCAGTGAGTAAATGGGCTGCCAAGAATTACGACTCACCCCAATACCCCTTTCACTAGAGGTACTGGATGGCTTCCTGAAAAAATGTTGCATTGAATGCAATGCCTGGCCTGCCCCAAAGTTACATGCACCCCAATAAGCTTTTCAAGCCACGTACTGGATGTCCACCGGAAAATACACTTCACATTATTCATTTTGTACTCCCATACTTTTTTCTTATGCATTGACTGCAAGGCCTGCCCTGCTGCCAAGTCATATGCACCCCAATTGGTTGGGAACACAAGTTCTCTACAAATGGCTGAATTGGATGCGAACTTGTATGTGATACATGTGAAGGGAAAACCACACTTTAACCTATTTGGACTGTAGGTAAAAATGTTTTTTTGCTTATCAAATTTGTGTCAATAAGTACGGTAACAGAATGCAAAAACACTAGAATATGTAGGCCTAAAATGGCCACATTTTTTGCACAGATAAATGAGACCTGTTACGGAGATACCACACTGACAAATATGTGGCCTATATTTTTTTCTTTTTTATGCTAAATAGTGCTGTATATAACTATGGTGACACACAGGAAAACACTGGAATACTGACCTAAAATGACAAATCTTGGACAACGCAAATATATGAGACCTGGCACAGAGATTCCACACTGCCAAATATGTGGCTTGGTTTTTTGTTTAAAAAAAAAAGCAAAATAGTGCTGTACAGTCATATGTTAAAGTTTGGGCACCCCTATTAATGTTATCCTTTTTTCTTTAAAACAATTTTGGTTTTTGCAACAGCTATTTCAGTTTCATATATCTAATAACTGATGGACTCAGTTATATTTCTGGATTCAAATGAGGTTTATTGTACTAACAGAAAATGTGCAATCTGTATTTAAACAAAATTTGACCGGTGCAAAGGTATGGGCACCCTTATCATTTTCTTGATTTGAACACTCCTAACTACTTTTTACTGACTTCCTGAAGCACTAAATTGGTTTTGTAACCTCATTGAGCTTTGAACTTCATAGCCAGTTGTATCAAATCATGAGAAAAGGTATTTAAGGTGGCCACTTGGAAGTAGTTCTCTTATGAAGAGTGGCATCATGGGCTCCTCAAAACAACTCTCAAATGATCTCAAAACAAAGATTATTCAACATAGCTTTTCAGGGGAAGGATACAAAAAGTTGTCTCAGAGATTTAACCTGTCAGTTTCCACTGTGAGGAACATAGTAAGGAAATGGAAGAACACAGGTACAGTTCTTGTTAAGCCCAGAAGTGGCAGGCCAAGAAAAATATCAGAAAGACAGAGAAGAAGAATGGTGAGAACAGTCAAGGACAATCCACAGACCACCTCCAAAGACCTGCAGATGGTGTCACTGTACATCAGTCAACAATACAGCACACTTTGCACAAGGAGAAGCTGTATGGGAGAGTGATGCGAAAGAAGCCGTTTCTGCAAGCACGCCACAAACAGAGTCGCCTGAGGTATGCAAAAGCACATTTGGGCAAGCCAGTTACATTTTGGAAGAAGGTCCTGTGGACTGATGAAACAAAGATTGAGTTGTTTGGTCATACAAAAAGGCGTTATGCATGGAGGCTAAAAAACACAGCATTCCAAGAAAAACACTTGCTACCCACAGTAAAATTTGGTGGAGGTTCCATCATGCTTTGGGGCTGTGTGGCCAATGCCGGCACCGGGAATCTTGTTAAAGTTGAGGGTCGCATGGATTCAACTCAGTATCAGCAGATTCTTGACAATAATGTGCAAGAATCAGTGACGAAGTTGAAGTTACGCAGAGGATAGATATTTCAGCAAGACAATGATCCAAAACACCGCTCCAAATCTACTCAGGCATTCATGCAGAGGAACAATTACAATGTTCTGGAATGGCCATCCCAGTCCCCAGACCTGAATATCATTGAACATCTGTGGGATGATTTGAAGCGGGCTGTCCATGCTCGGCGACCATCAAACTTAACATAACTGGAATTGTTTTGTAAACAGGAATGGTCACAAATACCTTCATCCAGGATCCAGGAACTCATTAATAGCTACAGGAAGCGACTAGAGGCTGTTATTTTTGCAAAAGGAGGATCTAAGAAATATTAATGTCACTTTTATGTTGAGGTGCCCATACTTTTGCACCGGTCAAATTTTGTTTAAATGCAGATTGCACATTTTCTGTTAGTACAATAAACCTCATTTGAATCCAGAAATATAACTGAATCCATCAGTTATTAGATATATGAAACTGAAATAGCTGTTGCAAAAACCAAAATTGTTATAAAGAAAAAAGGTTAACATTAAAAGGGGTGCCCAAACTTTAACATATGACTGTATATAACTAGAGTGACAGACAGCAAAAAAATGTAATTTAGGCTGAAAATGCCCAAATTTTTAGCAGAAGGATGGATGAGGCGTGTCACAGCTATACCACAATGTAAAATATGTTGCCTGTATGTATTTTTTTGGGGGGTTCAGCAAAATGGTGTCAAGAAATTGTGTAAGACACTCAAAAAAAATTCTACTCTACCGTACCACATAAAAATGAAAGATTTCTCTCCGCACTCGAAAGTGATTTTTGGGACCCCTTTAAAATTGATTTTCACGCTGTGCTAGGAAAAGGATCTGGCTGTATTGTGCAGTGTCAAAAAGCAAATGGAGAAAAAAAGGGCTCTGGATTGCTGTGCAATAAAATAAGCTCTATTAACCTGGCAAAAAAAATTTCCTAGCCAATTAGAACTGGGGCTAGGTATATACGGTCAATACACTGTGTGCAGAATTATTAGGCAAATGAGTATTTTGCTCACATCATCCTTTTTACACATGTTGTCCTACTGCAAGCTGTATAGGCTTGAAAGCCAACTGCCAATTATATAAATCAGATGATTTGCATCTCTCTAATGAGGAGGGGTGTGATCTAATGACATCAACACCCTATATAAGGTGTGCTTAATTATTAGGCAACTTCCTTTCCTTTGGCAAAATGGGACAGAAGAAAGATTTGACGGACTCTGAAAAGTCAAAAATTGTGAGATGTCTTGCAGAAGGATGCAGCAGTCTTGAAATTGCCAAACTTTTGACGCGTGATCACCGAACAATCAAGCATTTCATGGCAAATAGCCAACAGGGTCGCAAGAAGTGTGTTGATAATAAAAAAGGCGCAAAATAACTGCCAATGAATTGAGGAAAATCAAGCGTCAAGCTGCCAAGATGCCATTTGCCACCAGTTTTGCCATATTTCAGAGCTGCAACGTTACTGGAGTATCAAAAAGCACAAGGTGTGCCATACTCAGGGACATGGCCAAGGTAAGGAAGGCTGAAAAGTGACCACCTTTGAACAAGAAACATAAGATAAAATGTCAAGACTGGGCCAAGAAATATCTTAAGACTGATTTTTCTAAGGTTTTATGGACTGATGAAATGAGAGTGACTCTTGATGGGCCAGATGGATGGACCTGAGGCTGGATCAGTAAAGGGCAGAGAGCTCTACTCTGACTCAGACGCCAGCAAGGTGAAGGTGGGGTACTGGTATGGGCTGGTATCATCAAAGATAAACTTGTGGGACCTTTTCGGGTTGAGGACTCCCAGACCTACTGCCAGTTTATGGAAGACACCTTCTTCAAGCAGTGGTACAGGAAGAAGTCGGTATCGCTCAAGAAAAACATGATTTTCATGCAGGAAAATGTTCCATCACATGCATCCAAATACTCCACGGCATGACTGGTCAGTAAAGGTCTAAAAGAAGAAAAAATAATGACATGGTCCCCTTGTTCACCTGATCTGAACCTGATCTGAACCCCATAGAGAACCTGTGGTCCCTCATAAAATGTGAGATCGACAGGGAGGGAAAACAGTACACCTCTCGGAACAGCGTCTAAATTTTGTGTTGTTATATTGGTTTACCTGGTGAAAACAAACAAGTGAGATGGGTATATATTTGGTTTTTATTAAGTTGCCTAATAATTCTGCACAGTAATAGTTACCTGAAAAAACAGATATCCTCCTAAGATAGCCAAATTGAAAAAATCCCCACTCCAACTTCCAAAAATATTAAGCTTTGATATTTGTGAGTCTTTTGGGTTGAATGAGAACATAGTTGTTGTTCAATGATAAAAAGAATCCTCTCAAATACAACTTGCCTAATAATTCTGCACGCAGTGTATATCCTATAGGTAGCAGCAGCAGGCAGTAAGGGAATGGACCCTCTTGATGTATGCAATGATACCTATATGCACACATACAGTGCTTGCAGGCCTTGCACTGATATGTATAGAGCGACGTACAGTCCCCTGCCTATCTAACACTGCAACCTATATAGTCCAGAATTAGTCCTTAGAAGGACTGTTGGTTTAGCTGGATTTGAGCACTTTAGGATGATAGACCCCACACTGACTAATAAATCCCAAAATCTGACCCTATCTCAGCAGCAGCTCTCCCTACACTATCCAAATCCGGAGCTGAATGCGCCGAGCAGGGTGGCATCCAGTCTCTTACACCCCTGATGATGCTGTGCGGCCAGCCAATCTCTGCAAGACCACAACAAAGATGGCTGTGGCTTACCAGTGCCTGGCGGACAATCCCTGTATGGTGATTGGGTCTTTAAAGACTGCCAAAAATGCTGAGTGGAGACCCGAGTTCCCGCCGAGTAATCCCGGAAATGCTCTGTGCTCTCCGAGTACACCGAGTACCGTGATACTCAGGTGAGTAACGAGTAGTGGAAAACACACTCGCTCATCACTAATCAGGACTTTTTTTCACAAGGCTCTGTGCTTAGTTTATATAGTCATTTTGGGCTGACAGGCTCCATTTAAAAATTAATTAGCATATAATTTTGGTCGAAAAAGGTACAAAATGCCAATAAGAGGCCATGATGCATATAAAATTAAGATCAACGAGTAAGATCAACACCCCCCCTCCAAACCACATAAGTGGACATGCAGGTCTCTGAATTCTAAATCTGTCAACACCTTTATATCTTTCTCTGTTGCTGCATTTCAGAGTAATTAGCACTTTATTTATTTGCTTATATTTTTTCTTATGGGGCCAAGAACTTAGAGGCAGACAATTACTAACTACATGCCTATTCTGTATAGTGACCATATCTTCCAACTTAAAGCAGTTCACAAACGGCTCCTGCTGGAAATTCTCCTGCTTCATGTGATTTCACATCAGCAGAGCAGCTCTTCCTCTTCCAATCTGTTCTGTCAACAGGGAGTCGGCTGTCAGTCAGCATGACATTGACATTGAGTGGTGACTCATCAACAGAGCAGAGTGGAAGAGAAGCACTGTCAACATTACATCACCAGAATCGCCAGAAGGAGCAGTCTATGAATTCTCTGAGCACGACATGCATCAGCACCAGGTAGAATAGGCAGGTTGTTATTAGCTACCTGCCTGTAAGGCCTTAGCCCCATAGGTAAAAATAAGCAGAATCCTGGAGAATATCACCAGCCTTTTGAGCTTGATTATCATCTGATTTCCTTATCTGGTGCATGATATCACAAAAGCTATCACTCAAGCTGAAGAGGCTAGTGTTGGGTATTGAAACAACTCAGGAGGCACAGGCTTGGAAAGTGCTTTGTTGCACACCTCATTTTCATTTGAATGAAAACTTTACTTGGCAATGCAGCAACAAATAGAAGATGTAAAGGTGTCAATTGATTTTACACAATTTCCTCAGAGCCTGGATCCTCTTCCCTCCCACACCTCAAGTCCACTTTCCATCTTTGAGCCTGTCAGAGAAGAAGAAGTGACCAGACAGACCAGACTTCTTCTCACCCTACAACCTGTAACTGTGATCATATTTCCTCATATCTCTTTCTGTCCCGCTTCACAGTTTTCACACACCACTTAACTAAAATATTTAACCTTTCTCTTTCTTCTGATATCTTTCCCTCTTCATTCAAACATGCCATCATAACCCCTTTACTTAAAAAGCCATCCCTGGACCAGAATTATGCTGCTATTTACAGACTGGGCTCTAATCTTCCTTTCATCTCTAAACTTCTGGAACGCTTGCTCCATTCCTGTCTCATTCGCTATCTCTCAGATAATTCTCTACTCGTTCCTTTACAATCTCGTTTCTGCTGTTCACGCTCTACTGACACTGCTCTTACTAAAGTCTCTAATGACCTACTAACAGAAAAATCTAATGGTCACTACTCCCTGCTGTTTCTTCTGGATCTCTCTGCAGCTCCTCCTCACTATGTTCCACTCTATCGGCCTCAAGGACACCATAATCTCCTGGTTTTCCTCCTATCTCTCTGACTTCTCCTTCACGGTATCTTTTGCATGCTCTTCTTCCTCTAATCTTCCCCTTACTATGGGGATTCCTCAAAGCTCAATCATATGGTCCCTCCTTTTCTCCTTATATACTGCCCCTATTGGACAAACCATCAGAAGATTCGGTTTTAAGCATCATCTCTATGCTGGTGATGACACCTAACTATACTCCTCTTCACCTGACATCACCCCCACTTTAATACAAAATACCAGTGATTATGTGTCTGCTTTCTCTAACGTCATGACCTCCCTCTATCTGAAACTGGAGCTCTCCAAAACAGAACTCCTTGTGTAATCTTTCTACTAACTTACTTATACCCAACTTTGCAATTTCCTTGGGTGGTGCTTTCATAACTACCATAACTCCCAAGCAGCAGTCTCACTCTCTTGGGCTCATATTTGACACAGAAGTTTCCGTTATTCCCTATATCCAATCACTCACTTGATTGAGTCGCCTGCACTTTAAAAACATCTCCAGAACTTGACCTTCTCTCATATTTGAAGCTGCAAAAACTCTCACTGCCACTCTTATTCACTCTTGTCTGGACTACTGCAACTCTCTTCGGATCATTCTCCCTCTAACCAAATTCTATGCCATCCAATCCGACTTGAATTCCGCAGCCAGAGTCGTATTTATATCAGACCCCCTCACCGACGCTGACTCCCCTGTGCCAGTCATTGCACTGGTCGCCCATTCACTACAGAATACAATACATACTTATCTCTCTCACCCACAAAGCTCTCCACAATTCTGCCCAACCCTATATCTCCACCCTTATTTCTGTCTATTGCCCTACACATGCCCTCCGTTCTGAAGCTGACCTAAGATTAACATCCTTTATGGTCCAAACCTCGCACCTCCATCTCCAAGACTTCTCTCATGCTGCACCAGTTTTCTGGAATGCACTACCCCAAACTATCTGACTAATATCTAGCCCCCATGTTTTTAAGTGTGTTTTGAAAAAATCTGTTTCGACAAGCCTATCACCTCAACTCACTAACCTAACTCTCCACTGTTCCCTCCTAAATGTTAATCATAATCTGTTCCCTTAATAATAATAATAATAATAATAATCTTTATTTATATAGCGCCAACATATTCCGCAGCGCTTTACAGTTTAACAGTTTCAAAACACAAGTCATAAGTAACAACGTTAACAAAACAATAATTGAAGCAAAATAAGACGAAATGAGACGACCCTGCTCGTTAGAGCTTACAATCTACAATGAGGTGGGGGAGATACAGAGTACAGGGGTGAATTTACAATGGTGTATTTACAATGAAGGATGGAAGGAGATAGTGAATGGGCTACACAAGCACACTTACACAGAGAATTACTTTGATCAGTGAACGTGATAGGCCGCTCTGAACAAGTTTGTTTTGAGGGAGCGCCTAAAACTGTGCAAATTGTGGATAGTCCTGATTTCTTGGGGTAGAGCATTCCAGAGAATAGGAGCAGCACGGGAGAAGTCTTGGAGTCGGGAGTGGGAGGTACGGATTAGTGCAGAGGTTAGTCGAAAGTCATTTGCAGAGCGCAGCGATCGGCTAGGCCGATAGACAGAAATGAGGGAAGAAATGTAAGGGGGTCCTACACTGTGGAGAGCTTTGTGGGTGAGAACAAGTACTTTGAATTGGATCCTATAATGAATGGGCAGCCAATGTAAGGACTGGCGAAGAGCGGACGCGTCCGAGTACCGATTAGCCAGATGGACGATCCTGGCTGCTGCATTAAGTATGGACTGGAGGGGGGATAGTCGAGTGACGGGGAGGCCAATTAATAGAGCATTGCAGTAATCCAGGCGGGAGTGGATCAATGCAACAGTGAGGGTTTTTGTTGTTTCCATAGTGAGAAAAGGGCGGATTCTAGAGATGTTCTTTAGGTGAATCTGCAATAGGAAAGCAGCTTGGTGTGATGAAATCATCTGTGGGAACAATAAGAAAATGGAAGACATACAAGACCACTGATAATCTCAATCAATTTGGGGCTCCACACAAGATCTCACCCTGTTGGGTCAAAATGATCACAAGAACGGTAAGCAAAAATCCCAGAACCACGTGGGGGACTTATTGCATGAACTGCATATAGCTGGGACCACCGTAACAAAGGCTACCAACAGTAACACACTATGCCGCCAGATCCTGCCGTGCCAGACATGTCCCCCTGCTCAAGCCAGTACATGTCTGGGCCCGTCTGAAGCTTACTAGAGAGAATTTGGATTATCCAGAAGAGTATTGGGAGAATGTCATATGGTCTGATGAAACCAAAGTAGAACTGTTTGGTAGGAAAAAACTTGTTGTGTTTGGAGGAGACAGAATGCTCAGACATTACACTGGCTGCCCATTCATTATAGGATCCAATTCAAAGTACTTGTTCTCACCCACAAAGCTCTCCACGGTGCGGCACCCCCCTACATCTCCTCCCTCATTTCTGTCTATCGGCCTAGCCGATCGCTGCGCTCTGCAAACGACTTTCGACTAACCTCTGCACTAATTCGTACCTCCCACTCCCGACTCCAAGACTTCTCCCGTGCTGCTCCTATCCTCTGGAATGCTCTACCCCAAGAAATTAGGACTAACCACAATTTGCATAGTTTTAGGCGCTCCCTCAAAACACATTTGTTCAGAGCGACTTATCACCTTCACTAATCAAAGTCATTCTATGTGTAAGTGTGCGTGTATAGCCCATTCACTATTTCCATCCATCCTTCACTCCCTCAAGATGGCTGGACCTTCATTGTAAATAAACAATTGTAAATACACACCTCTACTTTGTATCTCCCTCACCTCATTGTAGATTGTAAGCTCTCACGAGCAGGGTCATCTTATTTCGTCTTATTCTGTCTTATTTTGCTTAAATTATTGTATTGTTAATGTTGTTGCTTATTACTTGTGTTTTGAAACTGTTAAACTGTAAAGCGCTGCGGAATATGTTGGCGCTATATAAATAAAGATTATTATTATTATATTATGCTGAGTGGCATCCAAGACCACCATACCTACTGTGAAGCATGGGAATGGCAACATCATACTTTGGGGCTGTTTCTCTGCAAAGGGACCAGGATGACTTATCTGTGTACATGAAAGAATGAATGGTGCCATGTATTGTGAGATTTTGAGTGCAAACCTCCTTCCATCAGCAAGGGCATTGAAGATGAAACATGTATGGGTCTTTCAGCATGATAATGATCCCAAGTACACTACCAGGGCAATGAAGGAGTGGCTTCGTAAGAAGCATATGAAGGTCCTCGAGTGGCCTAGCCAGTCTCCAGATCTCAAACCCATAGAAAACCTTTTGGAGGGATTTGAAAGTCGGTGTTGCCCAGTAACAGGCCCAAAACATCACTGTTCTAGAGGAGATCTGCATGGAGGAATGGGCCAATATACCACCAACAGTGTGTGCCAACCTTGTGAAGACTAACAGAAAACGTTTGACCTCTGTCATTGCCAACAAAGGACATATAACAAAATATTGAGATGAACTTTTGTTAATGATGCCTAAATACCTATTTTCCAACATAATTTGCAAAATAAATCAGGCAAGGTGATTTTCTGGATTTGTTTTCTTATTTTGACTCTCATAGTTGTGGTCTATGATGTCAATTACAGGCCTCTCTCATCATTTTAAGTGGGAGAACTTGTACAATTGGTGGCTGACTAAATACTGTTTTCCTCACTGTATCTATGGCAATTGATTTTGTCATAAATGTTATCTAGTGTAGCTATCTCCTATTCCTAATGGATTAAGCCCCCTCCTTTGTGTTTATTGTTGTGTGTCTCTATACATATTGTTTTCAATACCTAATTGATAGTTCTGTATAGAGCAAGCTTAGTAGCTGAGGCGGCTCCATACATGATAAGTGCCAGCTATATTATACTAGGTACTCCATTTTTACGTTTACATAAAAATAACTCAAAGAGCAGCAATTGGAGCTAGCTCTGATCACTCCTGTTCAATCACTTAGTTGCTACTGTCAAATGCTACAGTGCTCTCACTGGGATAGGGGAGTGATCACTCAGCTTTCTCCCCTCTCTTCTTGCTCACAATGCGATAAAGGGTGCCCAATAGGTATCCATGGTCATAATCTTGGTGCTATGAACAATTGTAGGTTTCATTGGAGATTAAGTTCACCTTATAATGAAACAATTAAGCACTGGTGTATATTTGAGCAATCAATCAATCAATCAAATAGTCACTTTTTTAGTTCCCTAAGATGCCTAAAAAACAATAGAAAAAAGTTAAAGCAAATGTAAAAAATATTTATAAAATATAGTTAAGAAAATCTTACCACCCCCCTATTCCCAGTTGAAAAGAATCTGACACCAGGTTTTTGCCACCTAATCTGAGATGAGTGTAATGTAGAGACAGAGATCATGATTCCAGTGATGTGTCACTTACTGGGCTGCTTAGTTTAGTCTTTCACAGTTTTATCAGCCAAAGATTATAACTAGGAGTTTACTAACATGCTGCCATGTAGTAAAGCATATTCATAAACTCTTTATAACGCAGCCCACACCACTGATTGGCAGCTTTCTGTGTGCACTGTACATGGGCAGAATGCTGACAATCACTGACTAACCAGGCTCTATAGAGCTCATAACTAGTGATTTTATAACAATGACATCAAAAAAAGTATGAATGAAGTGGTAAAGTCAGATGATTGTCATTACCTTACGCAGTTCTCAGGGTAGTATGAACCTGATGAACAATTCTCTTTACCCTTAGAGAAAGTGCATTATGCTCTTCTCAGGGTAGAATAAACCTATTGAGAAGCAATTCTCTTTCCCATTAGAGAACTCATAGAATTATAGAATGGTAGAGTTTTAAGGGACCTCCTGCATCATCTGGTCCAACCCCCTGCTCAATGCAGGTATCCAATGGTGATGTTACTGTGATCAACGGTGATCTTACTTTGTCAGTAATATTCATTTTTCATAGAAAGAAAAAAAAGATACAAGTTTTTTCTTTGTCCAGTGAACTCCCCAAAAACCTCATTCAGATGTTGAGTTGCTTTTTTTTGCTTGTTAGATAAAGAAATGATTTGCTAATGCTGCATCAGATTTGCATCCATTTTTGGTCTATGTGTCCTTTTTTACCATCTGCAAGGCAGCTACATTAAACCATTGAAATTAGGCAGAACTTTGACACATGGGATGGTACCCATGTGGTATCCGTTGAACCATCCATTTGAACGGGCAAGTTTGATCAGTGAGTTGGATCAAAAACATATCTGGGTGTTTTAGCGGATCTAGTTGGATGAACACGTAGGTGGGCTTCACTGCTAGAGTAAATGAATTTTTCAGAAATGATGATGAGAATGAAGTTTTTTATTCGCAACATGTTTCATTGTCATACCGGTGTCTTTATTAGGCCGGGGTCAGACTTGCGAGAAACTCGGACGAGTCTCGCACATCAATACCATTCACTGCCGCCGGCACTCAGATCGGAGCGTTCAGCTGCATGTATTTCTAAGCAGCTGAAAGCTCTGATCCGAGTGCCGGCGGCAGTGCTAGGTATTGATGTGCGAGACTCGTCCGAGTTTCTCGCAAGTCTGACCCCGGCCTTAAGTGAAAAAAACAAATGTCTTGGGTTTTTTAATGTATGCTCTCTTTGCAAACAGCCCCATAGATTATAAAGGGTGCATGTTATATCTGTTAGGCGTCAGACTCCTGGCACTGCACAGCGGGAGTCCAGAGCCAGACATCCTGTGGTCTCCCATTCTTCCTCGACCGCTCCGGGTGTTGCTCAGCAAACACGGCGAGCCAGGCTTGCTGCTCAGACTCGCTCTGACAGCCTGGATATTGCTGCCACCTCTGGTGCAGCAATAGCAGCGCAACCTGCTCTGCAGGGAACTGCTCCTGAGGCTAAGTCCTCATGCCGTGCTACTGGGCATGCCCGCAACTTGACCTCTCACTGGAGAGCAGGGGTCACATGCTCAGGTCCTACGTCAGATCTGATTGGTCCTTCCCAAGCTAATGGAAGGTCCCGGAAGCGCATCGCTATAAAAAGCCCGCATGGCGGCTCGGCGATGCACTAGTGTAGCATATTATGCTGTGTGTGTATGGTGACGGATGTGTGGACTGGTGACTGACGCATTATGAAACCCCTTCCCTCGGATATTACGAATGGTGACAGAGAGTTGGATAGTCAGTCTCAGCTTGTGGCAAGGTACACGCCACGTGATCCTCGCCTACACTAGCGTCCGTCGGCGCCTGTGTCTCAGCGCCGACGTCTGCGGCTTTACCTGCCGCTGCGCTGCACTAACCGCAACTACTCTTGGTCGCTGTTGCGACCCCACACGCAGGCCTCTGTGACATTAACAGAGCCGCGTCTCGGCATCACATTGCCTCTTGCAACTCTGTGCCAGAACAGAGCCGTTCTTAGCGTTCGGGTGACGTTAACCCGAGCGCAGTACCTCATTGATTAGGTGCATCTGCCATTGTTCAGCAGCGGTCTTGTCACCTACCGCACGGTGGACTCCGGGCGGCGAGCGCACCTCCTGTTATTTTATATTTGGTGCGTTCCGCCGTCCTAACAATATCTATGAAAAACATGGCTAGAAAGCATACATGAAACACAAACATCTGAAGGAGGCTTCTCCAGGAATTTTAGCTAAATTGTGACTTGTAACTGTATAGATTAGCGTTATAATAATAATAATAATAATAAATTTTATTTTTATAGCGCCGACATATTCCGCAGCACTTTACATTTCAGAGGGGATTTGTACAGACAATAGACATTACAGCATAACAATAATCACATACAGTAGATTATAACAAATACCAAGAGGAGTGAGGGCCCTGCTCGCAAGCTTACAGTCTATGTCTTGGATCCATAGTCAACAGACATAAGGGCAGGTCCACCAGTTTTAGAATATGTTGCCCCTATAACGATAGCCTCAAAAAAGTAAGGCGTGACGTTCTAGGGTAATTAGGACCTCATGATCTAGGTTCATGTTCTAATAAATGTACCTAGAGTACTAACAGATAAAGTCCTCCAATGCTATGACATTGCCAGAGGTCACAATTTAAATCCAAGTGTCAATGTCTTGTGCATTAGACAGATCACTTAATCATGTTGTGTCCAATGCTTGAATCTTAGATTAGAAGCTACAAATATTTTAGTCATGTGATTATGTAATCTTATCTTTTCATGCGTGCTCTGCCGTATAAGATCATGAAGTATACAGAGCGTTTGCCAAAGCATTACAGAGAAGAGTCTGCCAAGAGAATGAGCAGATGGCATTTCTGAGTATCATATAGTATAGTGGGCTTTTAATTAATGGCCTCTGGATAGATCAATTAATTAAATACCACTGCCAATAATGTGTTTAACATTCAATCTTGTTGAAGCTGCAGTTTTTCAGAATATAATAATTAATACTTACAAAATAAGGTTTCATCTAGGTGAGTGTAATGACTTGTGTGCTTGTAAAAAAAAATCTCAGTTCTCATGACTAATTCAGAAAAATAAATGTAGATAAAGTTATAATTCAAGACTTACTTATCTAGTAGAGGGACTAGTCTAATGTTCTGCACAACTAAACATTTACAGATAGTGTCATATTGTTGTGCTTGGAAGTTTTTGAACCTTTCAGAATTTTACGTATTTGTCCATTAGGCTACTTTCACACATCAGTTTTTTGCCGTCAGGCAGGATCCGGCTTTTTTTAGAAAAAACGGATCCGGCATAAATTTTGGAGAACTGTAGAAACGGATCCGTTTTTTTGCTGGATCCATCTCTGTTCCTGGAGGCTGGCCAATTGGATCTGAGCATGCGCAGACTTAAAAAAACCGGATCTGGTGGCTGGATCCGTCTTTTTCTGGATCCGGCGCATTCCGGCGCCCATAGACTTTCATTGTAGCAAAAAGCTGGAAGCGCCGGATCCGGCGCTTCCGGCTTTTTCGCCGGAGACAAAAAACGTTACAGTAGACGTTTTTTCCAGACGCCGGAATGAGACAAGTTGCCGGATCCGGCAAAAAACGGATGAAACGCAATGCCATCCGGCACTAATGCAAGTCAATGGGGAAAAACCGGATCCGGCATTGCATTTTGCCGGATCCGGTTTTACAAAAAAAAGCCGGATCGCGCCTGAAGGCAAAAAACTGATGTGTGAAAGAGGCCTTAATGAGACCTAAAATTAAATCTGTTTTTCACACGAGTTCTAAAAGAACCAAACTAAACAAATTAAATAAAAATATTACCCTTTGTCACTTTTTATTGTGGAGAATCATCCAATATTATGTTTCTGTGAGTGTTAAAAATAAAAATATGTGAACCTCAGATTTCAGTATTTGTGCCTGCTGTTTGCGGCATCTAAACTGCATCTAAACATTTCCGTTAATTGTTAATTAGTCCTGCACAATGGCTAGGAGAAATTTTAGCCCATAACTCCATATGAAATAGCTTGAACTGTTGGCTGGTTTACCCCCATGAACTCCTTACTTTAGGCCTTTCCACAACATTTTTATAGGATTGGGCTGTGTGTCCACCATGAGTTTTCAGTGAGTTTTTGACGCTGTGTATTTTTGCTGCATCAAAAAAACACAGCATCTTACAGTTGCAGCAAAGTGGATCGGATTTATAGAAATCTCAGCCCCACCATGCTTTTTTTTTTGCTTAGTGTAAACTCACCTGTGGTGCATGTTTCAAACCTGCCACATGTCACTGAGTTTTATCTATGGATGTTTCCCAAAGACATGCATTAGATACGGAAAATCCGCAGGTAAAAATGCATGGGTGTTTTTAATACATTTCCAAAGCAAAAATGCACTAAAAACACACGTAATCCACACAAGACTTTATGATTCAAGTTTTATCAAAGCCAAATACCAGGATGTATCAAAACAGAGCAGTTTTGTTTAACACATGAGATACCAATAGTCAAAAATGGAATGAAAACTCGTGTAAAAATCTCATTCAAAAGCCCAAGTAATCTAAAATTAGAGTAGTAATGAAGTGATATTCCTCATGTAAACTCCTCTCAATAAAGCAACTTATTAAAACAATTGAAAGCCAAAAAATGAGAAAAAATGTGATGGGTGCTGTCATGATGAAGACAAGGATGTGAAGGTTTAGAAAAACAACAAACATTTAGTAAAAGACAGCAAACCGTTTCAAAATCGATATACCATAATTTCTTCCTCTGGCTATCATACAAAGATGTATAGAGAAGTGAACTAAATCATGGCTTCCTTTATATTTTAGATATTTCTTTGTACGATAGCCTGAGAAAGAAATTAGATTGATTTTGTAATGCCTTGATGCCTTGCTGTCTTTTAACCCCTTTATGACAGGAGATATTTTTATTTTTGCATTTTTTTTTTTTTTTGCTCCCCTTCTTCCTAGAGCCATAACTTTTTTATTTTTTTTGGTCAATATGGCGAAGTGACGGCTTGATTTTTCCAGGACGAGTTGTACTTTTGAACAACATCATTGGTTTTAACATATAGTTTACTGGAAAATGGGAAAAAAATTCCAAGTGCGGTGAAATTGCAAAAAAAAGTACAATTCCACAATTGATTTTTGTTTTGCTTTTTTACTATGTTCACTAAATCCTAAAACTGACCTGCCATTATGATTCTCCAGGTCATTACCGGTTCAATCATAGACACCAAACATGTATAGGTTCTTTTTTATTTAAGTGGTGATCAAAAATTCCAAAGTTTGCTAAAAAAAAAAATTGTGCCATTTTCCGATACTTGTTGCGTCTCCATTATTTGGGATTTTTGGTTGGGTGAGGGCTTATTTTTTGCGCGCCGAGTAGACGTTTTAAATTATACCATTTTGGTGCAGATACGATCTTTTGATCGCCCGTTATTGAATTTTAATGCAATGTTGTGGGTGTCAAAAAACATAATTCTTGTGTTTTTACTTTTTTTCTTGTTACGCCATTTAGGCCCCAATACAAATGCACTAACAGGGTGCAGTGGACCCAAGTAAAATGGCAGCTGCACAGGTACAATAATACCAAATGAGACAGCCAGCCTTCAATCAGGGATTGGCCGTGTGGCACACCAGTGCAAAAAATTTAAAATCTGTATGTGGCAATGTTCACACAAGGAATGCAGAGCATCTGGTTCACAGCCTATTAATGACGCCCTGTATTGAGGCCTAGTTAGACAGGTAAGCATCTTTGCCTGTTTTTGGTTTTGTTTTTTGAATATTGGAGGATTTTTTTCATCTTTTTGTGGTTTTCATGGTTAGAGTAGGACTGGCAAGTGTAAGGACCCTTGATGCGGTTTGCCAGCTTATGTATTATTATGGCCAGAATATCAACTAATACCTTACATATATTGATATATTTAAATAAAATGTGTTGCATATTGTCATTCTATTTGTTGAAAAAACAAAGCTCAAATTTCACCATCAAATGATATGAAAATCTTGAAGGTTCAAATACTTTTGCTACTCACAATCATGTGATATTGGATCAATAACAGTCTATTATTAATATTTTAACAAATTTTTGATTTGGGTTTCTTCATCTACATTTAGGACTTGTATGAAATTCTAATGTAGTTTTAGGTCAATAAATGTAGAAATATGGAAAATTCTAAAAAGTTAAGAAGCTTCCAAGCACCACTGTACTTGCATGTAATAATGAGTACTGAGTGCTTTTTATAGGCAACCTTGTGTAATAAAAGAAAAGCAAATAATTTACATAAGATTTTGATGTGAAAATAGTCAATAAAAATTTAAAGCAATAAAGCTAAGTAAATGCTTTAACTTAAACATATAGCACTTCACTGAAGATAATGAAAAATCCATTGATGGCCTTTATTTGATTTTATGAGCGTGAGATGTTCCAAACCTCATCACTCGTTCCTTCTGGTGCGTCAGCAGTCCGGGTTGTCAGCATGATCAGATAGCAAATCAGCATGAACTCCAAAATGCTGCTTGTTGGTATAAAAGAAATTGAGACTTTATTTAGTTAGTGTGCTGACTTGTGCTATTTGGATTGCTACACAAATAGATGGATTTTGCATACCCGAGTGGTAACATCGTAAATCAGTGGTGCTGTATTCTTCCAATTTAATTGCACATCTTGAAAAAGTCCAGTTATTTTACTCTGCATAAATGAACTAATAAGTTGCTGTTTAGTAAAAGATTATTTCTGCTATTTAAGCCCATCAAGATTTTTGAGATTACACAAACACATTTAATGTGCATGTGATTAAAAAACAAACCAATATGAGCTGGTTGATGGTTTCTAACAAATTCTACACATCTAGAATATTAGAAATAAGTAAATATGTCAATACATTTATCTTATTAGCAAATTCTACAGGAAGACATCCTACATCATATTATTGACAAATTTTTAAAACAGAGGTAGATCAAAAGAAAGTCTTGTGATATACAGTAGCATATAAAAGTTTGGGCACCCCTGGTCAAAATTTCTGTTACAGTTAAGCAAGTTGAAGATGAAATGATCTCTAAAATGCCTAAAGTTAATGACACATTTTCTCTATATTTTAGTAAAAAAATATATATATATATATTTTCATCTTTTACAGTTTAAAAATTACAAAAAGGAAAATGGTACTATTCAAATGTTTGGGCACCCTGCAAGGTTAGTGCCTAGTAGCGCCCCCTTTTGCAAGTATCACAGCTTGTTAATGCTTTTTGTAGCCAGTCAAGAGTCTTTCAGCTCTTGTTTGAGGGATTTTTATCCATTGTTACTTGGAAAATTCTCTCAGTTCTGTTAAATTCCTGTGTCATCTTGCATGTGCTGCTCTTTTGCGTCTTGTTTACATTCTATGTAGGTTCATTCTGTTAGCGCTCCTACATAGGCTGGTGACAATGTGTGTGTGTTTGTGTTTACTTACCGGGTTAGTAATGAGGGTGTCTTGCTGACACCTTTTCAATACTAAACCTAGTGCTTGGTGTCAATGACAGCTGCTGGCACCAAGTCCCAATCCCATTATTCTGATTCTACAGCATTAGAATGAAAAAGGTGGAGTTGAACCAAGAAATTACATCACAACTTTTTTTTAATATCGTTAAACATTGCGGCAAAAAACTTATGCAAAAAAAACAATACAAAATCGCTGCAAAAACGCACCAAAAATTGCAGAAAAATGAGCATTTTTGCCACAGCATTTTTGCTGCCAAGAGTTCCAGAAATCTTGAAGAAATTTCTGCAAGCAAGTACTCAACACTCACACATAGCCTAAAGAACCTCCAAGAATACTACTATTGTATTGTGACTACATTGCAAGAGAACACAGCTAAGGAGTGCAAACACACATTATGGTGATATCATGTAGAAATAAAAACAAAGAAAGTATAAGTACTCTCTGTGCAACATCAAATATTAGAATAAGTCTGAACAAAACCTAGAAGTAAAGTCACAGTTTTTGTGTCATATATAAAGGTAACACAGAAACTATTGCATCACTACAATAAAACACAACCTTTATATTTGTACACAGTCTACTATGATATTAAAGGGAGTCTACCATACACAAAATGCATATTAGTTAGCTGTGCAGTGACATAGCAGACTTAGCACTTATAAAAATCCCACTAGCACTGTACATTTTAGTGGGAGAGTTCGTGAGAAAGGGCTCAGTGCACTGTTTTGCAACCTGTCAAACCCTAGAGGCTGTGCTTTGTGTCCAGCGAGACAGTGTAGATACAGCTTTTCTCCGCATGTTTAGTTTCTGTCATCATTTCTTCAGTCTTTTTAGTGGAACAAATATTTTCATTTACTCATTTGTCTGGACTATTAACTTTCAGGTGCAGTTTATATATTTTCTACCTGCTGATATTTTCAGATGGTGATAGTCTCATTTGGATGTCCAGCCATGCTGCTGTAGTTTAAGCCATTGAGTTAAAGACCAGCTAGGGTTTATCTCTCTGCTTTTTACATTCTTTAGCCTGCACCTATCTTCTGTTTCTTTTTAGGAAGTAGGCTGCATATTGTCTAACAGAATAAGACTACCAGAAAGAAACAACAGTTTAAATTGCCAGTAAATTATATGGATTTTATTATATATATTTAGAACATAATATGCACAAAAAAAAACAAAAACAGGGATACTGCTACCCAAGCGGGGAGCCATATTACACGCTGCCCCCCCAAAAATTAAACCAACTAAATGCCAGTATTATATATAATGGATATGACTCGTAAATATATCAAATAATTTAATTACAGCAGGCATAACCAGCACCAATATCCATAGGAAAATATATATCCAAGAAAACACAAATGAAGGCAAGTTCTATAGTACAAGCTATAAGTATAGGCAATCAGAAGTGTGAAACAAACTTTGAACTTATAGGCAGATATATTGAATAAAGCCCAAGGGCACTTACATGAGTAAGAAGTTGAGTGTCAATGGCGTCCCTGCCGCCCCAACGCACTTTTCACTTCTGTTCTAAATATATATAATAAAATCCATATATTTTACTGGAAATTTCTACTGTTGTTTCTTTCTGGTGGTCTTATATTCTTATCAGTTTTTGCCGTTTCGACAATTTTTCCTCGGGTTCTTTTGTGGTTATGCATATTTTCTAACAGTACGTATTTAAACCTTTAATTTGTATTTCGGAATTTGTTTTAGTCACTCTGAGATCTTTTCTATTTCAGCACACTTTCCCATCTGTAGGTAATTTGCACTCTGCTCTGCCCTCTGGTTCTTTAGGAGGAATGTGAAGCTGCCATTGTCTAGTCTATGGTTAGAGCAAGATCTCTAGTCTGTTCAAGATGCGGAATGGTTACTTGCAATATTTAGTGTGTTACCTATTTTCCAGGGTAAGTTGCTACACTGTTATAACACCTCACCTTGCCTTTTGTGGACTTCCCCTGATTCTGATTTACAGTGCTGTCTTAACTTAGTCTGCATGTCTGTACATGTGCACTGACACTGCCTGAGTTCATGTGTCAAATATAGCGTGGCACTACAGCAGGGTGCGCAAGTAGGTTACCCAGACCAAAGTGAATAATAAAGTAACTTGGCACTCAACTGAATAATCCTTTGCAAATTAGATTTATTTTATAATTTATTGCAGTCCTGGAAACGTTTCGGCCTATTATCGGCCTTCCTCAGTCTGCCGACTGCTATCACGAAATACTAATCCGGTACCCAAGTAAGGATTCCTATGGAGATTTCAGAATGTCATGTTGATCTAAATGGTATCTCCGAGTGGATATACTGATTTAAATGCCTTGCAAAAAGGAATATATAACCATACATAGAGAAATGTATAAATCTCCTTGGAGGTATCATGGACGCTTAATCTGTTTGAAACTAGTGCTGTATAGTCCAGGAGGTAAATGGGTCCATATGAAGCTTGTTTAGATATGGAGGTGGCATACACAGGTGGGACGCGGTAGGAATCCATATATTCCTTTTTGCAAGGCATTTAAATCAGTATATCCACTCTTATAATAATAGGAGATACCATTTAGATCAACATGACATTCTGAAATCTCCATAGGAATCCTTACTTGGGTACCGGATTAGTATTTCGCGATAGCAGTCGGCAGACTGAGGAAGGCCGATAATAGGCCGAAACGTTTCCAGGACTGCAATAAATTATAAAATAAATCTAATTTGCAAAGGATTATTCAGTTGAGTGCCAAGTTACTTTATTGCTGCCTGAGTTCAGACATGCTCACACAGTGTCAGGGCAGGAAGTGTGCACACTGTGTGCGTGAGTCAGTTTACCTCCTTTGTTTCTCTCTGGTGGTGTTGCTCACTACACTGATACACCCATATGTGTAGCAAGAAGCTTCAGAGTGGAGCTAGGTAGGTTAATGCACCTGATAACACTGCCTGAGCTTGGCCATAAGCACAAAGTGTCAGTGCGGGTATGCACACAGTTTCTGTGCAAACACACACAGACATGAAATCTAAGTTCAAGCACTGTTCACTTTAAGAAGCAGCAGCTGTTACACAGAAGCAAGGGTCCCCAATTGCAAATTAATGGGTTGTAAAAGTGCACAGAGCCCTTGGCCATGCCAAATGTGCACCAAAATCTCCTCTCTTGCATTTGAATTAAAATTATTTTTGAGACATGGTTGCACTGTAATCTACATTGGTGGTATGATTTTTATAAGGGCTAAGAACCTTAAATAATTGTATAGCTAGTTTAATATGATTTTTGTGTGTGACAAAGTCTTTAATCCCTTAACACCTCATGATGGGTATATCTATCAACGAACCAATCAGAGTGTGTAGAGTGGGCTCAGCACCTGAGCCTGCTCTACATGTGGCTAACACTGCCAGTGTTCCACAGCTAGTATCTGTTTCTAACATCAGCAGCCTGAGCTCTGATCACAAATGCTAACCATTTAGACATCAGCATTTAAATGAAGGTGACACTGGTACACATGTGCACTGGCTCCTCCCCAAAGTGATTGCAAGGAACCATGTTTCCATGACAGAAGGTAGGCCTGTTGAGGTCACCTAAATCTGCCATCTTGGTACCTTGGTGAAACTCAGGCGCAGGATGACCTTCATAGAAGACTGTGATTTACACTGATAATGGGTAAAACATGAATAATCTTTGGTCATTTTATTTTAAAAGCATAAAATCTAAAATAAATACAAACTTCAACCTTATAATAATATAAAAAAACGATTAGCAGAACTGGCTGGAAATGAACTTTTAACTGCATCAGAAATATTGTTCTAATTATTGCACATAAGTCTCATTATCATTAAGGTCAAATAGGCCATGTGTAATTCAACCTATAACAAATAGCAAATCATTGGCTTCAAATCAACTCCAAAATTAAATTGTTCTCTACTGGCCTATTAGGATTTGTTGTGTCAGAGCTTCTGCACCCAAGGGTATCTTTTGTTATCCTGCTAGGTATCAATCTGGGTTTTGATGGGTAGTCAAGAACAAAGAAATTTGTAGAATGTGGATCGTACGTTACTGAAGTTGCACTGCTGATCTCTGGATAATGGCCTTGTAATGTATGCAGAGTATATATATATAACAAAATGCTAACACACTCTACGAGTAACTAGTATGACTTTCATCATGAAATATGAATGTTAAACTGGGTTTTATTGCTAGAAGAGTATGACTTATAGTAAGGTAAATGCATATTTCACAGCTCAGGAGTTGTACAAGACGCTGCAATCACCAAAACGCAGAAATATCAGCGTGATCTCCATTCTCACTTCCCTGGCTGGCAACAGTGTGACGAAGAAAGCCTTGATCTCTCTACACTTCAAAGATCCAGGTACCACGTTTTGTTCAACTATTACTGGCAGCTTTTCTCGTGATATTCAGTAAGACTTGTTCTGACTGTGTTACATTCCTTCTGAGCTCTTGAATGTTGTGTTTGCATTAAATTCTTATAGCTTTAGATGCGTTTTTTTGTACAATGAACAGCCCAAATCGGTCTGTTGGCCAGTCAAGTATAATAAAAACGAATGAGCTGAAACTAGAATACTGATGAATACATAATTCTGCAAGGTTTATCTTGAGCTAAGAATGCATTAATTGATTGCCGTATGATAAATACAGTATGTGGTGTTGTTATAATAGTGTTATTCATATAAAAATAATTATCATCCTTAGGGCTCAGTCAGACTGCCTTATAAATCGGACCAACATGGCAATGCAGTGCACGGACTGTCCGGCGGCTCTCCTGACCCAAGTGAGACAGTTGCATACAATTATATAACGCTGTCTCGGTCAGGTCGGGAGAGCTGCCGGCCAGTCAGTGCACTGTGTCTAGCTATGATTTATACGGCCATCTGTCTGCACACTTAGGGTATGTGCAAATGTTAAGTATTTGCTGTAGATATTTCTGCATAAAAAAATGTGTCTCTTAGCAGGAAAATGGGTAATAAAAAAGTGCATTTTCTGCATTTTTTTTAACCCCTGTCTTCACCCAAAAACCTGTTTTCATCTTCCTGACCAGGCCAATTTTTTAATTTCTGACCAGTGTCACTTTATGTGGTAAAAGCTCAGGAATGCTTCAACGGATCCTAGTGATATTTTATCGTGACATATTCTACTTCATATTATTGTTAAAATTTGTTTGATACGATTTGTGTTTATTTGTGAAAATATAGGAAATTTGGCAAAAATTTTCAAAATCATTGCAATTTTCAAGTTTTTTATTTTTATGACTTTAAATCAGAGATTTATGTCACACATTATGATTAATAAATAACATTTCCCACATATGTACCTTACATTAGCACAATTTTTGAAGCATAATTTTTAACTGTTAATAAGTTAGAGGGGTTAAAAGTTGATTCGCAATGTCTCATTTTTCCAACAAAAGTTACAAAATCATTTTTTTGGGGGAGCACATCACATTTGAAGTGACTTTGAGGGACCTATATGACAGAAAATATTCAAAAGTGACTCAATTCTAAAAATGTCACCCCTCAAAACCCTCAAAACCACATTCAAGAAATTTACTAACCCTTCAGGTGCTTTCACAAAAATTTTACTTTAGACTCTTTTTTTTCACATATGTAACAGGAGAAATGGACCCCTAAATGTGTTGTGCAATTCCTCCTGAGTACACTAATACCCTATATGTGGGATAAAACTACTGTTTGTGTGCATGGCATGGCTCGGAAGGGAAGGAGCTCTGTTTGACTTTTAGAAAGCAAAAAATGGCTGAAATCTAGAGCAGATGCCATGTCGCGTTTTGAGAGTTCCTGTTGTGCCTAAACAGAGGAAACTCCAATCCAAATAAGTGATCCCATTTTGGAGACTAGACCCCTCAAGGAATTAATTTAGATTTGTGGTGCGCATCTTGAACTGCCAGGTACTTCAGAAAAGTTTATAAAGTAGAACCGTGAAAAGTGAAAGTTATTTTTATTACTTTTTGAATGCAAAATTGCCTAAAATCGCTAACAGACGCCACATTGCATTTGCAGAGCCCCTAGCCTCCTGCCTAAACAGGAGAAACCCCCCCACAAGTAACTCCATTTTGGAAATTACACCCCTCAAGGAACTTATCTAGAGGTGTGGCACCTTGAACCCACAGAATTTTTTATTGTTGAGCAGTGAAAATGAAAAAATACATTTTTCCCACAAAAATGTTGCTTTAGCTCCAAATTGTTCATTTTCACAAGGTAAATAGGAGAAAATGGACCATACAATTTGTTATGCAATTTGTCCTGAGTACAAAGATACCCTATATATGGTGGAAAACTACTGTTTTGGCACATGGCAGGGCTCAGAAGGGAAGGAGCGCCAATTGAATTCTGGAGCGCAATTTTTGCTGGAAAATTGATGGCTGACTAAATACTATTTCGCACTGTACCATACCTGTCCGTCATTCTGTCCCACACCGTAATCCATGTCTGGGGAGAAATAGTTTTCAACCTGGACGGTGCCAAGATGCTACCATCTGGGCTGAGAACTACTGGTGAATGAGCTGCTGCTAGCACAGCCTCAGTGACTAGCAGTGACGCCACTGAGGCTGCTTCCACTGTGGTTTCGTAAGAAGCATATGAAGATCCTGAGCCTAGCCAGTTACCCAATCTCAACCCCATAGAAAACTTTTGGGCGGATTTGAAAATCCATGCTGCCCAGCGACAGGCCCAAAACATCACTGCTCTAGATGAGATCTGCATGGAGGAATGGGCTAACATATTATCAACAGTGTGTGCCAACCTTGTGAAGACTTACAGAAAGCGTTTGACCTCTTTCATTGCCAACAGAGGACATATAACAAAATTTTTGTTAATGACCAAATACTTATTTTACACCATAACTTGCAAAACAAATGTTGCCAAATCAGACAAGGTGATTTTCTGGATTTGTTTTCTCATTTTGACTCTCATAGTTGTTGTCTACCTATGATGTCAATTACAGGCCTCTCTCATCTTTTTAAGTGGGAAAACTTGCACAATTGGTGGCTGACTAAATACTTTTGTTCCCCACTGTATATTGTTGTTTTATTATTTTTGGTTTATTACAGGAGAACGAGGGCTTTGGTGGAATTAGGCAAGGTTATAAGTGTGGTTTAATTAAGATTATTAAAAGAGTCTGTGTCATTTTTGCAATTAATAGACTTTAGACTTTATTCTTGGTGTATGTGTTTATACAATGTGACTATGGGGTTAATAATGGAAATGTGTCTTATTGACGCCTCTCCATTACTAACCTCAGGGCTTGATGTCACCTGACAATACAAAGGTGACATCAACCCCCCAACTATCACTCCACTTGCCACCACTACAGGTCAAGTGGGAAGAGCAAGGCTAAGTGCCAGCATTGGTGCATCTTAGAGATGTGCTTTTTATGGGACAGCTGAAACATGGTGTTTTTAGCCTGGAGGGCAGTATCCATGGCCCCTTCTTTGGCTATTAATATCAGCCCACAGCTATCTGCATAACCTTTTATGGTTGTTAATTATAGGGGGACCCTACATTATTTTTTAGGGTCCTCCTTTTTAATAGCCAGTAATGGCTAAATATACAGTTTTTGAGCTGATATTAACAGCCTGGGAAGCTCCATGGGTATTACCCCCTTCCCAGGATATAAACATCGGCCCACAGCCATTTGCTTTCCCTCTGCTGGTTATGAAAATGACGCAGGAGCCCATGCCATTTTTTTCAGAAAAATAGCCTTTTATTAATTAAATACATGTATAGCAAGCTGCACACACAGTGTACTAATTGTATTTGTCACAGACATATATAAATCTACTAATTCTATTTGTATTTACTGTATGTAATCCATCTCTTCTATCCTGTTGGCTCCTGCTGTGATTTTACACTACCGCAACTTCTGAATTGCTGGCTTTTCATCTATCTATGTAATATATATATATATACCTATGTATATATGTGTGTCATTGACATCTATATATCTATGTATTCTATGTGTATATTCTATCTATTCTTGTCACAATGCGATATTACTGAATGCGGCACATGAATTGCCGGCTTTTGGGGGGACCCCACTTTTTTTGATAACCAATCTTGCTGAAGCTGAGAGTTGCAACCCCCAGTTTTGAATTTTGCCTGGCTGGTTATCAAAAATACAGGGGAACCCACGCAGGTTTTTTTTAAAATTTATTTACAGCGCAGGAGCGGCTGATGAATATTCCCATCAGCTGCTCCTGCTCTCACTGTTATTAGTGACAGCAAGTGTTAGCTGATGGGAGCTGTAGTCCTATCAGCTGACACCAGTGACCATAGGTAAACTTTACACCTCCGTTCACAGCTGTGTGCTCACGCTGTCTTCTGACAGTGTGGGAACCACGGCTCTCTGACCGGCGGGGATGATTTCACCACCAATCAGAAGCGCCACGCCGGTGTTTCCCACGCTGTCACACAGCTTGGGAAACACTGCCTTTTGTGCTGTGCATGTTCAACTATATTCGGCGATTTAATCGATGATTAAATCGGCGAATATTGCAAATCCGGGGATCGTGAGCCAAACTGAACACTTAAATATTCACTCATCTCTAGTCTTGAGGATTTCATTAAGCTGTGTAGCAAGCATATTTAATCCTCTAGCAATTCACAGAATTGTATAACATTGAGTCAATTGAAAATTACTATTTTTTTTCCACTAAAATGTTACTGTGACCTCAAGTTTTCAAAAGGGATAATAGGAGAAAATGGACCACAAAATATTTTAAGCAAATTATCCTGAGTGCGACAGTATCTCATATGTGGTCAAAAACTACTTTTGAGGCACAGTGCAAAAGCTCAGAAGGGAATAAGCGCCATATTGTAGTGAACAGTTTGCTGGAATGATTTGAGGGTGCCATGTCATATTAGCAGAGCCCCTGAGGTGCCAGAACAGTAGAACCCCTCCAAAAGGACCTCATGTTACAAACTACACCTCTTAATTAATTCAACTAGGGGTGCAGTGATCATGTTGACACCACGGGTGTGCCACACAACCTTACACAATTGGGCAGTGAAGAAAAATTTACATTTTTACCACAAAAATGTTGTTTTTGTCCTAGATTTTACATTGTCATATGGGAAATGGGTAAAAATGGCACCAAAATTTGTCACCCAAGTTCTGCTAAATGTGGCAATACTCCATTTGTGACTGTACTGTACTGCTTAGCCACATGGTGAGACATGGGTGGGAAGGAGAGTTATTTGACTCCTGGAGAACAAATTATCTTAGAATAGTTTTACGGCTCCATATACAGAGCCGCTAAGTGCCAGAAGAGAAGAATTTCCCCTCAATTGACCCCATTTTGGAAATGATAGAATTTATCTTTAGGTGTAGTGATGATTTTTACTCCATGGGTGTTTGCCAGAAACAAGCAGCAGGGAATGTTGCTTAGTGAAAATTGCAAATCTGTCATTGTAGTCCTCAATACATTGCAGTGCCATACATTGTGCCTAGCTCGTGCTTCTGGAGACATGCACCTGCCTGCAAATTTGGTGGGCTCTCCCTACTACAGAAATGATAAACGTGCATACTAACTGGTTTAGGTACACTGTGTGGCTCAGATGGGAGGGGGTATTTGGATTTGGGAGAGCAGAATTTGCTGGATTTCTTTTGGTGGGCGAGTAGCTATAGCACTTTTCCAGAGCCTTTGTGCTACCAGTACGTGGAAGATATCGTTTCCTGGCCAATGAACAAATCAACAGCAGGTGAAGAATTAGTTTAATTATTTTTTCTGTTCTTCGTACATATAAGTGGTTAGATGACTTTATTCTTTGAGTTGGTGCAATTTCAGCCATACCAGATTTATATTGTTTTTTATGTTTGGCTGCTATTACACAGTAAATGATGATTTTCATGTGTAAAACAAAGTTTTTGCATAGCCATATTTTTGGAGCTGTAATTCTTCTATATTTCTACCAACAAAGTAATGTGAGGAGTTGTTTTTTGCAGAATGAGTTGACGTTTTTATTGGTATCATTTTCAGTCACATAACATCTTTTGATTGCTTTTTTTTCTGATTATTGGAGGAAGAATGAACAAAAACCAGCAATTCAGGAATTTTGTTGGGGGGGGTTGTTTATGCTGCTCACCGTGTGGACTCTTACCATAAGACATCTTTATTCTTCGAGTCATTATAATTACAGCGATAACACATTTATGTAATTTTTTTATGTTTTGTCACTTTTAAACAATAAAAACTATTTTATAGAAAAAATAATTGTTTTTGCATTGCTTTATTCTGAGAGCTATAACATTTTTATTTTTGCATTGTTAGAGTTGTATTGTGGCTTATTTTTGAGGGATAAGATATTTTCAGCTATACCAATTTATTTGCATTCAACTTTTTTATTGCATTTTATTCCACTTTTTGTTCAGCGGTATGATGAAAAACCATAGTTTTTTACCACTTTTTTTTTACGGTGTCCGTTAAGGGGATTTACTAGTGGGACTAGTCAGGTTGTTCCGGAAGGGGGATAACAAATATGTGTACTTTATTTGTGTATATTTTTTGTTTTTACGTAAATGAATGTTTTTATTGGAGTAATATGTTTTCTAATTTTGTTCTCTATGGCTACTTTCACACTAGCGTCGGGGCGACGTACAGCCGCACGTTGTGAAAGTTGTGCAAAACGGGGGCAGCGGATGCAGTTTTACAACGCATCCGCTGCCCCATTGTAATGTCCGGGGAGGAGGGGGCGGAGTTTCGGCCGCGCATGCGCTGTCGAAAATGGTGGAGACGACGCACAAAAAAAGTTACATGCAACGTTTTTGTGTGCGTCGCGGCCGCCAAAACACGACGCATCCGTCGCACGACGGGTGCGACGTGTGGCAATGCGTTGCAATGCATCGCTAATGTAAGTCTATGGAGAAAAAACGCATCCTGCGGGCAACTTTGCAGGATGCGTTTTTTCTTCAAAACAACGCATTGCGACGTGCATCGCTCGACGCTAGTGTGAAAGTAGCCTATTTTGTGATTTTTTTTTTAATATGTTTACAATTTTTCAAAACTATTTTTTTACTTTTTTTACCTTTTCCCAGGATGGGACATATATGTTTCCTGCCTTGATTGCTGATCTAATACTTTGCAATGCTTTTGCATTGCAGGGTAATTGATCAGCATCTTGCAGGCAGGGAGGAGGTATGTCAACAGCTCTTGCTGTGAGCGGGACCTTATTGGTAACCATCCCCGGTGACCCTGCAGCCATCTATCAGCATGGAGACCATCGGCACAAATCGATCATTATCACGTTGTGCTGATGGAAGCAGAGATGGAGCTTCCTCTCTCTGCAATCACTATTGACAACGGTATCAGAGGGCTTAAACGCTCACAATCGGTGCTAGCACTGATCATGGGCAATGCTGCAGGGTGTCAGCTCTCATACAGAGCTGACACCCACATTTGACTGAGGCCTGTGTGATCATCAGTATCTGTATGGCGGTTTGTGGGAATGCAGCTCCCGCAGTGCAGTACATATTTGGTGCATGTAGGGAGTGCTAAATTGATTTTTTTTATTCCTTTATTAGAAAGGGTGAAAAATGCTGCAAAAAAAAACCTGAAAGAATTGAAATGCTGTAGATTTGAAACTGCTTCAAATTGGAAACGAAAAAATAAACATTTGCATGAGATTTCAGAGATCTCATTGCCTTTGCTAGGACAGTAAAATACTACATTTTTCATTGCAAAAATATGAGGTGTGATCATATATTTTTTTTTTTTAAATAATGGTTTTCTTTTATTTTTATACGCGTTTCGAAGTGTAACCCACTTCTTCAAGAAGTAATAAACTATATACAGGTGCATCTGTATTATATAGAGTCATTACAAACTGAGTGATATATTTCACGTGTTTATTTCTGTTAATGTTGATGCTTATGGCTTACAGCCAATGAAAACCCCAAAGTTATTATCTCAGTAAATTAGAATACATAGATAAGGTCAGGTGAGTTTTCTGGACAATCAAACAGTGATACTGCTGTTTTAAAATCAGGAATTGATACTTTTGGCAGTGTGGACAGGTACCAAGTCCTGCTGGAGTATGAAAATTCCATCTCCAAAAAGCTTGTCGGCAGAGGGAAGTATGAAGTGTTCCAAAACCTCCCGGCAGATGGCTGTGGTGACCCTGCTCCTGACAAAACACAGTGGACCCACACCAGCAGATGACATAGCTTCCCAAACCATCACCGACCACGGAAACCCCACACCAGACCTCAAGCAGCTTGGATTGTGTGCCTCTCCACTCTTCCTCCAAACTCTGGGACATTGATTTCCAAGGTCTAGTATGAAGCATCCACAATCAGCGATGGCCTGGGGAGCCACGCCACCCGCCGGTGCAGTTCCACTGTGCTCCACCAAGGCCAAAATCAGCGCAGCCGCCCGCCAAGCACCCCATGCCTCCCTCTGCTGACAAGCAGATATATTAGATAGAGTCATTACAAATCGAGTGATGTATTTCAAGTGTTTATTTCTGTGAATGCTGTTTTTATCAGTAGTTTGCACATTTGCTATCCCTGATTTTATTAGTGGAGCCCTGCTGCATCCTGCTAGAAGTGCATTTGTTATCAGCAGGGCCGGCGTTAGGGGCAGGCAGACCAGACAGCTGCCTAGGGCCCCCGCTCCCCCAGGGGCCCCCAGCTAGCAGCACATCACACAGCCACTATAGGGCCCCTGTGAGGCCTGTGATCATATTTTTAACCCATTAAGGACCAAGCCATTCTGTAGGTTAATGACCACGCCTTAATTTTGAAATCGGACCACTGTCACTTTGTGTGCTTATAACTCTGGAATGCTTCAACGGATCCCGCTGATTCTGAGAATGTTTTCCAACTTCATGTTAGTGGTAAAATTTCATCTATATGACTTGCGTTTATTTAGGAAGAAAGAAATATGGCAAAAAATTTTACAATTTTAAAATTTTCTAATTTAATTTTTATGCCCTTAAAACAGAGAGATATGTCACAAAAATAGTTAATAAATAACATTTCCCACATGTCTACTTTACATCAGCACAATTTCGGAACCAAATTTTTTTTTTCGTTAAGAAGTTATACGGGTTAAAATTTGACCAGCGATTCCTCATTTTTCCAGCAAAATTTACAAAACAATTTTTTTTTTTAGGGACCACCTCACATTTGAAGTGAGTTTGGGGGGTCAATGTAGCAAAAAATACCCAAAAGTGACACCATTCTAAAAACTGCACCCCTTAAGGTGTTCAAAACCACATTCAAGAAGATAATTAACCCTTTAGGAACTTCACAAGAATTGAAGCATTGTGGATGGAAAAAATGAACATTTTCTTTGGACACAATTTTTTTTATTTTGCCAAGGTTATCAGGAGAAAATGAACCACAATATTTGTTGTGCAATTTCTCCTGAGTACACTGAAACCCCATGTGTGGAGGAAGACCAATCTTTAGGCACACGGCAGTGTTCAGAAGAGAGGGAGCATCATTTGAGATTTTGAATGTCAAATTGGCTGGAATCGAGAGTGGATGCTATGTCGCGTTTGGAGAGCCCCTGATGTACCTAAACAGTGGAAACCCCCCATAAGTGACTCCATTTTGGAAACTAGACCCCCAAGGAACTTATATAAATTTGTGGTGAGCACTTTGAACCCCCAAGGGCTTCACAGAAGTTTATAATGTAGAGCAGTAAAATTAAAAAATCATATTTTTCCACAAAAATGATCTTTTCACCCCCAATTGTTATTTTCCCAAGGGTAACAGGACTCCAAAAGTTATTTTGCAATTTGTCCTGAGTATGCTGATACCCCATATGTGGGGGTAAACCACTATTTTGGTGCATGACAGAGCTCGGAAGGGAAGCAGTGCCATTTGACTTTTTTGGCTGGAATTGAGATCGGACGCCATGTCGCGTTTGGAGAGCCCCTGATGTGCCTAAACAGTAGAAACCCCCCAACTAGTGACCCCATTTCGGAAACTAGACCCCCCAAGGAACTTATCTAGATGTGTGGTAAGAGCTCTGAACCCTCAAGGGCTTCACAGAAGTTTATAACATAGAGGCATAAAATTAAAAAATCATATTTTTTACACAAAAATTATGTTTTCATCCCCAATTTTTATTTTCCCAAGTGTAACAGGACCACAAAAGTTATTATGCAGTTTGTCCTGAGTACGCTGATACCCCATATGTGGGGGTTAATCACTGTGTGGGTGCATGGCAGAGCTCGGAAGGGAAGGAGCGCCATTTGACTTTTTCAAAGCAAAATTGGCTGGAATTGAAATCAGATGCCATGTTGCGTTTGGAGAGCCCCTGATGTGCCTAAACAGTGGAAACCCCCACAAGTGACCCCATTTTGGAAACTAGACCCCCAAGGAGATTATCTACAGTTGTGGCCAAAAGTATTGACACCCCTGCAATTCTGTCAGATAATACTCAGTTTCTTCCTGAAAATTATTGCAAACACAAATTCTTTGGTATTATTATCTTCATTTAATTTGTCTTAAATGAAAAAACACAAAAAGATTTGTCCTAAAGCCAAATTGGATATAATTCCACACCAAACATAAAAAACAGGGTGGACAAAAGTATTGGCACTGTTCGAAAAATCAAGTGATGCTTCTCTAATTTGTGTAATTAACAGCACCTGTAACTTACCTGTGGCACCTAACAGGTGTTGGCAATAACTAAATCACACTTGCAGCCAGTTGACATGGATTAAAGTTGACTCAACCTCTGTCCTGTGTCCTTGTGTGTACCACATTGAGCATGGAGAAAAGAAAGAAGACCAAAGAACTGTCTGAGGACTTGAGAAACCAAATTGTGAGGAAGCATGAGCAATCTCAAGGCTACAAGTCCATCTCCAAAGACCTGAATGTTCCTGTGTCTACCGTGCGCAGTGTCATCAAGAAGATTAAAGCCCATGGCACTGTGGCTAACCTCCCTAGATGTGGACGGAAAAGAAAAATTGACAAGAGATTTCAACGCAAGATTGTGCGGATGTTGGATAAAGAACCTTGACTAACATCCAAACAAGTTCAAGCTGCCCTGCAGTCCGAGGGTACAACAGTGTCAACTCATACTATCCGTCGGCATCTAAATGAAAAGGGACTGTATGGTAGGAAACCCAGGAAGACCCCACTTCTTACCCCGAGACATAAAAAGCCAGGCTGGAGTTTGCCAAAACTTACCTGGAAAAAAGCCTAAACCGTTTTGGAAGAATGTTTTCTGGTCAGATGAGAGAAAAGTAGAGCTTTTTGGGCAAAGGCATCAACATAGAGTTTACAGGAGAAAAAAGAGGCATTCAAAGAAAAAACCACGGTCCCTACAGTCAAACATGGCGGAGGTTCCCTGACGTTTTGGGGTTGCTTTGCTGCCTCTGGCAGGACAATGACACAAAACACACTTCAAAAAGCACTAGAAAATGGTTTGAGAGAAAGCACTGGAGACTTCTAAGGTGGGGAGCAATGAGTCCAGACCTGAATCCCATAGAACACCTGTGGAGAGATCTAAAAATGGCAGTTTGGAGAAGGCACCCTTCAAATATCAGGGACCTGGAGCAGTTTGCCAAAGAAGAATGGTCTAAAATTCCAGCAGAGCATTGTAAGAAACTCATTGATGGTTACTGGAAGCGGTTGGTCGCAATTATTTTGGCTAAAGGTTGTGCAACCAAGTATTACGCTGAGGGTGTCAATACATTTGTCTGGCCCATTTTTGGAGTTTTGTGTGAAATGATCAGTTTTGCTTTTTGCTTCATTCTCTTTTGTGTTTTTTCATTTAAGACAAATTAAATGAAGATAATAATACCAAAGAATTTGTGATTGCAATCATTTTCAGGAAGAAACTGAGTATTATCTGACAGAATTGCAGGGGTGTCAATACTTTTGGCCTCAACTGTAGATGTGTGGTGAGCACTTTGAGCCCCCAAGGGCTTCACAGAAGTTTATAACGTAGAGCCATGAAAATTAAAAAAATCATATTTTTTTCACAAAAATGATCTTTTCGCCCCCAAAATTTTTATTTTCACAAGGGTAACAGGAGAAATAAGACCCCAAAAGTTGTTGTGCTATTTGTCCTGAGTACGCTGATACCCCATATGTGGGGTGGAACCACTGTTTGGGCGCATGGTAGAGCTCAGAAGGGAAGGAGTGCTGTTTTGGAATGCAGACTTTGATTGAATGGTCTGCGGGCGCCATGTTGCGTTTGCAGAGCTCCTGATGTGCCTAAATAGTAGAAACCCCCCAACAGTGACCCCATTTGGAAACTAGACCCCCAAGGAACTTTTCTAGATGTGTGGTGAGCACTTTGAACCCCCAAGTGCTTCACAGAAGTTTATAACGTAGAACCGTGAAAATAAAAAAATCATATTTTTTTCCACAAAAATCATCTTTTTGCCCCAAATTTTTATTTTCACAAGGGTAACAGGAGAAATTAGACCCTCAAAGTTATTGTGCAATTTGTCCTGAGTACGCTGATACCCCATATGTGGGGGTAAACCACTGCAATCTTTGGGAGGCAGAATGAGCAAATCCACAAAAGGTGAAGAATGGGTTTTATTTTTTACACCGTTCCTTGTGCGGTATTAGTAATTAGGCGACTATTCCTTGGGTCAGTACAATTACAGAGATACCAGATTTATATCCTTTTTTCGTGTTTAGCTTCTGTCACACACTTAAAGATGCTTTTTTGGTAGAATTTTTTGTATGAAATTTTTGCATCACTGTATTTTGAGAGCTATAATTTTTCCATATTTTGGCAGACAGAGTCATGTGAGGTCTTATTTTTTGCGGGACGAGATGACATTTTTATTGGTACCATTTTCGGGCACATAACATTTTTGGATCGCTTTCTATTCCGATTTTTGTGGAGGCAGAATGAAGAAAAACCAACAATTCAGGAATTTTTTTTTTCTCCACTCCTCCTATGGTAAAATTAGTATGGCAGCTTTATTCTTCGGGTCACTACGATTACAGTGATACCTCATTTATATAGTATTTTATGTTTTGGCTTTTTTTACACAAAAACTTTTATAGAAAAAAAAATTATTTTTGCATCACTTTATTCTGAGAGCTATAACTTTTTTATTTTTTGCTGATGATGCTGTATGGTGGTTTGTTTTTTGCGGGACAAGATGACCTTTTCAGAGGTACCATGTTTATTTATATCCTCCTTTTTGATTGCGTGTTATTGCACTTTTTCCAAGCGGTATGATGATGCCGCTTGGAAAAAGTATAATTTTATACTTTTTTGTGTTTTTTTTACGGCACGGCGACACCAAACATTTGTATTTTTTTAGTTTTTTTTTTTACATAATGTGTATTTTTAGGGGAATTTTTTTAATTATCTTTATTATTTTTTAATATTTTTTTACATTTTTTTAAATGTTTTTTTTTTACCTAGTGCATTATACCTGGAGAAAGCTGTGAGCATGGTCTCAGTGGCTTTCCGTTGCTTGATGACCCGGAAGTTGTAATGACAACCCCCGGGTCATCATGGCAGAGATCAGGCCCCGTGATTAGATTGCGGGGATGCTGATCTGAGGCAGAGGGAGCCCCCGACCCTCTGTCTCCCCCCCGAATGCTGTGATCACGCTTGATTGCAGCAGTCAGGGGGTTAACAGTCAGGTGTGGCGCGGATGCCGCTGTCAGCATTGAACTGTCACTGCATGTTTACACGCAGTGACAGTTCAAATGCATGACATGCACAGTCCGTCATGGTGCGGTAAATTACACCTGGCCATAACGGATTTTGCATGTCAATAGACGTTAAGGTCAAAATTTTACTAGTAACATACATAAAACCATAACAACATGCTATAAATAAACTAAATATCATTTTTTTCATACATGACAAAACAGGAGCATAAAATCATCCAATGTGTTATTTTTTCATCAATGCACCATGTGTTACAATGAATTATATATTCTTTGCACTCATAGTTCACAAGGAATGTCAACCCGACTATGAATAGTCCCTAAAGGCCCAATGCATGATAGGCTGGTTTCCATAATTAAGCGATATGGTACATTAAGATAAATCAATGTGGCAAACAGTTAAGATTATTAAGGTATAGCAGCTCCCACCAATGATTGCTTAGACTGAAAGGTAAGCTAAATGTAATGGTAAACTGAAATTGAACATTCTGCTGACTTCAATTGCGGAAAAAGAAAGATAATTAACCCGCTAAAAAAAAAAAATCTAGTGTGCCTATATTTGTGTTTTATCTAGAACACATCATCTATCTGAAGAGTTAGGTGGAATATGGTCATAGTGTGATGATACAGGTTTAGCTTTCATTTCTATTCTGTAGAACAGTTTGAACTACAACAGAGGTCAAGCTACAGTTTGCTGATTAAGACAATGATATGCTCCTCTATTGACTACAGCCGCCAATAAGGCCTCTTAGTGAGGAAGTTAATTGATGTTCTATGCTGCAATGCAACACAAAAAAGCAAAGAAAAAACATCAAGCTAGTTTCCATGGAAAATATTATTGCATTAAAGAATTCAATGTGTAGAGAGAAACCACAATAGTATGATGATAATTGCAAAGAGTATAATGATAGCATGTCTTTAGATAGTGTTATTTTCAATTTACCTTTTCATATATTGCCTATTTTAAGGTCACTTAGAAAACTAAATCAGCCAAAAGTCCTTTAACATTTTTAGGACAGGGATTTCTGTGCCCAAATACCCAATTATTGGGTAAAACAGATGAGGTTACAAATGAAGGTGTTATTATTTTTTGAATGCTTGATGCTTATTAGGGAATAAAATTAAAAGTTCAAGATTATTACCCGCCTAAAGATAAGTAGGATATAATATCAGAGAGGAAAATTATGGATAATGGGCCTATATTTATGTAGAACCTTAATAATCTTGTAGTGGAAGCAGGCTGCCAGTCACCAAATCAAAGAGAAAAACGCTTGTTCATTGGGTGAAATTAACTTTTATGTGCCACAAAAGATGATTGTTCTCGGAATTGCCTTGTACTCAGGAAACAAAACCTGCACTTCCGAGGACAATGGCGGCCTATGCACACTTAACGCTCTATTACAGATCCGTCTGCCTATGTAAACAGACTGTTAACCCCTTAAAGACCGCCGATACGCCTTTTAACGGCGGTAATTGAGTGTACTAAAACCACAGCGCCGTTAATTCACGGCGCTGTGGAGAAAGTACATAGCACCCCCCAGTGTCAGATTTTCTCCGGGGTCTTGGCTGCCAGGGGCCATCAAAGTCTGCATTCCAAAATGGCACTCCTTCCCTTCCAAGCTCTCCCATGCACCCAAACAGTGGTTCCCCCCCATATATGGGGTATCAGCATACTCAGGACAAATCGCACAATAACTGTGGGGGTATGATTTCTCCTGTTATCCTTGTAAAAATAAAAATTTTGGGGCGAAAAGATCATTTTTGTGGAAAAAAAAATGGATTTCTTATTTTCACGGCTCTACGCTGTAAACTTCTGTGAAGCACTTGAAGGTTCAAAGTGCTCACCACACATCTAGATAAGTTGCTTAATTCATCTAGTTTCCAAAATGGGGTCACTTGTTGGAGTTTTCCACTGTTTAGGCACATTAAGGGCTCTCCGAACGCAACATGGCCTCCGATCTCAATTCCAGCCAATTCTGCGTTGAAAAAGTCAAACGGCGCTCCATCCCTTGCGAGCTCTGCCGTGTGCTGAAAAAGTGGTTTACCCCCACATATGGGGTATCGGCATATTCAGGAGAAATTGTAAAACAAATTTTGTGGTTGATTTTCTCTTTTAACACTTGTGAAAATAAAAAAAATTGGTTCTGAAGTAAATTTTTGCAAAAAAAAGTTAAATGTTAATTTTTTCCTTCCACATTGCTTTAGTTCCTGTGAAGCACTTAAAGGGTTAATAAACTTCTTGAATGTGGTTTTGAGCACCTTGAGGGGTCTAAGTTTTAGAATGGTGCCACTTTTGGGTATTTTCTGTCATGTACACCCCTCAAAATGACTTTAAATATGATGTGGTCCCTAAAAAAAATGGTTTTGTAAATTTTATTGTAAAAATGAGAAATCGCTGGTCAACTTTTAACCCTTATAACTTCCTAACAAAAAAAAATTTTGCTTCCAAAATTGTGCTGATGTAAAGTAGACATGTGGGAAATGCTATTCATTAAGAAATTTGTGTGACACATCTCTCTGATTTAAGGGCATAAAAACTTAAAGTTTTAAAATTGAAAAATTTTCAAAATTTTCGCCATATTTCTGTTTTTTTTCATAAATACACAAGACTTATCGAAGAAATTTTATAACTAACATGAAGTACAATATGTCACGAAAAAACATTCTCAGAATCAGCGGGATCCATTAAAGCGTTCCAGAGTTATAACCTCATAAAGGGACAGTGGTCAGAATTGTAAAAATTGGCCTGGTCATTAAGCTGCAAACTGGCTCTGTCGCTAAGGGGTTAATCTAATGTTTAGCATCACCGGTTGGTCCATATAAATTGACCCTAAGATTTTTACATGCTTCTGACATTGCGTTGTTTTTATTTAGCGTTTAACTAAAATGTCAGAAAACATTAGAATAACTTATCCCATTGTTTGCAATGGGATCTTTCGTATCTGTCCAGTGACTCAGTTGGACAGAAATAGGAGCAGACTCCGGATTTGAACCACCACCTGGGAGAAAATGATGACAAAGTTGTACGACAACTGATGCATTTTTGTGCTAGTTTTGGCACCAATTGTGATCCATTCAATAGCATCAGGCTAAAAAAACTGTGCATGATGTAACTGATAAATGTGAACACAGCCTTAGGGGTACTTCACACTAAGCAAAATCGCTAACGAGATCGCTGATGCATCACAGATTTTATGACGCATCAGCGATCTCACTGTGTGTGGCACACATCAGTGACTGGCCCTCCCGCCGGGTATCGCTGATCATGCAGGAATGTCCTGGGCCATTTTTTGATCGTTGGTCTCCCGCTGGCCAGCATACAAAAGAAAGAACATAAGTAAGTATTGGCCGGATAAATCTCTTAGGGTCCTGTTACACTAAACGACGCACCAGCGATCCCGACAATGATACAACCTGGTCAGGATCGCTGGTGCATCACTACATGATCACTGGTGAGCTCTCAAACAGGCAGACTCACCAGCTATCAGGACCAGCAAGGAGGCTGGTATCCAGGGTAAATAGCGGGTAACTAAGCACGTGCATCCCTTAGTTACCCGCTGTGTACCCTGGATACCAGCGTACTCGCGCTGGGAGCTGGTATCCAAGGTAAACAGCGGGTAACTAAGCGCCACGCGCGCTCTTAGTTACCCACTATTTACCCTGGATACCAGCGTCCTCGCTGGTCCTGATCGCTGGTGAGTCTGCGTGTTTGAGAGCTCACCAGTGATCATGTAGTGATGCACCAGCGATCCTGACCAGGTCGTATCGTTGTCGGGATCGCTGGTGCGTCGTTTAGTGTAACGGGACCCTAATAGATTTATCTGGCCAGTACTTACTTATGTTCTTTCTTTTGCATTACTCTTTTGTTTTTCTAATAATTTAATCTGAATCTTTAACAAGGAGCCTATGCAGCATCAATAGTAAAGATAGGATGTTAAAAATAATAAAAAAATAAAAAATATTGTTATTGTCACCTTCCGATGGCCCCCAATCTGGTCTGCGGCGCTCCCAGCATCTTATGGTCCCAGTAATGCTTTGCTCGAAGGACCTTAGATGACATCACGCTCGCGAGAGCGCGACGTCATCAGCGGTCATTCACGGAAAGCATTACTGGGACCGGAAGATGCCGGAGCGTAGTGAGAGGCAGGAAGGACTTCGGAGGCTGCCAGAGGGTGATTATATCACTATTTTTTTATTTGTATTCTGTTTTTTACAGGTTTATGTTACCCAGGGCCTGGAGGAGAGTCTCCTCTCCTACAGACCCTGGGTACCATCCGCACAATGAGCACTCACTTTACGCATGGTGGGCATAGCCACATGCATAAAGTGAGCGTTTCAATGCAATCCTATGGGCGCGTAATCGCCGCGATTCCACAAAGAATTAGCATGCTGTGTATTTTTCCACTATGCAATTCCGCAGCGGAATCGCATAGGAGTACAAGGGATGCGTTTTCTTTGCGTTTTCACGGCGATTTTGCAGCGGAAAAACGACACGGAAATGCAAAAAAACGCAATGTGTGCACACAGCCTTAGATTATAGCTATTGGCACTAAGTGCAAGAGCATTTAGATTGTCAGTGACTGACATTACTATAAACAAACATCTATATATATAAAAAAGAGTGTATGTATGTGTGTGTGTGTATCAAGCCACGCCCACTTCACATAGCCCCACCCACTCAACATAGCCACACTCACTCCACATGCAAAGCTCCGTATAATAAATATCTAATATACAGTATCTATTTCATAGGCATATCTTCTTGATCACAACAGGTTACACTGCCTGTATTGCCCATAGCAACCAATCACTAAGTATTTTTCATTTCACCAGAGCTGTTTAAAAGATGAAAGCTGAGTTGTGATTGGTTGCTATGAGCGACACATCAGCAGACACTGACCGAGTGGGAGAAATCTAGCATTCCCGGGAACATAAGCTCCCAGCCATTGTCTGTCTCCCAGAAAGGAGCAGAGAGCACATGACAGAAATGAATCACTCCCTCCACTATTACTGCCAGCTTCTATTGTTACCGGTGTAGAAAATCGCCTCATCAGCGGCCACACACAAAGCCCCACACAGAGCCTCACTGCCAGGTTACATACCAGCACATCTCCAGGAACTTCCTGCTCAGTGCCACCCGGCTCGGGACTATGGGATGGAGGATGTGAGATGGGTATATGGGCACGGGATTATGGGATGGAGGATATGTATGATAGGTTTATGTGCACGGGACTATGGGAAATATGGATATGCATAATGGGAATATGGGCACGGGACTATGGGATGGAGGATATGTATGATGGATATATGGGCATGTGACTATCGGTATGGGATAGAGGATGTGTGATGGATATATGGGCACTGGACTATGGGATGATGTGTAATGGGTATATGGGCACTGCACTATGGGATGGAGGATGTGTGATGGGAATGTGGGCAAGGGACAATGGGATAGAGGATGTATGATGGGTATATGGGCACTGGACTATGGGATAGCGGATGTGTAATGGGTATATGGGCACTGGACTATGGGATAGAGGATGTGTGATGGGTATATGGGCACTGGACTATGGGATGGAGGATGTGTGATGGATATATGGGCACGGGACTAGGATATGTATGATGGGTATATGGGCATAGGACTATGGGATGGAGGATATGTATTTATTTTACTCACTTATATAGCGCCATTAATTCCACAGCGCTTTATATAAATTATTGTATGATGAGTATATGGGCACTGAACTATGCAACAGAGGATGTATGATGGGTATATGGGCATGGGACTATGGGATGGAGAATATGTATGATGGGTTTAAGGACACGGGACTACACTGTGTTCCAAATTATTATGCAAAAAATATTTCCTCATATTTTCTCTAAATTACCTATATGAATTGCAGTCATTGTTGTTTTCCAGTCATCTAATATTCTAGTATAATTGCAATGTTTTTGAACAAACTGCCTATGAAAACAGTATATTTTTAAAAATAAGAAACACTCAAAATGCATGTTCCAAATTATTATGCACAGCAGAGTTTTCAACCTTTTTATTTTTATTTTGAACAAAAAAATGGTCTATTGTGAAATTATAAGCATTATCAGCTTATTACAAAATGAAATCAAATAGTTTTCAAGTCAAAACTTTATTCTAGGTGATGTTACATTTGCACATAGGACCCCTTGTTGGAAAGAAGCTTCTGAACTCTTGGTCCATTGAATTTGTCAGTTTTGGGATGGTTTTGCTTCAATTGTTTTGCATGTGGACAGAATACCCTCCCAGAGCTGTTGCTTAGATGTGAACTGCCTCCCGCCATCATAGACACTCCTTTTGATGATGCTCCAGAGGTTCTCAATGGGGTTGAGGTCAGGGGAAGATGGTGGCCACACCATAAGTTTGTCCTCTTTTATGCCCATAGCAGCCAGAGATGCAGATGTGTTATTTGCAGCATGAAACGGTGCATTATCATGCATGAAAATGATCTTGCTGCGGAAAGCACGGTTCTTCCTCTTGAACCATGGCAGGAAGTGCTGTTTTAGAAACTCCACATAGATTATGGAGTTCATCTTTACCCCTTCAGGAATCCTAAAGGGGCCTACAATCTCTCTCCCCATGATTCCAGCCCAAAACATTACTCCACCTCCTCCTTGTTGGCGCCTTAGCCATGTTTTCATGGGGTGTCCATCAACCAGCCATCCTCCACTCCATCCATCTGGACCATCGAGCGTTGCACGGCACTCATCGGTGAACAAAACATTTTGGAAGTCAGTCTTCATGTATCATTTGGCCCACTGGAGCCGTTTCTGCTTGTGTGCAGTGGATAGAGGTGGTCGACAGGATGGTTTACGCACAGCTGCAAACCTCTGAAGGACCCTGCATCTTGTTGTTCAGGGGACGCTGGAGGCACCAGCAGCTTCAAAAACTTGTCTGCTGCTATGACAAGGCATTTTTGCAGCTGCTCTTTTAACTTGACGCAATTGCCTGTTGGAAAGAGTCCTCAATATTTCCTTATCAGCACGCACACGTGTGTGCTGGGAATCGGCTACATACTTCTTGATTGTGCGATGATCACGATGAAGTGTCTTGGCGATGTTGATTGTAGTCATGCCTTGATCTAAATACTCCACAATTTGTTGCATCTCAGCAGCCGACACATCCTTTTTCTTTCCCATTTTGTCAAAAAATGTAGGCTGCTTAATAATGTGGAACAGCCTTCTTAAGTAGTCTTGCCTTTATTTGGACACACCTGCCAAACTAACTTGCACAGGTATCTGCAATTGCTTTCAGTGATATAAAGAGCCCTGACACACATCACCATCAATGAGTTTAAATGACAAACAAAAAAATTCTAACCTTATCACTCCTAAACTCTTTTTGCATAATAATTTGGAACACAGTGTATGAGATGGAGGATATGTATGATGGGTATAAAGGCACAAAACTAAGGGATGGAGGATGGGTGATGGGTATATGGGCATGGAACTATGGGATGGAGGATATGTATGATGGAAATATGGGCACGGGACAATGGGATGAAGGATATGTATGATGGGTATATGGGCATGGGACTATGGAACGGAGAATGTGTGATGGGTATATGGGCATGGGACTATGGGATGGAGGATATGTTTGATAGGTATAATCATTATAATTTGCTATAACTAACCAAAGTAAGTTACTATGCTCGGGCAACGCCGAGCTCTTCAGTTAGTACAGTAATGATCTTTACTGTCCTCATCAGATTTCAGGGAACATATCTGCTCTCAAAAGAAGACGTGGACACATTTACTCTTTATTTAATGAGCGGGGATGGTCATGTCAAACATGTAAAATTACTGGCATCATAATTCTAAAATCAGCTTGTCGCCAGCATGTTGACACCTAATCACCTCAATCTTCACTACTGTCCATTATGACAAGTTTTGAACTCAGCAAAGCAACACCTCAAACAGAACGAATCAAAGTTTTGGTAATTCCTAGGTTTTGGGTGGTTTGCTAATCGCTTTAGATGGTGATAATTGAGACCCGTGTATTTGTAAGAAGTCTTGCTTTACAGTTAGAGAAGCATTGCTGTAAGTCATGTATGTATTATAATTTTTGACTTGCAACAGTGCTTCTATTACTGTAAAGCAAGACTCTCCATTAGAGCTTGCTCACATGAGCAATGATTCTATCTTCAGAGAAAATCAGATTGATTACGGTAATGACACTCGACTCAATCTCTGATCAGAGTTTGAGCCGAGTGTCATTTAACTGTGATCCGATTTTTTTCAGCTGAGAGAATCATATCACAAGCGCGGTGAAGAGGGAGAACTTTATTTTTTCATTGTCTGTGTACACGTAAATTGGACTGCATGACATCTGAGTGCAGTCCAATGTTTTGCACGTGCCCATAGACTTGAATGGGTGGGCATGCTCTTATTTCTGTAGCCACTCTTTTTTTCTCATGTCAAATCAGTATGAAAAAAACCCATAGATCTGCACTGCCCGATAGTATAAAATTGGGTCAAGTCTATCCGATAGAACATCAGCTAGCATTCGGCCATGTTATACGCTCGCTTGTATGAGCGAGCCCTTAAAGTGATCTCTAATAGTAGATAATGGCAGACTAGGAAAATGATACATAGACTTTCTTCCCGCTATAGCAAATCTAATTTTAACCCCTTCCTGACATGCACCGTATATAATGCTCAGCGCTGCAGCGATCATTTATGGATGTCAGCTTTATGTGAGAGAATATAGATGGACACCCAGAGGTTTGTTACATAGGTGAACAAAAGCATCTAAAGGGTACAGCAATCGAGATCAGTTTACTCATAAATGCCATAACCCATTTGCACATATATATATAAATTTATATATATTTGCAAATGGGTTATGGCATTTATGAGTAAACTGATCTCGATTGCTGTACCCTTTAGATGTTTTTGTTCACCTATGTAACAAACCTCTGGGTGACCATCTATATTCTCTTATTCAGGTTTGGCCTTTTTTCTTTTTCTAAGTGAAGGCCCATATGCTTGATAAGCAGCTGTATGCTGTTTTTTATTTTCACAGGGGTGACACATGATTAGTACTTTTAATTGATGGATTAAAGGTTATATTTTATATTCCACCTATTGCTTTATATTCTAGTTCAATTTGGGTGAGATTTATGTCAGTGTCTAATGGAAACTGTCTAGTGCTTTATTTATAATAGTGTAAAAACGCCAAAACATGAAAAACTGTATAAATAGATATAAATCTGGTACTGCTGTAATCGCATAGACCAGAAGAATAAAGTTGTCTAATCACTTATACCGCACAAGAGATGGTGTAAAAAATAAAAAAAAACAATTCTTCACCTGCTGTTGACATTTCTATTCTGTTTCCCAATGATCGCATTAATGCTCGGCGCACATTTATCCTGTGCTCTGCACTGAGCACTTACACTGGGGTTTCCGTGCAAATATCTGAAATACGTGATTCAGTTGGGACCTCTGGCAGAAGATTCCCTATAATGAGGCAGATGGAGGCACTGTGGACGCCATCTGACCTGTGATCCGGCATGTCCATCTTTTTAGGCGAGCATAAAATTGCGGTCGACCACAGTTCTGTGTTCTTCTGAAAAGAATGGCAGCGCTGAACAGAGGCCAGACGTAGTCCAGAGTAAATCTTCTGCATCATTATAGTGAGTGGATCCCTCAGGCGTTTCATCTGAATCATGACACTTGGAGATTTAGACGGAAACCCCAAAGTAAGTGCTCAGCGTAGAGTGCCGGATAAATGTGATCTCAAACTTTATGTAAAATGTTCCCAATGAAAGCTTCAATTTATTCCACATAAAAAGCAAGTCCCCACTCAGGCCCATCATCTATTAACAGAAATTTTGGTGGGCTTCCATGTAGCTGGTAGCACAAGAATCTGGAAAAGCTAAATGGCTCCTTGGCCATCAAAGAATTCAGCAAATTCCCAAATCCAAATGCCCTCTTCCCTTTTGAGCCACAGTGTATCTTAACTACGCATAAGACTCACATATTTATCATTTCTGTAGTTATGAGAGCTCACCTAATTTGCAGGTTCATGTCTCCAGAAGCATGAGCTGGTCATTACAACGTACTGGGCACTACAATGGCAGTTTGCAATTTTCACTCAGCAACATCCACTGCTGCTTGTTTCTGGAAAATGTCCATGGAGTCAAATATCATCACTACACCTGTAGATATATTCCCAAAGGGGTATAATTTCCAAAATGGAGTCAATTGATGGAGGATTCTGCTTTTCTAGCACTTAGGGGCTCTGTATGTGGAGTCCGCAAACTAGTCTAGGAAAATCGGCGGTCCAGGAGCCAAATAGAGCTCTGTCTCTCCATATGGCTAAACAGTACTGTACAGCCACATATAGGGTATTTCTACATTCAGCAGAAATTGTAGGACAAATTTTTTTGCCATTTTTAACCATTTCCCAGTATGAAAATGTAATATTTGGCGCTAACACACAATTTTGGTGGTAAAAATTAAATAATGTTTTTAATTAATTACCCAATGGTATAAAATACTGTGACACACCTGTGATGTCAATATAATCACTGCACCCCTAGATTAATTAATTGAGACTGAGGTTTAGTTTGTAAAATGGGGTCACTTAAGGGGGTTCTGGTGTTTTGGCACCTCAGGTCTCTGTCAATGTGACATGGCACCCTTAAATCAGTGCAGCAAAATCTGCACTGTAATATGGCGCTCCTTCCCTTCTGAGCTTTGCACTATGCCTCAAAAGTTTTCAACCACATATGGGGTATTGGTGAACTCAGGAGAAATTGCACAACAAATTTTGGGGTCCATTTTCTCCTGTTACCCTTGAGAAAGTACAAAATTTGGGGCTAAAAATCATTTTTGTGAAAAAATTAGATTTTTTATTTTCATGGCTCAATGTTTTAAACTTCTGTGAAGCATTTAGGGTTTCAAGGTGCTAAATACATGTCTAGATAAGTTCCCTGAAGGGTATAGTTTCCAAAATGGTGTCACTTGTGGGTGGTTTCCACTGTTTAGGCATTTCAGGAGCTCTCCAAATGTTACATGGTGTCCACTAATTATTCCATCAAATGTTACATTCAAAAAGTCAAATGGCGCTCCTTATCTTCCGAGCCTTGCAGTGTGCCCAAACAGTGATTTTTCCCCCATGTTTGGGGTACCAGCATGCTTAGGAGAAATTACAATTTAAATTATGTGGAGCAATTTCTCCAGTTACCCTTATGAAAATAAAAAAAGTTTGGTCTAAAGGAAATTTTTGTGAAAACATTTAAATCTTTATTTTTTCCTTCCACACTCCAATAATTCATGTGAAGAACCTGAAGGGTTAATAAACTTCTTGATTGTGGTTTTGAGTACCTTGAGGGGTGCATGGGGTGCAGTTTTTAGAATGATGTTACTTTTGGGTATTTTCTGTCATATAGGCCTCTCAAAGTCATCTCAAATTTGAAGTGGTCCATAAAAAAATGTTTTTTTGTAAATTTTGTTGTAAAAATGAGAAATGGCAACTTTTAACCCTTATAACTTCCTAACAAAAAAAAGTTTCAAAAATTTTGCTGATTTAAAGTAGACATCTGTGAAATATTATTTTTCAACTGTTTTGTGTGACATGACTTTCTGATTTAAGTGCATAAAAATTAAAAGGTTGAAAATTGCAAAAATTCTCTAATTTTTCACCAATTTCTGATGTTTTCACAAATAAACGTCATATCAAAGAAATTTTACCATTATCATAAAGTAAAATATGTCGCGAAAAAACAGTCTCAGAATCAGTGGGATCCATTGAAGCGTTGCAGAATTATGTCCTCATAAATTGATAGTGGTCAGAATTGAAAAAATTTCCCTGGTCAGGAAGGTGAAAACAGGCTTTGGGGTGAAGAGGTTAAAGAGACGGTGGGATGCCCAAAAAGTATAATTAAAATTATATTTAAATTTTACATTGTGAATTCCAAGTAAAGAAAGATTAAAAAGCTTTGGCTTATTGAATAGTTCCACATTATATACTTCCATGTAACTATACATCATTGAAATATTGGCATCTAGTTAGAAACGACATGCTGTCATAGAGTTGAATTTGTTATTTAAGTGGTTTTTGAGCATTCTAAAGATTGATGACTAGAGTTGAGCGATACCGTCCGATACTTCAAAGTATCGTATCGGATGGTATCGGCCGATCTTTAAAAAAAGTATCGGTATCGCCGATTCCGATACCGGAAGTCCCATTCAAGTCTATGGGACTTCCGGTATCGGAATAAGAAAAACCCTTTCCTGCCCTTGTAAGCCTCTCTGGGGTCTGTACGGGCCTTTCGGGGGGCTGTGCCGGCCTGCCAGGGGGTCTGTGCAGGCTCCGGTGGTCTGTGCCGGCCTGCCGGTGGTCTGTGCAGGCTCCGGGGGGCTGTGCCGGCCTGCCGGGGGGCTGTGCCGGCCTGCCGGGGGGCTGTGCCGGCCTGCCGGGGGGCTGTGCAGGCTCCGGGGGGCTGTGCCGGCCTGCCGGGGGGCTGTGCAGGCTCCGGGGGGCTGTGCAGGCATCGTCCGATGGGACTACAAGTCCCATCGGGCGATGCCTGCTACCATGACAGTGATTGACACATTAGCCAATGATGGGACAGTAGTAGTCCCATCATCCGGCTAATGTGTTAAATGTTAAAAAAAAAAAAAAAAAATACTACATACATACTACATATATACTACATGCATGCTACATACATACTACATGCTACATACATACTACATATATACTACATACATACTACATACATGCTACATGCATACTACATGCATGCTACATACATACTACATGCTACATACATACTACATGCATGCTACATACATACTACATATATACTACATACATGCTACATACATACTGCATGCTACATACATACTACATACATACTACATGCATGCTACATACATACTGCATGCTACATACATACTACATACATACTACATACATACTACATGCATGCTACATACATACTACATATATACTACATGCATGCTACATACATACTACATATATACTACATGCATGCTACATAAATACTACATGCATGCTACATACATACTACATGCATGCTACATGCATGCTACATACATACTACATGCTACATACATACCACATACATACTACATACATACTACATACTACATATATACTACATGCATGCTACATACATACTACATGCTACATACATACCACATACATACATACTACATACATACTACATGCTACATACATACTACATATATACTACATACATGCTACATACATACTACATGCTACATACATACCACATACATACTACATACATGCTACATATATACTACATGCATGCTACATACATACTACATGCATGCTACATACATACTACATGCTACATGCATGCTACATACATACTACATACATACTACATGCTACATACATACCACATATATACTACATACATACAATACATTCATACAATACATACATAGACATACAGTACATATAACATAGAGTAACATACTTACCAATACTTGTCACATTGTTCCCCGAAGCCATTGTCTTTTCCGGAATAAATATTAACATAACAAACCACAAAAATACTCACCCACGATCCGAAGCAGTCCACGAGTGTGTCCCACGACGATCTTGGGTAGAGAACTGCAGCATCAGATGATGCTGCCGTTCTCTACGGGCTGCAGGAATCCAATGACGGAAGGTAGGTATCCTTCCGCACTGTATTCCTCCGCCACTTAAAAAAAAAAAAGTCCCTAGTCTCACTTTATGCCATTGCTGTGTGGGAAATTCCCACGAGACTAGGGACTATGTTAATATTTATTCCGGAAAAGACAATGGCTTCGGGGAACAATGTGACAAGTATTGGTAAGTATGTTACTCTATGTTATATGTACTGTATGTCTATGTATGTATTGTATGAATGTATTGTATGTATGTAGTATATATGTGGTATGTATGTAGCATGTAGTATGTATGTAGTATGTATGTAGCATACATGTAGCATGTAGTATGTATGTAGCATGCATGTAGTATATATGTAGTATGTATGTAGCATGCATGTAGTATATATGTAGCATGTATGTAGTATGTATGTGGTATGTATGTAGCATGTAGTATGTATGTAGCATGTATGTAGTATGTATGTAGTATGTATGTAGTATGTATGTGGTATGTATGTAGCATGTAGTATGTATGTAGCATGCATGTAGTATATATGTAGTATGTATGTAGCATGTAGTATGTATGTGGTATGTATGTAGTATGTATGTAGCATGCATGTAGTATGTATGTAGTATGTATGTAGTATGTATGTGGTATGTATGTAGCATGTAGTATGTATGTAGCATGCATGTAGCATGCATGTAGCATGCATGTAGTATGTATGTAGCATGCATGTAGTATGTATGTAGTATGTATGTAGTATGTATGTAGCATGCAGTATGTATGTAGCATGTATGTAGTATGTATGTAGTATATATGTAGTATGTATGTAGCATGTAGTATGTATGTAGCATGCATGTAGTATATATGTAGTATGTATGTAGCATGCATGTAGTATGTATGTAGTATGTATGTAGTATGTATGTAGCATGCAGTATGTATGTAGCATGTATGTAGTATATATGTAGTATGTATGTAGCATGCATGTAGTATGTATGTAGCATGTAGTATGTATGTAGCATGCATGTAGTATGTATGTAGCATGTATGTAGTATGTATGTAGTATATATGTAGTATGTATGTAGCATGTAGTATGTATGTAGCATGCATGTAGTATGTATGTAGTATGTATGTAGTATGTATGTAGCATGCAGTATGTATGTAGCATGTATGTAGTATATATGTAGTATGTATGTAGCATGCATGTAGTATGTATGTAGCATGTAGTATGTATGTAGCATGCATGTAGTATGTATGTAGCATGTAGTATGTATGTAGTATGTATGTAGTATGTATGTAGTATATATGTAGTATGTATGTAGCATGTAGTATGTATGTAGCATGCATGTAGTATGTATGTAGTATTTTTTTTTTTTTTTTTTTTTTTAACATTTAACACATTAGCCGGATGATGGGACTACTACTGTCCCATCATTGGCTAATGTGTCAATCACTGTCATGGTAGCAGGCATCGCCCGATGGGACTTGTAGTCCCATCGGACGATGCTTGCACAGACCCCCGGACATCAGCACAGCCCCCCGGCAGGCCAGCACAGCCCCCCGGCAGGCCGGTACAGACCCCCACAGGGTGCACAGACCACCGGCAGGCCGGCACAGCCCCCCGGCAGGCCGGTACAGACCCCGGGCAGTCCACACAGCCCCCCGGCAGGCCGGCACAGCCCCCCGGCAGGCCGGTACAGACCCCCACAGGGTGCACAGACCACCGGCAGGCCGGCACAGCCCCCCGGCAGGCCGGTACAGACCCCGGGCAGTCCACACAGCCCCCCGGCAGGCCGGCACAGCCCCCCGGCAGGCCGGCAGAGACCCCCGGAAGGCCCGAAATGACGGCGCATCATGATGCGCACACACCGCGCATCATGATGACGTCAGGCCGTCAATCAACTGAACTTCCGATTCCGATGCCGAATTCCGATATTGAAAAAATATCGGAAGTCGGTATCGGAATTCCGATACAGCAAGTATCGGCCGATACCCGATACTTGCGGTATCGGAATGCTCAACACTATTGATGACCCATTGGAATGCAAATAATGGTTCCAATACCTTTAATAAGAAGCAATTTAATATGTATACTGTTCAATAAATTAAATACAGTATTTTACTATTATTATTATGTATTTCCTATAGTGTTGTGGACTAGAAAGTCTGTTCTTAGTGTATGATAAGAATTGACTCTTTTACTCTTTCCCATAACCAAACAACGAAAGGAAATCAATTGGCTAGAGACCTTTGGAAGGTCATTGACTTCTACGAGAAGCTGTAGTCAGGTTCACCAGCACAGTGACATCCATGATCTGTTTATTATAGTCAATGACGTCCTCAAATGGAGTATTTATTTATGGCTTGGTAGTGGTACATCTCTCCTAGGAAAATCGAACAGAGCAAAAGTGACAGGCCTTCATGCAATAAACACAACTGTGCCTATAGCCTACAAACAACCTGGAAGTCTTCAGTTCTGGCTACATGTGAAACAGCCTTCCCCACTTTTGACCAATGCATGCATCTATTAAATACTTTTATAATAAAACTACCATACATATATAACTCTGATTCTGATTTTACAGTACTTACATTTTTTTCTGGATCACAATTCCTGTTCAGCTATTCTTGGAATCCTTCCTTTTCTTTCCTAATGTTCTTATAGTATTTCTACCTCTGCAAAACAATCTTTTAGTTCATGTGCCCTATTGTTATGATGCAAAAAAAGCAAAAGAAATAGGAAAATTGAGAAAAGAGATAGAATATGGATTTTGCCATGGGGAAATGCGGAGCAGAAGTTCTAAGAGAAAAAATACACTATAAGAAAACATTAAATTATGTCGACATTTGCCTGAGGTTTATTTTCATGCACAAGTAAGTAACAATCATTCTTTTTATGCAACTATCCTTTAAATAGAAGCCACAAGATGTGAACCTTACATTACAGGTTCAAATATATACATAAAATATAAAAAGAATGACTTACAAAGTCAGGTACTAGGTAGCAGAATAAAATTAAAATAGAAAGTCAAATATTAGATATAGAAATAAATATATATATATACAGTATATACTGTATATATATTGCATATACATATATTAACTATAAATATAGTAAACTCTCAAATGAAGATTTCTTGTCTGCAAGGCCAGTTTTTTGGTTCATTCAAACAGAAATTTTACACAATTTTTACAGTAATTTTCCAAAAGATTGACTCATCAGAACAAGCATTTTATTAAGCACAGCACAGCAATCAGTTGATCACTAATATCCAGTCTTAGGCTGGGTTCACACGTAGCGGAACTGTCGCGGAAATTACCGCGAGAGTTACGGAATTCCATTCCGCGTGAAAATCGCATTTTAAATTCCCGCGATTTTCCAGCGGTAAAGCTAGCATTTTGCAAGTGTAATTTACTTGCAAAATGCTAGCTTTTTCCAAGCGATCTGTAGCATCGCTTGGAGAACTGATTGACAGGTTGGTCACACTAGTCAAACATAGTGTTTGACAAGTGTGACCAACTTTTTACTACTGAGGCCACCTTTGCCTATGTACCTGACAGCTTTAACACAGGCAGCATGCGTCAGACACTGGCTGCATGATTCAAGCAATCTATGTTTGACTTTGAAACGCCGAAAAACATGGTTTAATAACCCTAAGTGAAGTATTTCCAAGGAACCAGAATATTTTCTTTGTACTATCCAAAAGTACATCATCAAACTAAAGTGCAATCTTTAGGCAAGAAAATGGCCTTTCTCAAGCCAGTAACAAAGTAACAATATAAATATACATGTAGCATACAGAGCCATTTGTATCATGGAACCATTGGACCACACCTTCAGAATCCTCCCACTAGTTCCTCCCATATTGTCATAAAGACTGTACACAATCAAAAAGACATCATGTTAAAATTGTTATGAAAAATAAAAATATAACTAACATTTTAAATTTTAGTAAAGGAGAGCAACTGTGATATGGAGTGCAACTCAATCATGTGATTGCATTCACGATCATATCCCACACATCTATTGTTCTAAACTAATAGTTCAGATTAAGAAGCATACCTACTATTAAGGTGTAGGGAAGGTGACCTGACGGACAGACTTGTCAGAATAGAGAAAGGAAGGTTTGCACAGTTTAGACAGGTGTCAGTTATTACAGTGGGGAAACAGCTAGGAAAGTGTAGTGGACGTGCAGTACCTTGGGTTGACCATTAGAGGGCAGGGAGGAGTGTGAGCATAGGACTTGACATCAGCTTAGGGCTTAAGAAACCGTTGGTCATGGGGGGCGGAGTTAGAGGGAATCGGGAAAGATATAAATTTGACAGGAGGGTTCCAGAAAGTTCCAGTCCCCAGGGGGAGCTCAAGTGATAAGGACACTGTGACAGTTGTGGCACTGTGAGGAAAACCCAACCAGGAGGACTAAGGAGAGAGAAAGTCAGGGGGGTGGTCCTGACATAAAGTACCGCAGTATAGACGAGGCTCCGGGTGTGGGACACCGTATTTGGAACAACGTTTGACCAGTAAAATTACTGTTGGTGCATAGGCCTACGGCGGCCACAGTGATGGAGCTGTCAGAAACGTCTCAGAGTGTAAAAGAGATGGTACATACATATACGTCCCTGGAGAAAGTACGTGTCACAAGTTGTTCTGTAACCGGAGATTTGTGTAGAGAAGTGCGGTGTGTTGCGAGGCCGTCTGGTGGATGGCGAGAAAGCGAATAAACTTGGACCTGTTGCACCCAAAGCTGCCTCCAGCCTGTGTCTGTATGTTACTGCGCGGTATACAGAGGGACCACCCCCCAGCCCGGCCCACCGACCCTACACTTGGCATAGTCGGCAGGATCAGCGCCGCTAATACAATATCTTCTGCGGCAGGCCTGCCCCAAGGGATGGAAAAAGACTCAGACTGCTCTGTGTGGATTATAAGCACCTGTGGAATACAAATCACCCACCTGTGGATTATAAATTGGGAGCGCTGTGGCGCATCTGCGTTGCCAGCAGAAGATCCGGGGCAGTACCAGGACTGGAGCAAGATGGCGATGCTATTTCAGTGCAGAGGAGAGATCCAGGTGTTTGCCGTTGTCCCCAATGGACTGGGGCCCCCTCCTACGTATCCCTGGGGACAGCAATATGTACCAGGAGGCCGACGCTCCCACATACTGCACCCTGACAAGTGGGTGGAAAGGCCTGCGGACGCCCCACCCAGCAGAGGGAGTGGCACAGAGGAAAAGTTTAGCTGCGGCTGTCTGGCGCCATTTGAGTGCTGCTCATCGGACGATATGCGACGCTGTGGATGTCGGGGCATCGGGTGCCTGGAGTGGCGGTGGCACCAGGAGGTCGAATCACGCCAGAAAATGTCCTCAGAGTCCCGGGCAGGAAGCTGGATGATAAGCGGAGAAGTGGAGCCTTTGCAGAGCCAGCGGGAGCAGCCACTGAAGATACCAGCAGGGGACCTGCCCGCGGAGCTCCTGAGCCTGGGGGCTAGCCCCACCGGACGGCGGGGTGAAGAGCGGAGACTGCGGGAGGAGCCGCGTGATAACGTGACGGAGGCCACGGTGCCGGGGAAGGTGAGAGTTCCTCTGGTCCCACCAGTGGCTCCGCAAGCGGTCCCTACCATTCAGCCGCAGCCTGCGGCATCCTGTGTCCCTGAGAGTCTGACCAGGGAAGGCCCTACTGTCTACGTGAAGCAGAGCGGGGCCTCCGCTCCTAACCACGAGCCACCCCGCCCGGTGATGCCACGCCCGGTGTCGCCGGTGCGGAACCTGTCGCTGGAAGACGCTGTTGCATCCCCCTGCCAGATGTGACATCTTCCTCGAAGCCAGCCGTTACTACTACTACACTGGCTCCGGCTCCGGCTGAATCTCTGGATGCGGTCCATCTTGTGGCCGCGGCTATGCCGGCGTTGGAGCCGTCTGCAGCCGATGTGTTGGTTCCTGTGGCCCAATCTGTGAGAAATGCGGCTGTCCCTGCTCGCCACCCGGTCCCAGCGGCTTCTGGGCCGCAGACATCATCAGCCGCCTCTGCCCTGCTCTCATTCCCAGCTAAGTCCCACCCACCGGACTCCCGGGCTCATACTGGACCCTCCGTTTGGGTCACGGAGGTCATCAAAGGAAAGAAGGCCAGAGAGCGGGAGATTTGGGGGCTTCTTCATGAAAAAGGAGAGGCTGGCATGGCAGGGACACGATCCCAGGGACGGCTTGTGTATACGAACATACCAAGAGGCCAGAAGGTTTATATCAACGTTGCCTCTGTCCGTCATGGCCGGGCCTTGCAGGAGGGGGACTTAGTATCCTATTATAAGGAGTATTGTCCCCGCGATTACTATGCCGTAGCTGTGCTCGCAGAATCCGAAGAACACGATCCCCCATAAAGAGAACTGTTGCGGACACTCTCGGTATCCCGGGTACTCCATGGCTGTGGGGCCCTTACTACTGACCACCAGAAGGTGGATTGAACTGTCAGGAGTTTGTTGCACCGTTGTGCAGGTTATAGGGACAGTTGCGGTTTGAGTGAAGATTTTCTTTTTGTTTTCTATTTGTCGTTTAACCGTTGCGATTATCTCCTCTTTCTTTCTTTTTTTTTCCCAAGTTCCTTTTATAGGAAAGTATACATAAATATGTGGCCTGACAGAGCGGGGATACGTAGAAGATGGAGAGTGTCCATGCCCAAGGAAGGGGGGAAGAAGACATGTGATGTTTTGTTATAATATGTTGATTTTAAAGCATTAGTAAAAAGGAAAAAAAAAATGTAAAAATGGGGTACTTGTGATATAGTAAAGTTGTTTGATGTATAATATGCACAAGAAAATGCAACAGGTCCGGGTAAGAGTGGGTCTGAGCGACCAAAGGGAAGTGTGAGATCCAAAGGGGTCTATGTGTTGAGAAGGTCTGGGAGACCAAGACGCCAACCATGATGTGTAACCAAAAGAAAGGCAAAGAGATGGAAGGTGTGAGAAAGACAGTCGTCCTAGGTCAGGTTCCTAACACCACGGACACCCTTGAAGGAAGAGGGCGGACGCCGACAATGATCTGGTAGGTTTAAGGCCTCGATCATGGCGTACCGGATAGTGGAAGGCGACAGAAGGGGAGAGCAGGGGACGGTATATGCTGGAAAGAGAATCCAGGTGTACCTAGCCCAATTAGAAAGACGTTGTCAAGTGGCGTGTGTGCTGGCGAGTAGCAGTAGGCTGCTTGGAGCATGGTGCTCCCGGTTTGGTTCGGCCTCCGCGGGTAGTGGGTTTGGCTCAACAGCTGGTCTGACAACAGAAGGTAGGGTAAGCTTCAGAACGACGAAGGCAGGGATTACGATTGTCGAGGACGACAATAGACCAAGGAAGGAGAGTATAGGGAAGGTGACCTGATGGACGGACGGACTTGTCAGAATAGAGAAAGGAAGGTATGCACAGTTTAGACAGGTGTCAGTTATTACAGTGGGGAAACAGCTAGGAAAGTGTAGTGGACGTGCAGTACCTTGGGTTGACCATTAGAGGGCAGGGAGGAGTGTGAGCATAGGACTTGACATCAGCTTAGGGCTTAAGAAACCGTTAGTCATTGGGGGTGGAGTTAGAGGGAATCAGGAAAGATATAAATTTGACAGGAGGGTTCCAGAAAGTTCCAGTCCCCAGGGGGAGCTCAAGTGATAAGGACACTGTGACAGTTGTGGCACTGTGAGGAAAACCCAACCAGGGCGACTGAGGAGAGAGAAAGTCAGGGGGGTGGTCCTGACATAAAGTACCGCAGTATAGACAAGGCTCCGGGTGTGGGACACCGAATTTGGAACGACGTTTGACCAGTAAAATTACTGTTGGTGCATAGGCCTACGGCGGCCACAGTGATGGAGCTGTCAGAAACGTCTCAGAGTGTAAAAGGGACGGTACGTACATATACGTCCCTGGAGAAAGTACGTGTCACAAGGTGTTCTGTAACCGGAGAGTTGTGCAGAGAAGTGCGGTGTGTTGAGAGGCCGTCTGGTGGACGGCGAGAAAGCAAATAAACTTGGTCCTGTTGCACCCGAAGCAGCCTCCAGCCTGTGTCTGTACGTTACTGTGCGGTATACAGAGGGACCACCCCCCAGCCTGGCCCGCCGACCCTACAAAGGCATCAAGCAGTATATATTTATAAATTATTAGACCTCCTTCCTTTGGTCATTGATGTTTTTGAGACAACTTGGTGGGAAGTTGACCTATGAACACATGGAGATTGTGACGTGGTTATAGAAAACTCACTACAGACACTTTAAAAGTCAGTTGGGAACCAAGCCACATGGGTCATTAGTCATAAAGCCAGGACCCTGGTGGCTTCTCCCCTCCCGCTTCCTTTGAGTAATGGGTCACTGTGTGCATTTAAAAGGAGAGACCTGTCAGTCATTGGCAGCAAGAAGGAGAAACCTTTGGGATCGACCTTTTCTACTAGTCTCCTGTGCTGCTTTGTCTCCAGGTGGCTTTCAAAGAATATTTCTCTCTTAAATGCCACAGAGTTTTATTGTCACACATGCCTGGATGAAATCATGCAGCTACGGACTGATACATGCTGTCCGTGCATATAGCAGTGTGCATCACATATCTGATTCCCTTTAGACATTATTCAGGGGACTCAAAATGTGTTAAAAGTAAATTTTTTCTTCCCAAAGCAATTGACCACCTTAAAGGGATACTGTCCGCTATTTCATGTTGCCTGGCAGTATGAAATCTAGTCAGGCTTCATCATTACATAGAGCCATGTTTTACTAGGGAGAGAAGACACTTTACTCTGTGCCCTGTTCTTTTTTAGGTTTTCTTTGAAATGCTGCAGGAATTCAGAGTAAATCATTGCTTTCTATAATGGCTGTGTTTCATGCTGCACGTGGTTTGGACACCATGAAATGCCTTCAGGTTCCCTTTATATGTTATTTTCCTAGATTTATAAATGCAGTTCAAACCTAATAATGCATACAATATTTTTAGCTCTTTTGTTATAAATGATTATTGCTGATAGCGAATGTAAGGCTAATCAATAAAAATTAAACATGGAACAGACAGGTGTTTATAGCTGAATATACCCTACAACCAAACTGTACGGTACCTAGCACTTATTTTATACACAAATGTTGCTCACCACAGTGAAATAATCAACCCTGCACATTTTATTAAAACGCTATTAAGCTGGTCATAGATATGGAATGCTCATTAACTATTTGTCACTCTGTGACGGTCTTTAATAAGGGAACAGAGAACATAATTATCCCTATCCCAGGGACACTCTTGAAGGTAGCTTGGCCCTGGTCTCCAACCTTAGCATGCTCCTGTTAAACCCTCATTTGTCCCCTCCCCTAACCCCATGATGCATGGGACAGAAATGTAAGATGAACAAGACACAAAGACAAAACTGGGATAACAGAAAACCACTATCATACAAAAGCACTCACCAACATTAGGGAGGAGGATAGGGACAGGGAGGAATAAACTATTAGGAATAGGGACCAGGAGATAAAACTTCACATACAACAGCAAATAACAGATCACTACTACTCCACTCCAACTACTTAGCTTTAGCACTAGTACAGGAAGACATATCTATCACTTGCAAGGACTAAATACTCAGAGCCAGTATATATAGAGGGAGCAAATGATAAACAGTTGCAGCTTATATCAACTAGGCTGTATTGTCTCAGCCGGCATGGAAAAAATCCTTAACACTCTCAGCACTGAAGGAAAGGAAATCTATTTAAAAAAGGACATGAACCACACCATTTCAGAAGAAGACTGCAATTAATTACCTGACTTGACCTTCTAATTCTAGGTTTTCCAGGGGTACATTACTCCTTCGTGACACTATTTGGCCATGATAGTTAAATTGTTAGCAGTATTAATCCATTTGTTTTTTGTATCAAGTGATTGTGAAAATATGAACAACTATAGTGGATCATTCAGGGATGGACACATATAGAAGAGGTCCCATATAAGAACATTATATGGGACCTTTGCAGTACAGGGTGGGCCATTTAAATAGATACACCTAAATAAAATGGGAATAGTTGGTGATATCAACTTCCTGTTTATGGCACATTAGTATATGCGAGGGGGGGAAACTTTTCAAGATGGGTGGTGACCATGGCGGCCATTTTGGTTCCAACTTTATTTTTTTCAATGGGAAGAGGGTCATGTGACACATCAAACTTATTGAGAATTTCACAAGAAAGCAATGGTGTGCTTGGTTTTATCTTAACTTTATTGTTTCATGAGTTATTTACAAGTTTATGACCACTTATAAAATGTGTTCAAAGCGCTGCCCATTGGGTTAGATTGTCAATGCAACCCTCTTCTCCCACTCTTGACACACTGATAGCAACACCGCAGAAGAAATGCTAGCACAGGCTTCCAGTATCCATTGTTTCAGATGCTGCACATCTCGTATCTTCACAGCTTAGACAATTACCTTCAGATGACCCCAAAGATAAAAGTCTAAGGGGGGCAGATCGGGAGATCTTAGTGGCCATTCAACGGTCCCACGATGACCAATCCACTTTCCAGCAAACTGTTCATGTCGGAATGCTCGGACTTGACACCCATAATTGATGGTATGGTGTAGTATATGGGGTACAAATATAGTGGGGCCATTCTTCATCAATGGAAACCTCAATGCCACTGAATATCTGAAATTGCTTCATGATGATGTGTTGCCCTTTTTATGTACTGAAGATTGCATGTTCTCTGAGTTTTTCCAGCAAGATGGTGCACCACCACATTATGGGTGTCATGTCCGAGCATTCCTACAAGGAATCTGACCCTTTTAGAGTAGCATTTCTTCTGTGGTGTTGCTATCAGTGTGTCAAGAGTGGGAGAAGAGGGTTGCATTGACAATCCAACACAATGGGCAGCACTTTGAATACATTTTATAAGTATTCATAAACTTGTAAATAACTCATGAAAGAATAAAGTTATGTTAAAACCAAGCACACCATTGTTTTTCTTGTGAAATTCTCAGTAAGTTTGATGTGTCACATGACCCTCTTCCCATTGTAAAAAATAAAGTTGGATCCAAAATGGCCAACTTCAAAATGGTCACCATGGTCACCACCCATCTTGAAAAGTTTCCCCCCTCCCATATACTAATGTGCCACAAACAGGAAGTTGATATCACCAACAATTTCCATTTTATTTAGGTGTATCCATATAAATGGCCAACTCTGTTCAAAAGGTGATCATAATGCACTAGATTATGTGTTTGACAACAACTTCTTGCTGCTTTGGCGATAGAATTGAACCTCCTTACTTCTTGGGCCACCATGTGGCTGCACCGTTTGCACCAATGGGCTCATTGGATAATACAATTGCTTTAGAATCTTATTACAGAGTGACTATAATTTTAATTTTTATTTAATAAAACATTAGTATACATGAAAATAAATGTGAGAAAAAAGCAATTTTCTCTGGTGAGATATATTACAAAGTTTCTTATTTCTATGTGTACTATTGATTTATAAAATAAAAATTAAAATGACAGTTGCTCTTTAACCCCTTTCCTACATTGGACGTAATATTCCGGCCATGTGACCTGGGACCTAAGTCCCAAGGACGGAATAGTATGTCTAATGCGATCAGCATCGCTCACGGGGGGAGCGCAGCTGATCGCGGCTGGGTGTCAGCTGATTATCACAGCTGACACCCGGCACAATGTGTCAGGGGTGGTCACGGACCGCCCCCGACACGTTAACCCCTGGCACACCGCAATCAAACATGATCGCGGTGTACCGGGGATTAAAGGAAGCATCGGCAGGGAGGGGGCTCCCTCCGTGCTTCCCTGCAACCCCCACAGCAGCGCGATGTGCAGTCGCCTTCCCTGCAGGTCCCCGGATCCAATATGGCGACGGGGACCTTCGGGGCCTGCAGGGAGCTGGCTTCCTCACTGCCCGCAGAGCGCAGGCATGAGGAAGCCTGCAGCAGTGCCTGTGACAGATCGCTGATCTGTCACAGCGATCTGTGATGTGACAGATCAGCAATCTGTCACAGGACAGTGATGTCCCCCATGGGACATTATAATAAAGTAACAAAAAAATATATATTCCCTAATAAATTCATTTTTTGAAAATAAAAACAAAAAACAATAAAAGTACACATATTTGGTATCGCCGCGTCCGTAATGAGCCACGCTATAAAACTGTCCCATTAATTAACCCCTTTAGCGAACCCCTTAAAAAATAAAAATAAAAAACGAAGTAAAAAATAATGATTTATTATCATATTGCCGAACAAAAAGTGCAATAACGCACAATGAAAAAGATGCATATAAATATCCATGGTACCGCTGAAAATGTCATCTTGTCCCACAAAAAACGAGCCACAACACAGCATCATCAGCAAAAAAATAAAAAAGTTATAGCTCGCAGAATAAAGCAATGCAAAAATAATTATTTTTTATATAGAAATAGTTTTCATTGCATAAAACCGCCACAACGTTAAAAAATGACATAAATGAGGTATCACTATAACCGTACTGACCCAAAGAATAAAACCGCTTTATCAATTTTTACCGCAAGCGGAACAGTGTATGCGCACCCCCCAAAAGAAATTCATGAAATGCTGGTTTTTGTTCATTCTGCGTCCCAAAAATCAGAATAAAAACCGATCAAAAAAGTCACGTGCCTGAAAATGGTACCAATTAAAACGTCAACTCGTTCCGCAAAAAATAAGACTTCACATGACTCGGTGGGTCAAAATATGGAAAAATTATAGCTCTCAAAATGTGGTGATGCATAAACTATTTTTACAATAAAAAGCGTCTTTTAGCGTATGACAGCTGCCAAAAATAAAACCCCGCCATAAATAGTAAATCAAACCCCCCATTATCACCCCCTTAGTTAGGGAAAAATAATAATAATTTTTTTTTTATTTCCATTTTCCCATTAGGGCTAGGGTTAGGGCTAGGGTCAGAGCTAGGGCTAGGGCTAGGGTTAGGGTTAGGGTTAGGTTTGGAGTTAGAATTGGGGGATTTCCACTGTTTTGGCACATCAGGGGCTTTCCAAACGCGACATGGCATCCTATCTCAATTCCAGCCAAAAAAGTTAAAGGCGCTGCTTCCCTTCCAAGCTCTGCCATGTGCCCAAATAGTGGTTTACCCCCATATATGGGGTGTCAGCATACTCAGGACAAATTGCACAATAACTTTTGGGGGCCTGTTACTCTTGGGAAAATAAAAATTGGGGGTGAAAAGATCATTTTTGTGGAAAAAATATTATTTTTTATAATTGTATGGCTGTACGGTATAAACTTCTGTGAAGCCCTTGGGGGTTCAAAGTGCCCACCACATATCTAGATAAGTTCATTGGGGGGTCTAGTTTCCAAAATGGGGTCACTTGTGGGGGGTCCCACTGTTTATGCACATCAGGGGCTCTCCAAACATGGCATGGCGTCCAATCTGAATTCCAGCCAATTTTGCAGTGAAAAAGTCAAACGGCGCTCCTTCCCTTCCGAGCTCTGCCATGCACCCAAACAGTGGTTCCCCCCACATATCAGGTATCAGCGTACTCAGGACAAATTGCACAATAACTTTTGCAGTCCAATTTCTCCTGTTACCCTTGGTAAAATAGAAAAATTGAACCTGAAGTAATTTTTTTTGTGAAAAAAAGTTAAATGTTCATTTTTTTAAACATTCAAAAAATTCCTGTGAAGCACCTGAAGGGTTAATAAACTTCTTGAATGTGGTTTTGAGCACCTTGACGGGTGCAGTTTTTAGAATGGTTTCACTTTTGGGTATTTTCTATCATATAGACCCCTCAAAGTGGCTTCAAATGTGATGTGGTCCCTAAAAATAAAATGGTGTTGTAAAAATGAGAAATCGCAGGTCAACTTTTAACCCTTATAACTTCCTAACAAAAAAAAATTTTGGTTCCCAAATTGTGCTGATGTAAAGTAAACATGTGGGAAATGTTATCTATTAAGTTTTTTGAGTGCCATATCTCTGTGATTTAAAAGCATAAAAATTCAAAGTTGGAAAATTGCAAAATTTTCAACATTTTTGCCAAATTTCCATTTTTTTCACAAATAAACGTAAGTTATATGAATGAAATTTTACCACTAACATGAAGTACAATATGTCACGAGAAAACAATGTCAGAATCACCAGGATCCATGGAAGCGTTCCGGAGTTATTACCTCATAAAGGGGCAGTGGTCAGAATTGTAAAAATTGGCCCGGGAGTTAACGTGCAAACCACCCTTGGTAGTGAAGGGGTTAACTTACTCGTGTGACATCAGCATTGAATTTGTGTGTTCTCTTCATGGTTGATTGAGTTGTTTAATGCTATACAAAAATGTATTTGTGAAAAAAACAATAAAGCAGGCTGATATGTTGTTGTAGGTGTAAAATGAAGCCACATTTAGGCTAATATTCAAGTCAGGGTTTTCCCACAAACTTGTATAAAACTATATGAAAACATGATGCAAAGAGGCATTATTGAGACTATAAATATTTCATGTGTATCTTTTATGTAACGTCATCGTCTGCATCAAGTTCAGAATTAATTCTCCATTTTCCAAGAATAGGATAAATTACTTATATGAAAAGAACCATGTAGTCTCAGATTGTCCCCCCCCAATTGCAGATTATAAGGGGCATAACAATGTAGAAGTGGTGCATGTGTTTCTTCATACTTTTCATGTGATTGTTGCGCTTCTGTAAAAAAGTGACAAAATACTGAATGTGTGAATGTTGCTTGACTCTGACACTGACACTTGACTAAGCCCCATATGAAGATCTGTATTATAAATAACCTATAATAGTTAAGAGGTGCTGTTTCAGAGTTTACATTAGGGAATAAGATAAATAATGTTATGCCTGTGTGCAGGCATCCCTTCCTCCATTCCTCATACAGTCGGGTAATAGCTAAAAATGGCTTGTCCCCTTTCAGCAGAAAACTTTCAGGCATGAGTTCTGGTAGATGTAAAAAGAAAAGCACTCTCTGAATATTACTTGCCATCTCCAGATGCGCTGGCTCTCCTCTGCTGTTCTGATCTTTACAGTTTGCAGCGTTGACATCACGCCAACAGTGCTGCAGCTAAGGGCCTTTTCACACTGTGCTTTCTCCTAAATTCTGTGGCCCAGTCAGGTCTTACATCCAAACACCTTGCAAAATAGGATTTGGGCATATCTGCTGAGAGGGTTATTGAGTTTAGCGGTACAGACTGAGTCACCGTGTCCTCTATTGTGCATAATTTTCAACCGCATATGCCTTGCTGCCTATTGGAGATGGACAGCAAGGCACAGTAGACTACGGCCAGCTACTGCCTCAACTAGGTATATATGGCTAGAAATGATGCACAACAGAGCACGCTTTGACAAAGCTATGACTCTGCACAATTATAGTCAATGGCCTGTCGGCGCATATGCTTGAATACCGTTTTGCAGAGCGTTCTGAGTCAGCCCCAACGGGGCCAATGAACACAGGAGTAAATACTATGTGAAAGGGCCCTATGCACAGAACTCAACGGTTCTGCTCATGTAGATGGCACATACACTACCGGTCAAAAGTTTGTGGTCACCCAGACAATTTTGTGTTTTCCATGAAAACTCATACTTTTATTAATTAAATGAGTTGCCAAGTGAATTAAAAATCTATTCCAGACATTGACAATGTTTGAAAAACAGATTTTTATTTGAAACAATAATTTTCTCCTTCAAACTTTGCTTTCATCAAAGAATGCTCCCTTTGCAGCAATTACAGCATTGCAGACCTTTGGCATTCTAGCAGTTAATTTGCTGAGGTAATCTGGACAAATTTCACCACATGCTTCCAGAAGCCCCTCCCACATGTTGGTTTGACTTGATGGCCATTTTTTTTGTACCATACAATCAAGCTGCTCCCACAACAGCTCAATGGTGTTGAGATCTGGTGACTGTGCTGGCCACTCCATTACAGATAGAATACCAGCTGCCTGCTTCTTCCTTAAATAGTTCTTGCATAATTTGGAGGTGTGTTTTGGGTTATTATCCTGTTGTAGGATGAAATTGGCTCCAATCAAGTGCTGTCCACAGGGTATGGCATTGCGTTGCATAATGGAGTGATAGCCTTCCTTATTCAAAATCCCTTTTACCTTGTACAAATCTCCCACTTTACCAGCACCAAAGCAACCCCAGGCCATGAGATTACCTCCACCATGCTTGACAGATGATGTCAGGCACTCTTCCAACATCTTTTCAGTTCTGCGTCTCACAAATGTTCTTCTGTGTGATCCAAACACCTCAAACTTGGATTTGTCTGTCCATAACACTTGTTTCAATCTTCCTCTGTCCAATGTCTGTGTTCTCTTTGCCAATATTAATCTTTTCCTTTTATTAGCCAGTCTCAGATATGGCTTTTTCTTTGCCACTCTGCCCTGAAGGCCAGCATCCCAGAGTCGCCTCTTCACTGTAGATGTTGACACTGGCATTTTGCATGTACTATTTAATGAAGCTGCCAGTTGAGGACCTGTGAGGCGTCGATTTCTCAAACTATGGACTCTAATGTACTCGTCTTGTTGCTCAGTTGTGTAGCGGGGCTCTCCCACTTCTCTTTCTACTCTGGTTAGAGCCTGTTTGTGCTCTGCTCTGAAGGGAGTAGTACACTCCGTTGTAGGAAATCTTCAGTTTCTTGACAATTTCTCACATGGAATAGTCTTCATTTCTAAGAACAAGAATAGACTGTCGCATTTCACATGAAAGTTCTTTTTTTCTGGCCATTTTGAGAGTTGAATGGAACCAACAAATGTAATGCTCCAGATTCTCAACTAGCTCAAAGGAAGGTCAGGTTTATAGCTTCTCTAATCAGCCAAACTGTTTTCAGCTGTGCTAACATACCTGCACAAGGGTTTTCAAGGGTATTCTAGCCATCCATTAGCCTTCTGACAGTTAGCAAACACAAAGTACCATAAGAACACTGGAGTGATGGTTGTTGGAAATTGGCCTCTATAAATCTGTGAAGGTATTGCATTACAAACCAGACGTTTGCAGCTAGAATAGTCATTTACCACATTAACAATGCATAGAGTGTATTTCTGAATCATTTAATGTTAGCTTCATTGGAAAAAACTGTGCTTTTCTTTCAAAAATAAGGAAATTTCTAAGTGACCCTAAACTTTTGAATGGTAGTGTAGCTGCCAAACTCACAGATTGGCTGCAGCACTGTTGATGTGATTTTGGTGTTTCAAACAAACAAGGTAAGCTGGGACAGCCAAGGAGGGTAATTATAATTAATAGTTAATGTTTTTTTTTATAACTTCTAAAGCTTATACGTAAATATTTTCTGTAAGGGAACAAACCATTCAGAAAATAAAAAAAAGCTTTCCATGTATATTGGGGGTGGCAAAATATACCAGTTTGGCTGACTCAAAAGAAATCAATATCCACCATTGTCATACATATTTGTGAATGTCGTTAGTCTGTCAGTTCGTCCGTCTGTCCGTCCATCCATTTATAGCTATCTACCTACCTGTTTTCTGTCTAGATTGTCTCCTGGTTTAAATTCTGTCATTCACCTGTCCGGTATAAAATGCAGCAAATATTTCCAGTGTTAAGAATTTCCCACTAACAATTGCAATGTCACTGAGCTGGATTTGTAAAATGACAAGTTCCCTTGGGGTACAAGGGTCAGATCAGCTGTCAAGATATATTGGGCTAATAGCACTGTAGCTGATAAGAACATTCTCCACTTACATCTTTTATTTGCTTTAATGATGGTCTATAGTTATATAAATATATCAGATCGGACTTGAATCTATAACTACCAAGATATGATAAAATAAAAAAGAACTCAGGTTGTCAAGTAAATGCAATATTGCTGCACTATACTGTACTGTACTGACATTGTATTGGTTTTGGAAAGCACACTATTTGGAAAGGTTGGTAATTTTCCATTGCCTCGCTGTTTAAGATAGCAGTATTAATTAATGAATGGAGAAATGGACAGCTTGAGATACATTTTAGTATATTAACAAAATTTCCAATGATTCCTAATGAAGTGATGATAAGATTTGATTGTTAGTTACTAATTAAATACAGTTGTGGCCAAAAGTATTGACACCCCTGCAATTTTGTCAGATAATGCTCAGTTTCTTCCTAAAAATGATTGCAATCACAAATTCTTTGGTATTATTATCTTCATTTAATTTGTCTTAAATGAAAAAACACAAAAGAGAATGAAGCAAAAAGCAAAACATTGATCATTTCACACAAAATTCCAAAAATGGGCCAGACAAAAGTATTGGCACCCTCAGCCTAATACTTGGTTGCACAACCTTTAGCCAAAATAACTGCGACCAACTGCTTCCGGTAACCATCAGTGAGTTTCTTACAATGCTCTGCTGGAATTTTAGACCATTCTTCTTTGGCAAACTGCTCCAGGTCCCTGATATTTGAAGGGTGCCTTCTCCAAACTGCCATTTTTAGATCTCTCCACAGGTGTTCTATGGGATTCAGGTCTGGACTCATTGCTCCTCACCTTAGAAGTCTCCAGTGCTTTCTCTCAAACCATTTTCTAGTGCTTTTTGAAGTGTGTTTTGGATAATTGTCCTGCTGGAAGACCCATGACCTCTGAGGGAGACCCAGCTTTCTCACACTGGGCCCTACATTATGCAGCAAAATTTGTTGGCAGTCTTCAGACTTCATAATGCCATGCACACGGTCAAGCAGTCCAGTGCCAGAGGCAGCAAAGCAACCCCAAAACATCAGGGAACCTCCGCCATGTTTGACTGTAGGGACCGTGTTTTTTTTCTTTGAATGCCTCTTTTTTTCTCCTGTAAACTCTATGTTGATGCCTTTGCCCAAAAAGCTCTACTTTTGTCTCATCTGACCAGAGAACATTCTTCCAAAACATTTTAAGCCTTTTCAGGTAAGTTTTGGCAAACTCCAGGCTGGCTTTTTTATGTCTCGGGGTAAGAAGTGGGGTCTTCCTGGGTCTCCTACCATACAGTCCCTTTTCATTCAGACGCCGACGGATAGTACGGGTTGACACTGTTGTACCCTCGGACTGCAGGGCAGCTTGAACTTGTTTGGATATTAGTCGAGGTTCTTTATCCAACATCCGCACAATCTTGCGTTGAAATCTCTTGTCAATTTTTCTTTTCCGTCCACATCTAGGGAGGTTAGCCACAGTGCCATGGGCTTTAAACTTCTTGATGACACTGCGCACGGTAGACACAGGAACATTCAGGTCTTTGGAGATGGACTTGTAGCCTTGAGATTGCTCATGCTTCCTCACAATTTGGTTTCTCAAGTCATCAGACAGTTCTTTGGTCTTCTTTCTTTTCTCCATGCTCAATGTGGTACACACAAGGACATAGAACAGAGGTTGAGTCAACTTTAATCCATGTCAACTGGCTGCAAGTGTGACTTAGTTATTGGCAACACCTGTTAGGTGCCACAGGTAAGTTACAGGTGCTGTTAATTACACAAATTAGAGAAGCATCACATGATTTTTTGAACAGTGCCAATACTTTTGTCCACCCTCTTTTTTATGTTTGGTGTGGAATTATATCCAATTTGGCTTTAGGACAATTCTTTTTATGTTTTTTCAATTAAGACAAATTAAATGAAGATAATAATAGCAAAGAATTTGTGTTTGCAATAATTTTCAGGAAGAAACTGAGTATTATCTGACAAAATTGCAGGGGTATCAATACTTTTGGCCACAACTGTAAATAATACTTGTATTGTGTACTTGGTTGTCAAAGCTGGCTAGTCATTACTTTTAACAATGCACACCTAGCTATAAAATTGTTAATGCTATGGTATAGTATTTACTATAAAATGTTACTTTGTAATAAAATAGATCAGGAAAGCACTTCTTCTTTCTGAGCTCTAGGAGTACAGCCACAAATTCATCAAATCCCATTCCAGTGATTGAAACCAGGTAGCCTCCTAGCCAGAATTTGTAAGAAAATTCTACTGGCCATTTAGATTATCTGACTGACTGGTCAGAGGGGTTGATCAGAACAATCTATGGATAGGTTTCGTGTCTAATTGCGCTTTCGGATCTTTATTTTATCCCTTGGGCTGTGCCATCTATTATGTACTTTTGGATTTCTGTATTTTGTCTCAGCTATCTTCCTGACCATTCTTCTAATGAACTTCTGAATGCCCTTTCTCCTGGCTCTATCGCTCTGATCTGTCTTGTTTCGCATTTTCCCTCTGCTTGCTCTGTCGTTTAGCAGCTACCACTTGGATACAACCTGGGGCATAAAACATATGTCTGCATAGAATTTTGTGGTCAGCCCCCAGACCATGGTTACAGAACTGTCTTGCCTAACCTCACTATGCTCCGCTAGATGTATGTATGTAAGATGTATGCTTAACTGTTGTTCTATTCAAACTCCTCCTAGTCGGTGTCTTGTGGATGGCTGTGGCACAGGGTAAATATAAAAACCCAAACTGAAAGGCCCGATCAAAAAAAAAAACTCATCCATAATAATAGCAATAACCAAAAAGTAGGAATGGACACATGAGCATAGCAAAAAATAATGATTTTATTATTATAATTTTGTAAAAACAGAAATAAGTAAATGCAAAATAAAAGAGCTGATAATCAAAAGGGCAGCGACACCATAGTGCCACATCCGTGCAGAGTCACAATATATGTGATACGTATGTATATATAGTTGTGCTCAAAAGTTTACATACCTAAGCAAAATTTTTGCTTTCTTGGCCTTTTTCAGAGAATATGAATGATAACACCAAAACTTTTTCTCCACTCATGGTTTAGTGGTTGGATGAAGCCATTTATTGTCAAACTACTGTGTTTTCCCTTTTTAAGTCATAAAGACAACCCAAAACATCCAAATGACCCTGATCAAAAGTTCACATACCCTGGTGATTTTGGCCTGATAACATGCACAGAAGTTATCTTCTACGTTAACATTGATGACCTGTGCTGCTCCATCTAGTGATAGTGGCTGCTGCTGGATACTACAGTATCCGGTCGTGGCTACAATTTATGGATACCAGCTCAATAATTGAGCAATTCCGGCCACCATGGACACCTAGAACAGCTGAACAGCAGGTGTGTCAGGTGTCCCACCTCCATTGATCAGACATTGATGAGCTATCCTAAAGATAGGTCATTAATTTTAATGTAGTGAACAACCTCTTTAATATCCCAATAAAACTTGAAAATTGTATTAGCCCATTATAAAGTAATCAGTAATCACAAAATAAAATCAGGAGAACCTAAGAAAAAAGTCATATGCATTTCAAGCCTAGGAATATGAACAGTTCTTATGATTTAAAAACAGTTCATAATTCCTAGATTCGAAATAAGCAGGATCTTTTTCTCAGGATGTCCTGATATTACTTCTTTACTGATTGCTTTGTAATGGACTAATATAAATTTCACATTTTATTTGGAAATTAAGTGCTGGACAAATCAGCGTTTTCTACTACTGATTTACGTAAGTTTGTTCCCATTTAAGATATTTGGAAAAAAAAAATTCTTAAGTTGGGTAGAGGAGTTTAGCAATATTATTTTAATTAGTGTAGACCTGGCAGGTTAATAATTTGCTAATTTTGGAATTCTGATAATTGGCTTGCATCTGGGCAAGTGAAACATCTGTTGTTTGTTGCTAAAAATAATTTCTAGAGGAACGTTTTCTAATATTTGTTTCTCAATATGTCTCTCAAAGGATTTAAAGTGAATCTCAGTCAATCTGGTGTTTTCAGAGAAGAACTGGCCATATTGTAGATTCCTTGGGCTTTTTCCTACAGCTCATACAATTATCAGTGCACATAATAGAAGACACAGTTAAGTCATTGTTGTACATTTCATAATTGTATTTGTTTTCTGGTTGCATTTCTTACTGCACATATCTTTAACAATAAATGGGCTTATTGTCTTCCTCCTGATAATAATAATTGCATAGACAAGAAGAAACAAAATAGGAAAATGAAAACCTGTATTTTATTTTCTGCAAAAGCAAATTACTGTATGTACCGTATATTGTATAAATGTTCTTATTGATTTTAATACGAACAATGGTTTTTCAATTGAAATGAATCTATATTATTGTTCTGTGAATTGTGTGACTCAAAGTCAGATAAAATTAAGTATTAGCATTTTAAACCTCATAAGAATGCAGCAATTATAATGATAAAAAATGAATTCTCATATTTTGTGACTTTTTTGTATTTTAGTCACTGTGTGGTATAAATATCTTTTTAACTTTAATTCCTTCAGACGAGGCTAATTTCCATTTTCTGCCTTTACGTTTTTTCCTCCCCTTCTTCACATAGCCATAAATTTTCTGTCCACGTAGACATGAGAGCTTATTTTTTGCAGGACGAGATGTACTTTTGAATTACAACATTTATTTTACCACATAGTGTACTGAAAAGCAGGGTGAAAAAAACAAGTAACGTGAAATTGCAAAAAAACATCCAATTCTGCTTATTTGGGAACTGTTTTTATGGCGTACATTGTTAGAGGAAAGCCCGCAACATACATCTTCTCCTGGGTTGTGCAGTACATTGGATGTTGATAAGGGGTTAATATGGGTTGTTATGAATACACTGATATCAAATATTAATTTTCTTTTTTTCCTTTCACTCTTTTTGCTCTTTTTGTACTAGAAATGGCTTTTAGCATGACATTGTTTTCACTGTTCATTTCTTGTTTTAAAAATATACCTGCATTGGAGTCTATAACCGTGAGTCAGTTTAAGGCTAGAATGCACTGCTATTATGGCCACTGTCAGGGCAATATTATAGGGAGGTATGTGCACAACAGTAGCCACAGTAGCGATAAATGACCACTTGGCCAGGCATTCAAGATCCACCTTGAGGCCCCTTTGTAAAAAAAAAAAAAAAAAAAAAAAAAATTGTTACTCCTTTTATTTTTATGCACTTACCCTTCTTTAAGAAAGAATAGTCTGTGCTGTTTTTGCTGTTTTCTATACAGTTAAACAAGTGGTATGCAAATGCACATTATCCAGGTGAAGATGAAAAGAGCATACATTGTTGTCAAGAAAAATCAAATGGTGCTCAGATATCACTGCTAAATTGTGATAAAATGTTAGCAACATAAGCTATACCATGCTAGAAATGGTGTCAATAAACAATGTATGATACCCAAGAAACAGCAGACATGGGTTCTTCTAAGCAGCTGTCTAGAACTCTGAAAATAAAAATGGTGGAGGCCCACAAAACAAGAGAAGGCTATAAGAAGATAGAAAAACTTTTCAAGTTTCCCTTTCCTCAGTTTGAAATCTAATTAAGAAATAACAGTTAACAGGAACAGTAAAGGTCAAGATAAGGTCTGGAAGACCAAGCAAAATTTTAGTGAGAGCTGCTCGTAGGATTGCTAGAGAGGCAAATCAGAACCCCTGCTTGACTGCAAAAGACCTTTTGAAAGATTTAGCAGACTCTAGAGTTGTGGTACATTGGTCTACTTTTCAGAGACATCTGCACAAATATCAATTTCATGTATGAGTCATCAGATGAAAACCTCTTCTGTGCCCTCACCATGAAATTCAGCATCAAAAGTATGCAAAATATCTAAACAAGCATGATGCATTTTGGAAACAAGTCATGTGGACTGATGAGGATAAAAGAGAACTCTTTGGCCTCAGTAAACAAAGGTACTGTATGTATGAAGAAAAAAGGGCACAAAATTTCAGGAAAAGAACATATCGGAAACCAGTAAGTATGGGAGTGGATCAATCATGCTTTGAGGTTGTGCTTCAGCCAATAGCGTGGGGAACATTTCATGGGTAAAGGGGTAAATGGGTTCAATGAAATTTCAACAAATTCTTGATCCAAACATACATAACATTATCTATAAAAAAGCTGAAGTTGAAAAGAGGATGTCTTCTACAAATGGATAATGATCCTAAACACAATACAAAATCCACAATAGACTACCTTAAAAGGCGCAAGTTGAAGATTTTGCAATGGCCCTCACAGCCCCGGCTCACGGCTAGATCTCAAAATAGCAGAGCATGCAAAATGACCTAGGAATCTAACAGATATCTAAGAATCTTCCATGGAAGAATGGATGAAAATCATTTAAACAAGTATTGAAAGACTTTTGGCTGGCTGCAAAAAGCATTTACAAAATTTTTTTTTTCCTAAAATACAAAGGAAATGTGTCATCTTTAACTTTAGAGGTCAATTCATCATCAACTTGCTGAACTGTTACACACAATAACAGCTATTTTAATTGGGGTGCCCAAACTTTTATATTCTACTGTACATTCTCATCTCAGATAGCTGAGTGCTGTATGAAGCTGAACTCTCTTCCTAAGCTGCAGTTGGCAACTGTGTTACATAGTCAACATCTTCCTGTAACAGCAGTGGCCGCAGTTAATTCTTATTGCTGCTGTTAACCACTTGGATACCACTTATAGCAGCATTTAAATTGCTGCACTTTTCAAAAAAATTCTAATAAAAAGCTATCAAAATGTCATATTCAAAATGATAAAAAAACAAAACTTCAGCTCAGTGCGCAATAATATCTATCACCCAACATCATTGAGGGAAAATAAAATAATTAAGCATCTCAGGAAATGATGACATAAACAATATTTTTTACAAGGTTCTGATTTTTTTTAAGAAAAACATCATAAGTCTGATATTGCCGTAATCATACTAACCTGGAGAATTATGTTTCTAGATCATTTTTACCTCATTGCTGTAAAAGCAGAACCCAAAGAAACACTGGCACATTTTTCACCCTACTTGGAATTTTTTTTTCCTATTTTTTAGCATATTATATGGTAAAATTAATGTTGTCAATCAAAACTACAACTCATGCTGCAAAAAAGAAGCAATAATACAACTATGTCAATGGAAAAATAAAAAAGGTATGGCTCTTTAAAGAAGGGGAGGGAAAACAAAGTGCAAAAATGAAAAATGTCCAGGTTCTTAAGGGGTTAAAGAACTTTACCGTTGTACATAAAAATACAAATTTTAAATTAATGAAAAAAAAGAGAGCTCTCTCGTGCTCATAGTGGAGCTCTGCCGTAGTTGATTTCTAGGTAAACAAATTAATTCTTCAATATGTATTCACCAATGATGATGTGAAGACTCTACTTTCATCTTCTGGAGCTGAATCTAGTAACTGGATATGAGAGATGAGAGAATTTATTTGAGTGGAATTTAATTTTCCTCGAATTTTATAAAAATCCACATTCACCAAAATGCAGATTTTTCTTAATTCACTTCAGCATAGATTTAGCCTGGCTAGTCAGAAAGTTGATGAACCATAAAGAACCAAAAAAGGAACGAAAAAATATTTCTGCCACCTTACTGCTAACCTCTCCAACTCTTCTGCTCCTCAACATCCTTTGTCCGGTCTTCGTTGTGCCTTCTTACTGTCGATGTGAGCTGGGACTTTCCAGTAGTCATTTCTAACCCAGTTCTCTAGTTTCTAAAAACCTTTGTAAAAAAAAAAGCTTTTAGGCTGTGTGCCCACGTTGCATCTTTTCAGCGTTTCTGCCCCATTTTTGCTGCAGCGGAAACGCTTAAATGCTTTAAAAATGCATTCCCATGCAATCCTATGGGATTCCGCAGTTGCTGTGCCAATGCTGTGGATTTTACCGCTGCAGAATCGCATAGCGGTAAAATCTGCAGCATGTCCATTATTTCTGCAGAATCGCGGCAATTCCGCCGCCATAGGATTGCATTGAAACGCTCACTTTACGCATGTGGCTATGCCCACCATGCATAAAGTGAGCGCTTTATGTGCGGATGGTACCCTGAGTACCATAATCCTGTAAATAATAGAGTTAAAATAAAAAATAGTGATATACTTACCCTCTGTCTTCCTCCGGAGCCCTCCCGCCTCTCGGCCACGCTGCCAGCATCTTCCGCTCCCAGGGATGCATTGCGTGAATCACCTGAGATGATGTAGCAGTCACGTGTCTGTGACATCACAAAGGTACTTCATGCAAAGCATCCCTGGGAACTGAACATGCCGGGAGCACCGCTGAGGACATCGGGGGGCCGTCAGAAGGTGAGAATACCATATTTTTTTTATTTTTTTATTTTTAACATTTTATCTTTTACTATTGATGCTGCATAGGCAGCATCAATAGTAAAAAGTTGGTCACACTTGTCAAACACTATGCTTGACAAGTGTGACCAACCTGTCAATCACTTTCCAAGCGATGCTTCAAATCCGCAGTATTTCTGCAATGTGGGCACATAGACTTATAGTACCTAATTGGGTACCTGATTTATTTTTCTCTTGCACAAAGTTTGTGTTTTCTTTAATTGCATCCATTTATGGAAATTTATTAAACAAGTTCTTTGTGACTTCACCATGCTTAACAAATTTGCAGAATTGCCCATTCATTTAAAGTAACATTGTCACGTTTTGTAGCCACATCTTCCAGTAAAACATGCAGTCAGCAACTTAAGGCTGGAATCACACCAGTGTATGATCAGATGTGATATGCTAATGAGCCTTGGTTCCTGCTCTGCTGCGAGCATAATCTGAGTAACAGTGCTACTGTGCTCCGATCCTCTCACATGACAGGATCACAGCACAGGTGCCGAGAAGATGGAGAAAGTAATTTCTCCATCTCTCCCATGGCCTGACTCAGCGTATATCAGACTGCACTGGGGTGATATCCCCAGTCTCCCTTGCACCCATAGACTCGTATGCTGCTGGCAGGATGCTGTGATTGTTTTCCTTCATGCCAAATTGGCATGAGAAAATAATCGTAGATCTGAGCGGCCCCATAGAATAACACTGTGCCGAGTCATATGCGATGTTTTATCACATAACACATGGCCGTGTTATATGGTAGTGTGACTCCAGCCTAAGATGAAGCATCAGACAAATAGTTCCATTTGCCGAGAGCTCCACAGGACCAGTTATGGCCATTTTTCTTTTGCCTTGACAACTGGATAGGACTGTCCGATGCATCTTATTCTACTGATCACTAACTTAGAAGAAATTGTGGTTAGTGAATTCTGAAAGTAATTTTAAGGAGGAAAAACAATAGTTATATTTTTGCAAGTTGTGCAGTTAAAAAATGAAAATAAATATATTTTTACTCAGTTTCCTTTCAAATCTATCATGTACCTATGATCTAAGACAAGTCTATAGAGATTTCCTTAGAATGTTTGCAAATGCAAAGTATTGTCATGAGACAAAGAAAAGAATAATTAATAGATCCCAAAGGCTGATTTGTTTTCACTGTAGCATGTTTGACTTCTACAAAATAACATTTTCAAGAATATGTGGGATTTACTATAATTAACAGGAAAATGCTGATTTTGGGACGAAATACCAAAACTAAATATATGCAAATAGCAGGGATAAATGTATTATATAGAACACATTTCTGCTATTATTTGCCAGAGAAAAATTAACATTATTGCTCCAAGTAATTAATACTCTTGCCATATCATTGCCTGTAATTGCCAGGAATTGGGTGCAGGTGGAGCGTTTGAAAGAAATTTGGCTATAATCTGCAAATTAATGGAAGTAAAGTTTCTTCCCATCTGAATTTGTTTGCCATCATTTTTAATTCCTTTAAAAGGTTACAACATATAAAATAAAATGTTAAACAGATATGTTCAATGCTTTCTTAAAATAAAAATAACATGCACCAAACAGAGCTAACATACATTATCTTGCGCATTTTATCCTTTTTGTTAAGATTTTAATGAGGATGTTTCACCAAATCTTTCGTGTTGAATTTGACAAACGATATAATAGTGATTGCAGAGTGGAATAAAACTTATATATATTTTTTTTCATTTTGCCTCTCCTTTGTGGAAATATTAGAAGTCGGAGTATTTGGCACCTAATGAGTTCACTTTTTTAAAGTCAAATTAGGTGACATTGGACAGTTTTCACTGGTGCGTAAATTTCTTCCCCTTTTTATGATGCTGATGAATCATAAGCCAGCAGCAACACTCAAAGGAAAGAACATACCTCCATCATAACTTAAAGCAAATTTCTCAGTGTTTGAGATACACTCACTGGCCACTTTATTAGGTACACCATGCTAGTAAGGGGTTGGACCCCCTTTTGCCTTCAGAACTGCCTCAATTCTTCGTGGCAGAGATTCAACAAGGTGCTGGAAGCATTCCTCAGAGATTTTGGACCATATTGACATGATGGCATCACACAGTTGGCGCAGATTTGTCGGCTGCACATCCCTGATGCGAATCTCCCGTTCCACCACATCCCAAAGATGCTCTATTGGATTGAGATCTGGTGACTGAGGAGGCCATTTGAGTACAGTAAACTCATTGTCATGTTCAAGAAACCAATCTGAGATGATTCGAGCTTTATGACATGGCGCATTATCCTGCTGAAAGTAGCCATCAGATGTTGGGTACATTGTGGTCATAAAGGGATGGACATGGTCAGCAACAATACTCAGGTAGGCTGTGGCGTTGCAACGATGCTCAATTGGTACCAAGGGGCCCAAAGAGTGCCCAGAAAAAATTCCCCACACCATGACACCACCACCACCACCAGCCTGAACCGTTGATACAAGGCAGGATGGATCCATGCTTTCATGTTGTTTACGCCAAATTCTGACCCTACCATCCGAATGTCGCAGCAGAAATCGAGACTCATCAGACCAGGCAACGTTTTTCCAATCTTCTACTGTCCAATTTCGATGAGCTTGTGCAAATTGTAGCCTCAGTTTCCTGTTCTTAGCTGAGAGGAGTGGTACCCAGTGTGGTCTTCTGCTGCTGTAGCCCATCTGCCTCAAAGTTCGACGCACTGTGCGTTCAGAGATGCTCTTCTGCCTACCTTGGTTGTAACGGGTGGCAATTTGAGTCACTGTTGCCTTTCTATCAGCTCGAACCAGTCTGCCCATTCTCCTCTGACCTCTGGCATCAACATGGCATTTCCGGCCACAGAACTGCCGCTCACTGGATTTTTTTTCTTTTTCGGACCATTCTCTGTAAACCCTAGAGATGGTTGTGCGTGAAAATCCCAGTAGATCAGCAGTTTCTGAAATTCTCAGACCAGCCCTTCTGGCACCAACAATCATGCCACGTTCAAAGGCACTCAAATCACCTTTCTTCCCCATACTGATGCTCGGTTTGAACTGCAGGAGATTGTCTTGACCATGTCTACATGCCTAAATGCACTGAGTTGCCGCCATGTGATTGGCTGATTAGAAATTAAGTCTTAACACACAGTTGGACAGGTGTACCTAATAAAGTGGCCAGTGAGTGTATATGACAAACAGCCCTAATATCCTAGCCTAAAGGCCCTTTTACATTTAGCGATGCACCAGCGATCCGACCCGGTCAGGATCGCTGGTGCATCGCTAAATGATCGCTAGTGAGCTTTCATACAGAAAGATCTCACAGCGATGCAGCAGCGACGCAGCGCACGATACTCACCTTTCACACACAGCGATTCTGATGTCCTCCTGCCCGCCTCCAGCGTCGCTCGTCTCACACAGCAGGAAGCCCAGCAGGAAGCAGACGACGAGAAATGGAGCCGCCCGATCTCGCGCGATCAGCGATGGATAGCGGGGGAGCCGGTCGGAGGTAAGTATCACACATAGCGATATCGCTAGCAATATCGCTATAACGTCACAAAATCAGTGACGTTTTAGCGATATTGCTAGCGATATCGCTATGTGTAAAACCCCCTTAACCTCCTGCATGTTTAGAAAGTACAGATGACTAACACCATTAAGATAAGGGACCTATGGGGGAGGGGCAGAACAACTAAGTGTAGTTGTGTCACATTACGAATAATGATGGGTGGATATGTGGATGTCAGCCGAACATTAAAAAAAAAGTTAGGTTCTTGTACCAGAGTGGTACCCGAACACAAACCCAAACCCGTACCCCATTTAAGTGAATGGGGTCCCAAACATCCAGAGTCATCTTTGTGACAGTGAGGGAAACACTGGCTTAGATTTGCGGTAAGTTTGTTACCGCCGGTCAGAGCACTATTGTTACCACACTGTCACATAGATAATAGCACATGAGTCAGCAACTCTGACCGGCAGTAAAAAGGTTACCACTGGTTACATGCATAAGCTGATGAGAGTACTACTCTTGTCATTTTACTCCTAGTTTTGCTGATAGCAGTGAGAGCAAGCATGCAATGATGAGAGTATTCACAAGTTGGCACCTGTGCAATAAATACATACAATTAAAAAACTGGTGTGTGGTTCCCATGTAGTTAGAGTCTGTGATGTGTTGATACAGTCATAATCTGATCTGGGAAACTTGCTCTAAGCTGTGGTGATTCCTCTTTCTTTCATTTCAGGGCTGCTGCTTGCTTATGTATAGTCAGCATTATACAGGAAGAAGTACAGGCCACCAGTGAAAACTATGATAACATTCACTTGGACTTAATAAAATTAACTCAATTAGATCAATCAATTGGGTGCCCATGTAATGCAGTTGATATGTCATCAAGAGCAAGAAATGTTCTTTGTAGATGCTTTGGCAACAAAATTTGTCCCTTAAGGGTGTAAAATACCTCTGAGAGTTCCGCAACAAGTTACTTAACTTTTTTGGACTGCCCATGGATTTTAAACATCTGGACGGTCAATGTTTTACTCTACAGTAATGTTCTACAATGTCAAAGCATTGTAGTGCAGCTGCACAAACAGTGAGATAGCAGCTATCATCTCTGCCTTTTTGATTGCTGAATACATAGTGATCATCTGATTGCTGTATCTAGGCTACCCAGGTAGCTCTGCTGTGCTGTCAGGAGGCTGCATTTCCACCGTAACTGGGACTAATATACCAGCCCCAGGTACAGGGGAAATCAAGATAGAAAAAAGATTTAAAGGTTGAAATGTCCCCCATAGTACTTTTATGGCCTTATGTGGGCATAGTAAGTGAGATAAGAAAAACATAAATAAACAAAAATCACGAAAAAAAAATTAAGCGGGAAAAAAAGTTGCTAATACAAACCGTTGTTACTAGCCCATGCTGTTGAAAGTAAAATGTGTCCTTTATACAAAAGTAATTGTTACAGAAAGAGGAACAAATTTTAAAATGCATTTTAGTGGTCCTTTTGTGGTCATTAACAAAAACTAAAAAACAGACACGTAATTTCTTTATTTTCTCTTCGATAGCCCAATTTAAAAAAATGAAAAAAAAATAGTGTGTTAAAATATAATGCCAATTCATGTATCATAAAATAAGATAAATTAGTGATTTGAATATCTGAATAAGAAAAAAAATTGACAGCTCATTAAACCGCATGTACAAAAGAACCCGGAAAAGTTGGCTGATCACAAATAGGAGTTAATGACCTAGCCCTGAACTGTTTTATTTATTTTTTTAAACTAACAACCGCTTAAGTACTGACATCATACAATTAATTAAGAATTTACTGTATTGATTGCTCCAGATTTAGGAAAACCAATTAGGAATATTGATGTGTTTTCACTATTGACGTGCTTTGATGGGTTAATTACCTATTTTGTAAGTAGAAAAATCTGTAACCATTAAAAAGAAAATGGAAGACCTTGATTAAAATGCATAGATTTTAATTAATTAATAGTTTAATTTCTTAATTTAAATTTATAAATCTATATATATAATAATTTTTTAAGCTAAAGTGAATCTGTCAGAAGGTTTTTTGTCTACCCCATCTGGGAGCGGCATGATGTAAGGGTAAAGAAGACTTTGGGATTGATTCATTAATGCTTGTTTTTGATGAGGTGATGTGATGGAGTCAGATGCTCCTGATTCCGCATATGCCAGAAATCACACTCCAGTACTATAGAGAATGCAGCATCTTGTCCTAAATTGGATGAGCTGTGGCATCATGATCCCACCACACACCTTTCCCTCCTCAGTTCTGTCCATTTCAGTGGAGCTAGGAGAAACCAGTCCTCTGAATACTGAGATCTGTATAACCAACCTACATCACTGATTGACAGGTTTCTGTCAATGCATGGTATACACAAAAAGCTGTCAATCGCTGGTAGGGGCAGGGTTTTATAGAGCTCATGAATATAAGGGACTACAAGGCAGCAGGTTTACTAGTCCTCTAGAAATAATCTGCTGGTAAAGCAGTGATTTTATCAAAACAAAAAGCCACCCAGTAAGCAACATATCTAATAGTCAGTAAGGGTATCTAGTGGCAGATTCATTTTAAAGAGGACCAGTTTCTAGCATGTTAAAATGGCAACTTCATGGAATAGTGTCAACAAAGCTAACTAGAACATTTTTATTTTTAAATTTATCATATCTGTGGAGGAATAGTGATGAGTGAACATGCTCGAATAACGTGTTATATTATGTTCAAATCTTTGCAGCTGAATGATTAGTGGTTGTTAGACAGCCTCAACACATGTGGGGATTTTTAACAAATATGCAATCCCCACATGTATTGAGGTTGTCTAACAGCCCCAAATAATGCAGCCACAGGGACTCGAACATAATATGCGAGCATGCCCAGATAACACCCGAGCATGCTTGGGTAAGATATTAACTAAGCATGATTGCTCATCACTATGAAGGATATATTAGCTTGTAAAAGTTAGGGTAGGATGTATGTTGAGTCAAAGGGGGAAATATTAGAGATTTTTCACTGGGGTTGAGTACTTATTCCCCTGTATGATGTTAATCAATCATGTGCTGGAGATGCCATATAGGCAAAGGAACAACACATTCTCACAATAGCTTCAAAGAGTCACTGCAGAGCCATGCGTCATTATACAGTATGTATCAGGTGTAGAACAGAGATTACTAACACCTTTCATCTTAAGTGTCACAAAGTGACTGTCCTTGCATGATACGATCCACCAATCGGTCGGTGACCAAATGGCAAAACAAAAAACATACCAGGAAACACCAGGGAAAACTTTAACAACGGTTGGCCCTGTCAGTAGAGAACAGGGAATAGACACTTCCTGCACTCACCTAAGGATGTGCCCTGCTCTTACTAATGTCCCTATATGGGTTCTTTTACCCCTTCGCTAAGCAGGATGCCTAAACACTCAGTTGCCCTGCTCATATCCCTAAGTAAGGAACTAGCAAGTGAGGACACTGGCCCCACCGCTGACAACACAAGGTAAGGTAAGACAGACACCAAAAGGGAATGGGGAACAAAAATACAACACTTAGCTTTCTCTGCTGCAATTCACCACACAGCAGAGTAAAGCACCAGATAACAGCATTCAGGTGAAGCACCACTGCACCAGATAGCTCCCGTCTCCAGGTCGGTTGGTCTCCACAAGTACCTGTATAACCAACAGTCAGCTGATGCATTAGGGGACCTTTTAACGATGGTGGGAGTGGTCACCACCCACATCAGCAGAACTAGCCACAATGCAATTACACCAGCGGGAGGAAAAACTGACATTAACCCCAGATGGCCTGAAAGGAAAAAAGTTTTAATCTGCCATAGATCCAAAAATGGATCATGACATTAAGGCAGTCAGTGTGCTCATGAGGTGCAGTACAGCAGAGCTAAGTTTTGTGTCATGCAAACACATCTGCAGCTGCAGCTCTCCTCTTTTTTTATTAATAACTTTGTATTAGGTTTTTTTTTAAGTTACAACACAAGGATTATTCATCACTAAACAACATATACAAAAATACATACTTATTGACTAACCGCAATTCATGTAAAATAAAGTGAACAAAAAATATAATATTTTACTCATCATTTATGTTACCAAGCAAAATCACATGGAAACACCAAGAAGCATATAATAATTTCATTAAAAATTATAAACTTTATTGGAACAAGTGAAACAAGATATATCCAAAAAGGATGTGCTGGGCTAAGTAATGAATGCCCGGACAGCACTAAAGAAGTACACAGCGCACAACATATACGGTATATGACCAGAGTAATACACTCAAAGGGTAGATGTATAGTAATTTCTGCTATATAAATATGCTTTGCCAAAATGCTGCTAACCTTCTAACACTTAAATAACAAGTGTGCTTTAAAGGTGACAGAAAAAAATGCCAATATAGTCACAGGCTGTTGAAACCATACATGCCCCCGGTAATATCAACCATAATAGGATAAAGGAAAGGATTATACCTGTCACCAAAAGCGCTGTCCTTGCACATGCAATGGAGTCCCTCTGCCCCGACCAATGTTTCACTTCGCTTCTTCGGGAGGTGCCTCTCAAAGAAGCGAAGCGAAATGCGCGTCGGGGCAGAGGGACTCCATCGCATGTGCGGGGACAGCGCTTTTGGTGTCACGGTCCCGGCTGTCTCTTCTAATGCGCGCACCTCCCTCCACCTCCCTCCACACTCCTGTGGCCCGGCACATCCCCACGCCCGGCTTCCGTGTCCCTTGGTGTCGGGCGCCTGCGCACTGTGGGGATCCCGGCGCTCTGCCTCCTGGGAGTGATGATACGGTGGCACCGCCTCCAACATGGCAGCACCCACCGACTACTTAGGATCATCGTCAGGCCAGGTAAGTTGCCTGACTGTCAACTGCAGTGATGCTGTCTCCTTCAGCGCTCACTGTGTCTCAGGCCTTGCCTCTTTTCTGAACCCTTGCTGCGCCACCTCTGGCAGCCCTCGCTCCGTCCCTTCTGCCTTCCCTTGCTCACCTTTGTTTCCTGTGTCTGTCTCTGCCTGCCTCCAGCCTTGTCTCCCTTTCTGTGTCTTTACCTGTGTCTTGTCTCTATTGCAGCCTCCCACCTGTGCCACCTGCTGAGCTCGGTACGCGGCCATTCTCCATAGTCCCCAGGTCCTTCTCTGCAACAGCTTTGATTCCTCGGAGTGTTCTCTCTAGGCTTAACCCCAGTCGCCCCTTTGGTTCTGGCCATCACGGCTCTACCCTCCGTGGGCCTGCCTCTAACACTCTCTGTATAGTGAGTGGCCACACCTGGTCGGCTCGCCCTCGGGGGCTCTGGTACCGTGACCCAGAGGGTCCACTTCCGGGTTGCTCCCACATCGCCACCCTGTAACAGCAACCGTAGCAATGTGAAAAGGTGAGCCTCAATTACACCAAAAAAAGTGAGATCTATGGAAACACGTAACTGAGTCTTGTGGGAGTATAGCAAGAATGTTTTCATATAGGATTAAAATTAGGAGGCGCATGTGAACGTATGAGTTGTAAAAGAAAGTGTGTGAAACCAGTCTGAGTTTTAAAAAAGGAATGAAGAGGGTTGGCACATGGTATTATAGGAGATGATTTTATCACAAAAATTCAAAAATACAGCTCTCGCATGTGTAAAATGTATAAATTGAATACAAGAAAGTTCCAGAAAATGTCAGATGGGAAGATAAAGAATACAGAAAAAATTTAAAAGAAATCTTTTTCATATCACCATGCAGATAGTGAACTTATGACTAGAATTGAGCGAATTTGTTAGGATTCGGTTCCGAATACGATCGGCAGCGAATATTGTTTTTGCAATAGTCGTTGAACACAGCCGAACATCATTAGAGTCAATGGGAGTAGAAATTACCGAATATGTTCGGAACCGATCATCAAACATACATTCGGCACGAATAGGGTACCAATATGGCACGAATATGGCAAATTCAGATTCGGCAACCGAATCCGAACAAATTCCCTCAACTCTACTTATAAGGACATTCCACTATAAATCTACGATGATTCATGAATAATTAACTGTGAATGTTGTAGGTTAACTGCTATATATCAACTGTGATCATGTCATAATGTTTCAGGTTCACATATAATCACTAAGATGAAAATAAATTTAAGATAATATTAAGGATTAATATTATAAATCATCCGATCAATATACACTGCATATATAGATCACCATAGATGAAATACATTTAGATATATATCAATAAGTAACAGGAAAAGACACATCAACTACATTCAGAGTTAATGGGAACAAGATCCAAATAAGTATCAAACGGAGAGAAGCGTATAACCTTGCTCCAAACACGGCAAGTGAAGTTGATATCAAAAAGCCCTACTTTGGTATCATCTAACCACATGACCTTCTCCCATGCCTCCTCTGCATTATTCAGATGGTCATCGGTGAACTTCAAACTGGCCCGGACATGTGTTGGCATGTACAAGGGGACCTTGCACGCCATGCAGGATTTTAATCCATGACGGCGAAGTGTGTTACTAATGGTAATGTTTGAGACTGTGGTTCCAGATCTCTTAATGTCATCGACCAACTCAATGTAGTTCTGGGCTGATTTCTGACCTTTCTCAGAATGATACTTACCCCACGAGGCAAGATATTTCAAGGAGCCCCAAACTGGACAAGATTGACAGTCATCTTGTGTTTCACCAATTTTCTAATAATTGTACCAATAGTTGTTGCCTTCTCACCAAGCTGCTTGCCTATTGCCCTGTAGCCCATCCCAGCCTTTTGCAGGTCTACAATTTTGTCCCCAATGTCCTTAGATAACTCTTTGGTTTTGGCCATGATGAAGAGGTTTAGTGTGACTGAGCTTCTGCACAGGTGTATTTTATACAGGTAACGAGTTCAAACAGGTGCAATTTATACAGGTAATGAGAGCAGAGCAGGAGGGTTTCTTAAAGAAAAACAGGTCTGTGAGAGCCAGAATTCTTGCTGGTTGGAGGGTAATCAAATATTTATTTAATGCAATAAAATATAATTTAATTACGTAAAAAGGATGCAATGTGATTTTTATCAATGTGTACCTATGATAAAAATTACCGCCCTCTCCATTCTTTGTAGATGGGAAAACCTGCAAAATCGGCAGTGTATCAAATACTTATTTTCCCCATAGTATGTATCATTACAATAACTCATCTCTACGCCACGCAAAGTTCATTCAAACCTTCTATTAGCCATATTACAAAGTTTCAATTGTGCAGGCAGTATTTCTATAAATTCAAATTCCTTAAGCTTAGGTCTTTTGTGTTTTTGTACTTGATGAGAAAAAGTAATTCAGGCTAATCTGGTACATTTACATGGATATACACTGTAATCTGTATTACTGGAGCTGACCTCAGTATGGAGCTCTAGCAGCTTTTCTGTTGGAATAGAAAGTTTGGGAACTACCTGTCATACATTGCTTATAAGGCCTTCAGTTGGTGGATTGAATTCACATATTCTTCTGGTAGGATGCTAAGAACCATTAAAAAGCAGTTATCTTATATCAGAGCAATGTTTCACTTTATTGGCACCAATGTCAGCTATCAGAGGCTAAGCGCTGTCTTTAGTTGAGTTTTCTTAACAGCATAGGAACTATTAATTAATGTGTCTTTCTCAGCCTTTCTAGATTTTTTTAACACTGTACAGCTCTGACGAAGTCAGAGTAGTCACTAGGTACTTATCTCTTATAGCTATTTCGCATTCAGCTCCTTTCCTTTTACCTGACATTTCCCATTCCTGTAAGTCTCATAGATATGCCGTACAGATAGGGGAATATGCTATCTTTAGGTTCCACAATGCTCTCCATATACTTTATTAAATAGATCTCTTAGACTTGGTGGTTCATAAATTTTGAAAATCCATTTTAAAATATTAGATGCTAAAATTGTTTTAAAAGCATTTAAGATAATTATTTATGCTGGCATAAAAAACATGGTTATAAGCAGATTATCCAATGTTAACAGGGAATGTGCTGCTGACAATACGATAGTGTATGGTGACAACATGATTGTGTATGGTGACAACATGATACTGTATGAGGACAGTATGATACTATATGGGGACAACATGATACTGTAAGAGTACAACATTATACTGTATGGGGACAACACAATACTGTGTGGAGACAACATGATACTATATGGGGACAACATTATACTGTATGAGGACAACATGATACTGTATGAGGACAACATTATACTGTATGAGGACAACATTATACTGTATGAGGACAACATGATACTGTATGAGGACAACATTATACTGTATGAGGACAACATGATACTGTATGAGGACAACATTATACTGTATGAGGACAACATGATACTGTATGAGGACAACATTATACTGTATGAGGACAACATGATACTGTATGAGGACAACATTATACTGTATGGGGACAACACAATACTGTATGAGGACAACATGATACTATATGGGGACAACATTATACTGTATGAGGACAACATGATACTGTATGAGGACAACATTATACTGTATGAGGATAACATTATACTGTATGAGGACAACATGATACTGTATGAGGACAACATTATACTGTATGGGGACAACATGATACTTTATGGGGACAATATGATACTATATGGGGACAACATAATACTGTTTGAGGACAACATGATACTGTGTGGGGACAACATGATACTATATGGGGACAACATGATACTGTATGGGGACAATATGATACTGTTTGGGGATAACATGATACTGTATGGGTACAACGTGATACTTTGTGGGCACAACATGATACTATATGAGGACATCATGATACAGTATGGGTACATCATGATACTGTATGAGGACAACATGATACTGTATGTGCACAATATAATACTGTATGGGGACAACATGAGCTCTTTATAACCCCTCCCCCACCAAAGATTTTGTGTATATTGTGGAACTCTGCCAATCAGTGATGTTGGCAGGATTATACAGAGCTCAGCATGCAGATAACTGGAAGACTTTCAGCACATAAAGCAGTGGCTATATCAAAAGGAAAATAAGCAGCCCATTAAGTGGATTCAGGGTCTCTGCACATACATCATGCTGCTGTCTGATGGTGTACCAAATTCTGGTGACAGATTACCTTTAAGAAATTGGAGCGAATTTGCATAAACTTTCTTATAATGTAATCCTATATTGAAATAATTCCTCTGTTTTCAGGTTCAAATGCATCAGGAAGCAGATAAATAGCAGCATAGAGCATACATACACAGAATTAATGATGGAGGGAACATGAAGGCTTGGAGGGAACATAAAGGGTGGAGGGAAAGCCTCAGCCAATATTTGCAGAGCATATCGTGATGTCAGAGATGGGGATGTTGTTTCACTAACATGCAGATATGTTGTGAAAGAATTATCCCCTATAATGTTACATGCAGTGGCGTACCGCTAATAGAGGCAAGCTACAGGTCGGCCTATGTTGTATCGGCATCCTGGATGCAGTGATGGATCAGAGAGCCAACAGGTCCCTTTTTCACCATTATCACTGTGCATCTGAGCTCTGATATCTCACCACAGTGGGCATGATGATGACGTCACCACATCGCACCCTCTCTGTGCAAAGCTTCAGAACATATGCTGACATAGACAGGGGATGAGGAGAGGTGAGTATTTTTTAAAAAAACAATGGGGGCCATTTTACTGTATGGTGGGCTATGTGAGGTCCATTATACTGTTTGAAGGGCAATGTGGGGGCCATCATACTGTGTGAAGGCCATTACTCAATATGGAGGATTGTGTTGGGGCCATTATACTGTGTGGAGGGCTGTATCAGAGCCATCATACTGTTTTGGAGTATCATATTTTTCAGCGGAGGGGCACTTTTGTTGGCATCATACTCTATGGGTGCCATGAAAGGTGTATCTTAATGCATGAGGACACTTAGAGGCTTCAATATGAGGAAAATTACTTTGCATGGGCTGAAAAGTTGTGAGGTATGCTCTTCTGTAATCCCATCAAATATTATTTTTTTGAGGGGGGGAGTCAATAAGGTCTTCTGCTATGTGGCCCCTTCTGTCATGTGGCCAATGGTTACATGACTCTAGTAGCTCATTTTGATTGATAGTCATTACTGCTCCTTACTCATAATTAATTTAATAAGTTATTATTATGCAGCACTTTATACAGCTTTCCCTTTACATATGATTTTTTTTCTCTGCAATACCTATTCACATGGATCTGTTAGAATGCCTATAACAATTACAACATGGCAGTAGAAAAATCCTTTACATCTGCATCACACACCAGCATTAAATGATTCACTTCATGCTTACAATTTTATAAAGCAGCTGCATTTGACCAAATAATGTTTTTACTTCGCTTTGATTCATAAATTAGTAAATGAAAAGCTTGAGCAGTAAGGAAAATATGAAAATGCATGTGTGCGCTCTGGTGTAATTAAAACACATTTATTATCATGGCACAGTAATAATTCATGGAAGTGTATCTATTTTGATATAAATCAATTACAATACTATTAAAACATCTTCAATTATGCTTGGAAACTGTCCAGTTTCCAAAGAAAAAATGAAAGCGAGATCACACAGCACCGGATAATGGATTGAATTTGAGAAATGCCTGTTTAATGGTTTACTGGTTTCCCAGCAGATCATCACAGTATATTCACTTTTTAGCTCAGTGATAATTTTAGGAGCAAAAGAATAACTTTTTTAGATTTCATTATGTTTACTTATTTCATTTTTATTCAAATGTTTGACACCATTCCTCTACTATTTGCGTTTCGCAAAAGCTCGTAATCAATTATGTCAGATCCTCTTGTTGTATAATGGGTCTTTCAGATTTATTTCCTTTTTTTAACTATTGATTACACCATGGTGCTCAGTGTGAACATAAACATGTCCGCTATAAAACTGTAAGCTTCACACATTTCAATGTCTAGTTTAATGAGAGGGAGAGGATCCTTTGTTAGATGTCTAGAAGACTATCCAATAATATAAGGTCCTAAATGGAAGAGTAATGAAGCATTGTGAAAAAAGAAAGATACCTTTTTTCCACGTTGTATAAAACTTTCTAGAAGCTGGAAGAGCATAGTATCAAAGTTATAAGCCTCAGTGTTTGTGATGTGCTACGTTCACATATATAGCAAATCAGTATTTGCCAGGCATAAGAGAATACCTTACTTCTTTTATTTGGCAGACTCTTCGCAACTGGTGTCATAATGAATCATTGGGAACTGAACAGAATGTATCATCTTTTATTGAGATATAACATGAAAGTATTATTTTGTTTCTCATATGTCCTCATAAACTAAAATACAGCATCTGTGTATCCCTTTCATAGAGGAAAAAACCTATTCAAATATAGATGCATGTATATTGGGCTTTTTCAGCTATATGTTCAAGCACATTATACCAGTTTAGATGCATAATTGTAAAAAATAAATGACATGTCCAAAGCTATGTATTAAAAAAATCTAAATGGTGGCTAAGGTGAGAATAAAGAGATAGCAAAACTGTAAATAAAATAGAAAAACAAATACGTCCCGGACTGATGGTGTTCTCTCCCATTGGTCCTGTGACTTTGATTTGTCATGTGAGTGCTGCAGCCAATCAGTCGCCACTGATCGGCTGCAGCGTTCACCATTCCTTCTGAATGGATGTCCTCCTGAGTGCCCACATGGGAGGGAGGTACAACGAAAGGTACATATATTTTTATTTTATATGGGGCACTCCAGCTGTTAAGAAGTAGTTGTCCAGTAAGTGACATCCCTTATAAGCTTCACGCTATGCTTAGCTTATTATAGGATACGAATAGTTTTGGATTGAAATTCTGTCTATTTTGGCATAATCGTACCAGATATGCATTTTGTGATGAATCTTTCTAAAATAAAATGCAAGAAGGGAAAAATAGAAAAGCACTTTATGAAATGACTGTGTGCTTACACATGCAGTACATGTTCATTGTCCACAGCTGAGTGCCTATGTATGTGGTGTTCATTTTAATCTTATTGTACATTACACTTTCCTTTGGATTTTACATTCTTTCTAACCTTATCTGCTATTCCTTTGGGAATTATATTTTCTCCTTCTTACCTTAACCACCATTCCTTTGGGCTTTAGAGTCTCTAAATTCAAACCTTATTCATTGTTTAAATTTTTGTATCCATTGTCTCGAAGACCTAAGTTTTATACTTTTATACATAATCTAAAATGCATCTAAACTGGTATAATGTGAGTGTATATATGACTGACTAATCCCTATTACATACATATTTTTGTCTGAATACTTTTTTTGTTCTATAAAAGGGTTACGCAAATGCTATATTTTAGTTTATGAGGACTGTGATGCAGTAACTCCTGTTACAGCTAGGGGGTGCTGAATGTGCTACTAAGGATATGCATGTGGCCGTTTCCTTGATTGGGGCGGTGAAACAGTGACCGGCATGATTGTAAATGGCCGTTATGTATCGCAGAGGTCCTCTGCACTGTAAGCCCAAAAATGATGTTGTGCTAGGACTTGTAGTCCATGAGTTATTTACCTATAAGGGGTACTTAGAGGGATAGCCGGAGAGCTGGGTGGGATTGGCTAGCCACACATACACCGCCCACATATGGGGGTGGTTTGGGATATATAATGGGACTAAGGTCTGGTCACAAGGTGTATTGAACCTGAGTTGTCAGAGTGCAAGGTCCTGGAAGGCCTGTGTGTTGGAAGTTGCTAACTTACTGAAGAGCACATGGTGAGGCCCTCGACCTGGAGGCCAGTGTGTTGGGAGATCCTGGCAATAAGATCGGATCCATGAATAGCACCCAGGGAGGCCAGCTTCCCTGGGAAAGAGAACTGACAAGGAGTCGGCAACTGAAGCAGGAGCTCCTGTAAGGTACCTCCACAGACTGTTGGTGTTTGTATTGTTCCATGAACGTTAAGGAACTGTTTGGCATGCAGTCGCCCTGGTAACTGGACAGGGAGGTCCAGTGGGTTTAGGGACTGCAAGTTAAAGCCATATCTTGAAATGTGATGGACGGTGGTAGGCCTGTGACGTGCAACAGGGCCTACCATGTGATTTATGCTGTGTGAAATAAACCGATATAGACTGTTTTATGTGCAAAACCGTGCATGTCTATGTTAATCCCATGCCAAGCGAGTGTCCCCCCAACACACTCAGCAGGCGCAGCCTTACAGGACATACGAGAAATTAAATAATCCATTAATTTTATACGTCAATGAGAGATGATGCATTCTGTTCTGCTCCAATTATTCATTATGACACCAATTGTGAACAGTTAGTTTGCCAAATAAAACATATAACATACACTCACTGGCCACTTTATTAGGTACACCTGTCCAACTGTGTGTTAAGACTTAATTTCTAATCAGCCAATCACATGGCGGCAACTCAGTGCATTTAGGCATGTAGACATGGTCAAGACAATCTCCTGCAGTTCAAACCGAGCATCAGTATGGGGAAGAAAGGTGATTTGAGTGCCTTTGAACGTGGCATGATTGTTGGTGCCAGAAGGGCTGGTCTGAGTATTTCAGAAACTGCTGATCTACTGGGATTTTCACGCACAACCATCTCTAGGGTTTACAGAGAATGGTCCGAAAAAGAAAAAAAATCCAGTGAGCGGCAGTTCTGTGGCCGGAAATGCCTTGTTGATGCCAGAGGTCAGAGGAGAATGGGCAGACTGGTTCGAGCTGATAGAAAGGCAACAGTGACTCAAATTGCCACCCGTTACAACCAAGGTAGGCAGAAGAGCATCTCTGAACGCACAGTGCGTCGAACTTTGAGGCAGATGGGCTACAGCAGCAGAAGACCACACCGGGTACCACTCCTCTCAGCTAAGAACAGGAAACTGAGGCTACAATTTGCACAAGCTCATCGAAATTGGACAGTAGAAGATTGGAAAAACGTTGCCTGGTCTGATGAGTCTCGATTTCTGCTGCGACATTCGGATGGTAGGGTCAGAATTTGGCGTAAACAACATGAAAGCATGGATCCATCCTGCCTTGTATCAACGGTTCAGGCTGGTGGTGGTGGTGTCATGGTGTGGGGAATTTTTTCTTGGCACTCTTTGGGCCCCTTGGTACCAATTGAGCATCGTTGCAACGCCACAGCCTACCTGAGTATTGTTGCTGACCATGTCCATCCCTTTATGACCACAATGTACCCAACATCTGATGGCTACTTTCAGCAGGATAATGCGCCATGTCATAAAACTCGAATCATCTCAGATTGGTTTCTTGAACATGACAATGAGTTCACTGTACTCAAATGGCCTCCTCAGTCACCAGATCTCAATCCAATGGAGCATCTTTGGGATGTGGTGGAACGGGAGATTCGCATCAGGGATGTGCAGCCGACAAATCTGCGCCAACTGTGTGATGCCATCATGTCAATATGGTCCAAAATCTCTGAGGAATGCTTCCAGCACCTTGTTGAATCTCTGCCACGAAGAATTGAGGCAGTTCTGAAGGCAAAAGGGGGTCCAACCCGTTACTAGCATGGTGTACCTAATAAAGTGGCCAGTGAGTGTATGTGCTTATGGAGAGGCATAGTATCCAGGAGGGGCAGTTGGGGCATCTTGTTCAGGAGCAGCCTGCAATGGATCACCATCCGGCTATGTGACACGACGGTCCGAAGTGTCTCCCTGGCTGCGACATTTTGGTACCCCCATAATTAGGAGTCAGCTGTTCTCTGAGCTGGCTGTCAAGCTGACAGCTGGCTCAGAGACGGTGTAGGTTGCCAGCTTTTAGTGTTCAATTGTACTTGTGTCCTTCAGAGGCATGTATAATTGAATCTCTGGCTGCTGCGTCAGGGCAATGTCAGCAGCGTGATCAGGATATGTGACCATTCTGCTGACATCACTCGCTGACACTGCAGAAGTGCGAACGGTGGTAAGTGCTCCAGTGGAGCTGGATACACTGCAGACTTGTTAATTTTGGGGCCCAGATTAAACAGGATTTGAGGACAGAGATTGGGGGTTGGGGCAGATGAAATACGATGTTAAGACACAGTTTGGTGGGGCAGAAAAAATAGGATTTAAGGGCACATTTTGTGGCGTGGGGGTAGATGAAATATGATGTGAGGACACAGTTTAGGGGCAGAAGAAATAGGATTTAAGAATACAGTTTGAGACCGAGGAAGGGATGAGTACGGACACAATATGGGAAGGGGGACGCAGGAGAAATTTGAGGGGGTCATGGTTGCAGACACTGTATGATGTTGGGGAATGGTGCAGACACTGTATGAGGAGTGAGGGTGAGAATGTATGTGCATACAGTATGGGGAGCGAGGGTGATTTGATGGGTACAGACATAGATGGGCAGCACGGTGGCTCAGTGGTTATCACTGCAGCCTGGCAGCGCTGGAGTCCTGGGTTCGAATCCAACCAAGGATAACATCTGCAAGGAGTTTGTATGTTCTCCCCGTGTTTGCGTGGGTTTCCTCCGGGTACTCCGGTTTCCTCCCACATTACAAAAACATACTGATAGGGAATTTAGATTGTGAGCCCCATCGAGGACATTACAAAAACATACTGATAGGGAATTTAGATTGTGAGCCCCATCGGGGACAGTGGTGGTGAAGTGTGCAAACTGTAAAGCGCTGCAGAATTTGTTAGCGCTATATAAAAAAATAAAGATAAATAAAAAATAAAGATTAGATAGGTGAGTCAGGGATGTGTGAGGAGGCAGTATGGAGAGTGAGTGGGTAAATATATGAGAAGACAATATGGTTAGCAAGGGAGATGAGAGGAGACGGTATGAAGAGAGAGGTGACAATTGAGGGCAATAGTGTGAGGAGAAAAATGTGAGTGAGCACAGAATAAAAACTTAGTAGGGTGGGGGAGTAGCATGAGGGAAAGTACAGGGCACTGCCATGAGGAGACAGTATGCCAAGGAGGGGAAGAGTGATGAGGGGGCACAGTACAGGGACTGGGCCTATAGAGTGGGATACAGTGTGAGAGGCAGTGGGAAGAGGGTGCCTAGTATGGAAAAGAGAGGGCTGTGTGAAGGGCATGTACCATAAGAGGGACAGTGTGGGGGTCATATTTTGTGCAAAGAATATAGTGAGGGCAATTATTTATTCAGATAGGGCAGATTTTTTTTATTCAGGAGCATTATAATGACACTGCTATTTTTAAGGGCATCATGTGGGGATGTGCTGCAGAAGACTGGAAAAGATGAATGTCTGCAGAGATGAGCTCTGGCTGTGATAAAGAAAGCAAACAGCACTAGAGACAATGTCATCTATCATAGGTCTAGGAGATGAGTATATGTGTATGGTTTATTTTTTATGGGGTACTTTAGTTGTTAAGAAGGGGTTGTCCAGTAGTGGACAAGCCCTTTAACGCTTCATGTATTGTCCTATAGTTATTGAACAGAGTTTAGTAACAATCTGTAAAGTTTATTTTCAGCAGCAAAAATACCTTACACCTCCGATGCAGTTTGCTGAGTCAGAGCTCTCCATCTTCTACAGTATTTGTCACTGTGCAGTCATTTGTGAAATTATTATTTCAATGTTTTCATTGTAGCTAAAACTAGAAATACTTTAGACTCCCAGTTTCCTCATAGAAAGAAATTATTGATGGTGGCTTGTTCATCGCAAAAGCGACAAAAGAAACCAAAGCCAGAAGGTTTTCTATCAGGCATCCATTTTAACAAGTAAAGAGATCTGACACATTGTCATTGAAGCATAGAATTTGCCTTTTAAAGTGTTGTGAGAAGCATATGCAACATGTCTGCAGAGCTGATATACAGCACCACGACAGGCTGCATGTTGACATGAAAATGCTGGGAGAGAAATTTGTGTCCATGCATTCACCAAGACAATCATTTAACCTACGCAATGAGAGTGTTCAAATTCCACCGTACTCCAAATTAGAATAGAGCTACCTAGGAGGTGCAAAAAAATGGCTGCCCTTACAGTGTGAAAAATATGAGGTCTATTCTTCACCTGTATATAATGCACTTTGATTTTATTTTACTTCCTTAACCCATATCATGAAACTCATTTGATAAAGGTGAATAAAGTACACCACTTTTTCAAATTGTGCTGCTGATATTTTTAGTACCTGCCATTGGAAAGAACCCTCTAAGCATGGCACTATTTGTTTTATCCTTTTTAGATTGATACATTATGAAATAGATGTATTTGTAGGGGTTTTCTGTCCGTAGGCTTGTACTATTGAAAAAATAACTTGTTAAATCAAAGTTATTCCAGCACCGCCTCAATGTCACTGATCTCAGTTTTATTGAAGCGTTTCACTGGTGCACCACAATCATAGAGCAAATAACCACTGCAGCCAATTAGTAGAACTTATAAAACAAGCCAACAAAAGTAACATTGTTAGGCGTTCACCTGATGAAATGGATTTTCTAAGTCATAGGTCAGGGTGAGCACCATGGACCGGAGGAGAGGTTCCATAGATGGGGAGGTTGACTAGCTGAAGCTGAACCAAGTGGAAAGTCAAGTTAATTCCTGACAAATTTGTGGTAATGGAGAACTATGCTTACTCAATACTCAGCTGGCATCTTAAAAAGCTTTGCGTGATGTCATCAAAGGTGCTTGCTTGATCACTATATTAAGCCAGCACAAACTAGTGCAGAGGGAATGAGCCACCAGAGAAGGGAGCAAAGCCTGGCACTGAAGCCAGGACAGGTAACAGTTTTGCTGCTGTCGTCAAGTGGGTTGTGGTAGGGATGTCACCACTGCAATCTTTCAGCAAAGCAAACTTTCAACACAGTCAGGGGCAACAATGGATAGACATCAAAGTATCTGCAGAAAGTGAGTAATACTGATTTTATCATTTTTGCCTAAAGCAAACCTATGCACATAAACATTTTAAAATGCAAAACGCCTTTAATATCTGTTAAGAGAAGTGATAAAAAAAGCTATTGAAATATTTTAGAAATCTTTTTATAATGGCACCTGTCACATAGTGGGATTATATTAGGCTGTAAGTAAACAGTCAGTTCTTGATGTATTGATAGCAGAATAAATGGGCAACCTTAAGGATCTGAGAATGGGCCAACTGGTATGACTAAATCAATAGGCCACAGAATTTTAAAAATGGCAGGTATTGAAAGAAGAATGTAGTGGCTACCAAGAGTGCTCTAAGAAAGTATGTCTGCTTTATTAGTGAATGTGGGGAATGAAGGCTGGTCTGTATACACTAAAAAGCTGTTGTAGCACAACAGATGACTCACATTTTCTTTTACATCATGTGAATAGCTAGTTGTGCATGGTCACTTAGCACATTCTAGTGCCATCTCTTTCCTGTGGGAAGAGGGCATGCCCATGGCAGCACTGTGATCTTGGGTCAATGTATTTATGTGATCATGATTGTTAGTGAGATGCTGTAGGGAGTCAGTTTTCTTAGAAGTCGTCATATGCTGTACAGTAAATTCTTTGGCTGCAGCAATATTTCATTAGCAACATACGGTAATTGACTCATTTTCTCCATATTGTAATGTTATGCTGGGTTCACTAGGCAAAAAAATAAATATAGAGTTTTGCTGATTAGCGACACATCACTGATCAACCTCCGGTTGTGGTTTTTATTTTGGTGTGAAAAAAGAATTTAAAAATTTAGATTAGATAATAAGACTAGATTAGAGACAGTAAAAATTTACTGTAGTAATTAGCAACTACTACAGTACTTTTTACAGACTATAGTCAGGTTTATCCAGTAGAAGACTGTGAAAAATGAGGATGAATGAACTCATGGAGATCTACATCCAACACTGCGGAGACACCATCACATGTTTCTCAACGCAGTGATTCTAGAGCAATGCCCCCATCCCTTATGGGAAATATGTAAAAATATGCAAAACACAAGCCGCGGAGACACCATCACATGTTTCTCAATGCATGAGTTCATTCATCCTCATTTTTCACAGTCTTCTACTAGCCATTGCTCCTACTGGCCAGTTTCCTACTCCACACTGATGAGGGGCAATACCCCGAAACAGTTGTCTGTGGATGGATACCATGTTTTAGCATAGGTGGTTTCCTTCATTGTAGACTACCCTTTCCGTGGTTGTTCCTTCCCGGGTAAAGACCTGGCTAATCATTGCTTGCGTTGAGAAACATGTGATGGTGTCTCCGCGGCTTGTGTTTTGCATATTTTTACATATTTCCCATAAGGGATGGGGGCATTGCTCTAGAATCACTGCGTTGAAAAACATGTGATGGTGTCTCCGCAGTGTTGGATGTTGATCTCCATGAGTTCATTCATCCTCATTTTTCACAGTCTTCTACTAGCCATTGCTCCTACTGGCCAGTTTCCTACTCCACACTGATGAGGGGCAATACCCCGAAACAGTTGTCTGTGGATGGATACCATGTTTTGGCATAGGTGGTTTCCTTCATTGGAGACCGCCCTTCCCGTGGTTGTTCCTTCCTGGGGAAAGACCTGGCTAGTCATTGCTTGCGTTGAGAAACATGTGATGGCGTCTCCGCGGCTTGTGTTTTTGCATATTTTTACATATTTCCCATAAGGGATGGGGGCATTGCTCTAGAATCACTGCGTTCAGAAACATGTGATGGTGTCTCTGCAGTGTTAGATGTTGATCTCCATGAGTTCATTCATCCTCATTTTTATAGTCAGGTTTAGACATCCATTTAGTAAGTTTATATTTTATTTTACCAAATTTTTACATTGTTTTTATTTTTATATTTTTGTTTTTAAATTCTTTTCTTGTTTTTTTCTTTTCTAAATGAAAACTTTTGCACCAAGCACTCACACACACCTGAATAAAATTTGGTACCCATAAAACAGCGCATACGGTAAAGAAACGTCTCGCTAGTTCCTATTACGGTATTCAGCGGAGTAGGTATATGGCTTCCTCTGACACTGATAGTGAGTGAGAGGATTCAACTTTCCTTTATTTATCCATTTATCCTCTTCCTTTAGTGATACTGAACCACCACGCAGAGACCCCAGGACAGTAAATGAACTAGTGCCCATAGTTACTAACCCTGTATGGACCTCACCCCCAAAGATTATGAGCCACTGATTCCTGATTGGGAGCACAATCAGGAATACAATTTGACACCACTGGCCTCACATAAATAGACTTTTTCAAAGTTTTTTCTCTGAGGATTTTGTAAACCTCTTGGTGGCCCAAACAAATTTGTACGTCCAGCAAGTTTTGGCACAAAACCACCCTTCATCATTTTCTAACTGGGCCCCTGTAGATGCAGTAGAAATGATGAAGTTTTGGGGTCTTGTCATTCACATGGTGTTAGTGAAGAAGCCAGCGCTTAGGCCATATTGGAGCGTTGATATTTTATACAATACTCCACTGTTCCGCACTGCTATGACCCGTAAATGATTTGAGGGAATCCAATAATGTTTGCATTACAGTGATAATGAACAATGTAATCACTAAAATGACCAAACTTTGGCTGAATTTTCAAAGTTCGGCAGGTCATTGATCACTTCAGCAAAAAATTTGCTGAGGTGTAGGTTCCCCAAAGTCTCTACTACATTTCAAGGGGAGGCTCGAATTCCTGCAATACTTGCTCAGTAAGGGAACCAAGTATGAAATTAAGCTCTACCAACTGTGTGAGAGAACCTCAGGATACACCCACAGGTTTAGAGTTTAAGAAGGGAAGGTCACCCAGATTGAACCCCCTGAATGTCCCCCTGTCCTGGGAGTGAGTGGCAAAATTGCTTAGGATTTGGTGCACCTACTGCTGGATCAAAGTTATCACCTCAATGTAGATAACTTTTATACCCACCTCCCACTCTTTAAGCTCCTCTCTGCATGAGCTACCGCAGCATGCGATACTGTCTGCAAAAATCAGAGAAGCCTCTAATTGGGCAGATACTCGGATCAGGTCACCGAACCAGACTGTGTACTGGGGTGTAACAAGAACATGGGGGGAGTTGAACTCTCTGATAAAGTCCTCCAGCCATACAGTGCCATGATAAAGCCAACGTGTGGTACAAGAAACTGGCTGTGCACAATGTAAAGATGTAACTAAACCAAAAAAAAGGTGAACACAAGGCCATAATAATGTATAAAAAATACAATTTTATTAAAGATCTAATAAAACCAATCGACAGGTATGTATGGAAGCGATGTAGGAAAACGTACATATAATGGTGGTACATAGGCACATACAAAGGGACGTACACATCCAGATCAATACATATCAACCATAAGTATAGTAATCACACAATTGTGATTTAGCCCACATGGGAAAAAACACTACAATAAATAGTATCAAAGGGAAAATGATGGACACATAGATGTACAGCCAGGGTAT